>NW_019154093.1:48395414-49019022 GCF_002288905.1 Enhydra lutris kenyoni
ATAGATGCTGAAAAAGCATTTGACAAAGTACAGCATCCCTTCCTGATCAAAACTCTTCAAAGTGTAGGGATAGAGGGCACATACCTCAATATTATCAAAGCCATCTATGAAAAACCCACGGCAAATATCATTCTCAATGGAGAAAAACTGAAAGCTTTTCCGCTAAGGTCAGGAACATGGCAGGGATGTCCGTTATCACCACTGCTATTCAACATAGTACTAGAAGTCCTAGCCTCAGCAATCAGACAACAAAAGGAAATTAAAGGCATCCAAATTGGCAAAGAAGAAGTCAAACTCTCACTCTTCGCAGATGATATGATACTATATGTGGAAAAACCAAAAGACTCCACTCCAAAACTGCTAGAACTTGTACAGGAATTCAGTAAAGTGTCAGGATATAAAATCAATGCACAGAAATCAGTTGCATTTCTCTACACCAACAACAAGACAGAAGAAAGAGAAATTAAGGAGTCAATCCCATTTACAATTGCACCCAAATCTATAAGATACCTAGGAATAAACCTAACCAAAGAGACTAAGAATCTATACACAGAAAACTATAAAGTACTCATGAAAGAAATTGAGGAAGACACAAAGAAATGGAAAACTGTTCCATGCTCCTGGATTGGAAGAATAAATATTGTGAAAATGTCTATGCTACCTAAAGCAATCTACACATTTAATGCAATTCCTATCAAAGTACCATCCATTTTTTTCAAAGAAATGGAACAAATAATCCTAAAATTTATATGGAACCAGAAAAGACCTCGAATAGCCAAAGCAATATTGAAAAAGAAAGCCAAAGTTGGTGGCATCACAATTCCGGACTTCAAGCTCTATTACAAAGCTGTCATCATCAAGACAGCATGGTACTGGCACAAAACAGACACATAGATCAATGGAACAGAATAGAGAGCCCAGAAATAGACCCTCAACTCTATGGTCAACTAATCTTCGACAAAGCAGGAAAGAATATCCAATGGAAAAAAGACAGCCTCTTCAACAAATGGTGTTGGGAAAATTGGACAGCCACATGCAGAAAAATGAAATTGGATCATTTCCTTACACCACACACGAAAATAGACTCAAAATGGATGAAGGATCTCAATGTGAGAAAGGAATCCATCAAAATCCTTGAGGAGAACACAGGCACCAACCTCTTCGACCTCAGCCGCAGCAACATCTTCCTAGGAACATCGCCAAAGGCAAGGGAAGCAAGGGCAAAAATGAACTATTGGGATTTTATCAAGATCAAAAGCTTTTGCACAGCAAAGGAAACAGTTAACAAAACCAAAAGACAACTGACAGAATGGGAGAAGATATTTGCAAACGACATATCAGATAAAGGGCTAGTGTCCAAAATCTATAAAGAACTTAGCAAACTCAACACCCAAAGAACAAATAATCCAATCAAGAAATGGGCAGAGGACATGAACAGACATTTCTGCAAAGAAGACATCCAGATGGCCAACAGACACATGAAAAAGTGCTCCGCATCACTCGGCATCAGGGAAATACAAATCAAAACCACAATGAGATATCACCTCACACCATTCAGAATGGCTAAAATTAACAAGTCAGGAAATGACAGATGCTGGCGAGGATACGGAGAAAGGGGAACCCTCCTACACTGTTGGTGGGAATGCAAGCTGGTGCAACCACTCTGGAAAACAGCATGGAGGTTCCTCAAAATGTTGAAAATAGAACTACCCTATGACCCAGCAATTGCACTGCTGGGTATTTACCCTAAAGATACAAACGTAGTGATCCGAAGGGGCACGTGCACCCGAATGTTTATAGCAGCAATGTCTACAATAGCCAAACTATGGAAAGAACCTAGATGTCCATCAACAGACAAATGGATAAAGAAGATGTGGTATATATACACAATGGAATACTATGCAGCCATCAAAAGAAATGAAATCTTGCTGTTTGCGACGACGTGGATGGAACTAGAGGGTATCATGCTTAGCGAAATAAGTCAATCGGAGAAAGACAACTATCATATGATCTCCCTGATATAAGGGAGAGGAGAAGCAACATGGGGGGTTAAGGGGGTAGAAGAGTAAATGAAACAAGATGGGATTGGGAGGGAGACAAACCATAAGTGACTCTTAATCTCACAAAACAAACTGAGGGTTAATGGGGGGAGGGGAGTTGGGGGGGTGGGATTATGGACATTAGGGAGGGTGTGTGCTATGGTGAGTGCTGTGAAGTGTGTAAACCTGGCGATTCACAGACCTGTACCCCTGGGGATAAAAATATATTATATGTTTATAAAAATAAAATTAAAAAAAAAATAAATGCATTTTGATATTTCTTTGTTTTATAGTATTTACTAATCATTTTACCTTAAGCAAATTTTTGTGACCTAAGGGTAAACACTTTTGTGTATGCTTGATAGCTGAGAAATAATTTTTACCTAAGAATTTAAAAAATGACAGTATAGTTTAAAAATATGCATAATTTTTGATACATTTTTATACACAATGAAACAGAAGTCAGGTATAAAACTCTAAAGGGGATAAAGAAGATTTAGAAAACTCTAATTCAGTATTAGAGTTTAATGAATGTGGCACTTGCTGTGTTCTGAAATGCTATAACTTACTGATTGAGGGGAGAAAATTCTGGGAAGCATGTTGCATACTTGAGTATTTTCCTATTTCAGAAATAAGCCTGTAACAATAACTTGAGATGGTTTTACATAATTGTGGCAGGTAGCTACTCTACCTTGATCCTAATACAGGTTTGGGCATGTTTTTTGTCTTCTTCTTCTTTTATAGTTGCTTCTACTCCAATGTATCATAGGTGCAAGTCTTAATTTCTTTCCAGTAAAAGAATAGCTTATAATTTCTTTTGTTTCTTTTTCTTTGATGCAAGAGTTCTCTCCTCCCAGTTTTTAACCTGCTTTGTTCAGTATCTTTTTTTCTGCTTTCATTTTTTTCCTCCCCCATAGATTTACATAAAGTTAAATGACTTAAGCTATTTATAATATTATTTTTGGATTTTACTGCTTCTTGCTTTGACTGTTCCAATCATATCCAGATTTATTTCCTAGAAGAAGCTAATTTAATAAGATCTTTTGTTTTGGGGGGGTTGTTTTGTTTTTTGTAAAGTACTATAAACTTTCAACTGAACAGGCCACTCAAAAATACAGATTTGTTAACAAACAGATGTTATTCTTTTTTCTTTTCTTCATTTTTATTTATTTATTTTTAAAGGTTTTATTTATTTGACAGAGAGAGACACAGTGAGAGAGGGAACACAACAAGCAGGAGGAGTGGGAGAGGGAGAAGCAGGCTTCCCACTGAGCAGAGAGTCCAACAAGGGGCTCGATCCTAGGACCCTGGGATCATGACCTGAGCTGAAGGGAGAGGCTTAACGACTGAGCCACCCAGGCTCCTCTCTTTTTTCTTTTTTTTTTAATTCTGAAGAGACATACATATATTCTTGAGTGACACAATATGTATCTGCTTTGAACAAACATTTTATGCAGACATTAGGTCTAAACTAGAGAAAGAGCAACAACTCAGAGCGTCTTTTACCACTGTGAGATTTTGCTGTCTCTCTCTCTGTGTATCTTGTAAATTTTTGTGCTTAGAGTAGCCTTTCAATCTTTTTAAATCATCCTTATGAATCTTTTCAGTTAGCTCGACATAAGAAAAGAAGGCTTTTCTCTTGAACGAATATGAGAATTATTATGTTAAGCATTGAGTAAGAGTGTGCTGTGTACTTAATGCAACTTGACATGCACGGTACCCGCCCCCCACAAGCCTACCTTCAAAAGGGGGAGACAGAGATAAATACAGATCTGCATACATGTCAAATTGCCAAGTGCTGGGAGAACTATCTCTTATCCCCCCTGTTTTCTCTTTTATTGTTTCTTTGTAAGACCAGGGACACGTAACATAATGAAGAACAGAAGTCAAAGGAAGCAGAGTTCTTAAGTCCAGGGTACACATTAGTAGAACCTGGTATTATAATTAAAAGCTAAGGTTTTGAGGCCAACTAGATCAAGGTAGGCAAGGCATCCTGTTCCCACAGACACCAGTAGGCTTGGCACTTCTAGCGTCAGGGATGGTTTGTTTCCTCCCTTCACTTAGGACAATCACTGCCAGACATCCAAAACCACAAAATCACAATTGCTCAAAGTACTGGAATACATAATATCATTTCACGTAAAAATGGGACAAGAGTGGACAGAAGGAAGATGCAAGTGATAAGAAGGGAAGAAAGAAAGGCAGTTATGCTACTGTATCTTACGCTAATGATCTTCACTCTTTGTCTCTAACAGAACCTGTCAGATCCAAAAAGTTTATTTCTAGCCTAAAAGAAAGTAGCTTGGAGGAGTTAATATTCCTGGATATGGAAAGCACAGGGTCCAGAGGCAGACAGATATGTGTTGGATCAGTTCTGCTACAGACTTTTTATAATCCTAAACAAGTTCTTAAAATTGTTTGAGCTCCATTTCATTATCTGTAAAGTGGTCACAATAATACTTACTCCACAGTGTTGTGTGAGTGTTGAATGAGTTTCTACACCCAAAGCACCTAGCATAGGGACTGATATGAGTGTGCATACATTCATTGGCTGCTTTTATTGTCGTTAAAAATATAATTATATTCCCAGAAATTACATTTTGTTACTGTCAAAGTCATATAGACCAACAACAAAGAGAGGAATCTCTATTTTTTCTTCCATATGTGGTCACCAATTTTAAAGAAAAAAATCTCTTAGAGGGAAATAAGAGCAGAACCAACTGTAATTGGCCGGGGTCGTACAAAGAGCTGCACGCTACCACCACCACCAACAAAATCATAATCTAAGACCTGAATTAAACCGAGTTAAAAACCATCAAAAGCAGCATAAAAGAATAAAACTACAAAAACCAATGTAAACCCCCAAAAAGTATGTATAAAGGGCAAATTACTTTCTTGCTGCTGGTGGTAGTGATTGTGTTGGGGAGGATTGAAGGGAAAGACAGTATTTAAAGTGGTTAAGAAAGTTTAAAATCCAACTCTACTACAGAGCATTTGGTCTTCAGAAAAAATAGAGTGCTATATGGTTTTAATCTTCAATCTTCTCATCTGTAAAATAGGGACAATAATAGACCTACTTTATAAGACTGTGCAAGGCTTATATGGGATAATGCATATAAAGCAATCAGTATAAGCCCAAGTAAGCACTCAATATTCTTACCAGTGCTTGTGGGCCTTTTGCCTCTGTTTAGCATGGTCACTTCTCCATTTTTATTTATTTATTTATTTATTTATTTATTTATTTATTTTTAAATCTGGCTGTTTCCCTTAAGTCGTCAGGACTTCCTAATGTATAGTCCTGGACTGTTTGCTTCCAGAACACCTGAGTGCATTTGAGAGCTCCATGACAGTGAAACATTTTAAAATGTAAATTATGAGCCAGTCATATAGGATTCTCTGCATAGCCCCACAGGAACCTGAGGCTGGGCTTCTCTTTGGAGAAGGGCATTGCATGTTCCCTAAAGACTAACTACAAGCCAAAGGTCATGCATCATGTTTTGACATTTCACCATCAAAAATCACCTATCAGTGAGACTCAGTTCATATGACTAATCTTGTTTGACTTGGCAATGAGGTGAAATGTCAATAGGCTTCCTATTTTGACTGAAATTGTTGAATATACCAAAGGGAATATTGCATGTGTGTTAGTCATCCCAGAATAAAGATGAGTATACTTTCCTAAAAAGTTCAGCTACACTAATGGGATAATGGATCACCAGAATGCTTTATATTTGAAATGGGTACTTTGTCCACATTCTTGCTTCACTTGGAAAATTGTGTCATTGTTGCCAAAGTCTTAAGTTTCTTTTACCCCATGCCTGGATTCTCCATTGACACTAATGGGAATTTCACCTTCAAGCACAAACAGTATATGGAACTAAAATGACAATAGCAGAAGGTAAAGAATACATTTTATACATTGTGCTACATAATATTTTTCTTGACTATTTCTGTTATAGTCATTGACTATTGCTAAAAAGATCCATTTGGAAATCTGAAAACATATTGTCTCTAGGGGCTAGTCTTTTGAAAACACACTTTTACCCATACATGTCATCACAAATTATATAAAAGAATAATTATAGATCAATCTACATAATTTTAATTTTTTGGTTAGTTAATTACAAAAGCATATCCCACAGGCACTGCCATTAGTCTATAAGGTATGTGTGCTTTTTTTTCAGTCTAAAGTAATGACATTTTGGGGGAAAAAATTGTCCCTATTTTCCTAAGAAAACATAATGCAAAATTTGCCACTTGCTGAAATTTAAAGTATGATGAACTCTTTGTAGTTCATGTTCACACATTAGCAATAACCTGTAGAGCTATGAGCTGTTAGAATGCATTAAAAGAGAAAACTTACATGAAAAAAGAAATATAAAGCCCATTTTTATGAGTGACCAAATGTCAAAAATGTATTAAAGCAGTTTACAGGCTATCCTGTTCATTATTTTGCTGACTTAGAAACCTTGAAGTGTTTTGTATCCATTTCATTATCTGCAAAAGTATGAACTGTAATGGAATTTACATAAAAATCCTGCTAGAGAGTGGGGACTTTACTGCATAGTCAGCTTTGCCTCCTAATCCAATCTTCCCCAATGTAGTTGGTAAGGTAGTTGCCAAATTCAAACAGCAGGATCTCTTTTATAAAGAAAAGTATGAATTTGAGCTGTAAAATGAGCACAACTATTTTTCTATTACTCTGGATGCTTCCTCTTGCTGAGTTTACATAAGAAGTCTAGCAGGAGGTGTTATTAAATAGCCTCAGAAATTAGCCCCAAAACAATCATCTTGGTTTAGCCATGGAAAAAGACACAAGAGACTTAATAAAAAGAGCATTTGAATTTTTGTGATTGAATATCTGTTGGACACCTCTGTAGTTATTAACCCTTGTGGGCAGCATTTCAGATTTTTTATTATTTTTAATTGAATTGTTTTTGGAAAACTGCAGATTAAAAACTGTTTTCTCCCCTATGTTAGTCAGAGATCCCAGGGCAAACTGTGTAATAATAATGGGTTCTTTAAAAGTTTGGTTTAAGCCTCACTGCATAGCAAGGAATATACCCTCGTTCAATATAAATTTGAATTTACATATTATAGTAGATTTGTAGAAATACTAAGTAGGGGAAAACGTCTCCAGTCATATCACCCACCACCCATTCCTTACAACCATCTTCCAACACCCATGACTTTCTTTGTAGTTAGTAGTAAATTTGCCATGAGTTAAAGTTTCCTACGGTCTCCTCAAGAGAATTATTTCAAAAGTTACTATTTGTGTGTGTTTGTTTTTCATTTTCCCCCACATAGCCAGAATTTTGGATTTCTCAGTATTGCTTATTTTCCTGTGGTTTTTTGCCATTCCAAATAATTTCTCTGTCTCAATAGTATTTGCTATTTTAAAATATTTGTTGGCTCTTATCATGTCAGAT
This sequence comes from Enhydra lutris kenyoni, assembly GCF_002288905.1. NCBI lineage: Eukaryota > Metazoa > Chordata > Mammalia > Carnivora > Mustelidae > Enhydra > Enhydra lutris. The sequence continues at coordinate 48,402,883 of NW_019154093.1, forward strand.
CTTAAAAGTTACTTGATCAGTTGCTTTAATCTTTCCTCCCAAGCCCCCTCCCAACCTCACCTCCCCAGTCACTTCATCATTTTTTTCCCTCTTAACTCTCTCCAATCTTCTACATATTTCTGGAATTGAGTTTATCCAAACTGAACGCACTTTTCCAGGTGCATCATATATCATTCTCTAAGTCTGGGGATGTGATGGCTTTTTGTATACAGCCCAAATGCTAGTGGAGTTTGTGGAGTTTGTTCTTTTTTTTCCTGATCACTGTCAGCATGTTGACTCAGAGTGTTTTTTTAATATTTCCCACCTATTCCTGAGGGAGCCCTTCTGAAAATGGGCTGTCTTCTACCTGGTTAGTCTGTTTAAGAGTTGTGAAATGGAAGAAAATGTAATTTTGTAAACTCTGTTAGAAGACACGTCCCGTTACCCCACCCAATCCCCTGCCATTTTTAGAAACACATCTATTTTCTTGGCATTTCATCTTTGTTAACTATATTTCATTATGAAAATGGAATGGAACCATGGGCAAACAAATTGCTGCGAAAGCCATCAGAGCGAAAGTGGAGAACTCAGCTCAACTTAGGACACAATGATTCTCCTAGCTGTATTACAGAGAAAACAAACAAACAAAATACTTGACAAGACCTGCACTGAAATTAAAGCATTCTTTATTTAATGATAACAAGCTGGGTCTTTACATTTTCCTCACCTACGCTTTACAGTTCATTTTAACTACTTTTTTGGACCTTCAAAGCCAGTGATAGTAGGTGTAAATTAGGGGAGAGAAATAAGAGAAAAGAAATATAAAATTAAATATGGTACACCAAAATGTTAGCAATAAATTACACAAATTTCTTTCTATATCATCATAAGAACTATGACTAAATATGAAAAGACTACATATCCAATTATTGGATAGAAGAAGGCTACACCAAAATGAAACACAAGACACTTCAAGCAGTATACAAAAGATCATAAACATGGATACACCAGTAAAGCAAGTCTGAGAATGTATAAGTTGATGAATATGGGGGAAAAATTATTGTCCTCCCATAGTTTTCTATATTCACATGAATATGTATCATGTTCATAGATTCTAAGAAGCTATCAATTATATGAATCTACTTCCACTGATTTGGTAACAGCTTTTCAGAGAAGAAGTGACATGAAATTTACACACAAGAGTTCTGTTTGTTAATTGGCAACAGCTTACATATATCTATATAATTATATATCACTCTTGTATTTGAATTACAAAGTTTGACTCAAAATCTTTTTTGTATCCTTGGAGTCATTTTCGAATGTTGCTGGTGGCATCAAAGAGACAACTACGATGCTTTTCAGTTAATTCACCTTCAATTATATATCTCAGTCAATACTTCTTCAGTTACATAACTAAACAACCAAACAGCCCCCAAATGATCTTGAGCCAAAAGGAAAATTATTGGCTTTTGTAACTTAAAAATCTGTAAATAGCCTTCAGTCACTGCCAGTTCATAGACTCAAGAAACATTACCATGATCTCATTTCTCTCTTCTATGCAGTTTCTGTACTCAGCAGGTTTGTCCCTTGTGTAAACTGCACTAGCTCCAATTTCATATCCTTTCCCCCTCCCCCCCCCCCCCCCCAATAGAGTCATGGAGAACTTCTCTCTTTCAACCCTTACAAAAGTCCTGGTCCTGGCTCTCACTAACCTGATTGGATCATGTGTCCTCTGAACTCATCACTATGGCGAGTCACATGGGATTTCCCAAGTTACTTAATTCCACAGCACGATTCAAAAGAACTTCCTGTGATGATGGAAATGTCTATAATTTGCACTGTCCAAAATGGTAGCCACTTGTCATGTGTGGCTATTGGTTACCTGAAATATGCCTGATGCATCTAAGGAACAAAATTTTAAATTTTATTTTAAGCAATTTAGATTTAAAATAATAGCCACTACGACATTGAATAACACAGCTCTAGAGTTTGGTTTGTGGGCCAAAACTACATGGATGACATGAGTGGAGAGGGGGTTCCCCAAAGAAAAAGTTTTTGTAGAAAGCAGGTCCTATCTTCCAGAGTGGGAAATATACATGCCAAGGGGTAAAAACAATAGATGTTCACTGTAATGTACCCTAAAACTTGAACTTTTTATTAACATCTTTTAGACTGACAGTTTAATTTCATATATTACTTACAGTTTTTCTATTTTCTATTGTTTTGTTTTCCTTAATTAAAATGCATACAATGGAAACTTTGGACACAGAGCTGTTCAGGCTTGAATGAGAAGCTATTGTTAGGGATCCACTAGCTTTAATTAAATTGTCTTTTAGGTACACTGTGCTCATCTTCTCAAAGGACACTTTAAACTATATATATGGATCCAAACAAGTTAAAATTCATGTGGCATTTTAGAAACAAATAGCTCAAATGGAGGGACAAAAGTATTAATCAGCTTACAGGCATCATTAATGTTAAACATGCACAGTGACAATTGTACTACAATGTACTCCTTTGCCTAAAGTATGGATGCTTTCTTTTTGACACTAACACATTCATTGATTTAACTAAGGCTCCAACACAGACAGATTCCTGCCCACATTGAACTCATAATTCTCAATCTTAAAAATACAAAAATGTGAAACATCATGTATCTTATACTTGAGGCAAAAGATACCAAACTATTACAAGTTTATTACAGAAAATCTAGAGACATGATATGAGCAAAATGAAAATTATTTATAATCTTATCATAAAGGCAACTACCATTACTGTTTTCATATATATTTCTTTTGATTTAAAAAACATATGTGTGTGAGTACTCATCTCACTATTAAACTATTTGAACTATTTTTCATAAGGATGAGAAACTACTGTAGTTACTCCTTTGTAAACTAATACTTAACCTAACATTATATTCTTTAAAAACATGTGTTTAAGTGCAACATAGTATTTCACTGTGTGGAAAAAATACATATACGTATATCTAGAAACTACCACTTTTAGGTTAAAAGGATATGTACAGTTTTAAACTTTTTGAAAAATATGTAAGTTCCATGCAGGCAGATTTTTGTCTGTTTTGTTCACTGCTAAATTTCAGCGCCTAGAACAGTGTTTGACACTGAGAATGCATTCAATAAATATTTGCTGAATGAATGAATGTTGGTGTATTTCCTATTAAAATTCAAATACCCAAGTGTGAGATGGCCCATTTCCTTAAACACTCATCAACTCTAGGTTTTGGGGGGATTTTTTTTTTTCAGTTTTGTAGACAAAAGATAGCATCTTATTACAGTTTTTCTTCTAACATCTGTATTTCTACCAGAAGTACAAATTGTGTCACATCAGGCTTACTTAGGCAAAAACACCTTACGTAGAGGAAGAACTTCAGCCTAATTTTGGGTAACTGTTTCAAAATCTTAAAGTTTTGATTAAGTAAAACCTGATAGGAGAATTATGTGATCGGAAATTATATTCCAGTCCACTAAGAAACCATAAGACCTGGAGAAGTTACTAAACCTACTTATTTCATTATTATGTGTTAACATACAGAGTCTATAAATGCAGGTATTGTATTTTAATAAATTACCAAATAGAGTAACTTAAAAGAAAAGAAATGTGATGATTCTGCCTCATATTTAGCTCTCCCCCCAACCTCTGCAAAACCTTACCTTTCCTCCATGCCCTAAATTTAACTCATAGCCTAATTCTTATGCAAATTAAAGATTATCATAAAAACTATGGGAAAAGATCTCAGAAACCCAGATTGGGGACCAATCAAAGCTCATGGGAAACCGTAGCCATATAAGAACAACAGAAAGATTCATGGGGCTGTCTCTCACTGAGTATCTGCTTTTCTCATGTACGTCTCTTCTCCCTTTTTTGCTTTTGTCCCTCAGTCTCTTTCTCTCTCTCTCTTTCTCTCTGCATTTCTTTCTTCCTCCCTTTCTCTCAAGTGACTTTCTCTGCTTCTGCACATGCACATGCCCAAACATAGCCCTGAACTGGCTGCCCATTCTTTTCCTATTCCAGCCCTTAATTAACTGCTTCAGCTTCCAGTTCTCTAGAGAATCAGCTCTACCTATCTTAGGGAAGATCTCTTTCACTCTGTCCTCAGTCCTATCTGCTATGATGACAGGGAAGGACCACCTCGTTCAAATTTGGGACGTAGCATCCACTACAGAAATGGGACTAGTTTTCGAAGAAGAGGGTTAAGACTAGTAAACATCTCAAAAGGAATACGTCATACATGCTTTCACTTATTAGAAGCTGGGCTTATAAATGCAGGTAGAATGTGGCCCTTATTATGTAATAATTCACTAATCTAACTTGAATATATAATTTTAAAATATCTTCTGAACTTTACTATTAAAAAAATCATTTATGATAATCAGGGTTTTGTTTTGTTTTCAATCTAGTTTTAATTCTATGTCTAAGCTTCTTTACTTTTCTTTTTCAACTTAAGGGTTTTGCCATTCGTCCCTGCTAGAGATTTTTGATTCCCTGAAACAAAACTTTTTTTTTCAAGTTTATTTTTTGTTCTACCAAGGATAGCTTCCTATTTGTAACTATTTTTAACTGAGATGCTGTGTCTAGCAATTTTGGTACCTTCTACAGTACTGTTTTTCTCAAAATTATCTGACTTTGCAAAAAAATTTTAAAAATGAACAGAACTACCTTTTGCAATGCCATATTTCAAGCATTTTTGGAGATAATCCATTATTAACTATGCTCTATATACTAAGCAAAATGATTCATCTGAACTAATGACTTGATGATGTGTGTATTTCTTCCATATTTTCATTTTCTTTGTATTTCATAATTTTTATATTTTTCTCCTTCAATTCTGATCTAATTTAAATCTGTTATGGGATAAACTAAATCATTTTCTCTTTCTTAGTTAAGTAATTTCTGACAGTTAATCTTCCCAGTCTTAACCATGGTTATTTTGAGGAAAAAGGAAATAAATTACACTTAAGTTATACCTGTGGACAATAAACTATTTAAATCAAGTCATCTCCATCATTAATATCCATCACCCTGGCCATTGACTCTAGATCTTGTAACATGTGATAAATGGCTAAATTTACGGGATTGGCCATGTTGCAGTTTCATTGCTTCCACTATTCAGACATGTCCTCAAATTATGGCAATATGCATGAAATGACAGCCTTCCTTAATGACTGATGGGGAGAGTCTCATCATGGTTCTGGCTACTGCGATGAGCATCAATCACAAAGACAGCCAAAGATGTCAAATCTGCTGAGATGCTCTTTAATCCTGTGATCCTCGAAAGTCACAACTGTCAGCACAGATCCAAGCAATTGTCTAGTTCGATGGTCCCTAACCTTTTCCAGTTAGAAGAATGTATTTTACCAGAAAACATTGTTGAAGAATTCCACTTTTCGTTTTGTTTAAAAAAGCATACAATGGCCCAAACCAGGAACATTGTAACAAATACCCTTTGACACATTTTGCACTGCCTTAACCAACACCTTTTCTCTGAGAACTGCTCCTGCCTCTACAGAAATGGTACTTTGTGCTATATTTGAAGTCAGAAATATTTGTAAATGAAATTTTGATTTTCTAAGTATCATAACACTTATACTTATTCCCAAAAAGATGTGAAACGTGTTATTTATCCAGTCAACAGATACTGCTTATCTTGGTTTAAACAGGATGAGAACCACTAATCTAGAAAATGTACTCTTTATAAAACCCACTCTTACCTTAATGATTCAGGTAATAGAGGGAGAAGTTTTGTTTTATCATTTTATTCTTTACTCAACATTATTGACTGATTTGATTCTCTAATTCATCTGTACAGCTAAAGCCTGTGATTTTATAGAAAACCATGTCTGAAGTATCACAGTTACTCTCCCATGATTCAGGTAGGGTAAAATTATGAGTGTGTTTCCCTAAGGTGCAGTAAAATAGTTTATTTATTACCACTTCCTCAATGTCTCACTCACAGGTGGTTAGATTTTGAAAGATTATTAACTAGGCTTGTGTAGGCAAGTACAACAATCTGACTTCAGGAGGCCATTATCTGAGCCAGCCTCCCTTCTGCTAGGCCCAGGGATATTATTTACAGAAATGAACCATTGCAGTATGCTTAATGCATTCTTAGAACATTTCTACATATACTATATCAAGTTTTCCTGTTTCTCTATTGTATGAGATCATTAAAAAATTTGCCCACATTATTCTGTCCCTTAATTCCATTAGGCATTTCAAGTTCCTACCGTAGCTTCCTAATCTATCAGTTTTGCACTTCTTACCAAATGAAAGCTCACACTTCCTTCAAAACTGGACTGCAAATTTATTTCCTCCAAGAACTTTTCACAATATTTTTCATTTGATTTTGCATTTCCTCTGGAGACTTCCTAAGATTTCAAATGTCCTATCACTGGTGGTGGGGGGAGGGCTGGGGAGGTAAACGCATAGACACCATGTTTATATATTCTGTTTGAACTGCTTGATGGGTTATGAGATATATGTAATTGCTGTTGCTTCCTTATTTCACAGATGTATGTCTATGTTTGCTCCTCTCTCTGCATCTTGATAATGCTTTGCTTGAGCCTGAGGCAAAGTGGCCTATGTGTTTTTTGTTTTTTGTTTTAATTTCACCAGATGGAGTTCAGTACCATTTATCACTGTTGACTAAGCAACTGATAATATTTTTCCTAATGAAGAGTGGTGATATATTTTTCAGTTTGCTCATTCACTAATTTACCCATTAAAAACTATTTATTGATCACCTCCTGGGTGCCTGGCACTGTGCTAAGGACCTGGGAACAATGACAAAAGTGAGAAACAGTTCTAGACCAAAGTCTATTCAAAGCACTTGAATCCTGATGCTTTCCAGTATCATTCCAACATTCAGATGTTAGCCATAGAGATTAGAGTATCAGTAGACTTGTCTCCCTTGCTTTGCTCAGTAACGTATTTATTCATGCTAACACAGTGAAGAAACATGTAGATTACAGTAACAGTGAGAAATCTATGAATTTTCAGAGGAAACACAGTGGTGGATCACATATTCATTGTCTTGACCTTGGAGCAGGTCAGAATAAACAGAGAGGAAAGGAATGCTACCTGCTGCCAGCTATTGTTAAGAGAGTACAATGTGAGATCCGCCCCCAGAGTACTGGTTGATGTATTGCCCTAAAACCTCTAGGTATGCCAGTCATAAGTAATATGCCAGATAAATATCTCAACAATAAATATATTTGAAATGATTCTTGTCAGAGAAAATCTTAAGAGAACTATATATGCTTCTTTAACTTAATCATTCTGACTTTCTGTTTTAGAGGTTGACAATATCATTATTAATATTTACTGTTAATTGCTTATGTATACTATTTGAATGCCAACGTAGGCTTACAGATGTGCTGTTTTTACTGACAAAGATAATGATAACTGAATTGGTGATTAAAAATACACTATAAGGGACGCCTGGGTGGCTCAGTTGGTTAAGCAGCTGCCTTCGGCTCAGGTCATGATCCCAGCGTCCTGGGATCGAGTCCCACATCGGGCTCCTTGCTCATCAGGGAGCCTGCTTCTTCCTCTGCCTCTGCCTGCCATTCTGTCTGCCTGTGCTTGCTCTCTCTCCCTCTCTCTCTCTGACAAATAAATAAATAAAATCTTTAAAAAAAAATACACTATAAGCTTAGCACCTTCATAAATTTCCCAAAGCTCTTTACAAAAGCAATAAAACAATGAACTAAAATAACAGCTGTGCTAATCATAAGCTAGTTAAAAAAGATAACACTTAGGAGTTTAGGCTTTTTTCAAGCCCATAAATTAAAAGATGCAAAGTTTCATGCTCATGAAGGCTATTTTTAGAATTTGCAAATTGAAGATGATTGAATAGGTAACTTAATATACAAGTGAAATGGCTCTTAAGTTGAAATGGGGTAAAATATCATGTATATGTCTTAAGAATTTTATTTTTACTTTAATAACCAAAACTGCCAATTAACCATTCTTTTTTAGCATTCAATTTGCAAAAGGAAAAGGTAGATCACAAGAAAACAGTCATTTTTAATCTAAATCCTCTATACCTTTTAGATTTCATAATAACCATACTATTCATTATGATGGTCTGAGATACTACAGAATTTTAATTGTCAGGTACTTGACTATATTCACTGTATTTCACTTAATTCAGCTACAAAATCAAGCAGGATTTCAGAAAGTGGCACTGCCATCTGTATTAAGTAGTATCTGAGCAAGAGGGAAGTGAGCTTCCTCATTGTAAGGCGACTGCAAACAAGGGGTTCATGAGCACACGGTAAGAAGATGGATTCCAAATGATGAATCTCTAAATTCTACCTCTGAAACTAGTAATACAATGTATGTTAATATGAAAAAATAAAAAATAAACACTGTACGGAAGGTGAAAAACAGAAAAGAAAAGTCAGTTTCTTTGTATAAACTGCTAGACCCCTAAAGAAACAATAAAAGGGGGGCACCCGGTGGCTCAGTAGGTTAAGTTTCTGCCTTCGGCTCAGGTTGTGATCCCAAGGTCCTGGGATAGAGCGCTGAGTGGGGCACCCTCCTCAGCAGGAAGTCTGTTTCTCCCTCTTCCTTTTCCCCTCCTCCTTGCTTCTGCTCTCTCTCTCTCTCTCTTTGATTAAATTAATTAATTAATTAATTAATTAAAAAAAATAAAACAGGCCACTCATTAATTTTATGTATTATATTAGTTTATGAGGGCAGCCTAACAAAATATCACAGACTAAGTGGCTTAAACAATAGAAATTTATTTTCTCAGAGTTCTAGAGGCTGCAGCTGCAAGCTCAAGGTGTCAGAAGGTTGGCCTTCTGAAGTCTTTTTCCTTGGCTTCACAAATAGCCACTTTTTACTGTGTCCTCATACAGAGCATGCTTTCCTCTATGCATGTGCATTCCTGGTGTCTCTCGTTGTGTCCAAATTTCCTGTTATAAAAACACAAGTCAGACTAGATTAGGGCTCACACTAATGGCCTCATTTTAATGTGATTACCTCTTTAAAGGCCTACCAAATGCAGTCATATTCTGAGGTATTGGGGTTTAGAGTTTCAACATATGAACATGGAGGGATACAATTCAGCTAACCACAGATTTTATAGTAGAGCAAACTATGTTCCTTCAATTGATATGTCCACTTGGAACCTCTCAGTGTGACCTTATTTGGAATAAGGATCTTTGCAAATGTAATTAAGGGAAAGATCTCCAAATGAGATCATTCCGAATTAGGTTGGGCCCCAAAGCCAATGACATATGTTCTTATAACTAACAGAAGAGGAGAAGACACACAGGGATACAGAGAGGAAGGTCATGTGAAAACAGAGGCAGAGACTGGAGTGTTGTGTCTACAGGTCAATGATTACCAAAGGTTGCCGGCAGCCATAAAAGCGAGGAGAGAAACATGGAAAGGATTCTCCCCGAGAGTCTCCAAAAGAAACCAGCTATGCCAACAGCTTAATTTTGGATGGATTTATTTATTTATTTATTTATTTTACCTCCAGAACTGTGAAAGAATAAATTTCTGTTGTTGAAGCCACTCAGCTTGCGATAATCTGTTGCAACAGCCACGGGAAATGAATACAGATATTGGTATAGGGAAATAATGAAACTACCATGTACTGATGACTTCCATGTACAAGGCCCTATCCTATAGATATATCATCCCTTAAATCCTCTTATCATCTATGTGAGATAGGTACAATTTCACCCATTTTACAATGAAGACACTGAGGCTTAAAGAGGTGTAAGTAAACTTCTCAGGGAGGCACAGACAGTAAATGTCAAAGCCAGAATTCAAACTGATATCGGTTTGACTCGGTCTTGTGGTCATTCCATTATGGTGCATCAAACTGACAGATTAAAAGTAACTTGGAGCTATAGTGAATTAAAGATTTTGTGCTGAAAGGGCTCAATTTATTGAGTTTAGGCAGTGACCCATGGAGGCAGTTACAGAGAAAGGCAAGATGCAGGCCGAAGACATATCATAGGGAATTGATATTGATAGGGACTATTGTAGGGAAAGCCTTGTCCCAGCATCATCCCAAAACTAAGGTAGAGGAATGAGGTCCCCTTCTCTTCCAACCATGCTATGTCAGTTGGGGTTCCTATGCTTTATTACCTCCCTCAAGGCTCTGCTGAACTCAGTATCACCTGCAGTTCACTGTTGGGCAGGAATGGGCTCTTCCTTGATATGGCCATATTCCGTTTGCCATCTTGACTTTCTCTTTATACCCAGATCTTTGTGCTTAGTAACCTCCATCTGATTCCTAGCCGTTTCTTCAGTTTTCTGGACTCTGCATATCATGAACGGAGTAGAAGTGGTCACTGAGAACAAATTTATCAGGAATAAAGATTGAGATAGAAGCTGGAGTTTTATGTGCGCATTCTTGCACCATCTATTTATAAGATTTTGTTCTTCTCCAATAATATCCTGGAGAAAACTCCCTCGATCCCCATCCCTCACCCGGGTTCCAGCTGATGACTTCTGTCATGTTGATGGAGCTCAGTTTTTCTAATTTGTAAGTCTGAACCATTAAACAGGAAATATTTCCGTGGCTCAGATATTTTCATATATTTAGATACTTTGAGTCCAGAGAATATGTTGATGTTCCATTTCTTCGAGAGTGTGTGATACTGTAAGGATGATGTGAACAAACAGAAACAGAAGTTGACTGAACAGCAAGCAGGATACTAGCCATTGAGCTTCTACAGTCATCCTGGCAAGCGGAACCTTTCACGTGTGGCCTTTAAAATTAAAACAATGTATATCTGTTTGTATTTATAGTCGCAAAACTAGATGTCCAAATTCCACAACCCCAAATATGTTTACCCTGTAAAATATTATTGTTCAAATTATCAAACTGTCCTTTGATTCACTGGATATAACGAAAGCCTTGAAAACAAACTGAAACCCAGGTTAGAATTCAAAATTTGAAACTGTCTGGTAAGACAGATCATGGTGGCCTCAGAACGAATTATAAATAAATAGTGATGTCATAAACAAGTTCTGTGTATCCTACAATGCAGAAAATGTATCAGTGTTGCCAAAGTTTGTCTTTAGGGTGTCATACAATTTAGCAGGATCTGGATTTAGGTCAAGATGTCTTGACCTTGACCTAAATGTCTCCCTTAACCAACCAAGGCCCTAATTCTCAGGACTAGAAGAATGACAGATTCTCTGAGATAGCCCTCATTCTTCTATAGTAGTTTCTAGTATGAGAGTCAGCAGCTGTTGAAGAAGCTGTTCAGTCTCAGTCTGGTTCTCCATCAAAAGCGATAGCCCAACACAAGGAAGGTCAATGAAAATGCAGAGTGGAAAATGAAACCTTTCCACACATTCCTAGACATAATTCTACAAGCTTAGGAACCTAGAACTAAAAGTGAGAGATTAGTGTTCACTATCAGAACCATAGAGAAAAAGTAGATAGGCTAGGCACAAAGGGGTTGCCATAGTAGCTACAGATGCAAAATGGACCCCACCAAGTACAGTGGACTATGCTTGCTCTGTTATCTAGCAGTTTGACCTTTCCCCATTCTACACAGTGAGCCTGAGCTGTGGTATGTCTTATCTACCCCTGTTTTCCTGATGCATTCTGGTATTCTAACACCTGTGTTTTTTACCTCATTTTCCTGGTGCTCTCTTAGCTTTACCTCAGGCCCTGACCTCTGTGTTCTTTAGCTAGCACCCTTAACCTGGTGACCTAAGGGATCATTTCTCTAGATTCTATCTTCACAACAATTAACCTGGTTAGAGAGCTGTAGCCAGCAGGGCTTAGGGCTACTGCTGTCACGTCTTCCACTGGGTGCTTTTCTATACCTGCTGCCCCAGGGACCAGTGGCCTAGTGTCCTCCTGATAATGCTGGTGTTTTACTTCTGGAATAATCAGGCCAAGAGAAAGAGCTTCACCCAAAAACAAGAAAGCAAAACAACAACAAAAGCTTTTGTGCTGGCAACTGTAGACAAGGTAGTCTATTCAGCATGATTCAACCTGGCAAAGTAAGCCTGGCAGACAGAAAACAAAACAAAACAAAACAAAACCACAACTTCATACAACAAGAGTTGAATTAATTAACTCAGTTACCCTAGGACAACCTTACTGGCTGAGAGGGCAGGCTCTCAAGTCAGGGTTCCATCCCTGGCTCTCCCACTTGCTGCATAAGCTTAGACAAATTTTTTAACTGATTAGTGCCTCAGTTTACCCATCCATCTGTGAAATGAGGATAGATGTGTTAGGAGCCTGAAAATGAAATCATTTATGTAAATATCTTCAAAAGTGCTGGCACATATATAGTGCTCAAAAAATTATGAGTGCTTTGATAGAGTCCTTCGACCTATTTCCTCTACCTTAGACACAAAACCATGAGCTCACTCGAGAAAATGCCCTGGCCCGAAACACTGAGAAGGAGACAGCATAAGGCCTTGTTAACTGTTTATATTAGGGCAGAATATAAACTAATTTCTTTCTACCCCAACCCAGCCCTGTGGGCTGAGAAAAATCAAAAAAGAGCCTAAACTGTTCATGATGAACAATAAATATTGATTGATACATAAAGCAGGTAAGTGAAGTGGGGGATATGCACGTCCACAGGGGCCCTAGAAATATGAAGCTTAGACTCACCCACCTGCCTACCAAGCAAATCTCCATGACACTACCAGTGTTTCTTAAGAGGGGAACTCTTGGGGTGAAGTCACTTTAAAGAAAAGAGTGTAGTTCATGTGTTTTTCTTCCAAATAATTTTCTCACAAAATTCTTATTATGCGGTTTCCATCCATTTAAACAAGGGTTTATTAAATGCTACTGAATACATAGCACTCTTGGATACATATCCACTTTAAAGGGTTATTTGAATCAGAACAAAGCACAGTGAGTTTCTGGCATCCTTGAATATGATTTCTGGTCTATTTAATAGCCACGTCTGAAGTGGCATCTTATTTTTGAGCTCTGAGTAGTTGTCATTCACACAATATAGCTTAAAAATCTTTTTCTTTCTTTTCTTTTCTTTTTTCACTTTTTGTTATTTTGTGAGCCTAAGTCAAACTCTTTGGCTTGGCAGTATTTCTTTTACAACTTCAATGCCTTTTGGTCTGAATGACTGCACTGAATAATCCTAACAAAGTTGAGACAAGCGCATGATTATTCAGACACAGATATGGAGTCCAGACATACACAGGGAAATAATTCTAAAGTTTTGAGCCCCCATAGTGCTTACTGTTTGTACTGTACAGACTTGCCACTTGGCACTCCAGCCAACATTCACATTTAGTATTTGAAAGTAAAACCACTTGGTGGGCTTTCTCCTCTATATCCCCTCCCTGGATGAGCTATCTAGAGGATCAGCTGCCATGAACAGAAGTAGGGAGCTTTTGAGAGGAGACAGGCATGCAATATAGCAAAAGGGATGAAAGAGGTTCAGATCTCAAAGACAGTAATAGAGAAGGAGGGTCAAAACCTGCAAGTTGAGTGTGGAGAAGGAGAGTGATGGATTATAGAACAGAATGGAGAAGGACATGGGTAAAGGTTTCTATTACCACAGAAAGAAAGGCTTCAAATGGGAAAAAAATATATTATAAACTGGAGTGTTATGTTTTCAGTACACGGAATGGTCTTACCCCCCTTTTGTGTATTATAGGCTAGAGGCTAATCTCAGGTGAAGATGAGACAAGGGAATTCTAAGAGAAGTGACAGGTTATAGGATCAGGGTAAAAAAAATTACAGTGAAATGAAGAGTGAAGCCAAAATAGATACAGGAAATGGGAAAAAAAGGAATCAGTGATAAAGAAAAGCGTATTATAAGGAAAAGAAAAGCATACAAAAATAATTTTATGCTTTCCTTTGAGTTTAGGGTCATCTTACTTTTAGAAAACAGACCTTTGGGGCAGTATATTTTAACAATTTTGAGTACTAACCACTAAGATACTGAAACTTGATCGAGGGAGATGTAGTCTTTGAGTTTCAAGATCCATATCTTACAGAAACTTTAACATAGTAATGATCATACTCAGAACATGATAATTACATACATTTAATTAAATTTCATTGAGAATTACCCTTACTTCTCACAAGACTTGGGATCTTTTACATTTAAAATTTAAAGGTGCATGTGACGTATTGCATGGGTATGGTGCATCAACAATGAATTTTGGAACACTGGAGAAAAAAATAAAATGAAATAGTTTGAGAAGAAAAAAAGGAAAAAAAATAAATAAAAAAATAAAGGTGAGGGTGTCTGGGTGGCTCAGTGGGTTAAAGCCTCTGCCTTCGGCTCATGTTGTGATCCCGGGGTCCTGGGATCGAGACCCGCATCGGGCTCTCTGCTTCGGCGGGGATCCTGCTTCCCCCTCTCTTTCTGCCTGCCTCTCTGCCTACTAGTGCTCTCTGTTTGTCAAAAAAAAAAAAAAAAAAAAAAAAAGGGTCTTAAAAATAAATAAATAAATAAAGGTGCATGTGAAGTCTACACAAACCTACCCACGTTTTTTCTGAAAGCTAACACACTAATGCCCCTAACTGAATTCTCCTTAGAAGCTGCATTTTTCTAAGTAAGAGAAATCAACTGAAGACAGTTTTAAATACATCTAACCAAGAAGACTGCAATATTCAATCAAGTTAATATTATCAGTGTGGTGATTATTTGACTATCTTTGATATCAGAGCCATGCTTCAGAATTTCAAGATTCACTTCACTTTGAAAAATCAAAGTATACATGCTTTTTCCTACTGTAATATAAAATATACATATTAAAATTTTATCAAAAAATTGAACACACAAAAGGAGAGTGCACACTTTACCAAGGATTTTGACAAAAACTTAATTTGTTTTCAGATACCTTAGTATCTATGAAATATGTAAAACATAAGCTAATGTGAATGTGGTGTATACTATTTGTATGACAAAAGACTGCTGGTATACATTGGCATGAGAATTTTTAAAAGACAAAAGTATATGTAATAATAATAATAATAAAAAAATCAAACCAGGATCTGGGAAACCTATGTTTTAGCCTCAATCCTGCTTTTGTCTATAAGCTATGTCACTTGTTTAACTTTTCTCTCTCTTTTTTCTGTGACAAGCATCTTTTTTTGTTGTTAATTATGTTTTTATTGAAATATAGTTGACATACAACTTTTTCTCTCTTAAACTGGGAATAATATGTTCCCTACCTAGTTTGTTGAACATAGAAAAGTAGTTTTAAACAAAATCTATAAATACATATGAAACATAATTTCATTATTTAAGTGTAATTTCCTTAGGGGTCATAAACAACTTCACTCACTAAACATTTGTTATCCAACATATGGCTCTCTCTCTTTTCTTCAAATTATCACATCTTGGACTTTTCTTCTACTGGGAGAAAAGGCAAGAAAGGGGAGGAAGATATTAAACATTTTATTTTTCCAATCCATCACTTTATTACCATAATTTAATCTATTATAGTTGAAGCTTTTTTTTTTTAAAGATTTTATTTATTTATTTGACAGACAGAGATCACAAGAAGGCAGAGAGGCAGGCAGAGAGAGAGAGAGGAGGAAGCAGGCTCCCTGCAGAGCAGAGAGCCCGATGCGGGGCTCGATCCCAGGACCCTGGGATCATGACCTGAGCTGAAGGCAGAGGCTTTAACACACTGAGCCACCCAGGCACCCCTAATTGAAGCTTTTGAGGGAAATGATATTGAATTCAATACTTAAAAGCACGTGTTTGATGTCTTATGTGTATCTTTTGAATTTGAATGGTATCATGTGAAGAGTGAAGAATGAAAGCAAAGAATGCAACAAAAAATAGCTTATTCCATAAATGAATATGCCAGAAAGTAGATATTTTACTGTGTGGATCATTATTATCATCCCAGGCTCTAGTGTAGTAGAGAATCTGGGATATTTATTATATGAATGAATGTCTCTATCTTTGCAAGAAAAAAAAATAATTCCTATTCTTCATATACCTAATTATTTGCCATGGAGTCATTCTTACCACAAATTTTTCTCTGTCCCCACATAATTGCTTTTCCTAGGGTTTCTAAATTGGGATTCGTTGGCATTTTATCAAATGTAGGACCTATAGTCATCCCTTAACTTGTTTGGCAAGTTCAGTGGTAACACATTTCTTCTACTTAATCAGGAGGTGAGGTTTCCAGAAGCATCTCAAAGATAGAAGGACAAGACTTAGAGAACTTAAAAAAAAAAAAAAAAAGGCACTGTCCTTGCAAAAAGTGATGTAAGAGGTAAGGAGGTTAAGAGACAAAACTGAACAAATGAGTTTGGGGAGAAACCTAGCCTTTTATAGTGTAAAAGGAAACAGAAGTACTTTCCGCCAGCCTAATGAAGGGTTTTGAAATTGAGGGTCCTTAGAGGAAACCTGGAATTAGAACAAGTTAAAAAAGTAAAGAATGTAGGGAGTGAATGGAGAGGGCTTGTTTGTCTAGAGTTGGTGCCTTAATAGAAAAACGGCAGGCCAGCAGTAATGCTGCAGCTGATAAATTGGCATGTATAAGAATGAGGACAGGAAAGCACGGTGCTAATGACAGTTAGAGATTTTTTTTTTTTAAGGAGCACATGAACTAATCCAAAGGAGTTACTTAAAATTACAGTTTGCTCTTTTCTCTCTCTCTCTCAGAATTGTTTAAAGAGAAGAGGGAGAGGAAAAGGAAAGGTGTAATTTATAGGATGTACCTTAGGAACTATTATTAGAAGAATAAAAAAGAGAACTACTTGCAAATGTAAGTGCATTAAAAATGCAGTAATTAAAAGGTTCTACAAGAAAAAAGGAAAATCAGAGCTAACAGTCTTCTATTAACCTACTGTGATTTATAACTCACATTCTACTTTTTTCTTCTAGTACAAGTTCTCTGTTACTGTGTATAATAGCCACAGCAATTTTCTGTTGTGGTAACCCATATTGGTTGTAGTGAGCGGATCTTAATTTGTTTTTAATGTGCCTCTAGTTCATCAGCTTCAATTTCAGGGGGAAATTTCTCTGTGCTTCAAATAGCACCCAGTGTAGCTACTGTGTATTTGCAACTGATGTCTATTTTGGTAATACAGCAGTTATCAGTAAATAAGAAGAAACAATGAAATGTGTTACAACATTGAAGGAAAGGACAAGGATAGATATAACTGATGATGAAGTGTATTTATTCTGGGAAAACCTAGGTGGTATGTAAATGTTGGGAAGTGGGAAAGGATACATTAAAGATAAATCTAGAAAATAAAGTGAGAATAAGATAAATGCAAGGAGTGTGATGAATCATTTCCTAAGGAAATTAACCTAAATTCCTGATGGATGGTTAAGCGTTCTCTGAACACATGAAAGCACTTGTGTTTCTAAATGTTAAATTAAGATATGCTCAAAATTTCATAAGAAATCAATACCGATTAAAATGCTGAGCATGTTTGGCAATGTTCTAAAGATTACGAGCATTATCCCACTTAAAATGCTTCTAAATAATATAGAGAACCATAAAGATACACTGTTACTGTTGCAGTTGAAATTTTTACAAGGAAACCACTAATGGAATTGAAGTACTTCATTGGACTAGCACACCTAGCACATGTTGCTAAGAAAGATCTTCATGGCCTCATTGCAGTGCACCAAATGCTGCTCAAATGTGTCAAAGTGCCTAGCTTATTACAAGGACATTGACAAAAGTAGAGCAGAAGAGAAAAAAAAAAGAAGAAGAAGAAGAAGAGCAACCTGATGTCTCTACTTAGTTTCTTCTTTCTTCTGCCATGTATGCTTTCTAAAATATCCCTCTTTCCAGCTCAAATTAAATCCCATGAAATTTTGTTTGAAGTTTATTGTGTGCTACTTGAGAAATGATAATGTTTCATCAATGTTTTTATGTTATCTCCAATAGCCCTTGCACCTCATCTGTCCCAAGGACATCATGGAAAATAATTTGAGGACAAACCAAAGTACTCTCTCACCTTAATCATTTGACATTGAGTTGATAACAGAAAGGTCAGGATGGATGATTGCAGTCACCCTGTCGTTTTGGAGGGGAAACATCTCAGAGGAGAGTAAATATGATAGCCTTTTTATCTTGAAACCAAACCAAAGGCATCATTTCCTTGTAATCCTTGGTGATTGGAGAATGAAAGACCCAATATGATGGTGGAAAGAGAAGATTTTATATTAACAGCAGAAATAGTTTAACATTTTTAGCAATGTGAAATTTACAAAGTGCATAAGCAGATATAATCTCTTTTGATCTAACTCCCTGAGAGGCAGGTAGCGGTGTATCCACAGAAAAGTTGCTTGTTCTTTCTTATATAATCAGCTTTCTCAATTGTAAAGTGAGAAAAACAATGATTCTCCTTGGGCAAGTTACTTAACCCCTCTGTTCCTCAGTTTCTTCATTTGTAACATGAAACGATAGGATGAATTTGAAATATAATTCTGCAGATATTCAACTGTTTTTCATCTACAGAAATTGCAATTTCCTATGCTTCAACCTAATATTTGTAGTGTTGTTGTAAAGATGAATACACTTAAAACAGGGCCAAGATCTTAGTACACACTCAGTGTTAATTTTATAAATATGATCTCACTTCATTCTTAAAACAGTTCTGTGACAGATAATTGGGTTCCACCTTTGGGTATAAATTTATGTGAAAAAACATATACTCTTTATGGATTTATAAGGGGGAGGAATGTAGCTTTACAACAAATACCACTGCAACATAACCCTTTGTCCAGTGCTTTCTAGGCTCCTTAATGTATATATATTGTATCAGTCAGCTAACAAGGTCTCTGAGCAGCTTTTCCCTCCCATCCAAATTTGCCATCCACTGGATATGTCACTAGTTTTGTAGTTGAGGTTTTAACAAATACTCCTCTGACTTTGTTTACCTTATAAAATGGCTTAAGGCCAAAAAAATGAGTAGCTTTATGCTCATCAACTTAGATAGGGGTATAAAGCATGTCAGAGGAAATTTTTTAGTGGATTCAGGTATTGCTTGGTTAAAAAAAATAAAATGGAATTTATATAATATAATGTACAGGAAGAAATAAAATCAAAGTTCAGAGTTATTTTTTTGTATATTCTGATTATTTTGTGGAAAGTTTTTCCATTTTGGTTTTAATTTCTAAAATATCAGTCATAGTACATATACTAAAAATTGGAATGATACAGAGAAGATTAGCTTGGCGCCTGCACAAAGGATGCCATGCAAATTAGTGAAGTGTCCCATATAAAAAAAATTAAAAAATAAAATAAATAAAATAAAATACAAATTGTAAGGTCCTTGCCAGTGAACATTGTGCCTTTGCACATATGCATATAATATGTATACAATATGCATTATACATATGAAAATAAATATATAATATGTATACTCAATTGGTACATATTAAAAAGGAATTCATTAAAATTGAAAGTATAGGATGCTAAATATTATGGAGACAAAATGAGTAAAAGAAATACATTTTTGAAACTGTTTAATCTGTATTTTATAAAATGCCTTTGAAAATGAACCAGAAAAATCACATGCATATTTTGTAAAGTATTCTCTACTGTGAATACATATATTATATAAAAGTCAAGGTATTATTATAGTTAACAAAACTTATTATTAGATTTTTTTTCCAATAATTTTAATAGTACAAAAGTTATTTTGGGTCCCTTTCTCTCTGAGAATGAGTAAACAAATTCAACCCTGTACATTATTATTTATTTGAGAAATAATATAAAATACATCAGGAATTTTTTCATAAAATGTATTTTTGCACATATGCAAAGTCTAAATGATTGAGATAGAGATGTCTTTTGTGAACCTTACTGAAAAAACAAACATCAAAAGAGAAATATAATGTAGCTATTTCTCCTATCCTTCTTTTTTCTCAAATATAATCATTCGAGAGGATTATTATAATTTTTGAAAGAATCGAAACTAACAGAGCAGTAATCGTGGTGAATAGGAATTTTAATAATTGAGTATTCAACATATTCTCTTATTTGACTGAAAAATAATTTTTCTTTTAGTACAGTATGTGTGTACAGTGTGAGAAAGTGCATGTGTCAAAACACATGAGGCTGGTATTTTTTTTATTGGGTTTGTTGGTTTTACCTCTAGGATTTTGTTTCTAAAATGGTGACTTTAGACACGAACTGACATTATCTTCCTTATGCCAAAAAGAAGACAAGATAAGAAAATAGAATTTGTTTGCCCAAAGTTACCTAACTAGAACTAGGAAGAGTTCAGATCAGGTCTCAAAATTCCTGTCCAGTGCTCTTTCTTTCACATATGGATGCTACTTACTTCTATTCACTAATTTATTCTAGAATTTAATCACTTTCATTTTCTTATTTTTCTTTCTGTTAAACTGATATTATTAATTCTTTAAATTTATAACAGTACCATTGGAGTAGACAGAAATCTACTGAGCTAAGAAATAAGATACCAAATTTTGCTTGAGAATAACAGAAGGGTTTTCAGCCATATCTATAATTTAAATTATTAAAGTAGAGGAATTAATAGGAATTAGTAGGAATTAGTAAAACATTAATAGGAATTAGTAAAACATACATATCTGGAAAGTGGCTGATGAACAATAGAAAGATTTACAGATTTTTGTCTATCTCAATGACTTCATTTTCCATTCATTCTTGTTCAGGATACATAAGCTATCAGCATATTATTTGAAGTAGAATTCAGCCACTGTGAAAGTATTTTTTAACAAAAATAGTTTTTAAACATCATGAAGATATCATAACTCACATAGAAAACCTAAGCAACATGAAGAAGATTCTTTTTTAATTTAAAAATCCACTCAAACTCCTTCCTCAAGTGATTCTTCCTTTCTTTTCTACCTTCCCCAATTTGCTATCTTGATTAATATCTGCCTAGTCTGTTCAAAATGATTTAAATACAACTAAGAGTTTACTATAAATTTGACCCAACATACTAAAGAAATCCAGCAAACAAATATGAGAACAATGTCTTTCTCACCTTGAGAAGGAAAATCTCATTGGATAAATGACAAACTGATGGCAAGGAAAACTAAACTAACCATCTGTCTAAGGCAGCTCCCCTAGCTTTCTTTATTTTTCTTCTTGCACTTATAATACCTGGAATAGCACAATTGTCTGGTTATTGACTTTTTCCCCCTCACTAAGATGCTAAACTCCATCAAAACAGAAACTTCAATAGATTTTCTTAAACAGTGCCTGACACATATAAATGCTTCCTAAATATTTGCAGAATGAATAAATAAATGAGAAATTGGTTGTTTGGGGAAACCAAACTAAACTAAAAATAGTTTTATGGTTAACAGAATAAAACAATATTTGTTGAAAATATTTCTAACATGTCTGTAATGAGCATGGCAGTATTTAGATTGTGATTGAGTTTCATATTCCCTTTCAGGGTCATAATCCTGAATATCACTTCTTATTATATAGTATAATACATAAGTCATGAGAATTACAGTAAAATCCATACTGACTTTATGACTGACCTTGTTTGGAATAAATCTTCAATTTGGATGTGATTTCTTATAACGGGCCAATTTCCCTGAAAAGCAAGTAAGTAAAATATATTGATTAATTGAGAACTGTAGTTAATTGGGTTTTTACTAAAATTTATTTTTACTGGCACAGAGTAGGTACTTAATAAATATTTGTCAAATATGTGAAGTTTAGTTAGTTAAAGTAGACTTGTTATTTTGTTTTTAGTTACTCAATAAAAAGAATTTTTCAATTAAATATGTAATATGCAATGACATTAGAATCCACATAACAGATAAATAAGCAATTTAAAAATATTACAAGTTCTTCCTGTTCTCTTCTTTTTCATCTGCCTTTCCATCTTCCCTTCTCTTTCCTTATCTTTCTTTCCTGAATAATTTAGTCCCAAACTCATTAGATGGGGACAAGTAAGGTTAGCATCCATAGAGAGTATAGGTATAGGTAGATAGACTCTATAGAGTAGAGTATAGGGAGAACTCAGCAGCCTGAAGAGCAGTGTTGGAACTCAAGAAGGATAAGAAGAGCATCTGGTGTGGGGAGAGAGGACTGGGATGTTCAGCAGCAATAGGATAATATACATGAGGAAATTGATCAAATAAATATGTTAAGCAAAATTGGGAGATAGGGTTTCCACTGTTGTAGAAAGAAGTTACAAATATGAAAAGAAAGAAACTATGTTGGATCCTGTGGTGTTGGCTTAAAAATGCACATATCAGTGTGAATTCCTAGTGTATGGATATAGATAGAAGCTATATGTTAATATGTGTATATATGGAAAAATAGATAAATAGATGGATAGATGAATTTTTCCTACATATATTTTCTTAGTTCCAAATCCTGAGAATAATGACACACCCAAACAATGGGCACACCTACCTCCCAAATCTTGGTTTCTAAATACCATTTCTGAATAAAAGAAATTAGGACTGCTTGGAGAAGTAGCTGTTTGCACAGCTGGGGCATGAGAAAGACAAAAAGAGCCTCTCTTGTTGTACAAAAATATGGAAGTACTCAAAAAAATGCCAGGGACATGTCAAAGAAAGAAGAAGTCAGATTAAAGAAGATCACACTGCCCATATCTGAGACTATTAGAAGATCAAGTGAATAATAATAAAAGCAGATGATAACCCATTGGATAAAATGGATATCCATGAGCTCATATTTATATTAGTAAGTCAGTAAGTTGAAAGTTAATGTACTTCTCCATAATATACTTACCAAAAATTCTTTTACAGTGATCATCTTAATCGTGAATTAATACTAACTTCACAAGTAATGTATCAAATGATAGGATATTGTGAGATGAACAACAAAATCCCTTTCATGATTCTTCAAAGACAGACAATTTAAATCCAGTAGTAGGAAAGCAGAAGATAAACCTCAAACAAGGAGCATCTTGCAAAATAACTAAGTTGTAATTTTTTTAAATGTCAAATCCATGAAAATTATGGGGAAATTGAGGAAATCTAGATTAAAAGAGACTAAAGAGGCAGAATAATGAAATGCACTCCTTGATTCTAGACTGGATCCTTTTGCTATGAAGAGTATTATTGAAACAAGCAACAAAACTTAAATGCAGTCTGAGGATTATATGGTAGTGTGTATCTATTTTCTGAATTTAGTGGCTGCATTTCATTTATAAAGAGATGTCCATGTTTGTGGGGAAAATATGTTCAAGTGTTCAGTTGTTACTACTCTCAAATTATCATAATTCTCAGATCATTCAGGAACAATATTATTTGTACTGCAGTTACAACATTTTTGTAACTTGGAATTGTTCCAAAGTAAGAAAATAACTTAAAAAATTCAAATTCAACATCTTCCATGAAATTTTGTCATAATCCTAAAATATTGTTCAGGTTATAGAAAAGTCATGTATATTTCGTGAATTTGTATAATACAATCTGAGGTGTAGACTGCAGGCCGCCCCTTTTAAAATAAGGTAGGTAAATAATAAAAAAAGAACAATATGCTTTGTGGGGTTTCCATTGAAAACAATTGAGATTTCTCAGATGTTTGGTACTAATGGTTATAGTGATGGTTTTCTATTTTCTTTTGTTTAAATGTGAAAGGTCTTTTTATTTAATTTAGTAGGAAGGAGTCAAATTTCTGATAGGTATTAAAACATCAATGAATATTATCTAAATGGGAAATTATGAAGGGAGCCTGGGAGGCTCAGTTGGTTATGCATCTACCTTTGGTCAAGTCATGATCCCAGGGTCCTGGGATCAAGCCCAATGCTGTGAGCCTGCTTCTCTCTCTCCCTCTACCTGCCACTCCCCCCTGCTTGTGCACTCCTTTTCTCTCTCTCTCTCTGACAAATAAATAAATACGCTTTAAAATGAAGTTATGATACTTCCTGAGGGGCAGAAAACTTAGCAGAAATAATATGTGGATATTATACTTACCCACATTAATATAATACAACCATTTTTAAATAGTATGGCAAATAATAGAAGGCAGAGGCTTAACCCACTGAGCCACCAGGTACCCTAATAAATAAACTCTTTTTAAAAAATTGAAAATTACAATATTAAGTTTGTGTGGCATAAGATATTCTACTTGTATTTGAATGCTTGTTTAGTTGGTCAATCAAGTAATAATTTTTATCACATCTGGCATTTAAAATAGCTGAAAGATTATCATAATTAACCTAACAAGGGATCACAGAGGTTAACTATATTTTCCTAAAGGCAAAAAATGTTTAAAGGAGACTATCCTTCGAATATTCTTTTCCCCTGTTTTGGAGAATACTCATTCTTATGTGGAATTGAGTTGTGGGCATGAGGGGTTTGGAGTATGACTGGAGAAGTTAGGAGTATGGGAGCCCCAGGATATCTGAAATTTGCTATGCTTTCATAGAAAAAAAATTTCCCCATGTCTAAATGTCTGCCAGTCTTGGGGAATTCCTCCTAGTCAGGCATTGTGATGTATTAATAGAAGCAAAAACATAACAATAAGACCTCTTACATTTCATGGACTCTTTCTTAACTTGTGAGAAAATTAACTTTTCACAAATATGATTTGAAGAAATTTATGGTGTTCACTTAAGAAAAGAGAACTCTATATTACTAAAAACAAGTTAGGCTAAGATCAATAACATGGTATAGAGGGTTCAAACTATAATTCTGCTCTATAAGTATGGAAACTTAGACAAATTATTTAACCTCTTTGTGCCTCATATTCTTCATATGTAAAACAAGGGTAATAATTACACCTAAATCATGGGATTATTATGAGCATTAAATGAGACAGCACATGTAAATTGCTTAAAGTTGTACCTAGGACATAAGAAACACAAATTCCTATCTCTTATTATAATTATTTGAGATCAAATTTGCTATCAAGCAAAAATGGAAGCTACACTAAGAAACGAGGATTTCTGGGGCACCTGGGTGGCTCAGTGGGCTAAAGCCTCTGTCTTCAGCTCAGGTCATGATCTCAGGGTCCTAGGATCTTGCCCTGCATCAGACTCTCTGCTCAGCAGGGAGCCTGCTTCCCCCTCTCTCTCTGTCTGCTGTCTGCCTACTTGTGATCCCTCTCTGTCAAATAAATAAATAAAATCTTTTAAAAATGTTAAAAAATAATAATAATAATAAAGAAAGAAACCAGGATTTCTTAGAACACATCTTGACTGATCATTCTCTGAATGTATTATAATGTATTATATTAATATATAGTGTATTATTTGCTTCAGGGGTACAGGTCTGTGCATCATCAGTCTTACACAATTCACAGCACTTACCATAGCACATACCCTCCCCAATGTCCATAACACAGCCACCCTATCCCTAGGTGGGGGGTAACCCCAAGCAACACTCAGTTTGTTTCCTAAGATTAAGAGTCTCTTATGCGTTGTCTCCCTCCCCAGTCCCATCTTGTTTCATTTTTTCCCTCCCTGACCCCTATGACCTTCTGCCCTTCCTCTCAAATTCCTCATATCAGAAAGATCATATGATAATTGTCTTTCTCTAATTGACTTATTTCACTTAGCATGATACACTCTAGTTCCATCCATGCTGTTGCAAATGGCAGGAGTTCCGGTTTTTTAATGGCTGCATAGTATTCCATTTTCTCTATATACCACATCTTCTTTATCTATTCATCTGTTGATGGACATCTAGGTTCCTTCCATAGTTTGGCTATTGTGGACACTGCTGCTATAAACATTAGGGTACACATGCCCCTTCAGATCACTACATTTGTATCTTCAGGGTAAATACCCAGTAGTGCGATTGCTGGGTCATAGGGTAGCTTTATTTTCAACTTTTTGAGGAACCCCCATATTGTTTTCCAGAGTGGCTGCACCAGTTTGCATTCCCACCAAAAATGTAGGAGGGTTCCCCTTTCTTTGCATCCTCGCCAACACCTGTCATTTCCTGACTTGTTAATTTTAGCCATTCTGAGTGTGAGGTGGTATCTCATTGTGGTTTTGATTTATATTTCCCTGATGCCAAGTGATGTTGAGCACTTTTTCATGTGTCTGTTGGCCATTTGGATGTCTGTTTTGCAGAAATGTCTGTCCATGTCTTCTGCCCATTTCTTGATTGGATTATTTGTTCCTTGGGTGTTGAGTTTGAAAAATTCTTTATAGATTTGGATACTAGCCCTTTATCTGATTTCATTTGCAAATATCATCTTCCATTCTGTTGGCTATCTTTTGGTTTTGTTGACTGTTTCCTTTGCTGTGCAAAAGCTTTTGATCTTGATGAAGTCCAATAGTTCATTTTTGCCCTTGCTTCACTTGCCTTTGACAATGTTTCTAGGAAGAAGTTGTTGTGCCTGAGGTCGAAGAGGTTGCTGCCTGTGTTTTTCTCAAGGATTTGGATGGATTCCTGTCTCACATTGAGGTTTTTCATCCATTTTGGGTCTATTGTTGTGTGTGGTGTAAGGAAATGATCCAATTTCATTTTTCTGCATGTGTCTGTCCAATCTTCCCAACACCATTTGTTGAAGAGACTGTCTTTTTTTCATTGGGCATTCTTTCCTGCTTTGTTGAAGATTAGTTGACCATAGAGTTGAAGGTCTATTTCTGGGCTCTCTATTCTGTTCCATTGATCTATGTGTCTGTTTTCGTGCCAGTACCATACGGTCTTGATGATTACAGCTTTGTAATAGAACTTGAAGTCTGGAATTGTGATGTTGCCAACTTTGGTTTTCTTTTTCAACATTCTTTTCACTATTGAAGGTCTTTTCTGTTTCCATATAAATTTGGGGGCTATTTTTTCCATTTCTTTGAAAAAAATTGATGGTATTTTGATAGGGATTGCATTAAATGTGTAGATTGCTTTAGGTAGCATAGATGTTTTCACAATATTTGTTCTTCCAATCCATAAGTGTGGAAGGAGTTTCCATTTTTTTGTGTCTTCCTCAATTTCTTTCATGAATACTTTTATAGTTTCCTGAGTACAGATTCTTTGCCTCTTTAGTTAGTTTTATTCCTAGGTATCTTATGGTTTTGGGTGCAATTGAAAATGGAATTGACTCCTTAATTTCTCTTTCTTCTGTCCTGCTGTTCGTGTATAGAAATGCAACTGATTTCTGTGCATTGATTTTATACCCTGATGCTTTACTGAATTCCTATATAAGTTCTAGCACTTTTGGAGTAGAGTCTTTTGGATTTTCCACACAAAGTATCGTATCATCCTCAAAGAGTGAGAGTTTGACTTCTTCTTTGTCAATCCAGATGCCTTTTATTTCTTTTTGTTGTCTGATTGCTGAGACTAGGACTTCTAGTACTATGTTGAATAGCAGTGGTGATAGTGAACAGCCCTGCCCTGTTCCTGACCTTGGGGAAAAGCTCTCAGTTTTTCCCCATTGAGAATGATATTTGCTGTGGGTTTTTCATAGATGGCTTTGATGATATTGAGGTATGTATCCTCTATGCCTACACTATGAAGAGTTTTGATCAAGAAAGGATGCAGTACTTTGTCAAATGCTTTTTCAGCATCTATTGAGAGTATCATATGGTTTTTGTTCTTTCTTTTATTAAAGTTTTGTATCACATTGATTGATTTGTGGATGTTGAATCAACCTTGCAGCCCAGGTAGAAATCCCACTTCGTCATGGTGAATAATCCTTTTAATGGATTGGCTAGTATTTTGGTGAGAATTTTTGCAACCGTGTTCATCAAGGATATTGGTCTCTAATTCTCCTTTTTGATGGGGTCTTTTTCTGGTTTTAGGGTCAAGGTAATGCTGGCCTCCTAAAATGAGTTTGGAAGTTTTCCTTCCATTTCTATTTTCTGGAAGAGTTTCAGAAGAATAGGTATTAATTCTTCTTTAAATGTTTGGTAGAATTCCTCTGGGAAGCCATCTGGCCCTGGGCTCTTGTTTTTGGGAGATTTTTGATTAATGCTTCAATCTCCTTACTGATTATGGGTCTGTTCAGGTTTTCTATTTCTTCCTGGTTCAGTTTTAGTAGATTATACTTCTCTAGGAATGCATCCATTTCTTCCAGATTGTCTAATTTGCTGGTGTTTAGTTGCTCATAATATGTTCTTATAATTGTATTTCTTTGGTATTGGTTGTGATCTCTCCTCTTTCATTCATGATTTATTAAATTGGGCCCTTTCTCTTTTCTTTTTGTAAGTCTGGCCATGAGTTTATCAATCTTATTAATTCTTCCAAAGAACCAGCTCCTAGTTTCATTGATTTGTTCTACTGTTCTGTTGGTTTCTATTTCATTGATTTCTGCTCCAATCTTTATGATTCCTCTTCTCCTGCTGGGTTTAGGCTTTCTTTGCTGTTCTTTCTCCACCTCCTTTAGGTGTAGGGTTAGTTTGTGTACTTGAGGCCTTCTTGTTTCTTGAGAAAGGCTTGTATTGCTATATACTTTCCTCTCAAGACTGCCTTTACTGTGTCCCAAAGATTTTAAACAGTTGTATTTTCATTTTCATTTGTTTTCATGAGTTTTTTCAATTCTTCTTTAATATCCTGGTTGACCCATTCATTCTTTAGTAGAATGCTCTTTAGCCTCCGTGTATTTGAGTTCTTTCCAACTTTCCTCTTGTGGTTGAGTTCTAGTTTCAAAACATGATGGTCTGAAAATATGCAGGGAATGATCCCAGTCTTTTGGTACTGGTTGAGACCTGATTTGTGACCCAGGATATGATCTAGTCTGGAGAATGTTCCATGCGCACTGGAGAAGAATGTGCATTCTGTTACTTTGGGATGGAATGTTCTAAATATATTGGGCAATGTCCATCTGGTCCAGGGTGTCATTTAAAGCCTTTATTTCCTTGTTGATCTTTTGCTTAGATGATCTGTCCATTTCATTGGTGGGGGAGGATGTTAAAGTCCCCTACTATTATTGTATTATTGTTGATGTGTTTCTTTGATTTGTTATTGATTGGTTTATATAATTGGCTGCTCCCATGTTAGGGGCATAGATATTTAAAATTGTTAGATCTTCTTGTTGGACAGACCCTTTGAGTATGATATAGTGTCCTTCCTCATCTCTTATTATAGTCTTTGGCCTAAAATCTAATTTATCTGATATAAGGATTGCCACACCAGCTTTCTTTTGAGGTCCCTTAGCATGGTAAATTGTTTTCCACCCCCTCACTTTAAATATGGAGGTGTCTTTGGGTCTAAAATGAGTTTCTTGTAGATAGCATATAGATTTTTTTTTTTAAAATCCATTCTGATACCCTGTGTTTTTTGATTGGGGCATTTAGCCCATTTACGTTCAGGGTAACTAATGAAATATATGAATGTCATGCCGTTGTATTGCCTGTAAGGTGACTGTTACTGTATGTTGTCTCTTTTTTTTTCTGGTTTGTTACTTTTAGTCTCTCTCTTTGCTTAGAGGACTCCTTTCAGTATTTGCTATAGGGCTGGTTTGGTGTTTGCAAATTCTTTTAGTTTTTATTTGTCTTGAAAGCTTTTTATCTCTCTTTCTATTTTCAATGACAACCTAGCTGGATAGTATTCTTGGCTGCATATTTTTCTCCTTTAATGCTCTGAATATATCATGCGAGTCCTTTCTGACCTGCCAAGTCTCTGGATAGGTCTGCTGCCAATCTAATATTTCTACCATTGAATGTTACAGACCTCTTGTCCTGAGCTGCTTTTAGGATTTTCTATTTGTCTCTGAGACTTGTAAGTTTTACTATTAGATGATGGGGTGTGGGCCTATTTTTATTGATTTTGAGGGGGGTTCTCTGTGCCTACTGGATTTTGATGCTTGTTCCCATTGCCAAATTAGGGAAAGTCTATGCTATAATTTGCTCCAATATATCTTCTGCCCCTCTCTCTCTTTCTTCTTCTTCTGAGATCCCAATTATTCTAATATTGTTTAATCTTGTGGTATTACTTACCTCTCGAATTCTCCCCTTGTGGTCCAGTAGTTGTTTGTCTCTCTTTTGCTCAGCTTCTTTATTCTCCATCATTTGGTTTTCCATATCACTAATTCTCTATTCTGCCTCATTTACCCTAGTAGTAAGAGCCTCCATTCTTTATTATACCTCATTAATAGCTTTTTTAATTTCAATTTGGTTAGATTTTATTTTTTTTAAAGACTTTATTTATTTATTTGACAGAGAGAGATCACAAGTAGGCAGAGAGTCAAGCAGAGAGAGAGGGGAAAGCAAGCTCCCTGCTGAGCAAAGAGCCCGATGTGGGGCTCGATCCCAGGACCCTGGGATCATGACCCGAGCCAAAGGCAGAGACTTTAACCCACTGAACCACCCAGGCACCCCTCAACTTGGTTAGATTTTAGTTCTTTTATTTCTCCAGAAAGGGATTCTCTAGAATCTCTACTATCTTCTGTGCTTTTTTCTCTAGTAGATTCTCTAGTATCTTCTGTGCTTTTTTCAAGCCCAGTTAGCACCTTGATAGTTGTCCTTCTGAACTCTAGTTCTGACATATTACTAATGTCTGATTTGATTAGGTCCCTAGCCATCAGTACTGCCTCTTGTTCTTTTTTTTTTTTTTTTGATGTGAGTTTTTCCACCTTGTATTTTATCCAGATAATAATGGATGAATGAGAGAATAAAATACTAAAAGGGTAACAATGACCCCAAAAAAATACAGGGTAACCAAGTCAGAAGAGATACAAAACTGGTGGTGGGGGCAGAAGGAAGGAAATATATATATATATATATATTGACTAGAACAGAGTCACACACTTGATTTTGGGTGTATTTTGGTCTGTTAGAAGAAACTGTCTCCAATGATTTTAAAGAAAGAAAAACTTTCTTTCTTTTGTGTGTGTATATATATACACACACAAATAAGGTTAAACGTGATGAAGGGATGGAATATGACTGTAAACATGAAAAATTTAAAAAAGATTCTAAGAAAGGAATTGATAAGATAAAAAGTTGTTTAAAAAAAGGGAGGGAAATAATGTTATCAGACTGGAGACTAGAACAAAATGCTAGATTTAGGGTATATTTTGATCTATTAGAAGAAACTGTATCCCAAAATTTTAACGAAAGAAAAACCTATATATTAAAAAAAGAAAATAAGATTAAATACAATGAAGGGATAGAATATGACTATAACATGAAAATTTATAACAATGAAAATTTTAAAAGATTTTTAAAAAGGTATTGATAAGATAAAATAGTTAAAAATTGTTAGAAGGGGAAAAAGGAAAAATTTAAAAAGTAGAATAAGGAAAAAAGAATCTGAAAACTTTAACTTTGAAAAACTAAAGAATCATGGGGAAAAGTCATGAATTCTATGTGCTGTATTCTTGTAGCTCTGAAGTGTTGCAGTTCTTATTGATCGGTAAACTTGGTCTTGGCTGAATGTTCTTGTTGATCTTCTGGCGGCTGTTAAAGTGATTCTTAAATGTCTTTACCACAGACAGAATTGCACCTCCCTTGCCAGGGGCCAGGTTAAGCAATCTGCTCATTTTTGCTTTCGGTAGCTTTTTTCCCTGAACGCTTTCCGTAGAGCTTTGGAGGACAGGAATGAAAATGTTGACCTCCCAATCCCTGGCCCTGTAAAGCCAAGAGCTCAGGGCCGCAGTACTCAGTGTGCCCTCAGAGAAAAGCAGTCAACCTCTCCCATCTCCCTGGTCTCCGGCCACACTCTGAGCTCACACAGCCCGTGACCAAGCATTTCTATATCTGGTCATGGCCCTGTTTGGAGTCTCCAAACCCAGCGGATTCCTGCAACATGCTCCCACACCACCTCTCACAGAGGAGGAAGGAGGCAGTCTACCCATATCTGCCACTCGAAGAGCGGTGGCCTGATTATGCCTTGGATAACAGTTTAAGGTAACCTCAAGCTGAGAGCCCACTGCTTGGCTCCATCATTGCAGCCAGCTTCCCCACTCTGATACCTGTTAGCTCCGCCACATCAGACACCCCTGGTCTTTTTGTGACCTGATGGGGTCTGAGACCACACTGTCCCCATGAGGGCTCCACCCCCAGCTTAGCCTTTGGAGCAACGTCCCTCAGTGAAGCAGACTTCTAAAAGTTCTGATTTTGTGCTTCGATGCTCTGCCACTTGCCAGGAGCTGGCCCCTCTCCCCAAAGTCTCTCTTCCTTTATATCACCTCAGATTCACTTCTCCGCACATCCTACCTTCCAGAAAGTGGTCACTTTTCTGTTCCTAGAATTGCTGCTCTTTTTTGCTTTGATCTCCAGTTGAGTTTGTAGGTGTTCAGAATGGTTTGATAACTATAACTGAACTCCTGGGACCCTATATTAGGTTTCCTACTCCTCCACCATCTTGCTCCAGACAGAAAGGATTCTTAAAACTAGTTTGGGAACATTGATCAATCAAGGTCACTTCCTGATTGGTTCAGTGGCTACACATCTGCTCTGGCTTCCCCAGCTGCTGCTCCTTCATGCCAGGCTGAGCTAGTTCTCTTCCTTCCATTGCCAGCTTGCGGGAAGGGCATCTCATCTAGCACATAGCTAGACACCCCCATGCCGAGCATGCTCTCTTTGCACTCTGAGTAAATATATGTATTGGCCTATAGCTAACGCCATATTAAGTCATGCAAGTATTCTTTTTTTCCCCCATCTGTAGAAATGGTGATGATAATAGCAGTATTCCTCACAGCATTGTTATAAGGATTTAATGATAAAACTTAGCAATTTGCCTGGCAGTCAAAAAACACAAGTTGTATTACTATTGTTTTATTATTATTATTATTACTATCTATATGATAAAATAAGATCAGAGTCTGAGACATACATGTGAGGGTACACTTACAATTTTATACTATGATAAGAACAGAAGAGCTAACATTTCAACTATTTTTAAGAAGGAATGCAGTTTTTCCAGATGGAGAGGAAGGGAAGAGCATTCATGAATTCCCCATGTGTTTTATCTAAACTTGACTTGTTTTCAAAAAGTCAGTGGGCCCACAGTTATTCCACTGAGAAAGTACTTTTGAATTGACCATGTCCACACAAACTAATCAATCAATAAGTAATTGAAAACCAAATCTGTGAAATATGCAGATAAAGTGTAAGACAGCCTCCCAGCTGGTTTTCCTATATCCACATTCTTTCTTCCTTAGCATAAGGAACCCTATATTCATAAGGTTGACACACTAATCTTCTTAAATGCAGTTTTCATCATGCCAAAACTGCTGGAGAACATGGAGTAATTTTCAAATAACTGCTGTATCAAGCCCATATGACTGTGTCTAGCCTCAAGAATCATCCATAGTCTTGCAATTCAGAATACAGCACCAGCACCAACATCATGTGGGAACTTGTTAGAAATAGATAATCTCATACTTCAATCCAGACCTACTAAATTAGAGTCTGCAGTTTAACAAAATCCCCACGAATGCAAACTAAAGGTTGAGAAACACTACTACACAATATCCATTAATCTTAACCAAACAAAATCATTATCCCATTACACAACCCATGGTCCCATCAAAAAGAATGAAGTCCTTTCATTAATATCTCTGCATCCAAACAATCCCTTTGCTCATAATCTTAACACCACTAGAAATGCTTTATTTCCTTTCCCCCTTTATCTAAATCCTATCTGTTTCTGAAGGCCCCATGGAAAAAACCCTATACCTTCAATGAAACCAACACCATTTCAAGCCACACTAACCTTGCTGAACATTCCTGCATTTAGGTCAGTACCATTTCATTCCTCTTATTTATTATCATTCATTATTCATTGAATAATCATTTTCTAAATGTTTAGTATTGTTTACTGGGCACTGTTGCATTGGTCAGAATGCAAACAAAAACACAGACTTTCCCTGCTTTCCTTAAGCTCACAAATGGAGAAGAAACAGTTCAGTAGAGATGCCTTATGCTCCACAGACATATAGGGCAAATGGGTAGATGTGGAGGTGCAGGGCCATACGGGGTAAAGCA
Organism: Enhydra lutris kenyoni; assembly: GCF_002288905.1. Lineage (NCBI taxonomy): Eukaryota > Metazoa > Chordata > Mammalia > Carnivora > Mustelidae > Enhydra > Enhydra lutris. The sequence goes on from NW_019154093.1 coordinate 48,436,652, forward strand.
ACATGATTTGTGCTTTTTTGTTGTAAAAACTACCTAAATGAAGGGAGTAGTGCTGTTGAAATATATTAAAACTTTCTATGGCATAAGATAGATTAAACATTTTAACTGATAGAGACAAGACAGAGATACTGTGCTTGGTTTCATGTTAATTTTATGATCTTACAGATGATTAAGGTTTTTTTAATAGGATGGCAATATGCCTTTCTTTGTTCGTTCAACAAATAGCAGAATTTTAAAATAGCTCTTATTTGTCCTTTTCTGACTCTTTAGGCTTCAGACATGGTATGCACTAAATAAATACTTGTTGATGGAAGACAGTCTTTGATCTCGAGTCAGGGACTAGGTTTACACACATGGAACAACAATTGCACAAATGCAGCCCTTTCCTCCTACCGCTTTTCATGACATAAGGAAATGTTCATGAATTTGCAATGACATTTTGGTTTACTAGTAGTGTCTTTTGGATCAAAAAGTTCCTCCAGGGTGCCATGGAAGTTTCTGTTTCTCTGTAGCTAATGTTTTTGTTCACCAGAGACTGTTTTGGAGTATAGCCAACCAAATGGAACTGGCTAGTAAAAGCTTTTGTGGGTGAGCAGTTTGGAAACAAGTTTTAAGACCATTTGCCAGCTAAACCTCAGCAGGTAGAATTTTAAACAACTTAAGTTAATATAAAGGCTTCAACTGTAAAAGCCTGGAGGAGCAACGAGAGAGAAAATGAAGTAGGTAACATCCCATATTCTTTGAGGGTAAAAATCAAAGTTAGCTTTTCTTATAGTAGCAAAACTATCCATTGTCTCTTTGGATAGAAACGGATGTTTCTGGAAGACAGTCACCCTTCAAAAGGTTGCATGCTCCAAACAACAGCACTAAAGTACATTAAGGTTAGATATTATGCAAGACCTTTTGTGAGCCTCTTGTTTTCTTCAGTGTGATTCGAGAGCAGGATAACACAAGGAAATTTCAAAACCAAACTGAGTAAAAAGACTATAAATAACATAAACTAGAACGTTATAGGATCTGGTATTAAACAAAAAGTGCCCATCGCTTTGGTTAAAGAACCAGCAATTTCCTTTTATTTATCATCTTCAAATTAGTTACAACCTTCCCTTATCTTCTTCAGCAATCTTGGGGAAGGTGAGTATTCCCACATCCTGTGCAATTTTCTCTTCAACTTTTAATTTCTCTGGGTGCAGAAAAAAAAAAAAAAGCTCTGGACCCTTAATTGAGCAATTATTATTTCTTAAGTGAATATAGAGTTTGAGGATAGTGCCAACATCTCCCTTTCATCCAGAGAACAAGTCTGACACAGTCAGCGGCATACGTTGTCTGGCAACACCCCAGCTTTAGGTAGAAGAGCCAAGCGAAGACTGAAAGGGAAACTCATTCTTCACCCCTAGTCACTCCCTGGCATCTACAGAGGTTCTTGAAAGAATGCCAATTAGGACCGATTTACATGTCTCCTTGGAGGTTTTAGATAACTCTTCACTAAGAACTGTTTGTTTTTCTCATTTAGACCATTTCTCCAGAGTAGGATTTGCAAACTTGCTGCTGAATATGCTGTTTGCAGATCATTGCTTGGTTTCCATACTGACATAAAGCACTGGTACTTGAAAAATTCATTAAGAAGTGACTCATCTGAACTCCCAGATCTCAATCTGTGGAGTGATTTTACCATGTTTTCTACAGTGTTGTTCCAGAATCCAAACAGCAGAAAATAACGAGTCCGTATGCAAACAGTTTATAAAATATGCCTAGATGAGGAACTTAACTGCTTCATAGCTTGAGCCATTGTTTGAGCTATTCTAATTGTTTTAAAATTTTCTTTTTTTTTTTAAGATTTTATTTACTTATTTGACACAGAGAGAGATCATAAGGAGGCAGAGAGGCAGGCAGAGAGAGAGGAGGAAGTAGGCTCCCTGCTGAGCAGAGAGCCCAATGCAGGGCTCCATCCCAGGACCCTGAGATCATGACCTGAGCTGAAGACAGAGGCTTTAACCCACTTAGCTACCCAGGCGCCCCTAAAATTTTCTTTATATAGAGCTGGAATCCACTTCTCTGAAACTTCTGCCATTTCTCTTGGTTTTCTTAGATACTCACTGTCTCCTTTATATGAAAAGCCCTTTTAATATTTAAAGATAGTTTCCATGCTTCTCTTCCTCTGCAGGTTTCTCTTTAATTAAACTACTCTTCCTTCGGCTACTCCTAAGGTTATATGGCATCCAAACTTCATCATTAATGAGCAGATTTTGAACATAGTCTGTTAATAATCAGCTCAATTAAAATTAAAAATATGTACAACTGGTACCTTAAATAATCTTTTTTATGTTTGGTTAAGTTTTGATTGAATACTGTATTTAATGGTCTATAATACCTAAGATACAATCTAGAAATTGCTATTAAAATGTCAGACTAGTAGACCCAGCTACAGAAAGCATCTTTTTGGTTGCTTCTGTTAATGAAAATTTTACTAGACACTACTAAGAGGCGATTGAAAAATCATGCTGAAATATTACTGTTATCTACTGGTGTAAAATTTCTCACCAGAGAACTATGAGAACTTTGGGATTAAATGTTTGCTATCTAAATACAAATTTTAGCAGCCCCTAAAATTGTTAGGAACACCTTAGAATACTTTGCTTCTTAATTACAGTTTCCCAAAAAATTTATTATACAGTATCAAATTAAAATATAGTTACTATTTGAGAAATTTCAAGCATTTATGAAAATATAATGAGCTAACCCTTTAAATCAGACTTGAAGACAGTTTGAATATTCCTTATATGCCCAAAAAAGTTTCTCTAGTCTTTTGCAAAATGCTAACATGATTATATTTGTCCAACAATGTAGATGGTTAATATTCACCCAAGTGACATCAACAATTTAATGCATCATGCTTTTTCTTCTCATTAAAATTGCTATTACTGAAGCTCGACTAAATTTTCTTCATGCTTGGCCCTCTGTATAAGTCTGATACCCTACAGTTTTCCTCCTATACCATCACGTTTTGCTTTGTCTTCCGTTATTTTTCTTCCTTCTCTTACCTGCTTTCAAGAAGTAGAACGAGGCTCTTTAGTGTGCCAATTCCAAGTATATTCAGATAAAATGCAAATAAATCAATAGGCTTCTTCAGGAAAGTTTACATTTGAATGTGAGAGGCTGTTTCCCTTACTCATTGGCTCTCCCACTGAGGTTAGATGACCCATTGTAGCATCTTGCTGGAGTGAGTTTCAAATTGGTAAAAAACTCCTAATAAAGGAATGGTGGCAGAAAGAGAGAAAAAAATAATCAATGAAATAGGAAAGTCCAAATGTATATTCTTATCAAGTTTTATACTTGTCCAACAGTTACAAGCCTCTCTGAAAATATTTATATGTGTGGGTGGGGGCAAGTTGCCCATTAAATTGTAGGAAGTGTTATCAGATTCATCAGGACTTGGTTGTAAATTTGACTACACAGTTTTGGCTCATAGAGAAATAAGGAGGAAATATCTGATTAAAGTGTGCATTGCTGCTGAGGCAACTGAATGTTGCCATAGCAATTGAGATGAAATGTGCAAGAGTGAGATAATTAAATCTAACCCCTTTAGTAGTTTTGACAGTCAATGCACTGCCAATAGGAAAAGTTATCTACAGTATTAAGATAAAACACATCCTCATGGAAAGTCTCCTTACTAGTATTTTGTTGTTCCCTTTCTAAATACATTGCTTTAGGTGTCTAATTTGAATGTTCTCTTTTAATAATCAAATACAGTTTTGACCTTGGTCTACAGCTGCCTAGAATTTCTGCTAGTTTATTGTATCATGGGAGCAGACATCTATAAAAAATATCCAATTTTTTTTCCCCTCAAGTTCTTTAAAAAAGTATACTAAAGCCAAAGCTGTCATATTTGAGCTTAGAATTCAATAATATCTAGAACGTGCTGCCCTCTTCAGGAGCTGGTGCTTAAAAATACTTTACTTTTTTTTTAGCAGTTTAGAAATTATAAATATGAATTATAATATCAAATATTGTATTGATAATTATATGGGAATAAGCACGACATCAGTAAAATATTTCTAAGTTAAAGAATTTTTTTCCATTAAAATATTTCAAGAAAAATCAATAAATACAAATTTTGAAATAAATTATTAATATTTACAATTAAGTACAAAAATAGTTTTCTTGAAAGAAACTACACTCATTGGCAGAATTCCTGAATCACTACAGAATTTCAGAGTTCCATATTTTCTACCCAAATATTTCTTTAAGAATACAAATGTCTAAAAAAGATATCTTTGATGTCAAAATCTAGGTAGGACACACTTCAAATCTTAATTTTATTCTCTAGGAAAAAGCAAATTTTGTGAACACCAAAATTTGTCATTTAAGGGCACCTGGCTGGCTCAGTCATTAGAACATGCAACTCCTGATCTATGAGTCATAAGTTCAAGCCCTACGTTAGGCATAGAGCTTACTTAAAAATATGTATTTGCCATTTGAAATTTTAGCTAGTTTTCATTTGTAGAAACATTATCTTTTTCGGAAATAATGATTCAGATACATTAACACATGATAAATTTTTATTCAAATTTACTTCATTCAAAAATAATCCTGAAGGGTCTGAAATATCATTATTCAAAAATTCAAGTAAAAACCCTTTTCTAAGTATGTTATCTATTAAAATGTCCTTAGCCATCATCTAGTTTTGATAGAGAGGTTAAGGGAGATGAACTCATTGTGTTTTTCTCTAAGTTAAGTTTATGATATTTAAAAAATAATTAAGTAAAGGAATGGAAAATGACCAATATGTAATAACATTATCAGGATATGAGAAAAGCATTTTTTCTCACATCTGGACATGTTTCTTTATATTAGAACTACTGACGTTAAGAAAGGTTTTGTTTGTTTTTTTTTTACTAATTATTAAATGTGAAAGTGTTGATTAAAAATCTTTAAAGAACACAATAAATTCAAGAGTAAATAGCTTTTTAAAACATGATTTTGCTCTAATTTTTATGTGATGCAATTTAAAACCTTATTTTTAATCAACAGAAAACAATATAAATATATAAATAATGCTTTATTATCATTTATTTAGTATGAAAAAGTAGAAGTTTGGACTCCTAATTTTGTTTCTCAGTTCCTACATCAGATTTCCAGTTCAAGATTCCAAACAGGAAACTAATTTACATTTTTTTTATAAATAGTCATTAATGTTGATTTCAAGAAAGTAGAATGACCCTCAGTTTTCCCTTAAAGAGTTTTAGGCATAGCTGTCCCATCTGTATCATTGAAAGATTCAATGAAAGGGGAGAAGAATAAACAGTTAATTGGCAATATTTTCTTAATGCTATAATATTTGTTTGGGGAAAATAAAATGTTTTACTTCTGACCTTAAAATTACTTATCACAACAACTGCTTCGTCTTAAAGTAGCTCTGTCCAAAGGCATGCAATACTTGTTCAATAATTCTTAGAACACTGATTCATGCTTTCTGCAATAGATCTACTTCATTTTTGTTTTGCTGCTGATGCATTATATTTGGTGGTTAGAACCCCTGTGGATGGAGGTATAATAAATAACAATATTTTCTTTGCTTTCCAGGGTATTTATGGCATAATGATAAATTTCATCTTTCCCAGAATGGTAAGTAAAGAACTCTTTCTATATATGATAGTACTCAACACAAACAAGAAAAAGTGAATTGTTATAATAAAAGTGGAGTGGCATTTGCTAAATATATTGAATGATCTGATAATTATAAGATAGCTTATACTCTTGAAATAAATGGATGCTGCATTCAAATTCTATAAGCATTCCAAAATTCTCACCATATATGTTACAGGCTCTTTGAAGGGAATATAAGGTTTCTGTTTTCTTTGTTGTATGGAATTTGAACACAGTGGAGTCAACATTTTGTTTTCTGGGGGTAATTTATTTTAAAATATACACAGATACAGAAATAAATGTGGTTTATATTCTATGAACATAAAGAAAAAGTGTATCTGTGATACATATTGAGAGTGGGTGAGTAAGAGTCCTTTGGAAATTTTACTGTTACATAAAAACTGATTGTAATTTATGTTTGACCAGGGCTTTGCAGCATCTGTGAATTTAAAAGTGTTTGTTTTTTAAGAATATATATCATAACTTCTCCTAGGCAAGCTAGCTACTGTATCATTTTGTTTAAACACATAGTTTTCTTGCCTTTACATTTTTATGATGCAAAAAGGTGATATTTAGTTTTAGTCTTAATCATAACCTCTTTACAATTCAAATAACAATAAAAATTAATTTTATTGAATGGGAAAGGTCAATGTAAAGTGACATTTCTCAGGAAGTTATTACTGTCTCCTATGAAGTTTTTTTTCCCCCCAGTGGTCTTGGATAGTCCCTATAAAAAGCAGGAATTTCCCACGGTAGAAAAAAATCTCTTTGAAATAAACCAATCATCAAAAGTGCTATTAAGTGAAAAAGCAAGGCATAGAATACATATATTATATGTTGTGTACACGTGTGCATGTGTATCCAATGGAGAAAGAATTGAGAGCATACTGGTGGTAAGCTTAGAAAAGTTTCACAAAGGGTGCACAAAACAGTGGGAATATGGGTAGTTTAATAGTCTTCACTCCATCTTCATTCCGTATAATAAATATGTATTATGGGTGCCTGGGTGGCTCAGTTGGTTAAGCATCTGCTTTCAGCTCAGGTCATGATCCCAGGGTCCTGGGTTCAAGCCCTGTGTTAGGCTCCTAGCACAGTGGAGAACCTGTTTCTCCCTCTTTCTCTGCCCCCCATCCACACCCCCTACTTGTGCTCTTGCTCTCTCATTCACCCTCACTCTATCTCAAATAAATAAATAAAATTTTTTAAAAATATATGTATTATTTTTGTAATCAGAATGAAAGTATTATTTCAATAGTTAACTTAAAATAGTATATTTATTATTAATGAAATGTGGATATATATAATAGAGGAAATACCACTTGTGCCAATTGCATAATCAAAATGATCTTATACAATTTTAAAAAAGCAAAAAACAAAAACAAAAAGACCCTTTCACCTAGTCACAGAAGGAAACAAAACAGAAATTGAAGATTACTTGGATTAAAAAAAAAACAAAAACAAAAACAAAAAGGTGCCTGGGTGGCTGAGTGGGTTAAAGCCTCTGCCTTCAGCTCAGGTCCTGGGATTGAGACCTGCATCGGGCTCTTTGCTCAGCAGGGAACCTGCTTTCTCCAATCTCTCTGCCTGCCTCTCTGCTACTTGTGATCTCTGTTTGTCAAATAAATAAATAAAATCTTGGGGCGCCTGGGTGGCTCAGTGGGTTAAGCCTCTGCCTTCAGCTCAGGTCATGATCTCAGGTCCTGGGATGGAGTTCCACATCGGGCTCTCTGCTCTGCAGGGAGCCTGCTTCCTCCTCTCTCTCTCTGCCTGCCTCTCTGCCTACTTGTGATCTCTCTCTGTCAAATAAATAAATAAAATCTTTAAAAAAAAAAAAGACAATGAAGTATTTTAAATGAGGTTAAAGCTATCATTTTATTAATTTTACTACAATACAAAAGTACTCCTAGAACTCAGGAAATGCATGTGAAAAAATAAACATTTTAAAACTGAAATTTAAAAAATCTTCAGATTCACATTGGTGTTTAGTATAAAAGAATGTGATATTTTATGAACTTTTTCAGAAGAAAAGGTCTAAGGGCACCTGGCCGATTCAGTCAGTAGAGCATCTGATTCTGGATCTCACTGTTGTAAATGTGAGCCCCATGTTGGGTATAGAGATTACTTGAAAATAAAATCTTTTACAGATAAATAAAAAGAAATTTTTTTAAAAAAGGAGAAAAGGTCTAGTTACATAAACGCTAAAACATGAAGGTGAAACTTTTAAAATAACTCAAATTTTAAGTCAGTAAATCAAACTACTCAATAATAATAAAAAACTGATCTAAAATCTGTGTAATTTACTCATCTACAACCAATAGTCATCTTTGCAAGTTTAATGTGCAAAATTATTTTAAGGTCCAAGATTAAAAGAAAGTATAATAGACAACTAGGCAATTATAAGGAACTTTTAGCAGAGTTTTTTTTTAACCTAAATAATGTTAACAAATAATTTCTTAATTATAAACACAATAGTAGAACAAATAGAATATTTCTGAGATTAAAAATTTCTTCTCAAGAGTGATTTATTATAGGGTGAAAACTTAGCATATAAGTATAAATTGCTGTTGTATCTCGAATATCCAGCGACTTTGTCGGGACATAAGCCAATAATTTTAGAAGAAATTTAGGGAAGAAAAAAAAGAGTGCTCTAGCAGGTATCTTAATCCTGTTCACTTTAATGCTTCCCGAATTCTCACTTCATCCCACTTGCTCTCAGTTTACATAAAATTAAAACAGAATTTGTTCTCTGATTGTCTAGCTCACAAACGAGAAAGGATACTATAAAAGCCATGAGGGGCAAGAGAAATGAACTGAAAAGTTAGAGTCCCTTCATAACTATTCATCAGCTTTAAGAATTGAGAGACCAAAGACTAGCTGTATGATTTTGAGAAGATATATCCTATACTTTGGGTTTAAAATTCCTGATGTCTTAAATCAGAAAGTTATACTGAAAGATTTTTTTATGAAATCTGAATTCCTTTCTAGCTCTAGAATTTTACAATACAATAATGTATCTTTAAACTTACTATACAGAGCATAAGATAATATTGTGATATTTGGAGTCATTAGAATGAAAAGGTTTTAATGATTAAAAGGGTTATTTTCATTTGTTTGTGAAATTCACTTATATTTAAAGTCTTATCCAAATTTTTTAAAAATTTTATTTATTTGACAGAGAGAGAGATGACAGGTAGTCAGAGAAGCAGGTGCCCTTTTTATCCAAATTTGTTAAGCATCTGCCTTCAGCTCAGGTCATGATTCCAGAATCCTGGGATCAAGCCCCGCATCAGGCTCCTTGCTAGGGCAGGAAGCCTGCTTCTCCCTCTTCCTCTGCCTAATGCTCCGTCTGTTTGTGCTCACTCTCTATCGAATAAATAGATAAATAAAATCTTAAAAACAAAATCAAACCCTCCAAAAACACAAATTATATTGTGTAAATGAGAGATTATATATTGTGCATTTTGATAATATTCTTCTCATAGAACTACTTTTTAAATGTGCCTGAAAGGGGCACCTGGGTGGCTCAGTGGGTTGAGGCCTCTGCCTTCAGCTCAGGTCATGATCTCAGGGTCCTGGGATCGAGCCCCACATCGGGCTCTCTGCTCGGTGGGGAGGCTGCTTTCCCCTTTCTCTCTGCCTGCCTCTCTATTTGTGATCTCTATCAAATAAATAAAATCTTAAAAAAAAAAGTGCCTAAAAATTTAACCTGAAATTTCTCACTGTGCTTTAAATAACACTGTAAATAATGTGAAGGGAAAATCTAGCATCAGTCTTTTCTAAAGAATGGGAAACCAAATTCATACCTATCTGTATATGGAAATATATATTTTTCTTTTTTTAAAGATTCTGTTTTTTTATTTGACAGAGAGAGAGAGACAGTGAGAGAGGGAACACAAGCAGGGGGGACTGGGAGAGGAAGAAGCAGTCTTCCCACCCAGCAGGGAGCCCGATGGGGGGCATGATCCCAGGACCCTGGAATCATGACCTGAGCCAAAGGCAGATGCTTAACGACTGAGCCTCCCAGGCGGCCCTGGAAATGTATATTTTGAATAGGTTTATTCTGCCAAGATGCTAATTTGATGTATTGGGCAATCAAAATTTTAATTCATAATTCTCTTTTTGCATCTACTCTATCTTTAGTACAACTGACATATCATGACATTTTAGGAAAAAAAAAAAACAAAAAAACTTTCCTCCATAACCTAGATCTGTTGGTTCAACGTAGCAAATTATTGGATAACTAGGGCGCCTGGGTGGCTCAGTGGGTTAAAGCTTCTGCTTTCGGCTCAGATCATGATCTCAGGGTCCTGGGATCGAGCCCCACATCGGGCTCTCTGCTCAGCAGGGAGCCTGCTTCCCCCTCTCACTCTCTGCTACTTGTGATCTCTGTCAAATAAATAATAAAATCTCTAAAAAAAATTATTGGATAACTAAAACAGCTCCTCATTCCAATTATTTCTTTCTGATTTGTAACTATGCAAATTTAAGCAAGCCACTCATTTTCTGAATTATTACACAAACTGAATTGAAATGTAAATATATATTTTGTTTGACATGTATCTATTCAAACTAACTTTAAAATAAAATAAATCTTCAGCATTAACAAGTTTTTCTAGTAGATTAGAGATAAATGCCAACTATTTAAATAAAGCAAATTTCTCAGTGTAATTAATCTGCACTTCAACAAAATAGATCTTTCCTCTCATTCCCAATTCTGACTTAATGAACAAAGATTGAATGCATATTTCTGTGAATAGTCACAGCATCTAGTCTTCAATGAATAATAAAATATATTTTATTTCTGAGAACATTAATAAAAATTTGTTACTTATTTCATTAATGACAAAAATTTCATATTGGAGTTAACTATAGCCAATAGTTATTTTGCCATTTATCTTTTAAAATTCCACAACAGTTTCTGATACATCAAATGTCAATTTTTAGGTCAGATGTAGCAATAGTAAAGAATTGTTAATTGGCCAACAGGTTGATTAGTTTTAAGATATTGAAAAAAGCAAAGATTAAAAACAGTTCTCTCCTTTTCCTTCAATTAAAATTGCATGCAATTATTCTTGTAGATTATAGGTCTCTTTTGGGATTTCTGGTTTCATATAACTTTTTGGTTCATTTCACAGGAATAATATTCATCTTAATTAGCAAAAAACAGTTGATGAGTTTTTATAAGAGGGAGTTCACTCCATGCACTGACTACTGCCACTAGATTATTCTGTTTAATAATAATAATAATAATAATAAATCTCTGCTTTTAGAGCAGTTAAATATGTTATCTGTTAATAGCCATTTTCTTTGAAGACAGGATGTCTTTTCTGATAGGTGATTAATCCATTTTGTTTTAACCTCAGAACATTCCTAAGCAATATCCTAAATTGGCTTAAGAATGATTATTACCGTATCAGTTTAAACATACAAATAAAAATTATTAAATAAAGAGACGTTTCTCGTGTGTTATTGCATTACTTTTCAAAATTTATAAGATGAAAATACTCGCTTCCTTTTAAAAAATTTTAAATATTTAGTAGCCAAAAAATTTTTTTCCAATACATATATAAGAAATATATAATGAATACCTGTGTCCCCTGTGACCTTTCAAGCTCTCTTTGTGCCTTTCTGCAATTCCTTAACTTTCTTCTTCAATTAGAACTAAAAGTTATCCTAAATTTTCTGTATCCCTTATTTTTCTTGTAATTTTATTTCATGTGTTTGCACCCTTAAACATATTATTGTTTGGTTGATATATTTACAATCATATGTAAGTGAAAATATATGTATCTGTCTGTGACTTTTCCATTCAACATTAAGTTCTCCAGTTTCAAACATTTGCAGCACATAACTGTAGTTCATTAGTTCACACTGTTGTATAGTATTCCCTTGTGCGACATAATTTATTTGGCTTTAACACTGATAGATATTTGGGTTGCTTCCGGTTTTTTGGTTTTGTTTTTTACTCTTTACATAGTGCTGCTATGAACATTTTTGAACACGTATAAAGGGATATGTACAAAGATTTCTGTAGGGTAAGCTGTTCTTAACCTGGAGTGATTTTGCCCTCACACAATATCTGGCACTATGTGGAAATTTTTGGTTGTTATAACTTGACAATCAGGATTCTACTGGTTTCCTGTAGATAAAGGCCAGGGATGCTTTAAACACCCTGTAAGACACAAGACAGTCCCACACAAAGAATTTTCTGGACTAAAATGCCAATAGTGTGAAGCTGTGAAACTCTGCTCTAGAATATACACTTGAAAAAGAAATTGCTGAGCCACTGAGTATGAAGATTTCAAATTTATTAGAGAATTCCTAACTTGCTCAATGTATCAATTTTACATTCCTGCCAATAGTGTAAAGATAAATGTCCCAGTAATTTCAACCAATTTTTAATAATAGAATTGTAGGGGCACCTGGCTGGCTCAGTCAGTGGCACATGTGACTCTTGATTTTGGGGTTGTAAGTTCAAGCCCCACCTTGGGTAGAGATTACACTAAAAATAAAATCTTTTAAAATTTAAAAAAAAAATTAATTGTAGGGGCACCTGGGTGGCTCAGCTGTTAGGTGTCTGCCTTCGGCTCAGGTCATGACCCCAGGGTCCTGGGATCAAGACTTGCATCAGGCTCCCTGCTCAGCGGGAAGCCTGCATCTCCCTCTCCTTCTGCCCCTGCTTGTGTTCCCTCTCTTGCTGTGTCTCTCTTTGTCAAATAAATAAATAAAATATTTTTTTAAAAATTGAATTGTTGGCAATATCTTTACTAATTCATTGTTCTTTATTTGTGTAATAAATATCTTTTTCTAGTTGTGGATTGCCTTCCCCCTCCCTTTTTTTTAAAGAGCATATTTGAAAAAAAAAAAAAGTATATTTCACCAAATATTGATTCAAAAAGAGCAGCAACAAACCAGAAGTGGTTGGGTGATCCCCATCTTTTCACTTTATTAAGTTCCCCTTTTATAAACAGAACTCTGAATCTTAAAGCAGTTAAATTTAACAAAATTTTCTTTTTTGCTTGTATCTTACATTTCCTACATAAGAAATTTTTCCCTTGATCGTTTAAGTATTTTAACATTTTACTTTTTATATTTAAGCCTTTCATCCTTCTGAAACTTTTGTGTATAGTATGAAGTAGAAATATTTTTTTTTTAATAGAAATTATAGTCTTTACACCATGTACTGGAGAGTTTATATTTTCCCTAATGATCTTCAAAGCCAGCTTTTTCTTATATTTTATGATCTAGTTTTTAGCTTTCTGTTTTATTCATTTGTCTATCTCTTCACCAATATTATACTGCTAACTTAAAAATCTGGTAAGTTCCTCTCTTTGTTCTTCCTCAAGAGTATCTTGGCTCCTAAGTCCCTTTTCTTTTCTGTGCAACTCTTAGATTATACATATATTATATTTATATAATATATATAATATAATGTTTCAAAAAGGTTTTATTTTTACCATAAGTTTGTTAGATATATCTCTAAATGTTATTTTATAATTTATTTTAATTACTTACTTTTAATGATTTTTTAAAAGATTTTATTTATTTTGAGTGAGAGAGCAGGAGTGGTGGGGAGAGGCAGAAGGAGAAGCAGACTCCCCACTGAGCAGGGAGCCCAAAGTGGGGGGTCAATCCCAGGAGCCCAGGACCCTAGGACCCCCGGATCATGACCTGAGCCAAAAGCAAACGCTTAACTGACTGAGCCATCCAGGTGCCCCAGTGATTTCTTTTTTAAAGTGATAGTTTCTAATGTTTGCTTCTGATATATGGAAACACAATTTTTCATATTTTTATTTTATCCAGCAAATCAATTATCTTAACTTTCTTATTAATTCTCACAATTTATCTGTATTTTCTCTTATATTTCCCATGAAAACAATGATTTCTTCTGTGAGTAATTTCAGATTTATTTCGTCTAGTTCTTATAACATTTTGTTTTTGTGTATTCCACCAAGTCAACTTCTAGCCCAGTATTACACAGAAATAGTGATAGTTTGGAACTTTGTTTTTTTCTGAATTTTAAAAGAAAATTTTATGAAAATTAGACCATTAAATTGTATGGGTTTTGCAGATATCTTCTATCAAGTTAAGAAATTTTCCTTTTTAATCTTTGATGGGTATGAAATTTATCATGTTTTTCTACAGTAATTTAGAGGACAACACAATTTTTCTCACAAATGATTGTTTAACACTGAAGTACTTCTTACCTTAAGGACATTTACTGAATGAGGTGAGCAAGAATTTTACTTTTCATGTTCTTGCTGGTACTAGAAAAAGTGACAAAGCCCAAGGCTTAGTGCTAGGATCCAAAATGGATATATCCTCATCATTAACCTGGTCTACAAATAAATCCATCCCATAGAGGACTGCAAGAAAAACTGTAAGTCTTAAATGTATAACTAAAGAGAAAAAAATTCTCCTCTGAAAATTCGTAATCATAAACCAGCCTTACTTTGTTTCTAGCAAAAATTCACATAATCTCAGTGGTATAAATACTCAAGAATTTAAGCTGGTCCCTACTTGTGCCTTTTGGGCTTGGTAAAATCAAAAGAAAATCCACTCTAGAGAGCCCATCTTTATGCCATTACTCAAAGAATTTTAACAGATAAAATTCCATTAGTATAAGCCCACAGACAGAAACCACAAACACACTATTTTAAAAAAAGGAGGGCGAGGTGGGGAACAAATGATCAAGAATCAGGTGAAAAAAGATAAAAAGCAGAGTCAGACCCACAAAAACTTCAAATACTGGAATTACCATTTTCATTCTTTTCTTTTTTATTCTCATTCATTGTTGCACATAAAACTAAATTCAAAAATATTTTTCTAGCATTTAATTTCCTCATGAATAACACATAAACTTTCCTTTCTATAATGTTATAAATTAGTAATATAGTCAAGTTTAACTTGTAAGCTAAGCCTGGTTATACTGAGATGGAATTTGATCAAATTTATTTACCAAGCTATAAGAATTCTGGAAAACAAAAAAGGAGTAGAACTAAGAATAGGTACTTTTCTGTTCAGCTTAAACAAACCAGTAAGATGGTAAATACTTTATTAGGATAAAAATACCAAAACATATACTGGTGGCTATTGGAAAAAATCTACTTTTCAAGCTTTTTATTTTTTTTTTTTTGTAGAGAGATTCCATTTAGTTAAATACTTAAAATAGGGATATTCTAAATTTTTAGAATATCCTTTATTTGTGTAGCATGTTATTTTCACCTAAAATCTCAAGGATTTTCAAATGTTTTTACATTTGTGTTTTGAAATTTTCTAGAAAGGAATTGTATTCTCACTTGACCTTGAACTCCTGATTGGTCTTATGGTGCCCACTGGCCAAAGCTGAGCCAATCATGATCTGTCCTTGTAATTTTTTAAACTGGAATCATGCAGCTGATTTGTAGGCAAAGGGAGAATACATTGGTTTATGGATCCCAAGGAAGGCTGATTTTGAGACTTAATTCCAGTTATTAAACTTTCTAGGGATCCATGAACTAGTAAATTGCTTTGCTGAAGCTTGTTTGAGCTATTTCTATAACTTGCAACGAAAATGGTCCTGATAACTACACTTATATAAAGAAAATTAAATTCTGAGATGGTTTCACTGCATGCTGATAGTCATAGAAGGCAATGGATGAATAATATTTTTAATACCTTTTCCACCACAAGGGAAGGGACTTGGAAAAGAGTGCTGGGTAAGTTCTTTTGAAGCCCTGCCTTGACCAGAATGTACTTCTTCCCTCTGATTTATTCTTGAGTCAGCTCAAAGTTAAAAGGATTACCTAAGATTATTCTTTATAATAAGGTTTAGGATCCCTATTATTTTGACAATTAGAGATTTTTACATGGCCTGAAGAGGAAGGGCTGAAATTTAAGGAAGAATGTAATATTTATTGAGCATATGACACTATATTAAATACCTGGTTGGTCCATTTTAATTCCTTTCCTTGTTGGGTGTTATGAGCTGAATTGTGCCCCCCCATTCATGTGTTAAAATCCAAGACTCCAGAGATGTCTGGCTGACTCTGTCAGTGGAGCATGTGACTCTTGATCTTGTGGTCATGAGTTCAAGCCCCATGTTGGGAATAGTGATTACTTCAAAAAAATCCAAAAATTCCAGTACCTCAGAATATGGCTGTATTTGCAGAGACAATCTTTGAAGAGGTTATTAAGATTAAATGAGGTCATATGGATGAGCCCTAATCCAATATGATGGTGTCCCTATAAGAAAAGATTAAGACACAGACACACACAGAGGAAGACCATGTGAAGACCCAGGGAGAGGACCGCCATCTACAAGCCAGGGAGAGTTCTCAGAAGAAATAACCCTGTCTGTCAAATCTACTCATAAAATGTGTTGCAAAAATGTCTGCTCTACTTTCTGTTCCCACAGTTATTGCCTTAGTTTAGGCTTTGTTTTTCTTACTTGAAATATTCCAGCAGCCACCAGCTTCTCATCACTCTAATTTAAACATTCATAGTCATGCTGGCAAACCCACTTAGTGAGAACAAGTTCTGCTCTGCGGTCTCTTCTTATCCCTAGGGTAAAGCCCATGGTTCCTGAACCTGGCTGTGCATCAGAATTTTGGGTGGCATTCTTTTAATTATAGATTTTCAGGCCCCAGACAATTCCTACTGATTCAAAATCTATGGGTATGTGGTCTAGAAAATGGTCTAGAAAATGGTCTAGAAAATATTTTAATATTTTCCTAAGTTGATCTTATGAATAACAGAATCTATTAAATTTATTTGCCCATCTTTTTATTAATGATCATATGACAGCTTCCTCCAAACTTCTGACCTTAGCCTTTTGAAACTATATTTCTTACTATGCCTTCCATGATCACAGTGTTTCTTGAATAATAAATCTAATTACACCTTTTTGAAGTAAACTGGTGATTCTTTTACATTAACAATGCAATTTCAGAAATTTTCTTGTTAAAGGTCTATACCTATTGTAGGTTACAATATGTCTGTCTCCTGAGAAGCTACAAAAAAAGTCATAAAGATACTTTAATATGTAGAATAGTAAAAATATATGAAGCCTATCTAGTTTGTTCACTGTAAAACCCTTCACCACTGCCTCCAACTATGTAAAAGGACTGGCAGAAACAATTACTTCTCTTGCAGTTAGTTATTCTGTGGCCTGGCCCTATTCATAGTGACACAAATTGTGTGGTGGGACCACACGTGAATGCAGGTTTAGAGTTCACCTTCGAAAAGGAAGTAAGATCTCAAACTCTAATGTTGTCTTCTGTATTATAAACTCGATTTATGTACTTATCATTTAGCAAAAATTGACAGCTTTATGCTCTGAGAAGAAAACTCATATTACTCTTCTTACCTTAAAAAAAATACTTTTGGGGTGTCTGGGTGGCTCAGTAAGTTGGGCAGCTGCCTTCGGCTCAGGTCATGATCCCACATTGGGCTCCCTGCTCAGCAGACAGCCTGCTTCTCCCTCTCTCTCTGCCTCCTGCTCTGCCTACTTGTGTTCTCTCTCTACCTCTCTGTCAGATAAATAAATAAAGTCTTAAATAAAATTGGTTAAAAAAAAAGTTTCAAGGCTGAAGCAGTGGGTCTTTGTATCTACACATAGATAGGAAACATGACTCTTAAAAAGAAAGATAACAAATAATGGCAATACTTAAAAGTAAATTACATTACCTACACTTGAAATCAAAAGCACTTTTTCCCCACCATAATCAGATAACAAAAGAAACACTTGCTGAATATATCTGCCAAGCCATTAATTTATGTGTTTTGTGTCTATGATATCAAGCATTATATAATATAGAAATATCAGAATAGCTATTGATTCTTGATTTTGTGGAACTTTCAGTTTAGTTAATGGAAGTCCTGGTTTGAAAAAAAAAAAAAAATAGTATGCTTACAGGAGCCTGGAACAGAGGCAGGGAAGGAGAGTGTGTATGAGTAGAGGTCATGCCCAAATGATACTTCCTGGAGGGACCACTTATTCTGTACTCAGATGTCAACAGCCAGGAGTACTTTAGAACTTGAATAAACAAATGAGCATGCCCTCTTTCAGTACAGTCTTTGCTATCTGTGCACACTTTGTAAAAAGTCTGGTACAAAAACTAAATATTATCCATGGTCTACTTTTCCTGTTCTAAATGTATACATTCATGTATTCATTACACAAATATTTTATTACGAGTACCTATAAAAATAAGGCTTCTTAAGCAGACTGAAAGGCCTCAGTATGAAGTGACATATTAACAACTACCTAGTCCTTGGCTTACTTTTTCCTGGTTCATATATCTAACATGGTTGATCTTCAAATTATAATCTTAACCACATAGAACAATAAAACTGTACTGTTTCTAGACTTGGGTTAGCATCTCCAGAAACAGAAAGATCACTATTTCCACAATCAAGATACTGCATCTCTGAAAAAGTCTGACTGTAAGTGGTTCTGTTTTTAAACTGAATCATGCCTCATTATACCTTGCAGTATCTTAATTCAGCATCTTGGGACATTCAGAATTAAGCTAATCTCACTTTCACATAATAATGCCTTTAATTCAAAAAATATTGGTGAGACTTTCATGAAATTAGGATAGGCTTAATCATGAAAATTTGGAAATTAAAAGAAGTGGATAAAAGAAGGAACTAGCCATATTCCCATTACCCAAGACACCCACATTTAAAATATCGGTGTCTCATTTCCAGGCTTTTTACTGTAAATAGTTTGGATTCTCTCTCATTTAACATAATTTTATCACCACATATGTAAACACACACATACAATACGTAATTGAGTTTCCATCTAGTGGAAGAAATCTACCATAGAAGATAAATGGACAGGCACTGGAGAAAGACCTAGATTCAAGGTCAAGCACTATCTTGCTAGCTTTTATAATCTCAGACCTGTTACTTAATCTCTCTCAATCTCAATTTTCTAATCTATAACTAGAACCTACTTCTTGAGGTTGTGACTAGCATTAATTAACACAGTATTTTAACACAGTATCTAGCAAATAGTAAATGCTGAATAATGATTAATTATGTTTATATTTATACTACTCTAATAAAGCCATCAAATTTAATAACTTTCAGACTAAAATTTCCTCGATTCTTTTAAGCTTTTCTCATGTGAGAGAGTTTTCAGTCCCCTTAACCATGGAGGCTGCTAAATACCAGAAGTTTTATAACTTTTCCTTTCGTATCTTCCTTAAAATGTTGCTCTGAGATCTGATTTTGGTAATCTGAAGAGCTTGAAATATAACCAGATTATGTCCTCCATTATTCTGTGCACTCCTAAATTTATTAATGCAGCTGAAATTATTTCTTCTTCATCTTTTCTTTCTCTCCTCCTTCTCTTCCTCCTTCTTCCTTGTACTTCTTCTGTAACCATATTATACCATTGATTCACTGCCAAGTAAAGCTCTTCTTTTTTTCCCTCTTAATACTGTTAGTAAATTTCATATCCTTCAAATTGAATTTAGGCAGTTGGTGTTTTGTCCCAAGGCAGGACGTCACAATTATTCCAACCAAGTTATATATTGTTAGATTTTGCCGATTTTTTAGTTGTTAAGAACTTTTAGAGCTTGATCTTTTAATCTAATGTATATACTGCTCACTCTTCCTATCTCATGTAACCAATTTTTGACAAGTATGCCTTCTTACATCTTTATGTCAGTCATTGATAAATATGTTTACATCAAACAAAGCCAAGGCCAAGACTTGTGGTATACCACTTGAAAAACCTTCCTCCAGGCTGACACAGATTCCTTAAAATTACCATTGGGTGCAATCATTCAGCCAGTTATGAAAACACATAATAGTACTATTCCTAAACCTATATTTCTCTATCTGGTCCACAAGGATATAAAGAAAACCTTATTAAATGACTTGCTAGAATCCAGATGTCTATTTCTATTGCCCTAATATACTGGTTTATAAATTTTATAGAAAAGAATATGTAAGATTAAGCTGAATTGCTTATTCTTGTTGAATTTATACTTTCTCCTAATAGCCACTTAAAAAATGCTCACAAAATTGTCATTTGTGATTGTGATTTGTAATTGTCTTTCATAAATATAACACAGGCTATTCTCTTCCAAGGAACATTAGTCTCATGGATTCGAAGTTTCCAGATGTTGCCATTTTTTTTTTTAACATAAAGTATTCTTCTCTTTTTCTCTTCATTCTGTTTCTCAAAGGTAACCAGGTCTCCAGTAATAATTCAGAGGGGTCCAGAAACATATTGGCACCTAGACCATTCAGGTTCTTCTAGTATAGCACATAGGTGAAGGGCTCAAACAATGGGCTTAACTCTTGGCTCAAATCCTAGCTCTACATCTCTCTAGTTGTATCATTTGGGACAAATTATTCAATCTGATAATGATGCATGCTTTATAGCTAGGATGATTAAATGAAAAAATGCAAATCGGGGCTCCTGGTTGGCTCAGTGGGTTAAAGCCTCTGCCTTCGGCTCAGGTCGTGATCCCAGGGTCCTGGGATCGAGCCCCACATCAGGCTCTCTGCACCACAGGAAGCCTGTTTCCTCTTCCTCTCTCTCTCTGCCTGCCTCTCTGCCTACTTGTGATCTCTGTCAAATAAATAAAAAAATATTAAAAAAAAAAAAAAAGAAAAATGCAAATCAACACATAGTGTATGACACCTACTGGGTCCTCAATAAATTTTATTTACATTAGAATCACTGTTTTGTCTTTCAATTTTTGGCCAATGGCCAATGGCCTTGACTTTATTCATTAAACAAGTATTTATCGAGTTGTACTGGGTACATAAAAGGTGCTCAAGATACTGTGCTGAACAAATCCAAACTTCTTGCACTCAGAGCTTACATTCTAGTACAGGAGAAGAAAAACACCAAAGTATTTGAAATAATGGCCGTCAGTGATTGGAAGAATGAAAATTATAAGAATCAGAAGATGTCAGAATTATTTTATAAAGGGTGGTCAGTGTCTGCTCTGAAGAGATGGCATGTGAGCAGAGATACGAATGAACTTACAGGGAAGAAACAGAGGAGTAAAGATGCTTTCCTTTCTTTTTCATGAATAAATGTTACGTCTTCAATGTAAAAAAAAAAAAAAAAAAGGAGGGGGAGCTTATTCCTGTATTGCTCTTCTTCTTCATTTCGTGCTAAGGAAATAATTTTTGTTCTCCTTGGCATCTTTCACAAGCCCCAGCTCTTTTTGTGCAGCGTTGTTGATGTTATTTTTATAGGTCTATGTGCTACCTTCCCATATTTGTGCTTGATTCTGTGCCCCTTTTTACCATCTTTTGCACATGCTGTTTTAAATTCAGAGCCTGTCAGTTGGTGCCTGTCCTGCACACCGGTTTCTTTCGTTTCCTCCCCATTTTCTTGCTCATTAGAATCATTTGTGTTTGCATAGGCAGAACACTGCTTAAATCAAACTCTTGAGAGTGCATGGTTGCTTTTCTCCAAGGTTCCCATCATTTCCGTCTTACGTACTGGTTTCTGTCAGAATTGGGTTTAGAGTAGGAGTTCCCCTTACTGCTTACTTTGCCGTCTGGGAAATGAAATTATCAGCAAGGTCAGTTAAGAAATTGTCAGTGTTTTGTTTTCTGAGGAATGAAAGTGTCTGCGGATACTTTGAGATAGAAATCCCTAACGCTAAGATATCTTGCTGCCCTGATAATTTTGTGGTCAGCACTAGAAAAACATCCTTCTCTACAGGAAGTCTGTGGTGCAGTCACATAATGCTATCACTTCTTTGTGTCTTATTTATATTCATCTAGATTTTTCTCCAGTGTTCCCCCACCAACAGGTTCTTGACTTTTCACGTGCATTCACAACCTCTAACCAGTCAGGACCATTCACCTATTTTTTCAATTAGTTTGGTCTAATTATAATTAAAAATAGATTAGAAATTAAATTGAACATGACCAAATTGTATGCCTAGGAAACCAGGAAGTTTCCCTACAGCTTAATATTAACAAGCAGCACGAAATCATAGAAGGCTTTGGAATAGAAGGTAGATTCTATTCTTGACCAAGCCATATAATATCTTGCCGATGTCAGAACTGAAAGTCCCTTAACTGAAGGATGAAAGATCTGGACTCTGCTTTTACTGAGGCGCAAACAGTCACCTAACATGGTTAGTTGGCTTGTCCACAGTCTCACAACTAGTTAGAGAGAGTGGTTGCAAGATAAGGTGTTCTTCCCTTAGGCCAGTAAATTTCCCCTCACCAGGTTGCTTTCCATGAATGGCCCAGAGACAGACTTCCCCTCAGTAAAAGCCAAATACTGCCTGCTCGTTCCTACCTCACAGAGTTGTTGTTGAAAGGGAAGGAGCTAATAGGTGTGTAATGACAGTAGCAGTGTAAAGTGGTATTATTATGATAATGATTTAATCTGTTGGTTTCTGTGGGTTTTTCCCCGCTTCTTGTTTGAGATTTGCATTTTAAATTTAAATCTGTAGTGAAATGTGCTTACTTTGTTAAAGATTTACAACAAATTGCAGGCTGCATCCTACAGAAGAGAATCTGGGTTTTGGCACCCCTGGGACCAGGATGATAATCCTTATTCTGTCACTCAGGGGATGCATGACAATACAACATCCTCTTAATTTCTCTGATTTTAGTTTTCTCATTTGTTAAAGAGCTAAACATTCCTATCTCTTGAAGTTGTGAGAACTGATATTGAAAGTCTCAGTATTGGTGGTTGTTTTTATTTGTTTGTTTGTTAATTGATTTTTCCTGTATATTTCTCTTCCCTCAGATTATGAGCTTCTTGATGGCAGACAGTATTTATTTATCTTCATATTCCAAGAGTCTGGCACTCAATAGCTACGCAGTATGTTTGTTGAGTAAATTATTTACCAAGGTGAACAAGAGTGGGTCTGAGGGCAGTGGTATTTTGGAAGTCATTGTTTTTCCAACTTGACTCTTAAGAGCACTATATTAAGTTTCACGGAGGTACTTTAGGCACTGCTCAAAGTAGAGAAGGCGTAGCTGAGTGTGAACTCTTGGGCTTCATCTTGCTTTAATCAGAGCATACATTAATTGTTTATTTACAGATTGGTTGCTATGTAAGATTGTTTTTAGAGAAAAATGTTTTTCAGCTAAGAGAAGTTGAAACAAGACGTGTATGTTTTAAAGTCTCAGAGACACCTCTAATACTTATTTTACTGTTAGCACCTCAGACAAAGTAACCTTCATTTGTCACAATTTCCTCACTTACCATAGAATTTACAGCACTTCAGGTTGGTTATAGATGGACCGGAAGATATCACATACACACCTGCCATTTCCCAATATTTAGCCAAGAATACCAAAGTGGATTCCGCTTGGATGCAGGTGGCCATCTGTATCAGAAGCAGGTGGATGCCGACACAGTATACCTTGGCTTTGCTTTTCTCTTCCTCTGGTTCCCTATGGGCCACACAGCTGCCAGAGACACTACTGCCAGGGTTGAAAAACACAGTTTTTTAAACTCAAACTTTCTATTCTAGAAGGGTTTATACCCTAGGCACTTCCATGTAAGAAAATGCTTACTGATACATGTTCTCCCAGTTCTAGAGCCAAACCAGCACAAGGGAAAAAACCTCCCCTGGGCAGGATGGGGAGGAGCAGGCCAAGCCGGGGTCAGGGGCTCCTGAATAGTATCTCTGCCTGGAGCTTCCTGTGTTCCTGTCTCCCTGGAGGTTTATCTTGAAGATTAAATAAAGTAAGGGTAACTCTAAGATATTTAACAATGTGTAAATGGTTGAGCCTGGGCACTAATAGATCTGAACAGATGCTGGTCATAAACTACCAGCAAGCCTTGCTCGTGCTTGCCAGATTAATGCCAGCCTTAAAACAAAATAACATTAAAATGTCCTCATGCTATCTGACACATAGAGATGGTGTTTGATTGTTAATCTCCTACCCTGCTTCACAACTTCCTTTTGAACAAACTCCAGTGAAAGCAAAAAAGCAACTCCAAGAAGACATAGCCTCAGATAACCAGACAAGTTTATTATTTTATGAATACGGGATATTAATGGAGGTCATTTCTCTTCACACCAATAATATCAAAATTCATTCTGTGCTCTACAGTAAAATGGATACACTTTAAAAAATATTAATTGTAAACTATTCCCTCAGTAGAACCCAGCTGTTAACTATTACTATATCTTAGTTATACCCAGTGGGACCATTGTCTCTCTCCTCAGAGTTTATAATTTCCCTACTAGGAAGGGTTAATTCCTTAAATTTACTTAGATTCTATAGTTCTTCAAGGCAATGTTTCCCAGGGATTGGCAGTGGAAATGGGGAACACTCCACCAAAACCACCTCCCCAAAGTCCTTCCAGAGATTTTGATGCCTTCCTTTCTATTATGAATCTTCCAGAATGACTATTTATTCAGAGTTTGCTATAGCAGATAGTCACTAAGACTTGCATTTGGCACACTGGAGGTCAGGCTGGGGAGTGGGGATGCTTTATGATGAAAAAAGGGGAAGGCTTCAAGTAAGCACTGATTGGAGGCTGTTGGCATGGGAAAGATAGAGGTGGGTTAACTTGAAGTGAGAATCTCCTGTGATGGTTTGGGAAATACATTTGTCTTTTTCTGGTTGTCTTGAGTTAGAAGCAGGATCAAAAAAACAGCAGGGCTGGCAGTAGCTGATGTAGTTTGATCATTCTGGGTTGATTGCTATAGAGGTTGTGGGTCAGAGTTCTACTGTCATGTTTGGTCTGTCTATTGCTTATTTGTATATTCAGTTTCTCAGACAACATGAACATATATGTAGAAAATTGGGAGGAATCTATTAAAAAGCTCTAGAAATAATGAGTATAGCAAGGTCTCATGATATAAGGTCAATACATAAAAATTAATTCTATAGGTAAATCCACAGAGATAGAAATAGATTAGTGGTTGCCAGGGGCTGTAGGACGGGATATGCAGAGTGACTGCTAATGGGTATGGGACTTCTTTTTGGGGTGCTGAAGATGTTATAAAATTAGATTGTGGTGGTGATTGCACAGGCTTCTCAACATACTAAAACCACTAAACTATATTCTTTAAAAGGGTGAATTTTATTCTATGTGGATTATATCTCAATAAAAGCATTAATTTTACTTGTGTTAACCAGCAAAAAGTGATTGAAATTGAAAATGTAAAAAAGTACTTATAGGAGCATTAAAAGATATGAAATACTATGGGATCAATTTAACAAAATATGTGCAAGACCTGTGCACTGAAAACTGCAAAATATCTCTAAGAGAGAAATTAAAGAAGACCTAAATCAATGGAGAAATACTCTATTACAAGAAAATAACCTGCCAGAATGAACCAATGGAAGTATGTATAGGATTGCTAAGTAATTTGGCTTAAAAAAAAAAAATGCTGAACTAGACTTTGAGGAGTTTCTGTTGTTATTGGAACAACAGAGGAAAAAAGGAAGGACATCTTTGTAAGCAAAGGCAAAACTGGACTATAAACTTCAGTAGTGGAGAAGACAGCATGGAGGGATGGACCAGAAGTAGAGACAGGATGGAAGAATAAGTAATTGATGAGTATCACTAGTTAGTCAGGGTCCTCTCGGGTCTCACTCTCACTCTCAGGTCATGCATTTGCTGGGCATTGGGAAACTTGTAACAGCCCTTCTCTTTGTGTAGCTCTTAGACTAAAGGCAAATATAAAGCTGGTGTGCATATAAGCATACCTTGCCTGTACTTATTTTCCTGCTTTTTACTTTCCAATCTTTACTTTGTCTTTGCCTTGTCATTCTTAGTTGCTCTTATTACTTGTATTTCTATTTATTTTTAAATATCCTTAAATTTTTTAAATTTTATTTCATTTTTTCAGTGTTCCAAGATTCATTGTTTATGCACCACACCCAGTGCTCCAAACAATATGTGCCTCCCTTAATACCCACCGCCAGGCTTAAATTCTTTTTGGAATATGAAGGATTATAAATTAATGAATAAAAATTAGAGTGCTTCACAGAGAATTGTCATCAATTGTGTTTAGCTATTTCGGAGTATAATAAGCTTAACCAGATATTTTTCTAATGTTATGGATTTATGTAAAAACTAAGCATTTTTTTTATAGAGAGAGAAAAAAAGAGTGCACGTGCATAGGCAGCGGGGAGGGGCAGAGAGAGAGGGAGAGAATTAGGTTAAGCAGGTTCCACAGCCAGTGCAGAGCTGGATGAAGATTCAGGGCTCAATCTCATGACCCCAAGATCATGACCTGAGCTGAAATCAAGAGTCAGTCGCTCAACTGACTGAGCCAAATAAGTGCCCCCAAATGAAGCACTTTTGAATAAAAAAGAATGAAAATCATAAGCTGTGAACATAACTAAGAGTGAGCGGTTTCTTCAAATTGTTAGCGTAAAGCAATCAAAACTACCAATTCGTGTGACAAAAAATTTTCATTTAGTCAACGTAAAGCTCTATGTTTAAAAAGTACTTCTAAAATCTTCTGCTATAATACAGCCTAATATGTGAGAATATATAGGAATGTTCAAAATTGTTTCACATTAGCTCGTACAGTTTTTTTCTTTTTTTAAAGATTTTATTTATTTATTTGACAGACAGACAGAGATCACAAGTAGGCAGAGAGGCAGGCAGAGAGAGAGGGGGAAGCAGACTCCCCGCTGAGCAGAGAGCCCGATGCGGGGCTCGATCCCACAACCCTGGGATCATGACCTGAGCTGAAGGCAGAGGCTTTAATCCACTGAGCCACCCAGGCGCCCCTCACTAATACAGTTTTAGGCATTTATGAAGCAACACATTTTGAAGAGCTGTCAACTGTTTTATGCTATTAATGTACCAAAATAATAGTAAATATTTGAGAACTGACTTACTATGCGCTAAGGACTACCTGTATTAATTTATATAACCCTCATGACAACACTATAAAATACACATAATTATGATCTCCATTTTAGAAACAAGGAAAGAAAGAAATAGTTAATTTAAAGACGAGCCTCCTGGGACACCTGGGTGGCTCAGTCGTTTAAGTGACTGCCTTCAGCTCAGGTCATGATCCCAGGGTCCTGGAATTGAGTCCCGCATTGGGCTCTTTGCTCAGCGGGGAGCCTGCTTCTCCCTCTGCCTGCTTATGCTCTCTCTTTCTGACAAACAAATAAATTTTTAAAAAATCTGAAAATAATTAAAGTAAAATAAAGATAAGCCTCCATAACTTGAGCAAGTTATGGAAGCCTGAACATGGTAGAGCTGAAAATACTGGTGGTCTGGTCCAAATTCAAAGCTTTTAGCTTGTGTTGCTTTTCCAAACAATTTTTTCAAATATCTTAAAATTAACATTCACCAAATTAAGTAAATTTAAACTTTATGAAGCCCTTTACAGATCTTTTTCAAGATAAGGTAGAAGAAAAGGTTAATCTTCAATATAGTGTTTATCTTTAAAAAGTAGGTCTGGGGGCACCTGGGTGGCTCAGTGGGTTAAAGCCTCTGCCTTTGGCTCAGGTCATGATCCCAGGGTCCTGGGATCGAGCCCCGCATCGGGCTCTCTGCTCAGCAGGGAGCCTGCTTCCCTTCCTCTCTCTGCCTGCCTCTCTGCCTACCTGTGATCTCTGTCAAATAAATAAATAAAATCTTTTAATAAAAAAAAAAGTAGGTCTGTGGGGGTTTTTTTGAAAGTATATGTCAAATGCTTCAATGGTGGTGTTTCAAAAACTTTGGCCGAGTAAAGTGATTTCAAATAGTATTTACCAAATTCTTGACTGTACCAAAACATAGAATTTTAAGAAGTGAATATAAATGATTTAAGCTAGGTATAGCCTCATGGGATACTTATTAAGCATCAAGAAAAGAAATTCTACTCCTCAATGTATGTGTTCTGTTAAGAGTCAAAAACAATAATAATGTTTCATACTCTTTAGTATGACACAGATTAAGTTAATTGGTCAAATTAATTATCCAATTTTATGAATGGAATATACCTTTTGTCTTACAATTTGGCAGGAAAAGTGAAAAGGGAGAGAAGACAAAATTTTTGAAATTAAATACTATGATTACTAGAAACAATTTTACTTTTGTTATTATAGAAGAGCTTTGCTTAGTGAAAAAAAAATTGAAAATTTCTAATATGAAAAGGATCCAATCTTATATGCCAATATCAGTTTCTATTTTGCATGGGAAATTTGAGGTTTTGTTTTTTTTTTTAAATAGTGTCTGTCTCAACAACTGACATATATAATTGTTATAATAATTTTTTTTTAAAGATTTACTTATTTATTTGAGGAGGGGAGAGGCAGAGAGAGTCTTTTAAGCAGACTCCCTACTAAGTGTGAACCTGATGCTGGGCTCCATCTCAGGATCCTGAGATCACTAACTGAGCCAAAATCAAGAGCCGGGTGCTTAACCTACTAAGCCACCCAGTTGTCCCTAAAATTTTATGAAACTTAAATAAGGACAGCAGTATTTCAGTAAAACTACTACAATGAGCACAAAAGGCTCTTTTCAGAAAGTGTGTATTAGGATTTTTTACTGATACAAAGGATAATATGCAAACTATAACTTATAGGAATTTTTAAAAACTGGTATATTTAATATAGGTGAGTCTCACTTTGTGGAGTTAATTCATTATGATCATATTTTCCAGTTGATATACTTACAAAAAATTGAGTTACATTCATATGGGAAAATATTTTGACCTATAATCATAATAAAATTTTTATATATGAAAATACAAATTATAAAATAAAATTAGGAATTATGATAATAGTACTAATAATACTCATAAATAAGAAACATAACGAACTTGGGATAATAACATAAAAATGTTCCTGACTCAGGTTCAGTAAATAATCATTATTCTTGGTAAATTCTCTCTTTGAAAAATACACCCTAAACAAAGAATGTTTTTTAAACATATCTGAGGCAGTCAATTGCCTCTAGTATTTTTTAGTAAAGACTTAGCTTGTTTGCCTTAAAGCATTTTGTGGTTAGCTTTTTCTGCTGTATTAGTGTGTCTTAATTGTTTTAACTGTCAAGTCTTTTAAACCCTGTGAATTAATACTCAAAGGGTATTTGTTTCCACTTGTTTGTTTGGTTGGAAAAGACTGATTCCTTTCATGTGTCCTGCCTTGGTGAACTATACTTATGGGATATTAGGTAATACAAAAATAATCAAAACCATCATTTGTTATTGTCAAGTTACCTCGCACGTAGGGGGAAACTGAACAGATCACAGAAAGAAAAGAATATGTAAGAGTAAACATCAGTGAAAGAGTGCTAGAAAGTGTCAGGTGAGGAGAAAAAGAGACAACTGGTGAATGTAGATATAAGTAGAGAGAGGACTGAGCTAATTGGTGGCAATGGGGGGTGTGACGTTATAACTTCAATATCTAGCTGTGCAGTAAGTATACAGATGAGGCAGTATATATACATACCCTTTGAATACAGCAAAGCACCATTACTACTATACAATACATTTCTTCATATCTTTCAATATATATTGACAGTGTAATTCATGCATTCACTCACATATAAGTTTTTGACCACTGGAGCTAAAAAATTAAAATATTTATAGGAATAAGAAAGAAAAAGTGAGAGAAGGGCAGTTAGGTTAAACATATAGTTCTCTAGATCTATCCTGTTATTTCTCACTTTCCAAAGATATGGGTGAAGGCAGGCCTGGCTGGTTCAGTTGGAGAAATATTGGGCTCTTGATCTTGGGTTCATGAGTTCAAGCCTCATGTTGGGTGTAGAGATTACTTAAATAAATAAATTAATTAAAAAACAAAACAAAAACAAAGATGTGGGTGAAGATATATTTCACTTTCCTTTAATGACACTTAAACTAGAACACAAAACATTCTCAATGATTAGATGATTCATGGTGTAAGATACTTTTTAAAAAATTTTTATTTATTTGACAGAGAGAGACACAGTGAGGGAACATGAGCAGGAGAAGTGGGAGAGGGAGAAGCAGGCTTCCTGCATCCTGGGATCATGACCTAAGCCAAAGGCAGAGGCTTTAGCAACTGAGCCATCCAGGCACCTGGGCACAAGATATTTTGCCTTGATTTTAAGGAGGTCATAGGGAATGGTGGAGAATGTGGTACATGTTTTCATTAAAAGGGAAGGCTTTAGGGCACTTGGGTGGCTCAGTTGTTAAGCATCTGCCTTTGGCTCAGGTCATGACCTGGAGTCCTGGGATCGAGACCACATTGGACTCCTTGCTCAGGGGGAGGCCTACTTCTCCCTCTTCTACTCCCTCTGCTTGTGTTCCCTCTCTCTGTGTCTCTCTCTGTCAAATAAATAAATAAAATCTTAAAAAAAAAAAAAAGGAAGGCCTCTCCTGCTGAATGCTACTATGAACTAACATCCACTCAATGTTATTAGACCTTTCCTTTTTTTTTTTTTCCCCAGAAGCTGGAAATCCATGTTTTAATCAAAACCTCCTAATTTTTAAAACTTGACAAAAAACTGTTTAAAAACAAACAAACAAAATACTATGTAATCCAAGATCTATGGAGCCAATAAGTTACATTTGTTGGCTAGATTTTATATAGGGCAGCAGTTCATGACCTCGGTTGTATGCTGTGCTAAGAGCTGGCATAGAGAGTTTAGTGAGATTTTAAGGAGCTAACTGTCTAGTACGAGAGGAGTAAATCAATAAATACAATGATGTGTAATAAGAGCTATGATAATCAATGTTCATTTTTATGGTTCTTCAACACTCAAAAATTGCATGTCATCAAAGAAAGATAAAAATAATATTCACTATGATTTTCTTAGATAGCAAAGTACTATACTAATATATTTTGAAAAGATTTTTTAAAAACTAGGAATAGAAACAAAAAGAAATAGAATGCAAAGTGTCAGCAGAAAATGAGATCTTCTTTGGAAATTTTAATTAATTTACTCCTTAAAATAATATTAATAGAATTTACAAGTGATTTAGCAGGAAAAAAAAATGGTTAAAATATTTTTTGGGTCTTGGATGTAGGGTTCCAGTCCTTGCTTAATAATCATAAGTGAACTAAGATGGAAGTATGATACTTTTACCATAATGCATAAAATATCAGATGTTTTGTGTTTGAATAAAACCAAAATACTAGGGTACAATATAAAACCCTTGAAATGCTTCATCTAAGTTTCATTGATTCTAATTTCTGAAGTTCCTTAGATACATCGTTACATTATATAAATTGTTGGGAGAGAACAGTAGAAGGGAGAAAGCTTGTTCTAGGTAATATAGAACAGACAGCCAACTTTTCAACTTCTCTGAATTAAAAAACTCAAACATATTAATTCGTGCCTTCCTTGAACTATTTCCCACCTCTCCAACACACATACATACACACACACATATGAAGATAATAGTGCTATATACTCCCTGAACAATTTTGTCTGTATTTATGATTCTCTTTACTTACAAGCACACTCACACACAAATATTGTCATTAAATTAATTTTTAGGAAAACATTCAAATTTTCATTATAATCACCAGTTTGTAAAGATAGTAAAATATTTACAGATGGTCTATAGAAATATTTCAATAAATTGACTAAACAAATGTGTTAAGTAAATTTATGTATGTGTGTTTATATGTACACTTGTGATAAGTATGTTTGTATAAGATTTCTAGGTTATTTGACTTGTAATATCAGTATCAGCAAAGCAATGCTACAATATTTGGATAAGAAGTAGCCTTATTATTGAACTAAATATTATAGTATATTCATGATTATAGGCTTCTGACTCATATATTCTATACTTTTCAATAACCAACTATAGCTCAGGTCCTTTGCTAGACACTAAAGGGGCCACTATTCTTCAAAAATCTGAGAGTAGGGGGTGCCTGGGTGGCTCAGTGGGTTAAAGCCTCTGCCTTCGGCTCAGGTCATGATCCCGGGGTCCTGGGATCGAGCCCCACATCGGGCTCTCTGCTCAGCGGGGAGCCTGCTTCCTCCTCTCTCTGCCTGCCTCTCTGCCTACTTGTGATCTCTGTCTGTCAAATACATAAATAAAATCTTTTAAAAAAAAATCTGAGACTAGATAAAGTATTGAAAAAATTACTTCATGATTGGTGTGTACTTGTGATTACTTCATGATTGGTGTGTACTTGTGATTTTAGAGAGAACGTTCCAAATAGGAGTTTTAGGCATGTAATGAATTTTTGAAAAACTGTTGTCTCCCCAGGAGTTCATGATGCTACATTGGTATAACAAGCACCTTTAATAGTTGTATTAGTCCACTGAGAGCTTTTTATACCTGCTTACTAAAGTTTGAGTATTGTGGGTAATGGGTATAAAACCGTATTGTGTAATAATTGGGTTTATGGATTGTTGGGTAAGGGAGAAAAGGACTGGAGAAAAAAGCTTCAAAATTTTACTAAATGTCACAAACATAGATTGAGATTTTAATATGCATAAAATTAGGACCTCTCTGGTAAATCAAGCTAAAAGGAATTTGTTGAAAGGATGGGTCACAAAATTGAAATAAAATCTGAATGAACCCACCAAAACTTAATTGAATGGACAGGGGTATAGCATCACAAAGGAAAAACTGGATGGAATTTACAAAAGAAAGTAAAAACACAACATCCATCCATCCATCCATCCATCTATCTATCTATCTCCTATTTTGTTCTATGTAGGAGATACTTAGGTGAAAGCTTATTTTCCTGCATGTTTAAAACTAAAATTGGGGAGAACCTTTCATAAATGTATTCTATAACCTTACCAAAACTGGGGAAATATTTCATCATTTTCATTATTTTTATAAGTAAAAAATGGATCTTCAGGGAAAGAAGAACAATAAGACCTATTTGAGAGAAAATTTTGTGAAGTAATAGTCTGTGAAGAAATAGTATATAACTAAAATTCCTAAATGCCATGCACATTAAGCATATCATATAAATCTTTATGTCCTAGTTAGTTTTGTGTATTTGTTTATAAATTTTTGTGTATATTCTTACTTATTTTCCATGTATATTTGCCCTTTGCTTCCACACATGATTTATTTCTCTGGGGAGGGAGTGTTTACCACTTCCCACTAGCACCTAGAGCCCTGAATTGAGGAAAGCAAGTTTTCTATGAGTGTTGAATAATTGCCTTTATTATTCTTACATTTTGGAAAATATATGTCAGCCTGCAATCTCAGTAAAAATGCAAAATTAAAAATATTATAAAAAATAATGTGCACATTTCTCTGACATTAAACCACCCTGTTGTGCCAAACGTAGCACAAATGGCCCTCTAACAGGGGTCCTATGCAAACAGTGGGTGATCAAAGAACACTTTGCAGAAACAACAAGTCACACTGGTGGTGTCAAGGACAATGTATTCTGAATTTCTATTTTGTATTTCTTCTGTGATATTGTGCCAGAACACAAATATATAGACACAGATATATACATATACATGTGCATATATATTTTACAGAATTTAAATAATTCATTCAAATAAATTATTTAAATGATTTAAAAATTCCTTTGTCAGACAGATTAATGGAACCTTGTTATTCAAAAGATAAATCATTTTATATGAAGTGGCAAAGACTTCAAGGGCTAATAAAGGTTTTATGAGAGATAAACTTTTAATGAATTAATACTTTTGCATGTACTTATTTTCTATATACATAAATATACACATGGATGCTTACAATGATATTTATATCAACATTTCTGACTGACTTTTAAGGAAATAGTATTCAGAGTGTTGAAAATAAAGGGTTTTTATAGATCTGATTTTTAGGAGCTGATGGATTATAATTCACCAAGTTAAGTAGAAAAAAGTTTAAATAATAGTGCTATAAATGTTATAATCTGTGTAATGAGATAAAATAGGTTTTTTTTTCTATATGTAATTTATATGAGTCATTAATCCTGAACAATTTTATATATGTCATTTGCTAGGATTTGGAATTTATTTAGCACCTACGCCCTTTTGCTGCACAGGTCTTCATCAAAAAGATGCTTTGCTCTAGAAAATCATGGTGAACTACTATTTGTATAACAAGACTTTAAGACCCTGGGAAAAAATTTTAAGGATTTTTATGAAGCTCAGTACACATTCTTCAGCCAAATTTTGGCACAGTTTCAATCTGAGACTCCAGTGAAATTCAACTGGTTTATTTTATAATTAAAAACAAGGAAATCATAGTAACAAAATTATATAATGTATAGTATTCATGTTTATAATAGAAACATCCATAAAGAAAGAAACATGTTCTAACTTTTCTCATTACTCCAAAGAGAATTGCATCTTTAATCACACAAAGCACAACTGCTTTCTAATTTTGTTTAAAGTGTTTCAATACTTACAAAACCCAGATCAGGTTATTATAAATCTAGAGCAAATTAGAATCGTTGGCCTCTGCTCAGCTCTATGTAAGGGTTCTATGTAAATCATAAATTTAATGGCATACTAAGACACACATCTGTTTCAGTTTTGTAGAAGTTAATAATCTAACTACAGAGTATTTAAACACTTCTTTCATTAACTGGAAAACTGAGGCAAAGATAGACTTTTCTTAGTTATAAGGTATAATATTTTATCTACAAATTTTGATAAGCTATAAACTTACCTAAGTAGTTAAGTGTAGTTTTTAAATATTCAATCTAATATTTATTTTTGACATTACATGATTCTTTCCTATATAGAAATATTCATTATAAACAAAGAGGCTAGCTAGCATTATCATCTCAAATCAACACCTGTATAAAACACTTTGATTTATATATATCATATCTTTGCAATAGGGTATTGGAGAGAAAGTAAATATTGAGTAATTATATGAAATGTCAAAATTCATTCTTTTAAATATTTTTTCAGATTCCTTATTTGATTACCTATAGTTTTTTTTAAAATGATAAATGATTGTCTTCTGGGGATCCATATTATTTAAAAATAGTTTATATTCTTTTTTTTTTTTTTAAAGATTTTATTCATTTATTTGACAGACAGAGATTACAAGTAGACAGAGAGGCAGGCAGAGAGAGAGGAAGGGAAGCAAGCTCCCTGCTAAGTAGAGAGCCCGATGCGGGGCTCCATCCCAGGATCCTGGGATCATGACCTGAGCCGAAGGCAGAGGCCTTAACCCACTGAGCCACCCAGGCGCCCCAATAGTTTATATTCTTGAATACTCAAATATTTACATTTTATACCTAACATTCTTACTCAACATTTCTTTAATTTTATTTTATTTTTAAATATTTTTCATCTTATCTCCATGACCTATTTCTTTGAGACATGTTACTTCATCTATAGATGTGATCCAGTATTATAATGAATTATTGTGTTTCAATTATCATTAGATAATAAACAGGAAATTAGTTTTTCTTGTAGTGTATTCTGCATTGTCTGAACAATGAAATATATGTGGTTTGAATTTGGGTCATTAATTCACGTAGTAAGGACATAGTTCTAATTAAATTGGTGTCATAAATTACATTCCCATAATGAAGGGGGGCACTCTTTTAATGCACTGAAAGAGTTATTTGTAGATATGTGATTTTGGTAACCAGGACAGCTGGATAAGAGGGTGGATGGTTCAGTGCAACACATCTCCACCACTGAAACAAAACCATTCAAAGAATATATTGTTCAAGTGACAGTTCAGCAACTTCTTTTTTAATGTAGAATAGCTGAAGAGGTTATGTGTTTTTATTTTTTAACCTAAAACAAAAATTTTTCATTGAATGTAGTTCCACAAAACCTTATCATTTCCAAATCATTTCAGTAATCCTTTGAGATATAAATGACATTTTAGCATGATCTAAATTTGGGTGCTTATTTTAAAGAAAACAAATTCTTTTCTAATGCACTTTTACTTATCAAAAAACATATGCCCATTACATCATTGTTTGGTCTAGGTCATAGTGATTGATTTCATAGTGACCTTAAGAATGCACTGTAATGAGCTGCAATAAGTTGAAACTTAATTATAAAGATTTAAATTATTCTTGAAAATAGAGATGGCAACATTCTATTATCTTATCAAGAAACTATGATGAGAGCTAGGCTTAGGCGAAAAATCTTTGCAAATTGCTATTCTATTTTCCACATGCTCAGACAAATTTATGGTTACTGAAATATACATAACAAAGAAAGGCCTTTAAAAATAAAGTAGTTAAGTGGAGTTAAAAAAAATAACTATCATATTAGAGAACAAAATAGTGAAAAGTGTTAGCAATAGGTTATTTATATGATCAGAAGGATCAACCAAAGCCAAGGTCAAACATCTCGCTTTATACAGTTGTACACTATATTTTCAAAACTGCGACAAAATAATTTTTTGTTGAAAAAATACTGAGATCATAGATTACAATTATGATTTTATTATTTTATGCTTATCATTAAGAAAATCATAACATTTTCTAATATGAAAATATGAACAGTGTTATATAATTATACCTTTGACTCACTATCTAAGGTGCAGGAGGCTTTTTGTCAGTTTGTTTTCTTACTTTTAAAAGCCTTTTGCAAGTTTGCTGTGCTACAATGAACAATGACATGAATAATCAAAATCATTCACAGAGACACTAAGAATTCTATTTGGATTTCTCTGAAATTGGTCTTTGGTTATCTTTGAGGGTTTAGATTCAATAGAGTGGAGTTGCCTCTACTATTAACCATTGACTTGCTTTTGTTCTCATCCAAGATATACATGTTTGCTTTACGAAGAATTGCCCATCCAAATATTTTATATTTAAAACAAAGAGTTGTGATTTAGCCTACTCTTAGTTTAGCTTCAATATTTTTTAAAAATTTAAGGAAATTTTATCTCTATTGTTGATACAGATTTTCTGAATATTTTAAAAAGGCATGAGGAGACCTATTTTTAAACTATGGACTTTAATAAAATATTTGGTTGTGAGTACAATGAACAAAAGATTACTATAAGAAGTTATAGACAGCTTTGTATAAAATAAGTGTTATTATAGTTATACTTCATGGTTTGACAGAAACATTGATAGTAAAAGATCTGTAAGACCCAATTATAGAAAATCCTCAAAGTGCAGAGATTAACAAGAGTTATGGGAACAATCTATGGGAGAGAAAGACTAATTTAGAGTTGTATAAGACTCAGTGGAACAATGATTACGTAGAACATCTTTTTTAATTTGCTTACTTTTGAGTATCATAATGGCAATGGTATAAAATTTTTATAACCTTTTATATATATTTATACATATAAACACTCTAAGTGCACAGTCATGCTACCAGTTGTATTGGTGAATTTTTTAAAAAAGTATTAGTTTAAAAATGATAGGTATATAATAATAATATATGTGGTGATTATATACTTCTAAACAATGTCATTAAGCACAGTTCACCATAATTATATGTATACCGTTGTTTAAATGTCATTACTTTTGGAGACTGCATCTCTACATTTTAGATGGAGTTTGGCTTTCTTGGACAAAGATTTACTCTGCCTGAAGAGAGCTGGGAGAATAGTTAAATTTATTGGCTTTGCCAAATGCTTTCATATGTTTCTACTCTCATGGAAAATGAGTTTTGATTTCTTCTCAGCCTCCATGCATGGCAAAGCTAAAATGAAAAACAAAGCTAGCAACTTTCAACCAGTTCTAGTTAAGTTTGGTATTCACACATTGCTTTGATCTGCTCCAGAGCTTTACAACACTTACTTTCTAGAGTAGGGAAAGCTAGTTTCAGCACTAAGCATCACTGAATAGTAATGATGAAGAAATGGGAACTGGTTAACTTTAGGGTGAAATCTAGCGAATTTTATTTCTGTTTGTGTATTAGAAACCAGACCAGTTTCACCTGTTATTTGTTTACTTGTCTGTGTTATTTTAGAACTCACATCACTCTCATCACAGGCAAAAATATACTCCCCATAATGAATACAGCCTACTCTCCTTAACAGTTCTCTACAGCTGCATAGCTCAAACTTAGAATTTTTGGCCCAGTATCAAGTCCCAAATCTCCCCACTCCACCCCAGCCCACCTCCATGTAGCCCCTTTTAGAACTGTCTTATCTATATCTGAGTTTGGCAGAGTGGGGCAGTGAAGAAGTTACTTACTGTTCTACTGGCTTGTACTAATCATAATATTTTAATGCCCATTTTCCTACTTCTTCAGATTCTTTAATTTGGTACCCAAACTATTGTTATTCATACTTGTATTTTGACAAGTACCTCATCACTTTCCTTTAAACAAAGGTGCTTAGATGGTAATAGCTTCAAAAATTAGCATAATTTCTGTATCAGAAATATGTGAACCCACAGAATAAGATAATCTAGTTTCTTAAAGTTGCTTAAATTAAAAACATGAGTTTCTACAGTTGGAAAAAACATATATGGTTAAAATGTTTGAAGCCCATCAATCTCTCTAACCACATAAGCTAACGAGTACCTTCTGTTTTCTTTGAATGAAATCACCATGAGTGGTTAGATGTTGATTTAACATAAAACAAATGGAAATGGGTGTTTCCTTTGTCCTTTGCAGAATTTATTTTTAAAAACAATTAGCAAGTATTATGAATAAGTCAATGATTTTGCCATTACTTAAATAATAATACAGATTGAGTAGTTAATTTGATTGGATTTTAGGGAATGCATAATATACTCCAACTCCCCTTAACTTGCTAACATCTGCAGACATTATTAAGCTTCTCATTTCATTTTTTTCCCTGCCATAACACCTGTATTGTTATAAATTATGTTTTGAATTGTCATGAAGTGTCAGGCAAATTATGTTTTCTGGTGTGTATGTGTCATTTAAAGGTTCCTTTGTAATGGCAGGTTTGTGACTAACAGCTTAATCTTTAATATACCAATGCAATTAAAAGCTCTTTTCAATTCCTTTTTGTGGACACAGAGAAGGTTGAACCATTATTATGGGTAAAGTGCAAGGAAAGAATTAAAAATTCTTTAATATTTAAAACATCCTAGAGAAGGAATACATTTAGCTGTAATTTTAAAAACATAGCAAGCTTATTATATCCTTTGCAAAAAAGCTTTGAACGCTTTGAACTCTATAAAATACACATCCTATTGAATTAAAATTAAAAACTTGTATGACGCATTTTCCACTCCCTATAGTTTTAACCCACTTCTGACAATTCTTTTCAGGAACATAGTGGAGAGTGACTCACTTAGGTCCAGAGCATCAAAGAATGTCAGACCTATGAAATGTAGACAGTGGGCTCTTCCAGAGATTCTTTCTGAGAGTTAAATAAATAAGTAAATGAGCCAACATATGGCCTGCTTAATTCAGTCAAAAATTTCTATTGATTACTTACTAAGCTCACTAAATAAAAACTTCAGCCCAGGTTTTGCCTCCCAAAAGAAAATAGGATTAGACTGATCTATGCACTCATTGGGGCTTCTTGTGAATCATGCCCAGATGAGTGAAAAACCTTCA
The DNA here is from genome assembly GCF_002288905.1 of Enhydra lutris kenyoni. Lineage (NCBI taxonomy): Eukaryota > Metazoa > Chordata > Mammalia > Carnivora > Mustelidae > Enhydra > Enhydra lutris. The sequence continues at coordinate 48,475,611 of NW_019154093.1, forward strand.
AAGATGAACAAAGGAAAGGGCTAAAATTTTTCAGTAAATGTAGATTATTATTCGACATATTTTGGTTTATAATCTTGAATAAAACAATTTTAAATTCTAGAAGAGACCAAGATGTAAATAACCTCTGAGGTCTAAGAATCTCATAATTTTCAACTAAAGAAGCCTGATTTAATTTTCCTAGGTAGATCTGTTGTTGTATGTATAATTTTGACAGATTTAAAAACCTTAGGTACATAGTAAGGTTTCACACCACCTCTGTATACATGTTTTTTTTTTTTTTTCCCCCAGATGAGGCTTGTGTCCTGTATCGATAATATTTGAAATATGTTATCTATGAAATTCCAAATGGGAGTGTTTATGTAGTTTAAAACACAAATGCTCTGAGTGGCTCCTCTTATCTTTTGGAATGGTGAGAATATTAATACATCAGTACATTAAGTACAAAGAAATCTGATCAAGGATTCTTGATTTGAGAAGTATAATGGATCAACCAAAAGAGTATGTTTTGGTTATTTGCACATGTGTACTTTTAACTTAGGATTTTTTACAAGTTGGGAACAAACTTGACCAATAGCTGGATTTACTTTAGTACTACAAATGCCTGGCTCTGTGACGAAATACTGATAGGTATTTAGATGCTTCAAGTCTTTTAACAGTCTGCTGTTGACATTTTAATAACATTGTTGTTTGAAATGATTCCTGAAGTATGATGACTACAACATACCCGCAGCAACAAAAAGTGCATAGTTTCTGAAAGCAAAGCAGCTCAAGTTTCATCCTATTTTCTAAAGGTTTTAAACCTTGATGAATCGGTTTTTCTTGAAAACCAATGCATACCTGCTTCTTTAATTGAGGGCTGCGTTCATTAGTAGTATTAGTGATTGAGAAATACGTCTGAAAACTTAGGGACTTTCAGCTTAGAGATTTTGTAATAAAATTTAAAAAAAAAAATCCAGTTTTGACCTTCCTCGTATACAGAGGACACTTAAACTGGCTTTAAAATATTTTTCAAGCGTAATTTGTCCCGTCGTGGTCTGCTCTCTTCAGCTCAGGTTCATCGCTGGCGCTGCCTGGCTGTTTACTGACACTACCATCAGAGAGGTAGCAAGGAAGTGTGGTCAGAGGACAAGAGCAAAAGCAGTTTCAATGTAAGGAAATGAGGGAAACAGACCTAACAGCACGATGAATGCACTTGCGAGTAAAGAGAGCCTTGTAGTCTCCTTTCCTTCCTTTGCTTATCCTGGTGGGTTTAATCAAAAACAAACAAAACGCTCTTGTGAAATATAGTCAATAAAGTCAAAGTTTGGCGAGGTCTCTGTAACTACAAAGAAAAAGTCACCGCAATTTTAAAAAATGTAACTTTCATTAACGAGCGCGCCGGAAATCTCAGGTATCAAAGACGCATTTAACCCTGGAGCGTCCCCCGCGCGCCGCAGCCCGACGGAGGCAACCGCGGCGAACAGACGTTCTTTTCTCCTCGGAGCAGTCACACAAAAGGAGGGCTGCGGAAACTAAAAGTTTCGAAGCCTCTGGCTCGCTGCGTGGAGAAAAGAGAAAACCTGGAGACGGGGTGGGTAAAAGACGCATCCTGGGCGCCTCTCCGAAGTGCAGGCGAGGAGAAAGCTCCTGGGCCTGGAAGGAAGAGGGGAGGGGGGCCCCCCACCCGAGCCGCTGGCCAGTCCCCTGCGCCCCGCCTCGGAAGCCCAAGCGCCGCACTCCGTCGTGCTCTCCCAAATACCCTTCACCCCGTTCCAGAAATAAAATAAATGTTTTTAAAGTGCGTGTGTGTGGACAGGATGGAGAGCGCGCGCCGGAGGAGCGCGCGGAGGACCTCGCGCGCAGTGAGTGGAGTTTGGGGGTGGGGGTCGGGGTGGAAGGGGTGTGTTGATGGTGGGAGGGGGGAGGCTGGATGCGAAGCCCTGGGACTGAACGGGGGGGTGGCGAGCCGACCGGGAAGCAGAGGAGGGGCGCCAGCCGCCGGAGGCCGCCTCCGGGGCGCGTTCCGAGGCCGAGCGCGCGCATCCCTCGCCGCCGCTGCCCGGACAGCCCTGCGGCCGCCCCGCCGGCGGAGCCGGGGCCGGCCTGTCCTAGGGCGGTTGCTCGGCCACCGCCACCGCCACTCGAACTGCTCGAGCCCGTAAGTGTCCCCTTTCGCTCTCCTCCCCCCTGCTCGGGCGCACCGCCGCCGCAGCTGCTCAAATGGAGTGGAAAATGGCCATTGGGCGGCAATGAGTTATAGATTATCTGCTCCACGTTTTGTACTTAGCTGCCTGTAATCTTCTTTTGAGTTTGCCTGAGCCCCTTGCTGGAAAAATCAGGAGGGAGAGATTTGTCCTTTGCCGCTGTACACGCTAATATGTTTATATGATTAGTCGAACTCGGGAAGGGGGGTGGGTAGGTGGGGATTTGGGGAGGAGGAGGAGGAGGAGGCTGGAGGTGACTCCAGTTCAGACCTCGCCGAGAGTCTGTGTCAGGACTTCGCACTCCCCCATCTCTCTCCCTCTCTCTCTCCCTCTCTCCCTCTCACTCTCTCCGCTCACACACACACACACACTCGCAGAGGTGCCGGAGCGAAATCGGGAGCTTACCGGAGAATTCCTTGGGATTGTTGGGGGGTATCTCCCCTCCGTAGCTGTGCGTGGCTTGGCTCTTCCGTGCACCTCCCAGCTTACCCGAGCCAGAGTCCTCGCCTTCAGCCTTTCGTGGGGCAGCGGCCACCGCTCAGCCTCGGCCCGGAGCCCCGAAATGTGAGGAGGGGCCGCCGCTGTCTCCCGCCCCAGGCCGCAGGGTCGGCGCGAGGGATGCCAGTCCGGCCGGCGCAGACCGCCGGCTGAGGGGCTTCGCCTGACAAACTGAGTTGGCCTCGCGCCGCCGGCGTCTGCCCGCCCCTCCCGCGGCGGCCGCTCCGAGGGGACTCCCAAGTCTGCGCACCTCTGTCGGGCTTTTACCTCCGCCACCCCTTTCGCTCTGATTCCCGAAATTTTGATTTTTCTAAGGGAGCGTGAGGTCTGGGGGTGTGCGCGCGTGTATAAAAGATCCCTCTCCGAAGCGGCGTGTGGGAAACTGCGGGAAAATGTTGACCTAACCCCAGGAGCCGCCCGGCGCTGGCTGCTTGGCTGGAGGAGGCGGCGGCGGCGGCCGAGCAGGAGGACGCGCGGAGCAGCGGCGCCGTGTCCCGCCGGCGAGCGGCGGCGCGGACTCGGCGGCCGGCAACCCGCGTGCGGCCGGCCTCGGCCCTCACCGGCCCGGGTCGCCGCTGCCCTCTGCTCCTCTCCCCGCGCGGCCCCCGCGCCAGACGGCCCGCCCCCGGGGCGCGCTCGCAGACCGAGGTAAGATCCGCAGGAGCGAACAATGTGCCTCTGTGCCGGGCTTCGGAGACCTGTTTGCTTTGCGCCTCCTGCCCGGGGGTGGATGCTGGAGGTGGAGGGAGCCGCGGGTGAGTTGGGGCTCGCCTGTTTGTTTATGTTCGGCCGGGCGGAGGGAGAGACCCGCGCTGGCTCTTGCTGCGCCCCCTCCCCCCTACCTCCTCTGCTCAGAAATCGATACGCAGAACTCCAGTCCCGTCCAGCCAGCTTCTCCTTTTCTCGGGGAGCTGTTGTAACGCTCTCTAGGCATCAGTCTGTTTGCAGGGGGCGTGGGGGAGCACGATTGGGTTAGCGTTTTTTGATTTTCTGAAAGCTTGGGTCGGAAGGTGCCGCTCTCTCTTTTACAGCCCGTCTGGGGAGGGGGATGTGAGGCGCGCCCTCCGTGGGACCGCTCTGCTTGGGGTGCGGGGCCCCTCCCGCCCCCCTTTGCAGACCTGTCCCGGGCTGTAAGTGGAGCAGGGAGGCCGGGCTCCGGGAGCGAGTTCGGGGGAAGTGGGCGGTTTGGTGGGGGGGCTTGAGTGAGTTGTTGCGGGTTTTGGTTTTTTTTGTCGGTGGTTAGGTGGTGTGGAGTGGCAAGGATGACAGCAAAGCGCAGCCAGATGTGGCCAGGCCGGCGCGGGGGCTGGCAACGATTAGGGGCGGCCCCACGGGGCGGGCTGGCGGCGGAACCGGGCACCCGGCGGGCCCTGGGGAGGGCAGAGAGCCTCCCCGACCCGCAGTGAGAGGGCAGCAGCGGGCCGCGCTGGGCCTGCGGGAAAAGTTACCAACCGTGGGCTCCTGGGGTGGCTGTGGGGCTGGGAACCTTGGGAAGTCTGGTTTGTAGGATGGGGGTGCCGGGTGAGGATCCAAGGGGAGGAAAAGTCGTGGGAGGAGCGCGAGGAAAGGCGAGACCCCCGGGCTAAACGAGCGTAGGCTCCTTGATTGGCTGGGGCGAGCCGACCCCTCCGGTAGGAAGGCGAGGGCGGGCGAAGCGACAAAAGCGTCGTAGCAGTGGGGAGGCACGCTTGCAGGACTCCTTCACTTGGGATCAGTAAAGTTTGTTCCTTTCGCCAAACTACGGGGCTTAGGGTAGGGGAAATCGCTGGAAGCTTTACGTTGTGCCCAAAGTGTCGCTGATCGGAGGCTAAGGAACGTATGCCATATATATATATTTTTTTATTTTTTTATTTTTTTCCTCAATCTCTCTCTCTCTCTCTTTTTCTCTGTCTCCTCTCTATATATTTATCTTCTCTTCATTCCGTCCTCTAAAAACGTAATTGGAGGGGGAAAAAAAAGTCTTCTTTCCTCGTCTTTTACGGACTCCTCCCCCCTCATCATTCCCCCCTTCCCGGGCCCTCTCATTCCGTTCTTCCTGATGCAAACTGTGTTGTCTCGGATTCAGACCGAGGAAATGTTTTCCTCCCGTTTCTTGAAAGGTGTCAGGCTGGTTAGCAGCTCCTCCAAGCAGCCTGGGAGCGTCTGAGCCGCAGCCACCCACCATATGGTTCCCGTTACAAAAGGCCCGGTTCTAAGGCACTCTCCTCCCTGCCCCCGCCCCAATTCTTAAATTTTCTTCTGCAGCCTTTACAGTATGTGTACTTGTCTCGTCCCCTTTCCAGAGGCGTAGATTTAACGGACGCTGTTTCATTCATTTCCCTGTCAGTGTTTGTATCTAGAACGTGCCCCACCGAGTTTGCTCTTTGCTCAACTCGAGTTGCACAATGAAGAAAAGTCACATCCGTTTGGTAAATAATTTCCTGTCGGGATGTCTCTTACTAAATCAAGCTAGATCTTGGGCAAACCTTAAAAATTGGGTACTAAGGAGGCAATGTGCGTCCACAGCAGAAAAAATAGAATAGTTTGTGTAGTGTGTTTAGTAAGTACTTTAGAAAAGTTGTTACGGGACTCTTGACCTAAGAGGTAACTAAAGGTAACTCGGTAACTTTAAATTTAGTATGTTTCTAATATTTGGAAAACGTTATTTAAGAAAATCTACTTCTGTTCAGGTGTGTTGTGGAACTTTTTGTTGTCCCTCCCTCCGCCCTCCAGGAAATTTATGCATGATAGAGAGAATACTGCAGAACAAATGTTCTGTTGTTCAGTTCCTTCAGACATTCCGATTCTCTCCTTTTGTTGCTTGCCTCTAAAAGAGGTGCCATTTCACATCATTCTGCACAAATTGTTTGAATTAATGCAAGTGTGAATTCTTACCGTTTGAAGGGGACTATTAGCATATCAAAGGTTTCTTAGCTTCAGCTCAATTGAGAAAACTTCAGCCTGTCTTCCATTTGCTTCCAAGCAGAGGCCCAAAGGGCAATGAGAATTGTAAAGGGTAAAAATAGGGAGGTGGATTCAGGCTGTGTTTCTGAACTTTCAATGTTTTGTAATTATGTGAGTGAAAAACATTGTCTATTGCTGTGGAGCCCTTGCAAATGGCAAGACAATTATTTTCTATTGATAAATGGTTTGTTCCTAGAAAAAGGGTGACCTTTTATTTTATGATAGTCACTGTTGCCTGTCTTTTGGGGTCCCTTCAGTGGAAGAGAGTGAGAAAGCTTTTCCTTCCAACTTAATACTTTTCTAGGGCCTACACTTTGTTATATTATTAAAATGGGTAGGGAAGACTTTTAATTAGAGTATAAAACAATAGAAATCTTGTGATAAAGGGACACTCATTTTTACACCTAGGAAACTTATTTTTAATACACTTGCTAAATTAAGGGGGGAAAATCAAAGGAGGGTTTGAATATTAAAAACTCAGCATGAACTTTGTTAATGTAACTTTTGTAGGTGTAAATTTGAAAAAGGGTTCTAGTTGATACTCAGATTACTTGTGAATTCTATTTAGTAGTAATTCTTTCTGAATATTGATTGTTTTGTCTCAAAAGTTTTGTATCTTCTAAACACCGTAAACTGGAGAATTCAGCTTACATTTGGTTTATTTTTCTTAGTATTTATAGCATATTTGTTCATGCTTTTTTTACATTTGCAGAGAGATAAGTTCTTTGAATTTCTTTTAACAACTCAATATCCATTAGTGGAGAAATAAGAACAAGTACTTGGGTCATTTGGGTCATTTCATGGCAAGCAGATGGGTCAAGGGAGAACTTTTTTCATCAACTTCTGGGGAAGTGTTTGTTTTATTTATTTAGCTTAAGATTTCCTAAAACCTAGTTTTAAGATGAAAAAGAACCTCAGAGAAGATTTTGGAACCTATATTTTTTATAGTTTTACCTTTGATGGTTAGTTGATTTTGAACAGGAGCTTATATTCTTTCATTAGAAGAGGACTTCTTCTTTTTTTTTTTTTTTAAATAAACTAATGTTCGGAATTCCTTGATTTTATTCTAATATTGAAACTTAACTCAGTTTTGGAGGGATAAATATCATTACATTAATTGCCTAACATTTTTAGTTTTTTGTTTAATAAGATGCTTTATTTAGATTAAGAGATTTTTTTTAGTGGCATTCCTATTGTATATCATTCCCCTGAAATCATGTTATTATAGTTTATTTGGTCCCTTCGGTCATCTAAGAAGTACTTTTTGAGGTAAAAATGCCCACATTGATGTAATTGCTATTATTGCACTTAAGTTGCTGTTAACTAGTCTGCTTTGAATGCAGAGTGCTATAAAGAAAACATTATCCTTTAGAGCTATTAGTGATAATCTAAAAATTGCCTTGAAAACATTGTTCTTCATTTTATATGATGGTGATCCTGAATTCAGCAAATCTCTGAAGGTGTAAAATGCAGTGAAAAGATTTTTCAACATCTCAATGACAAAATTGGACTACTTAGAGAAAAATTAATGTGTTGTAGAAGCACTTCAGCTGCCATTTTCAATCATTGTGGGTTACTATGTGTTGGCAACAAAAAATGAATTTAGAAATACAGATAGTTCTGGGACCAGGTAGCTGGAGAATCAGAATATTAAGTAATGTGAGGTACAACAAACATTACTTCTGGTTTTGATTTGAGAATTTCCAATAAATATAATTTTTTAAAGCTTTGATTCTGCTCTATTAATGGACTAACATCAAAGCAGACAACAAAACTTCCAAATGTTATAAAAACTGATATTAAATATACGGATCTCACATGGAGTAGTACTACAGGTCTTAATTTAAGACAAGCAGTTGGGGTTTTTATTGCTGCAATTTTCACAATCAGCAGAAACGTTAACACCAAGCTTCTGGGCGTTTCCTTTCTTAAAATAAGCAAGAGGAGAGCTTTAAAACCAAGGTTTACTTAAGGTTGGATCTTTATTTGATCATTATTGAAGCTTTTTGTGTTTTAGCAAAAAACCTGACATAGTATTTTAATGTCTTAAGTACTATAGGAATATGTGAGCTAAGATTGAGAAGTTGGGAAGGTCAAGAGGTCACTGGAAATCTGTACACCATAGTAATAAAATGTTATTGCTGTATTTTCTATCAAAATATTTATTGGACCTAACTTTTGTGCATAAATACTCAAATCACGCTTAGTTTATTGACAGAAGTAGTATGAGATGAAGAGAGCATTACAATTTAGGTATGCACTATACCTTATACGCACTATACTTACCTGAGAGAAATCTGTTCTCGTTTTAATAAGAATCCATACCTCTTGCTCAATTGCTAATATTTAAGAGTGCAGATTAACTGTATTTAGATTAGGAATGGAATACAGTCTTGGAAATTTGAAGAATTCAGTGATTGAAGAATTCAGGATTGCTATTTTTACGAAAAGTCTCAAAGACTGTACACTTTGCCTCTTCATGTCCTCTGTATCTGATTTTGAGTGTTGGAGAGGTACACATTTAACATCTCTCTGCTTTTCTGTGGAAAAGGTTCCTGTAAAATTAAGGTGGAATTATTTTCAAACTAACAAATCCTAGAAATAAAGTGCATGATTATGAAGAAATGTTCATCAAATTATTTGCAAGAATACTTAGCTAAAAATTTAATGGTTTTGATCAAGTGTTAAAAATAACAACTTTAGCTCCTTGTCCTGAAAAGGCCTTGAAATCCTATTTATGTTTTGGTCATAACAGTTCTTAAGGTAATTTGTTTAAATATCAGTTCATATTACCTAAATAGATAACTGTTTTGTAACTATTTTCAAGAAAGTTTAAAACATTTCTATTTTAAAGATAGATTAAAATCATAGCTTAGTTAACGTCTCTCTTACATAACACTAATTAGTCTATAGCCCCACCTAAATATTCATCTCTTCAAATAATTCTTGATTGAAGGTTGAAAGGTTGAAAAGTATTTAATCACCCCGATTACTGTAATTAGACTTGATGTTATCAGAAAAATTGAGACTGTTCTCTGAAATCTTTTTGCCACTCAAGATTGGTCAAGTAGTGATTTTTTTTTAATGCTTTAAGAAAAACGCTTAAGAAATGGGTTAATATAGAGATAGTTAATGATTGGAATTAGGGAATTAGAATCCTGAAATGGTGACATTTTTCTTGACCTAAGTGTGAATAACTTTTAAAGGAGAAACTATATAACTGGAGGTCTGTAATTTCTAAATTTTATTCAGGATGTCAGTGTGGCATTTTGACTTTATAGATTTTCTTATATGTATGTTATAAACAATGAAAATCTCTTAATGGTGTTTTGACATAAGTGGGTATTTTTTTAAGTGGATCACTGTGTCATAAAAGGTCTTAATCAAACAAAAAATACTTAAAAATCTTTTTACATCACTTATCTGATAGACTAAATGTAAGCAATAATTTGCAGATATTTTCTAATATATTCTTATGCAATGATTTTTAAAAAGTTATCTCTTAAGAAAAAAATAACCTCCCATGTATTGCCAATAAAAATTATCTTTAAAAAAGGTAGATCAAGTGAAGGAACCTAGCACTTAATACCTGGAAGTAAAGTGCAGCTTACAGCAAAACACTATTGATTGTTTTGAAGCACAGAGCAAGTTTAAATACAATTTAATTACAACAAAAATGCAGTTTTATGAAGTAATATACTTTGTCTTCATAGAGAATTTTATGCATTGTGTGGTGGTAAGTAAAATCCCATCACAGTTGTATAAATTTGTTCAATTACCAGAATGGCTAAAAGAAAAAAAAAATCAATTTACATTGAAAAGCAACAGAAATTAGATTACCTTGGTTAGTAGGACCTTGCCAGCAATGTCTAAATTACTTAATAATATCAAAAGCTACCATGTTTCACACTATAAGGATATTGTGCCTGTTTTAATATGCATATACCTTGTTTACTTGGTGACTTCTGCTATGTCAACTTTTTTCTTTTCGTTTCCCATTTTTTGGAAGCTGTTAACATTTCATGCAAGAAGCCATTTCCACTTGCATATTCTAATTTTTTTAGAGATTTGCTTTTTGTAATTGCTTTTCTGGGTTCATAGTATTTGTAATCTGCTGATATTTCAGATGAATGTAGTGAAATATCAGATGTAATTTTAGGCATCAAAAGAGATCTAGCCCATCAGTATAGATAGCTAGGTTATTATCAACAACAGAAACATATTTTAGAAATTTTTACTACTGACTCTAGAGTTATAAGGAATTTTAAGTCTTAAATTCTTGTAGCAATAAGGTGACATGGGATTCATCATAGCGGATAGCCGGGCACCTGTTTTATTACCACCTTGATTGATTCTGGCACCCAGATTTACCAAAGTGCAAGAACAGGCCACAACTGCTGCTCACAGCCACCCAGCTGTTTTTAGGTCATGAAGTCAACTTCCTGGAATTTCTGGGGAAACCAGTTGAAAAGGGAGGACAAATGTCACTTTAAATAGAGATGTTTAAATCAGATTTCTGCCTGAGGGTAAAATTTAGGTCTGTTTTAGCCCGGATGTAATGTCTCCCTCTACAGAGCACAGCATTAATCACTACCTGACAAGAAAACCTATGCTGAGCAAAACGGGCCCCTGTTGGTCTTGTCATTGATTTTTCCAATCTGTGAGGAGTACATTATAAACATTAAAATTCACACACAGGGATTACACCTTAATCTCTGAATTTCAGTATTGAAATTAGTTGCTTTAAAAGAAGCCTACTTAAAGCTAAGAAAGAAAAAAACTTTGGCAGACGTTTTGTAAGGATAAATTCAATATCTTCATAAAAATAGAAATGTTAAAAAGCAGGCAGGTTAAGCAGAAGTTAACATCCTAAATAATGACTTAATTTTGTTCAAGATGCATTAAGTAACTTCAAAAATGTGTGGGTTTTTGTTGTTGTTGTTGTCGTTGTTTTAATAAATCTGATACTAGAAAAAAGAAAGAGATAAAAATGAACTATTAGTTCTTGACCATGACAGATGAAAGAAGTTGAAAAGATGGTTAACTTTAGACCTAGATCAGTTCAAAGACTTATTTTGTTAGAACAAAACTGGATAAATCTATTTCTAGATGAGTAATAAAATCTTTAGCCATTATAGCAGTGAAAAATGCACCATGAAGTTCCTCATAAAAGAAGAAGGGTTAGTTTTGCTCTTTCAATTATTAGTAATACTCTTTAGCTCCTTTCTTGATCAAATAAATATATACACACATGTACATACATAAGCATGGAATTTATATTTTGTTCCTTTGTATATATCAATATTTATGACTTTAATTGACTAAAAATTTTTGCAAATATAAGTTTAAAATGTAAAATATCTACGATTGAAATGACTTTTTAAACTGATTTTGAAAATGATATGGCTTAGTTAATCTCTGTTTCGTTCTCAAAGGTATTTACTTTTGGATCACAAAATGCTTGTACTACCCATGCTTTGCAACATTATGTAGGTACTTTACATCAGCCCATGCCTGAAACAGATTGTTGCCTTGTATTTAGATGATAAAATAATCTAACCCCAATTACTGTAGAAAATGATTCTAGGTTGCTAAGGGTGGGCTCGGGGACCTTGCTTTTGACTAATGCTTTCTTTTGTAGAGTACAGTAAATAGTGTCGATAAAGAGAACAAAAGAGAATTCTGGTTTGTTTATAAAGTAAGTTCTAATTTTAATCATTTATTCTTAAAATAGAATACTGTGACAGCAGTTCTTCATATAATGAGGGAATCATTACAAAATTTTAGAAAAGGTCTTTAGTTGATATATTTCTCTTTTATGTAGATATATTTACTTAGTTGTTCTCAACTACAATTTACATAAAAAAATCATGTCGAAAATTATTTCCCTTTTCTGTACTTTGAGACAAATTATTTCTATTTGGAATTATTATTTCTTTATTCCACTGGCATTTTCCATACAGAAATTTTATACCTCTGCCTTAAAAGCCAACCATTTTTTCAGTGGTTATTACTGTGGTTATTGATTAGAACTTACAGAACACATGTTTTTATACAATATTTTCTCCACTCATTTTTGTGTTCTTAATCTTGTGATGCTTATGGTATTTTAATTCTTAAAATTCCTCGTCTTCCTATGGTTAATGTCCAAGACAGTTTGGGAAACATTAATTTTGGTGTTGTAAGTTTATACATCTGTATCCCAGTGATTATGCATATTTGTACAGAATTTGACAAAGCTTTAATGTATTAAATGAAGAATTGAAGCACATTATGTATCTTGTCTTACATTCAAAAAAAGGTAGATCTAATTCTGAAATGTTTCATTTCATACATCAACAGATAAAAATTATACTAAAATTTGATGGTCTAGACATTTCATTTTTATTAAGGATGGTTAACTGTTTCTGTCCTTTCAAAGTTCCGTGAATATCATGAGAAAGATAGTATTGGGATATTGGTTGCTTCCTCTGGATAGCTCTATAGATGAGCAATAGAGATGTCTCTCCCACCTTTGTTTTTTCGCTGGGAATGCTGTGATACTCACAGCCTTCTTGGAAGTCACTTTTCATATTATCATTGGTTTTAAACTAGGTCTGCAGCCTGAATATTTAAAAATATAAGTGAAACAAAATTTTATCTTTCTCTAAAGTGAAAAACTCACTACAAGTGCTGCTTATTACAAGTTGCCTTTCCCCTTAACCTTGTTTTCTTTGTTCAAATAGAAAAATTTAACTGGTATCTCTGTATGACATTTTTGTATGTTTAGCATGAAAGTGAGCAAATCTTTTATGATTTACAGGTGTTTAATAAAGATCTTAGTTTAAAAAAAATCACTTTCTAAGCCTGTCAGTTCATTTATAGCTGAGTCAAATGGAATGCCTCAAATTTCTAGTCACTGCTTATATGCTATAAGGTGGTGCATACATGTTTGAAGGGAAAAATCAGGGGGACATCAAATTGCCCAGTAATAATTTCTAGTAACACATTGCCCCCAAGACCTTGAAAATTTCTTAACTTGGCCTTTTATTCCCCTGTACCCTTGTCAGAGATGCACCTTGTATCTGTGTATACACAGAGAAAGGAATACGGTGAGGAGAGTGTGCAAACACAAATCTAAAACTGATTCTGAAAAAAATATGATGGAGGGGTAAAGGGCATTTTGTAAATCAAATAAGTTTTTCTTTTCGTATTGAATTAGTGAAAAATTTATTGTTCAAAAGTAAATACTTCCAGGTTTACATTTCAGAATTTTTTTAAATAAGAAAATATGGTAGTTACTGCATTTATTTGAAATTCATCTTTTATCTTTCACCGTAAATCGATCCTAAAATACCACCTTTGATTGTATACTTTGGGATCAGAAGATGCATCAGATAAACGGGTTGAACAGCTTTGTTTTGGGTGGTCTGTCATTTCAGGCTGGTGCTGTGTAAGCAAGGTAATGTTTTCTTTTCCTTGAAATACACTTTGTAAGAGTGGCTCTTGGGTGACTTTGAAAAGTTTGTATATTCTACCTGCTCAAGCCACATTCTTAACCAGGCTGAAGGACAAGAATAATCATGTTGAACCACAAATTTTCAAAAGCAGTTATTTTAATCGGATAATTGGTAAGGAGGAGACTCTAGATAATAGTATTTTCATACAATAGTGACCTGCATCTTTACCAGGCAACTGCCTACATGTTTCAGATATTTTTGCTAACCCTCGTTATTACCTGCAGAGGGAGCTTGTATATGAGATAAAATAATCAAGGCAATATCAATTGGAATTGCATTTTTGAAAATTGTATTTTTTAATGTATTTTTAAATTTTGTTTGAGAAAAATTGTTCTAAGGAATATAAGGCATTTGGGATTAGCCAAATTATAGTGAAATTCAATATACTACGTGTCCAAGTATTTATCATTTCATATATTCACAGCTTACGAATGTGCCTTTTACCTTTCCTTAATCGGTAAAAATAACTTGAAAGGTAATGATAATGAATCAGTTTTATTTTGAGATGCTAGCTATTTTTATGATCAGCCAACACTCTGGATGACTAGAACTGTGTCTTGTTTAAATATCGAATAATTGTTAAAAGAGGGGTCGGATTTTTTAGAAAAATTTCCAGATTATGTGAAATATTATAAAGTGATCACTGAACAATAAGTAGTACATTACATTCTTCTATATTTAATTAATAGATCAAAGTAGATGAGTTGCATATGCTCTTTTCTAAAAACAAAAATGATCACTTTGAATTAATGACTTGCTTGCAATAACAGACTGTTTAGTGCAGTGACACTTAAAAACAGGGAAACCACCAGCAAAGATCTAATATTAAATTGTTTAGAAAATTGCTGAGTAACTTGGAAAAACATGAATGCAGGTAAGCTAGGCAGTACTTAATTAAAAAATGGAATTATATTTATGAATACTGTGTCGGCTAAATTTCTAAGAAATTATAAGCCAGATACTCAGAAATATTTGAGAGTTTTCCAATCAGGTGTTTTGGTAATCGGTGTTAAAAGCTTTTAGGAGCATTTGGTTCTTTTCAGTTAGCAAAATTTGTCACATCATATGCGTAATTGTGCCAGGAAATTTAGGGTAAGATGTTATATTAAATTATACTAAAAATGAACCTTTTTGTTTTTTATTTTTACATTTTAGTATAAAAATGTTATTTCAGAATTTGCTTGTTGGAAAAAAAAAAAAGAAAGTTTATCCTTTAATGCATCCTTGAAAAGAGATATAATAGATCATTTTCTTTCCTTTAGTTTACCAGGGAATGATATGACAAGTCAAAATAACTTATTTTGTATTTTAAGAGGCCTTGTTTCTTAATGAAATTCATTGTCGTAGATTTACTGTTTTATTAGCTAAGCTTCACTAATGTGAAAAATCAGATTGTTACTGTTACACAGAATGACCCTCTGAGTAAGGAAACTGTTGTCTAATAAAGAGATTTATGGTACTGGCATGGGCTTTTATATAAGTATTAACCTCTCAGCATGGTCATGTATTATCTTAACAAGTCTATGCTACATTTATGCAGAGCATTTTCATACCAGGGTAAGAATATTAGCAACAGCAATTACACTTCAATAGGATTATGATGGTATGTTTTTACAAAAGTATACAAATGCTCCTTTTTGGTAGAATTATTGATAGGCATCCTGTACTGCCAACTTCATTGTCTTAAATAATATGATAAAAAAGATTTCTTATCATTGTTGATGCTAACTATGATCAGCACTGGAAAATAGAATCTGATATTACAGTTCATTACCCTTTTCCCTCGAATATCACACCTCCCTTCACAGAGAGGTAAGGGTTACTAGAGAATTCATTCCAGGAAAATTGTTACGTGAGGAACAGTAACTCACAGAGTGCATAACTTCTGTGAGGTTATTGGAAAGGCACAGCTAGGGTAAGTTCTACTTGTTTTGTCTTAAATTTGGAGGTTAACTACTGAGTGTTTTTTAAAGTAGTGAAATTTGAATCCATTGCAAAAAACTGTTTTGTTGACAAGTTAATTAAGTTATTGTAAAAGTTATTGGAATTATACTGGGGATGTTATGACAAGGAAGTTAATTGGCAGTGCTCTTCAATCTAAAATAACTGACATTCTTTGTAAGTTAACAAAGTCAAATATTCTTGAATGAATAATAATAAATTTTAATTATGATATAATATCCTCTGGTCATTTGTATATATGTTGAGTGAATGTGTATGTATTAAATTGTTTCTACATCTGTTTAAGCCGATTGGCTTTTTAAAAAAAATAAGCTGTATTATGAGTAGAATAAAATATGAGGAATAATTCTCGAGATTAGGGTAGTGTATGTTATGAATGTTTACTTGAAGTAATCTTTTTTAATATACATCTTATAAAAGTGGAAGTTTCTATTAAAAAACTTGCTATGTTTTATTCTCTTTGAACCAATTCAAATAGTTTAACAGGTTAACATTTTAAATGGAAGTTAATAAAACATGTAAAAAAACCTCTAAATAATATTTATTCAAAATTGATGTGTACCTATATGAAGAGTCTGGAATTCAAAACTATGAATCTCCATGTTTTAATAACTGCTGGAAAAATATATTTTATATTGCCTTATTAACAGAATTAATTTAAAATTTAAAGACTCTTTCATTTTAATTATAATAATAGATAAATAATATTAGTTCCTTTTTGCTTTTAAATTTTTCAAAAGCATAGATTTCATCAAGTTGAAATCTAACAGAGCTTTAAAAGACTACTTTTTATTATGTACATTTTATGTAATATGATTCTATGGCATTCACAGGTTATTGCTAATTCAAAGCTGCACCGAAGAATGAAGATGTTAAAATCTTAGAATATCAAAATTCTATTCATTTTTAAAAAGAATCAATTATAAGATAGTATATCTTTTTCTCCAGTAATTTAAACATGATTACATTACCTATATATAGAATAAACACAAGACCTAAGGATATAACTGAAATTCAAAATAAAAATATTGATACTTTCTATTCATGAATAATCTTGTCTCATATTTGATTGGTTTTCTTACTTTAATACAAATACAATTTTAATATAAATTTAATCTTTTTGAGACATAACTAAGGAAGCCATTTACTCACTGAATTTTTATTTTTATGTAATATATAATGTTATATGTAATGTTCTTTAAAAATTAGTTTATATTCAATGCTCTTTAATTCAGAATACTGATGTGAAATGCATTTTTGTTTTGACCAAATACCAGTCAAAGCAGAAAAGTAGTTGTTATTACTCATATCAGAGGCCTGAAGGTTCAAGGAAATAGCTTAGCCCAGTATTTTATTACTTGTCAGAGCATCATAAGGGATGCTTTGTTATCTCTTAGTAGTAATTACTGGCCTGTAGTAGCTGTTGGCAGATGCAAAAATAAGTACCTGGACCTTTGAAATTATTCGAATTACATTCAGGAAAATCTTTGTTTTAGATCTTTGCTACATGGGACTCAGATAATAGCTGCAATATGTTAAGGTATTTAAGAGTACACTCTAAAAGCACTTTTCTTTGTCCTCTTCGTTGGAATTTTGGGTTGATTAGTGCTTATAAAATATTTTGTCAAATTATGGTGACATAAAATTATAATGAACTTGATGGTCAAACATAACTTTTATACTTTGCCTATTTTAATAGTGTAGTCACTCTCTCACATCTCCCATTTGTTTTGCTGTTGTTTTTTTACTAATATTCTTGTATTGTGTTACTGATATGTTAAGTGCAAAGTTCCCTTGACATTTCAGCCTGAAACCTATAATTGGTTTCATTACACGAGAAAAGATATTTTTCAAAGCATTTATTATTCAGTCACTAATATTACATGATTAAAAAATTAAAGAACAAATCTTAGGTATCTCAGAATTCACATTTTCCAGAGTTGGCTTTTTAAAAAAAAAATTTAGATTTGATTTTTAATAGCTTAAGAGTGTTCTTAAGAAATTAGAATAAGAACGCTTTAGAACAATACTAAATTGAATAGCCTTTAGTACAACCATTGCTTTAAGTATTTGAACATTATATACACTAATAATCTCATTCTCTGTATTGCCTATTAAATCTGGGAAAATCAAGAACATTACCAAGAAAGTTACAATTAAATCGCCACAATGTTAACGTTTAATTGAAAATAAAATATAGGCTTAATTTTTTAGCTTACTTTATTAAAATTGATTTTGTCTGTTTATGAAGAATAAATCACCAACTCCTGTGTATTTGTAAAATTGGTATTTTCTGATTTTTTTTTTAAATACTTTTTTTTTTTAGGATTTTTATTTATTTATTTGACAGAGATCACAAGTAGCAGAGAGGCAGGCAGAGAGAGAGGAGAAAGCAGGCTCCCTGCTGAGCAGAGAGCCTGATGTGGGTCTCGATCCCAGGACTCTGGGATCATGACCTGAGCCGAAGGCAGAGGCTTTAACCCACTGAGCCACCCAGGCGCCCCTTTTCTGACGTTTTTATGTTTAACACTTCTTTGTGTTTTGTGTATTGCTTCATAATATTTTTGATATTTCCTCTGATAGAATGTTTTCATCCTTAATAATTTGATATTCATTTCTGAATTGATGGCTGAGGGTCTCATTTCTTTTTTAAAAAAATTAAATCACATTTTTATGCATTTGACTTCCCAAGTAACATGCTGTTTTACCTCTGAAAAAGACCAAGGTGTAAATTTAGTGATTAGTATTAATGTATAAGTTTTTTATTTAATGTGGAATCATGTGGTGTTGGTCTTCAGATTGTTTCCATATGACTGAATGTGTATGTGGATATATGTATATACACACATACATACCTTCATTTTTGGCATTATTTAACTCCTGTAAAATATTCTTTTAATCTTTGTTCTGATAATCCATCTTTTGTCATGATATATGAGTGATATTTTAATACTTGCTTATTGTTGTTCAACCTACCAAATAAAAACTTCAGTCCATGTACTTTTTTCTCAAAGAAAATAATGAAAATTATTACTGAAGCATCTTAAATGACAGTTTGAAGAATGTATATATTTTGCCATTCTTTGATTTGTGTTATGAATAAAATGATTTTATTTTATTATTTTTTAAAGATTTTATTTCTTTCTTTATTTGACAGACAAAGATCACAAGTAGGCAGAGAGGCAGGCAGAGAGAGAGAGAGGAGGAAGCAGGCTCTCCGCTGAGCAGAAAGCCTGATGCGGGGCTCGATCCCAGGACTCTGAGATCAAGACCCGAGCCGAAGGCAGAGGCTTTAACCCACTGAGCCACCCAGCTGCCCCAAAAAAATGATTTTAAAAGAAAAAAAATGTTTGTCTATAAAGAAGGATTTGTGTGGGAATTGATGTCTTTGATTGGCCTGCCATCGTACTTTATTTTTATTTTTATTTGCTTCAACCAAAATATAGTAAGGCAAATATATGTTTATGTTAGTGGCCAAGGATTCAGCTTTGTCTTGATCTCATTTTTGGCTGAAAATTAGGCTGTCTGTTCTCTAAACTTAAAAATTTTTGCATTATATCTAAGACCTAAGTATCTATTAATTTTCTCCTGTTAGAACCTAAGAAACCCTCTATAAGGGTAGGTGTTTAGATAAGGAACTAAATATAACAAGGAGGAATAATTCAAGTAGTTAGAAAGTTAAACTAAAAATCTTAGGAAGGATTCCAGGAAACAATATATAATTTTGACTAAATAGTTAAGATTTTCATTAACACTGCTTATAAAGGTTAGCTTTTGGACAGAATTCACAACTATACCATTCAGAATTTATAAAGCTCTGCTTATCTATTTGAAAATTAATTCCTTACTTATTAAATTGACTTCTTAATGCTGAGTACTCATTAAAACTTTAATATTTTACATAATTTTTAACATACAATCAAAAGTTGTTGAAATTGAAGTGTTTAACATCCAGGTTAAAATGTTTTGAAATCACCTGTCATGGTGGTGTAGAAACTGCTTTAAAAGTAGGACTTAAGTCCGTTTTTTTTTATTATTGCAAAATTTGTAAATAGGTTGAAAAATATTTTAATGAATAATTCAGTACAAATTAAAAGCTCCCTATCTCTAGTAGTAAGCTTTCTTTATATGGACTTTGAGTTTTATTGATTTTATGCAACAGATAAAGAACTGAATAATCTAGAATAGCAGTTTTTGGTTTAATGTATGTAAATATGACCAATTTAAAAAAATTGAAAATTGCTCTTAGTTCTAAATATTGTAGAATTTCATTTTTATCTTTCAGAATATAGTGCATTTGGTGTATTTAGCTGTTTAGGTGAAAGGCAGATTTTCCATCTTTGGAATTGTATTCAAGACTATATTCGTCTAATTAAAACTCCTTAAGCCAACTTTTCATTTATAGGGACATTTATAAGGCTACCTCTAAGATCATAAAGGTAAATTTGATGAGGTAAATCTTAATTTTTGGCGGCCTTGTCACCTTCTATGTTGTGCAATTTATAGTTTTTCTCAAGGCCAGAGGGTTTTACCAAGCCAGAGTGATTAAATTGTTGCCACTATCCTACTTTTCACTCCCAATATTGATTAAATTAAGTAGTATTAAGATGCACAGTACTAGAGATTTCTTACTATATAAAAATTTTTTAAGAGTCCAATTAAAATAAAAGTCAAACCCAAATTACCCTTTGAAAAGTCTGATATTTCATAAGTGGGTACATTCTCTTAAAGTCCCTTATGCTTCTGTAGTTCAGAGCAGTCATTCTTGATAATGTTGCATGTGTATAAGTGACAGGTGAGGGCTTGGATTTACTTTAATAATTCACAGTATTTATAATGCTTTGGATTTTACTTTCAAGATGTTATTTTTGGTTTCCTGCAGTGCCACAGAGGTTATTATGGCAGCACATGTGGTTTTAAAAATGTGAGAACTCCTACTACTGAGTTCGCCAAAATTGCCAGACCAAAAGTATGCATTTGCTTGAATTGGTCTTAAAGTCTGTGTTTTACAGTATTGATTGTATTTTATCCTTTACAAGAACAGTTTTATCTATAAGTGCATTTCATCTAGTTATCCATCAACTTCTGGGCTTTAATTTTATCCATTTTGAGACAACAGCCATTAATTAAGGTCCTGCCTAGAAAAATGTGCTGTGTAAGGACTGCTTTATAAAAGGCACTTATAATCTTGTGAGAGAAACAGATATTTCAACAAATAATTATAATATAAGGCATACTATAGGGACATGTCAAAATGAAGAGTAAAGTCTGCGGGATGTAGGGTGGGGTTAATTCAAAATGAGAAGTATGGAAAAAAGAGACTCCATTGAGGTAGACTTGAAGGCAGAGGATGATTTTAGCAGGTTCAGGCTTTTTGAGAGGTGGACAGGTCAGAGGTAAAGGCACTGGAAAACGAAGAAATATGGTACCTTCAGGAGAATGTGTATGTAGGGTATGAGTTGTACAGAAAATGGAAGGAGATGAAAATGAGATGTTAGTTTGGGACCTGATTATAAAGAGCCTACTCCACTAAAATTAGACTTTACATTTGGGCCATAAAAAGCTGTTAATATTTTTGATTGAGGATGTGTTATATTATTTAATTGCTAACTCTCAAGATGGTGTAAGCAGTGAACTAGAACAGGGAAATAATGGAGGAAATAGAACTTTAGAAGGTGTGGATGACAGTCCAGGTGTGAAACAATGGCTATAGATGGGAAAACTTTTGTAATGATGGGGTAGAATTTGGTAATTGAATGTGGGGTAGAAAGAGAGCTAGAAATCAAACGCAAGTTCAAAACGTCATTCATTCTTGCCATTAGCTTGCTTGAGAGCAAGGACAAAGAATGAGTCCATTTTCTTGCCTGTACTTTGAGGTGCATGCATTATGTCTAAATAATACCAGTGGTTGAAAAAAATTGCTTCAAGTTTATATGCATGTTTTAAATGTTATATTTGTGAAAAAATAGTAATTATGCTTCCTTTACAGATGTTCCTAGAAATATTCTTGAGTATGTACCTATATATGTTTTAAATGATACTCATGTTTCTTCAACTGCTGACTAAAATGAAAAATTTTATTATGTGGATTTAAGGCTATAAAATGTAGGTTTTTGGTTTATTTGTATTTCGTGTGAAATTTCTTCTAAGGTAATCAAGACTTAGAAAAGTCAGTTACTAAAATCTGGTTAGAGAGAAATCTTTTATTTTGTGAAAGAATACTTTTGGCTTTGTTGAGGGCCATTTTATTAACCTTCTTAACAGCTCTTTCACAAACTAATTTGATATTCTTAGGTTTCCTTAGATACAAGTCTTGTCTCTTCTTGGAAAGCTTTAGGAATTTCTATGCCCTCAAAGATCTTTTTTGGTAATTCATTACAATTTATTGTGGCTTTCTCTTTTTGTTAGCATGAACTTACTTATTTATTCTGTTGGCACCTAGAAAATTTCCTAGCTACATCTTATTCATTATTAAGAATAATGCAATTATTTCCTCAATAGCTTTTCAATTCTTTAGACCCAGTAATAACTTTTAGGTTTTATAGCCGGTTAATTATGGGTGACAAGGCTGAACAACAACC
Source organism: Enhydra lutris kenyoni (assembly GCF_002288905.1). Taxonomy (NCBI): domain Eukaryota; kingdom Metazoa; phylum Chordata; class Mammalia; order Carnivora; family Mustelidae; genus Enhydra; species Enhydra lutris. The sequence continues at coordinate 48,497,277 of NW_019154093.1, forward strand.
ACAAGCACCTATCAGCACCTATCATCAGTTATTAATTCAGAGTAGGCTCTCAATATGTTTTTGGATAAATAGTTGTCATTTATGATAATAAAGATCATAGTAAACTGGGCTAGAACCTAACCAGTTTCAGATTCCTGTCATAGATATAAGAATGATAATGGTAGTAATACAAGAGTTAGTACTGATTTTTCAGTGGTAATCTGAACATATTCTTACTTACATATAATAGAGAAAAAAAATGTGTGATACACTTATCAGAGTTTAATAGAGCTTCATACATGGAAAGCTCACAGTAAATACTTACTATTATCATTATTGATGTGGATTAAATTTGGTTCACATATTTAAGTGGCTCCTGTTGTTTGGGATCCATTTTCACTCTTTAGATTTGTTTTATTTTTTCCTCATTTTTGTTGGGAGAGTCTCTCTTCCTCCTTTTTTAAGTTCTGCTCAGAGTTTTCTGTTTTTGTCGGTGTCTTCTTTAGGTGATAAATCAGTGATTGACCTGATTTGCCTTTATCAAAATTGATGTTCTGAGACTGAAAACAAATGTTGATGCCTACCCACCCACCTAAAAACATCTGCTTCCACTTTTACTGTGTGATTAAAGAAAGAAAGATGGATAATTTTCCTCATTTTATTATAATCTGATATCTGATTGAATTTACCATATGGAAAATATGCAAGTAGGACTCTTTTTTTGTAGTTCTTCCCCCTGACCTACAATCATAGTTTCAAAATCCCTGCCCCCAAATCATCGCAAAGATTAGGATCCTCCCATGTATTAACAGTTTTAAAAGGAAGTCAGTAGAGGCTGCTTGTCAGAACTGTGCCATGGTATGAAGGCTGACTTCTTTTTTCTCCTGGTTGACCAGTTATGCTGAAGATAGATTTTCATAAGGTAATCAACAGGAAATAAAGGGAGATTAACTAAACGTGGGTATTGATATTCTAGTGTGAATTTTAGTTTTTTAATTGGTAAAGGAAACCATAAGAATAATAGAAATGTTTAAAAAGATATTTTAATGGTAATGAAATAAAATATATCAAGAAAAATTGTGACAAAATATTTTAACAAATCCGTGTTTTAACCATCTAGGCATTTAGCAAACCATGAAAAAATAGCATTTAATATCTCCTGTAAGTTTCTAGTAAGGGTAGCCTAAATCCAAGGTTTAGAAACATTTTCTGGTATGTAAGGAGCCATTCTTCCACAATTCCTTTACTCCGTGGGTATCACAGGTGGATAATTTTTATATTTTAACTGTTAAATGATAGTTTTCTGGAGGGTGGTCGTGGTGGTTGTTACCTTCCAAAATGTGTTTCAGTGACTAACACTAGATTCTGATTAAAATCTCATTGTGTTCTTGCACTTACAGAAGAATTACGTAAATTGCATTATATGAAACTGAATAATAACTATGATTTGATTTAAAGTATTAATAAATTCTAAATTTGCACATTGTAGCTGTAGGGTTTCAAGATTTTAATTTAGTGAAATGCCAGAGCAATTTCTTATATTCAGTTTGATGAGTGTTATGTGAGAAGTGCATCTTCCCAAATTAGGACAGACATACATATATTATACAACTTACAGAGTCTAATTATTAAAACCTGTTAAATTTCATATTTAATATTCAGATATCTTTCTGCAAACAAGCTGCTTAGATTTATTATCAGTGCTTGATTCATATATTAAAGTTGATTAAATTGCAAATTTTGGTTTGAGGAAATGTAGAAAGTTAGGATTTGGAAATCGCTGTGGTTTTTCAACAACCTCAGCAAAACATAATACCAAAAAGAAATAACCTACAATGCCGCATGCTTTATAGGCAATATCAGGTAACTTAATTGCAAAGTAAGGCTGAAGTGTAATTCCCATTGTGAAATGTATTGTCTTTTCATTTAGAGGTGAGGTATAAGCCCTCAAATTGGCATTGAATAGGAGTGCTCAGTCTCATAATTTTGGGAGAGAAAAGAGGTGTGGATTTTAATTTTTCCATTCTTTGTTCTGAATGGTGATAAAAGTGTGTTGTATCCATGTGTTGCTTTCTCTATTTAAAAACTTTCACTTTTAAGGGAATTTTTACAATTAAAAAAAAATTACTGATACGGAAATAGCATTTCTCCAAATTCCAAATACTGCTGGGCCAATGTGTAGATGTGAAGCCTACCTTGTCAAAAAGCTTTGCAAGAAAAAAATTTCTTGTATTTTTTGGTGTACTTTGAAAATCAGTGTCTATTTTTTTAGTATACCCAGTCTTTTTTTATTTAAATATATTTTTTAATTATTTAAATTTTTATTTAAAAGCTTATTTATCAGGCATTTCTAACATAATTTCATAGAGCTTCATATTTCATAATACTTGAAGTTTTAAATTACTTAAAATATTTAAAATTACAAATTGTTTTCATAGATTCTATTAAATTTTCAAGTATTTTATTTTACTTAAAGATTTTTTTATTTTAGAAAGCGAGAAAGAGAACAGGGAGTTGCGGGGAAGGGCAGAGGGAAAAGGAGAGAGTCTCAAACAGACTGTCTGCTGAGCACGGAGCCAGACGCAGGGCTTGATCCCAGGACCCTGAGTTGAAACCAAGAGTTAGATGCTTAACATAGGCACCTCAGATTTTCAAGTATTTTAAAGGAAAACTTCCATCACGAGATTATTTTTCTGTAGTTCGGTTTTGGTTAGAGCTGATGTATAGGTTTAGTTTCCCCATTAATTGTGACCTTCCTGTTTTGCTTTTATAATTAGGAGGCTCAGTTTATTTGGCTTCTATAAGGGATTAAAATGTTAAAGTATTTTATGCCAAGCAATGGCAAATTAAGCTTTCTGAATAACATTCATTTTTTATTTTGTCTTTTAAATAAGCATTCTCAATATTTAATTAAACATTTAATTAAAAGTTGTTTTGTATAGGAAGAAAAATCCTTGAAAAACCCTACTCTAGGAGATTTTACATTTTTTTCTACTTTTAAAATATTATGTTTCTTTCACACATTAGTTTCTGGATTCCATTCACTTTTCTTTATTCTTTCCACCATTCATGGTCTTTACTTTGCATCTGTAGTTCAGTTTATTCATTCACAGCTTTCTCCTTTCTTCCCTATTTTCCTTTCTTTCTGTCAAGAGCATTTGTTATGTGCTGTTTGCCAAGCATTAGGCAAGGCTGCCTAGCACTGAGATTATAGATGTGAAAGCCATGGGTTCTGTTTTCAGTTAGCTTACAATAATTTGAGATGATATTTTGTGATATAGCAGGTTGTGCTATGGACACAAATGGTAGTGCTCTTTTGTTGTGTGTGCTGAGGTTTAGGGGAAGGAGGGAGTTAGTTTAGTCATGGCCTACACTGAGTATTGGAAAAAGAATAGTCATTGGCCAGGGAACAAGTGGCAGAGGGGATTTCGGGCAGAAGGAGCACCATAAGTATGCCAAGAAAGGTACAGAGGTGAGGGCAAGCCTCCTTTGGTCCAAAAACTGAATCTCCCTAATTTTTAAAGAGGAAGAACAGGAAATGAGTGAATGATGGTCATTCTCAAGCTTAGATGTTAGCTAAAAAAGGAAATCCATTAAAAAATAGTGATTTCCAGAAGCCTGTTTCATTTACTGTATATTCACTGTTAATCACCAGGATATTATGCTACATATCAGATTCGATTAAAGCGAGGACCACTTACTCTTCTTAGTTACATTGAAATAATTTGTAGTTATTTGTGTCTTTGTTTCATTTCCTTATCTTCTGCATCCTTGTATTGCTTGTAGTATCAGCCTCAGTGTTTTGAACAAAGTATGTATGTTTGAAGAGACTTTATATTGAAGAAAGATAAATATGAGAAATTTGGACAAAAGAGGTTTTTAAAAAATAGTTTAAAAGCTTAATTGAAAGGGAGCCCTAAGATAACCCAAGATCACCTACCATACAAATGATACAGATGATGACTATAGGAATTTGTGGAAGGAAAGATTTTTCCACCTTGAGGCGGTCAGGTTGGCTTTATGGTTTAGGTGGTTTTTAAACTTAAGAAATCCGTATAAATTTCCTTAGGTGGAAAGGAGGGTGATGCCTTGTATATGGGTATCTTGGTAAAAATCAGTTCCAAGGGCATATTCAGAATTACTGAGCAAATAAATTTGACAGAAGCAGAGCGTTTAAATATTTTTGAAATTAGATCTATTTGGATTCTATTCCTAGTTCTGCTTTTTGCCACTTTTTATTAAACTTTCCATTTACTACTCCTTCAGCCCCCAGTTGTAATTTCCCTGTTATTAAAATAGAGATAATAGATTTGTTGTGATAATTGAATTACAGCAAGACAATATATGTAACTTAACGGGAAATTTAAAAAACAGCAGTTCTGCGATCTGCCTTTGTCAACTCAAAACCCCAAGTCTTTTCTTTGTCGTATGTATGAGGTGATCTCTGGGATTGGTTCCAGTTTTACACATTTTTATGTTGTTGAGTGAAATTAGGAAGATTACTCCAGTGGAGATTAGCAAGTTGGATGGAGGGTGAAGAATCACCTATGAGGTTTTTACACAAGTTTAGAGAGAAGGTGTTAGGGCCCTGGGAATGAAATCAGTGAGAGGGGATTAAGACATTTCAGAGAGAGTCAGCTGTGAGTGAATGTGTGCCACCTTACATTGAAGTACCTTTTATATTTACAGAACATTGGCTTACTGAAATTTACGATGAGTAATGTTACCGAGGATTTTTGGTTTTAAAAACTATTAGAGACTGAGCTAATTTCATTTGTGTGTATATATCTACACATGCACACTCAAATACATTTAGTTAAGTTTGGTTCAAAAAAACTCCGTTACTTCACAGAGAATGTAATTTTTTCTTTTACCATTTCATACTAATGCATTTCTTTGTTGTTATAAGTCACCAATTGAGGGATATATGTATAATTCATGCTAAATCAGTATATTGGTCTAGAAGGTTTTTTAGGAGACTAATAATGGAGTAGAGGCTTCTTTAATACATATGACTATATAAAACATTATTAATGTTAACAGATGTTGCACTTTAATCCCCTAGAATGATTGTTTGGTACCAGCAGGAGATTTATTAAGCCTGAATTGTGTGAAATTGTGTGTGCATAAGCTGCTACTTAGATTGTAAAAATGCTATTGAAAACTGTTAAAAAGTTTTAGCTATAATTGGCAGAGAAGTATTAACTATGCTAAAAGAAGTATGTGTGTATGGTTGGCCCATGCGCCTTAACCTTTTTATCATTTATCTTCTTGTATTAATGTCACTGAATTATTAATTCATGAGCCAGAGTAGGAAGGGTGAAGGCACCATTTAAATGTGTGGCAAATTTATCCTTATCGCTAGAGACATGAAAAAAAGTCATTTTGTGTTATCTGTAAAATGGAAAGGACATTTTAAAATTTCATTTACAGTAATCCACTTCACTTTCAGTAAAACACCTAGATTATTACTACCATAATATAATGCTCTTATTAAAAATTTGTAACCTTTTCCACTCTTTTGTCTTATATATAATATTGGCAGAAAAGTTTAGCCTTCATGTATTTTAATGATACCTATTAATTGTAGCTTAGAAATGTTATTCTTACTCTTATGATATGTCATAGGATGGCTATTCAATTTTAAGAAATATTAGATTGCAGAAAATAAAAATATTTACTGTATTAGTAACACTTAAAAGTATTTTTACTGGGGAGAATCTAGATACAGGGAATTGGAAAACAGTAAAAATACTTATGTTCCAAAAGAAGTGTGTATATTTATTGTGACTTAATAATTTTTTGGAATTAAGATTGGTGATTCTGGCCTTGTAGAATTTTTAGCATTCTAGCAGAAATTCAGCAAATTAGAATTTAGCATTTTCCTGTTGAATACAATGTGGAACTGGGGTATATCCAGTATTTCATATGGGTGAGTAGCAAAGGTGACAGAAATTTCAGGAGTCTGAAGCCACTTTTACCAACAGCTATTTGAAACCTTCATGCTAATGGTAGAATACCTCAGGGGTCTTGTCCAAACCTCATTACTTTTCAGCCTTCCATTACTTACTGTTTTGATTGGTTTTACATTCTCTTCTGCCAAACAAAGTAGCAAGATACGTTACTGTGGTAATGTCCTTTATTTTCTTTTCTGGAGTTTCTTCCCAGACACTGTAAGCTGTACATAGTGGCTTTGTTATACACACACAGTGAAGCACTCATTTGTTTTGGTCAGTATAACATTGCTTTGTTTTATTTTTCTCATTCCAGCATGCTTAATTTACCTTTACATTAACATTTAAATTAATTTCTTGAAATAACAGACTAAAATTGGTTTATGTTGGCAGACATTGATAGTTACTGGTCAGTTCATTACTTGACTGAACTGCATTTAGTTATCTTCTTCCTGCCAGTTCATCTACAGCTGGGGTTGGCAAACTGTTGCTGGGTGACTGTTTTTTGTGGTAGTTTATTGGCCCACAGCCATGCTCATTCATTATTACGCATTGTCTATGGCAGGTTTCATGCTATAATGGCAGAGACTATAGAGTCCTTAAAGCCTATAATATTTACCATTTGGTCATTTGTAAAAAATGTTTCCTGATACCTGCTCTGTCATATCAGTCTACACAATCCCTTGCTTCTAATCTTTACAAACATAATGGGATACTAATGATAAGTTTTAGCTTATGAGCTTTGAAGACTCACTAGTTATCAGTGGTAGTTATTAAGTACACTTTTTGCTTTTCTTTATATATAGCCTAATAACAATATATTTTCCTCAAAGTTTTCTGAATTGGAAATTTTAAAAAAATTTGTTGAAATATTACAAAATACATTAGTTATTTATTAACTAAGAGAGTCTTGGGGCACCTGGGTGGCTCAATCAGTTAAGCCATCTACCTTTGTCTCAGGTCATGATCTCAGGGTCCTGGGATGGAGTCCTGTGCATTGGGCTTTCTGCTCAGTGGGGAGTCTGCTTCTCCCTCTGCTTCCTGATTACTACCTCCCCCAACTTGTGCTTTCTCAAATAAATAAATAAAATCTTTAAAAAAAAAAAAAAGGCTTGGCAAGTTAATTCAAGCTTCTAGTCAGTTTTTCTCAGCTGTTTATAACCTATATTTTCTATTAAACATCATTCTTTTATTACCACTTTAATATTTAAAATTTTAATAGAGGCTATAAAATTATATTTTAAAGTTACAAATCCCTTTTCTAAAAACCACATACCTCCCCCCACTCCATGATTGAGTAGTTAAGAAGCACTAGCACATACAACCTGATTTCAACTTTTTAATGAACTAGAGTTTTTATTTTGTGTGTGTGTGTGTGTGTGTGTGTGTTTAACAACTATTTAGAATAACCCAGTCCAGGGGCGCCTGGGTGGCTTAGTGGGTTAAAGCCTCTGTCTTCTGCTCAGGTCATGATCTCAGGGTCCTGGGATCGAGCCCCGCATCGGGCTCCCTGCTCACTAGGAAGCCTGCTTCCCCTTCTCTCTCTCTCTCTGACGGCTGCTCTGCCTCCTTGTGATCTCTGTCTCTCTGTCAAATAAATAAATAAAATCTTAAAAAAAAAAAAAAGAATAACTCAGTCCATTACTACTTCTTGATAGTTGGTCCATGATTATTTTTCTTACCTTCCCATCTAAGTCCTAATGTTTTTTAGAGGAGTCAGCCATACCAACTATACAGAATGTGTTTAACAATAAAGTAAGAGTCTGTTCTGTTCTTACACTTAGGCTACAACTTGAATAGTATTAATTAATTTTCAGAAATAATTGATATATATTTTTTTACAACTCAGTAAAATGCTATTGTCTTTTGAGTTTTACTTGTACACACAGATTAAATGGTATGGAACATAGGGTTTGATGGAAAGCAACCCTGGCTAAGGCAAAAAATTTGCTTTTTCTGGAAGAAGTCCCAGATGTCATCTTGCTTTTTGATCATGTGTAGTTTTCCAGTGAAATCAGAGTGTGAAATATGTGAGCTGAGTAACTTAGATTATTATTATTATGGCTGCCAATGTGATCATGTATAAGTAGGTTTCAAAAAATGTTTTTCATAGCAACTCCTTTAGATATTTTTAGAATGTGAATTATTAGAATAATTGCTGAGACATATTTTGAGAGATGGGACAAGCCCTTAGTGAAACAGATTGCAATAACCCCTAAAATTCTTCTCTAAGATTACTTAAAGTGGAATCAGGACCATAAATGTATAATTGGAATAATTGGGAAAATAATGAGATAGTAGATTTATTGTCTATTCCTACACTCCTATATAGTTGGTGGACTTCGGGACTACCTGTTTGTGAATTGTATCAACTTTCACAGGGGTAGGTTAAGTCTGGATTCCAGAGTTTGCTCCTGATCTCATTTTGGACTCTTGCTATCTAGATGATGTTGGTTGATCTAGGTGCACATCTCGGGAGAAACACAGGTCCAGAAACTCCTTTTATTTCTCTTCTCTCTCACTATTTTGGTATGAAATACATTTATCCATAGAGTTTGGGGGAATTATAACAATTATTAACTAATGCATAGTTTGGGTCTTAGGTATTTTCTTCAATTTCGAATTCTCCTTAGAAGATTATAAACTTTTTGAAGGTGGCAACCATATCTTACTCTGTATTATAATTCCTTTTGAACCTAACACAGGGCCAACTAATAATATATAAGGTAAAAATAATTAACAAATAAGTAACATTCCTTCCAGTACTCGATAGCAGAAATATCTAGAATGTAATCACTAGATACTCATTGACCTAAACTGATGAACATGTGATTATATTGTTAATATAATCTACTTTATTTTAGAAGTGAAAATTATAAGTTTATATAACACTATATATTGACATAGCTTGCAAATGAGTTGTATCATTTATTGATTACATAAGGCAACGTGCTGTACTTCACAAAATTTTCTTCAGCTTCTTACTCTGTATTCATAATAATTTTTCATATTTATTTTTAAGATCATTTGACATACTTTACTCAGATTACCTAATTATCTCTAAGAAACCTCTGATGGTGATATTGATGATCTAATATACAACAGATCCTGGGTCATTATTATTTCACTTAGTGGTTATATATATAGACCAAGAGGGAATCTGAATATTGATTTAGGGAATGACTAGTAACAATGATTTATGAACAAAGGATCCAGTGCAGTGAGCCAAACATAAGATTGAATCTCATGAGCAACATTAGATTTTTTCTTTTTTGTTTGCCTGAACAATGAATGATTAGTCCATAATATTATAGATGTTAATGTGAAAACATTCTTTCCAGGACTGTTAGGATTTATTATTTATTATAATTGTTGGAAATACTTAAGTTTATTGTTTGACTTGTAAGCAACTTCACAGGTATTTTGGCTGATAAGACTTATTAGTTAGGAATAGTTTGTTAATTTAAATAGCACTATGAATGAATGAAATTAAGATAGCTTGACTAGAAATAATAAAAATTAAGTTAACAATTAGCTATCATTACCTAAGGGATGTTAGTTTTACAAATGTAAACATTTTGAAAATCAGCTCATTATTCTTTTGGTATTTTGTCATTTTCCCAATTCCAAAATGCCTTTGTTTTACTTCCATTTTTTATTCTAAAGGGAAAGATGATAAAACATAAAGTAAGTTTATCTGAACTACTTAATTAGTGGCAATAATGGTTTTAGAACATGGGTTTATATCCCAGCACTGGTATTTACTTACCATCCTTGAACAGATTATGTGATTAATTTACGGCAAAATATCTATTTCTTCAAGTTGTGAAGATTTCATGAAGTCTTGTGAATAAACTATTTAGACCTAATTGTGTACCAGGCACTTACAGCCTTTTTTGGGAAGGTTTATTTTTGAGCTGCAATGTAATCTCCCAAGAGTAAGGAGTTTTATCTCTTTTGTTCCTTAGTACCCACCACATAATAGGTGCTCAGTAAATATTTGTTGAATGAATAATGTAGTGACTAGCAGAAAGAATGGATTTCTAATTAGCCTTAGTTAGAATTCAAGCTCTGCTACTTGCTAGTTGAATAACTTTAATCGAGTTAAACTTTTCCTCTTTGAGGCTCAGATTTCTGATCTTTATAATATTGATCTCATGAAGAATACAGATTCTTCATGAATATGTGATGTATAATATAGTGTTTTGCCCATAGTAGGCATCCAGGAAATAATCTTAGGCTGTAGTACCCATAATTTGTATTTAACTAAAAAAATTGCATAAGAATTCTGGACTGTTAGAAAGTTATGAGGAAATAGAATGTCTTAAAGTTGGAGAGGACTGCCATTTAAAAATACCTTTCCCAGGGTGCCTGGGTGGCTCGGTGGTTGGGTGTCTGCCTGTGGCTGGGGTCATGGTCCTGGGACTGAGCCCTGCTTGGGGCTTCCTGCTCAGCTGGGAGTCTGCTTCTCCCCCTGTTTGTGCTCTCTTTCTGTCAAATAAATAAATAAAATTAAAAAAGAATAAAGATAAAAATACCTTTCCCTTTCCCCCAAATGGGGAAAAAACTAACTTCTTGTGTAAGTGGATTATAATTTAACAATAAATACAAAATATCTTCAACAAACAGATTTAAGGATTTTTTTTTTTTTGGTAGAAAAGTTGAGGAAGCCATCAACTTTTTATGATATAGGTGATATTTTGAACTGGGCATGTAACTTCTTTTTTTTTTGTTTGTTTGTTTTTCTTTTGAGACTTAATTTGCAAGTTTATGTTCAGTCATAAAATGTCCCCTGCATTGATTTGAAAATGACAGCAATTTGTTTTTATTATTTCAACTGGAAGGATTTTAATGAAGAGAATGGCAGACTGCCCTGCACTGTGCCTCCAGTGTCCACAGCTACAAGGCTCTCTTGCATGCTCAGCATGGCTGGTAGATGTTATAGCGGATTGCTGATGTAATTTTCTGGGAGCATTCTTGAGCTCTTCCCCTCTCTGCTCTAAGACCTAGAAGAATTTATTCCCTCACAGTGCGGAAGTTTCAGTAAAGGGTAAGACCAGTAATGAATGTTAAGGGGACTTAGGCATAAATAGTTTAATTAAAGTACTCTGGACTTGATACCAGTGTCCACAGAAATGAAATGGAGAAAGAGGGTGGCAACTTGTGGTTTGCCATGTGGTTTTAAAATCTCTATCAACATTCCCAGCCTCATACTATCTTTGTGAAAGGAAAGAAAATAAACTGAAACACAAAAGAACATTGAATGTCTGGAGCTAAAATAAGCTCACTGATTACCAATAGCAATGGTTTTACTTAGACAACTTACTGAAAGAAAACTCCCAAGAGTGTCAGTGTTTTCTACGATGTTAACAAGAAGGGGGAGTTCTGGCCTGTCAAGCCCACACATAAGATATTTCTGGAAAGTGAACACCCCGAATGAGATTTAGATTGAAATTAAACTAATTTATTTTTCATTTTCTAAGACTTTGCTTGGGGGCATAATGGGGTTAGTATTATCCATTTTTGTTGTTTGTATGGGCAAAATATAGAATAGCAGCTCTCTTTTGCTGGTAAGTTCCATTTCATAATTATAATTTTATAGTGCAAATAAGATTAGAAAGACTGATTTTGTATATAGCTTCTTTGGCTTTCATTTAGTGCTGACATACATTTAGGGCATAGAATAAGCATTGATGTTTCCTTTTACACAGCATTAGTGTATAATAACAAGGATGGGTGACTTTGATAGGTCTCACACTTAGATGGTGCTTTTCTTTCCCTGTTCTCATGCTTTTAGTTGTTTTTGGGTTTATCATCCAGTGGTCTTAGTACCTCACTGTCTGTAAGTAGAAATCAAAGACAAAGCTTTGGATATGAATCTTTATGTTGGCTTTTCTCGTAATAGAATATCAGCCTTAGTTAAGCTGTGTTAGAAAACCTTAAATTATCTTTTCCTTTTATTAATTTGAAGCATGGTCTAGTCTGCCTCTTCCATTGATACTTAAAAACAAACAAGTTTTTTTGTTTTGTTTTTTCTATTTTTGCTGAACAGGCACGTTGCATATGAGGTTAAATGTGATTTCCTGGTAATACAACATAAACACCTGAATGCTAAAACTGGTTAGTAATACTTTCCTAATTTTACTGACAGTTTAAAGCATGGGATGTTTTATGCAGCTGATAAATATAAGCAGGTTACTGTTTGAAGGACTACACCCGACTGTACATTGTAAGTAGTGTATAAAACATCGAGGAGTATAAGCAGTGCTGAGGTGTATTCCTGGAAGTCATTTTTCAGTTTTGGAAGATTTAGTCGTAAGGATGCATTAATTGGGGTGCCTGGGTGGCTCAGTGGGTTAAGCTGCTGCCTTCGGCTCAGGTCATGATCTCAGGGTCCTGGGATCGAGTCCCACATCGGGCTCTCTGCTCAGCAGGGAGCCTGCTTCCCTCTCTCTCTCTCTTTCTCTTTCTGCCTACCTCTCTGCCTACTTGTGATCTCTGTCAAATAAATAAATAAAAATCTTAAAAAAAAAAAAAGGATGCATTAATTGACTTTCTACATGACAGTGTTTGTAAGATGTGTAGATCTAAAAAAAAAAAAAAATCTTGACTGAGGTTTGGTAGAACTAAGACTAGGATAAAATTGTTTTTATCCTTGTTTTAGCTTGGGTGGCTCAGTGGGTTAAAGCCTCTGCCTTCGGCCCAGGTCATGATCTCAGGGTGTTGGGATCGAGCCCCATATGGGCTCTCTGCTCGGCGGGGAGCCTGCTTCGACCTCTCTCTCTGCCTGCCTCTCTGCCTACTTGTGATCTCTCTCTGTCAAATAAATAAATAAAATCTTTAAAAAAAATTGTATGAATTTTATCTTCTTATTTGAAGGATAAAAACAAAGTTGTACATTAGAAGTGGGTTGGGATTTTAAAAACCATGGTCATTTATAGTTTAAGTAGAAGTGTTTCTGATTTTTTTAAGAAATGAAACTTTACTTAGCATTAAGAGGAGTTTGATCTGTCTCCTGTGCCTTTATAGTCACAGTTCTTTCCTCACCAAAGTTTTTGGAAAGAGGTTTTCTAAAATTTAAGGACAAACTGGTTATTAGTATGGAGAGTTACTTAATCTTTTCTGTTCATTGAAAGGAAATTTAATAGCTTCTTTTCTGATCTCTTCCTTGTTTTTGTTTTGCATTATGAGAAGATTTTGCCAAGCTTCATTTTGCAGGTAAAACGTTTGGAGGAGTCTGTTAGCTAGCTACATTTATGCCTGGAAGTGTCCTTTGGCTCCACTTCGGTTAGGAGCAATGTTTTCCTAAGATTAGTTTCACCATGTTTGATTATTTATTCATTCTATCTTTAACTGATTGTGGTTTGTTAAGTATTTCAATTTTCATTGACTTTTTTTAATGGAAGGTTGTTCTTCATTTGGATCACAGCAATAAAATCTTTGGACTTTAGTTTTCAAAATTGCATTTAAAGCTTGAATTTTCATAAATAGTTCTGTTTGATCTAAAGATGATTGGATATAGATTGTAGGGTGAGAAAAATAAATTTGATATTCCATTTACTTATTGCACAGATGGATGTAAGCTTTATTTGCATAAAGAAAACCATGATTTTATTACATTCCAGAACTTGTTTCTATTTGTCAGAAATAATCATCTATACTAAGTGTCATAATTGACTACAGTGTAATTTTAAAATTGTGTTTCACATTCTCAAACCTTAAAATTGTGTTTCACATTAAGATCCTTAAGAATACACTTAAATTTTTAGTATAGTTAGAGTCAGCTCATGAAATATCTGCCTTGGCCAACGACCACAAAAGAGGTCTTGGTTGTGCGGTTTCCTCCTCATTTTCCCTTCACTAACAGAGGTTTTCCTATCTTGGCAGCTGTTTCCTACAAAGCAGTCATCAGTCTCTGATTTCTTCCTTCCCTTTCTCCCCACAAACAAGGACTCTTTCAAATAACAGATGACCGAAGGCAGACTAAACTTGGATTGCTTTAAGAATGTAGAAACGTGTTCAAGAGTTGTGTGCATGTGGGCAGGCAGCTTGTATTCATGTCATTGAAATGAAAATACTCCTCACAAGCAGAACTTGGACTAGCTCAAATCAGGAGCAGTCCAGAGGCTGATTTAATTTCATGTGTACTAATTAATGTGCGTCATCCAGAACATTAAAATTATTCTGATTGCTTGGTCAGATCCTTGAACAATATGGAGGATATAAGAAGTTGTTTCTTGGGGCACTTGGGTGGCTCAGTCATTAAGTGTCTGTCTTCTGCTCAGGTCATGATCCCAGAGGTGCTGGGATCTCGGTGAGAAGCCTGCTTCTGCCTCCCCCATTCCTCCTGCTTGTGCTGTGCTCTCTCTCTGGCTGCGTCTCTCTCCGTCAAATGAATAAGTAAAATCTTTTTTTTAAAAAGTTGTTTCTTGATTAGCCTTTTCAGTCTGACAGGTCATGAAATTATTGGACTTCTCTTTATGCTTTGTATAAAATAGCTTGCAGTTTTAAGGCAAGTACTTGACCACGGTGCTCATAAACTGCAGGTTCGTTTGGGTTTTGTCTTTCGAATGGTCTTTGGGAGTTCAGTGTGGAAAAAGAATAGAGATTGCCGATTCTACAAGGTTTTTGTGCCATGTTTCCTCATCAGATTAATTTTTGATATGTCACTTTTTAAATATTTTTGGTATTCAGGAGAGGAAGTTCGCTCTTCTTGTCTTATTTCTCTGGGCACAGAATCATCTGAAATGTTCTCAGAACTGGGTAATAACATTTCTGGCTCCCTTCATCATGATACCTAGATGTCTTCAGTAGTTTCAGAGACAGCTAAAAATTGGGCTGTTCTGGGTCATGGAGGGATGTATAGGGAAGCAGTTTCATCCCTGAAACTATAGGCATGATAAAACAAACTGCGTATTATGGAAATATCTTGCTAGTTTCATCTGTGATTTTTATGGATCTTTATATTTAAACACTGGATAATAGCTTCATATTAATTTTTTACATTCTTTTTGGTGTGGTTGTTGGTGAAGCAAGATTGCGACTTTGTAGGGTAATAAGTGTTCCAAACCATTTAGAATCTCACTGTTTTTCCATTGAAGTTACATCATAGTCAACTGATAATAGAATATGGTGAACTGATAATAGGATATAGTAAACTACTAATAGACTCACATATGATACATGAAGCATGTAGCAAATGCAGAATAGCTCAGATAATGTGAAAGAACTACAGGGTTATCTAGGAACTTTTTTCTAAAAGTTTTTATGCTTTTGTGACAAGATCTAAATTATATGAGCTCCTTTTTTATAGATACAGCTTCAGAATGGGGGCTATTCCCCTCACTCCCCCACTTTAAGAAACTCTTTATCTGCAGCAGATTAAGGGTAGATTGAGAGAACTTGATAAGAGTATTATTTAGAAGAAAATTTCAGAAGTTGGTATGAAGAAACCATTAAGACATCCCTTTAAAGGAAAATTTTGTTAATTTTCTACCCTCAAGGCTAGACCAGGAGGCTGGATGTATTTGAGAATTGTCTGCATTTATCTGTATTGTAAGGCTAGTATTTACTCTGATTCCTCATGTTAACCTAGGAAGAAGTGAAACACTTCAGTAGAACCCAGCAAATAACCTGGTCTTATGTCCTAGGAACTGAGAATTCTGACTAAGTCATGCTTCTGAAGTTTTTGTAGCCTCTCCAGTTGAAGAACTGGATTCTTAAGGGCTAGTCAGAATTACACTTGGCTCCAGGTTTTATATTCTTTACTCTTCTCCCAGTTTTTAGAAAAATAGTGTTACAACCTTGGAGAAACAATCATCATAGTCTTGGGGTTTTATTTGGGTCTAGTGGATGGACCAACCTGCTCAAGGATACAGGTTTAATCTTACTAAGTTATACTTTGCTATAAAAAAACCCCAATATATGAAAATCTGAAACTTTAAAATGAAATAGTTAAGAGACCCTTTATTAAACTTCTCCGTCTATGAATAACAGTAATAATAGCAATTTGATATATGGTGTTTAGAAATGTGATGTTTTTAGAATGTCATTATTTTATAAATTACGTACACCCATGTGTCAAAAATAGTACATCCTCGTATAGAAAAATAAACTGCTTAATTTATCTCTAATCTGTCCTGCAAGATAACAGGATAAAATAGTAGATAATATTACTGTTACCATCACTAGAAGCAAACAAAAAAATTACAGATATTTATAAATTTTTTTATTCTATATATAATATATATTACATATATGTATTTACCATATACTAAAGCTAGTAATTTGATAAAAAGACTGATGTGTGGCATAGAGAGATGTATTGTTCTCGAATGACTTCCTAAGCTTTTCAAAGAAAAATATCATTAGGGATTTATATAGCTGTTCTACGAATTTATATGTCATGGTTATCTATAAATGTTTTTCGAGCTTTGATTGTTTTCTTTATATTCTTTTAAGGCTCAGATATCCAGTATGTAGGAGCAGTTCTCATATTGGATATAGAGTCAAAATACATACCATTTTAAAATAAAATTTTATACTTAGGAGATGGATTGAGGCAGGGAAGGAGAGAGAGACTTGTTATTATTTTCGCATTTCTTTTGTGACGTAACAGGACCATAAGAGTAAATGATGGATTTGTTTGTTTTTCAGATATGAGGATCAATGATGCAGACTGCTGGGTTCGATGAAGCTGGGCATTTATAACTAGATTCATTAAGGAATACAAAGAAAATATTTAAAGGGATCAATAATGGTGTCTTCTGGTTGCAGAATGCGAAGTCTGTGGTTTGTCATTATAATCAGCTTCTTACCGAATACGGAAGGTAAGATGCAATTTAAATTTTATTGTTTAAATCTGGGTGAACTTGGTTTAAACTATGCAGTATTCTCTATACAGAAGGGGCTAGAATGAGTTTTATTTTAAAAAGTAGCTGTTAAGAAGATTTCCCGACTGTCAAATTCTTTTTTTGGTGGTTGAATTTATTTTCATTACACACAACTATAGCAGTGAAGAAAGTGCTAGAAATCTGAATTTATGTTTCACATAAATTTGTAAAATATTATTGTTAATATCCCGAGAGAAGTAAATGAAAATTTTGCTTTGGTGTATATTTTACACTTATCGACTAAATTTATTCCAGTAAAATCGAAAGTATTTCATGTCAGTGTTTTTACTTCTTTAGTTTGCTTGCTTCTTAAGTGGAGTCATAGTTTAGTTCTAAAACTCCTAAATAAAGTTTTTTCATATCTTCTGGAAAATATTGGTTTTTTTTTTATTTGTAGTGCTTCCTTTTGAATGTCATTTATATCTTTTTGAAGATGGACCTGCCTTTTAAAGAAATAAATACTTTTTGAGGCTTAGTGAAATAATAGAAACCATCATTTATCAATTACTATATGATTTTTTTAGTATCTGTTATTTCTTTAGTCTTATATATTATTTCCATGTGAAAATAACACCCTTTCAGGTGCTTTTTATAGGGCAGGTCAGAAGTTAATATGGAGCTAAGATATGTTAATTTTATAGCTACTTGATAGTGGTAGTTATGTATTCAGCGTGAAACTATATTAATCTTGTAAAATCTGTGAAGAATACAAACTCTCTGAGAAACACATGGATTTTATTTGTCCCAATTAAATATTCTTGAAGAAAATACTTTAGAATTTTAAAATTGATTTTATATGTATTTTTAAGTGATCCTATTTATACCTAGTAACAAAATGATAGGTGGAGGTAAGAGGTAGCTCTCAACTAAGAGAAGCTTATTATTCCAATATCTTTGTAATAAGCTTCAGTGTTAACATTTTAATTTTGCTGAAGGAATTTTATTTGAATTGCTGTCCCAAAATTATATTTCATCATAATCTTCTTACCTTCCCAGTCCCCTCATTTCAGTATTGACATTACTTAATAATTCAAATAAATGACAAATTTAGGAATATTTTTAAAATAAATTCTGTATTTAGAAAGTAAATAATGTTCACTTGGATTTAAGTCAAGCCTGAAAGTTACAAATGGGTTAATATTCTGTTTTTAGAAGATAATGCTCTTCGCATCAGAACTGAAAGATATATCAAATCTAACAGTAAAATGCAGCATGTCTGAATGAATAGTACCATAATGATAAAAAACAAGCAGAAACAGAGTTTAAGAATATGAATCTCTGGGTTGGATTGTTCAGAAAATCTTGTGTATAGTCTATAATTTTGCATCTGCTTTTTTGGGGGGGATGGAAACTAACTGAATTCCTGCTGCTATGTTTGAATGTTTTTATACATTTAAAAAAGATTCCAGGTGTGGACCAATGGCTCATTAGTCCACATAATGAAAAAATTTCCAATCAAGATAGAGACCACTTTGCTGGCACAGTAGCTTAACTCAGCGGGGGGGCTAGCAAACAGAGACTTTTTCATGAGATACTGCAGTTTTATTTCTAGTGTCACCTGTCAGGTCAGGATTCATATCTGCTGTTAAGAGAAATTTCATTTTTGGCGCATCAGGCCAGGGGGTGTTGCTTTTGAAGCAGCTCCCTCCTACGGATAAAAAGAACCTGGGAGGAATCCACACTGCTAGCTGTGAGAGTAGACACAGTTAATGCACACTGTTAGAATACTGATCCAGCATCACATGGTTTTGTCTTAGTAAAGTTTTACATGACATGATAGTCCTTTATTGCCAGAAAGCAGATAATGTTCTGTGAACACCTATAGAGAAAACCAATCAAAGTTAGGTGTGAGAACACAGGAAAGGAGTTATAAATTTAACCATTCAGCCCATTAAGTTTCTTCAGAGCCCTTGCATGATGGTTACCTTTTCAAATCTCACAGAGATGAGCACTTTTTTGTAGTAGTTTCTGGCTTCTTACAGTTAGGACTTCGATAAAGTTTCCTAGGTGGTTTCTTCCTTTCTCATTTACTGAGTGACTCAATTGAGCCCGGTGCTTAGGATTCTGAAATGCACAAAGCACAGTTTCTGCTTCTTGAGGAGTTCACGGTCCTGTGCAGGGGCAGAAGCCTCGGGTACTTACTGCTGCCACGCAGGCGAAGTTAACTTCAGGGCAGCAGGCCAGTGAAGGTCTGCTGTAGGCAGGGAAATGCTTGCCAGAGGACCTGTGATTGCCATGCCAGAATTTAGCCTGGTTTTGCCAGTCTTCTGACTTTTGCGTGGAAATCAAATGTGGATTTTAAGTAATAGTAGCTAATTAAGATCAAAATAAAACAGAACAAGCATGTATTATATTTAGTGATGGACTTGCCTTTTTCAGAGCTTTTATTTTCCCTCCTCTTTGCAGTAGTGTTTCACTTTAGTATATTATTTTAAAATAGGCCGAACATAATTTTAGAGTTATTTTACATCTATATTTGTGAGAGGTAAATTTCCACATTTGCAAGGACTTACCTGTTTTATGTTCAGGTGAATATTATAAATATGTCATGTTTTGGGTACACAGTAAAGAACAAACTACGAAACAGTTTTTCAAGTTTCTAACCACAGTAAAATCTAATTACATAAATATTTAATTGTTAGAATTAGCTTCTCTCCCTTTATCTCTAACTTTGTCATCTAGTATTGAACAATCAAGTCTCACCCCTTAAATTTACTTGTTTTTGCAAAATAACAACAATGTTTTATTTATTCTTAGTCTCTTTTCCCCTGTGTATTTTGGAAAATTGTTTAGAATTTCCAAATAAAAATGATTATAAAAGATCAGACTTTCAAAATACTTTGTAAGTTTTTCTTTGAATTGATTTTATTCCTACAGAACTAATCTCAAGCCCTTCAAAAATCAGTTTTGTTGAGAAACTGGTGTGCTTTGATTTTTTTGGCCAATTTTTTATAAGCAGAGTAACCACTGTGGTATCATGTATCAGTAAGTAAGAAAGTAAATTGAATTTTTGTGTCCTAGAGAATTAAATTATGCTATATAATGGAGCCCTGGCAAGCATAAGTCAGACATGTGAAGGCTTGCTCAAGTGACAAGTTACAAATAATAGCAGTTCTTCAACAAAGTCGTTTTTAAAATGGGTTTCAGGTTGACTACTTTATGCAGTGAGTATTTAATTAGATTTCATTAGTCAAAATTTTAATTAGTTCAAATTACATTGTTGTTTATCCATATTTCAAAAAAGAATGTTATGTCCATATAAATGCCAGCTATGCAAGATACAGCTTTACCTATTAGTTTTACATACATCCAGAAATTTTAAGAATATCAGTCTTAAAACTGTCTTAACCAGTTTTATTTAAATGTACTTCTAAATTCTCTAAGCATATTTTACAATAACTTTTGTATTAATGATATCTTACTGAAAAATGATGTTTGGCTGTAGGGTCTTTTTGCTAGTTGAGTGACAGAAAAAAAGTAGATTTAGGCGTTAAGTATGAATTAAAAAAACTGTTTTAGTCATATAAATATTTCCTTCAGACTGGTCCATAATTTGGAAGGAGTAGTAGCCTTTTTTTTTTTTTTAAAGATTTTATTTATTTATTTATTTATTTGACAGAGAGAGAGATCACAAGTAGGCAGAGAGGCAGGCAGAGAGAGAGGGGGAAGCAGGCTCCCTGCTGAGCAGAGAGCCCTATATGGGGCTCCATCCCAGGACCCTGGGATCATGATCTGAGCCAAAGGCAGAGTCTTTAACCCACTGAGCCACCCAGGCGCCCCAGGAGTAGTAGCTTTTTATCCAAGGTTAAACTTAAGAAGGATTACGATAATTCAGACCTGTCTGTATTCATTCTTTCTTTTATTTACATACACATATAAGAAAATGTATAAAATATATATTCATACACACACTATGTCAGCATCACAAGGGCAACAGTTGTTTTTGTTTCTTTATTTCATCAGTGTGTCCAAGTGCCTAGAACAATGCCTGGCTTATAGTAAGTACTCACTTTATATCCATCACATAAAAAAACTGAAATTTTTGAGAGGTTAATAAACAGTTGTAATACCAGGGTAGTAAGTGCCATGATGATGATACTCATTGGGATGAAGTGAGGAGGTGGCTGGATATATATCAGGAAAGACTTCCAGCTGAAGTGATCGCGATGCTTGAGCTGACTCAGTATGAGTTGACCAAGCTGTGTAAAGGCATTGGTGAGCATGGGGGTGGAGACAAAAAAGTCAATGGAGAACAGCATGGTGTGGAATAAAACACTGTAGTGATTCTTAAGAGCATCAGAATTGCCTAGAAGGCCCAGGGTGGGGCCTAAGCGTTGTATTTCTGAGAGATTTGAGGGATGACACTGATGTCACTCAGCATCACACTTGACCATTATAGTATTGTATGTGTGCGGGTAGTTGAGCTGAGGTGTAGAGATGAGTGGATATTGATATAAAGTTACTTTTTTGAAAGGGTTTTTGAAAAGAAATTATGATTTAATTCACTGTGATCCCAGAATAGTAACCAGTTGATTACTAGGAGTTACTATCTGTATCTTTTCATATGGTGTTTTACTCCTCTGATCACACTTCTTGGTCATAATTTTAGGCTCTAAAATGGGATTTACCCCCCTCTTTCTTGACAATGTATTGAGAAGGAAAAAAAATGGAAAACTTGGCTCCAGATTATAAAAAACAGGACATATTTTCTGTTAAGAGAAATTGTTACATTTTCAGAGCTCTTAAACACTTGCTTCAGTTTGTCTCTTCATTGTGATAACCTTGTTCTTTTTCTTGTTGGGAATAACTATATGGCCGTTGCTGTGAAAATGCTGAATTGACTTACTGTAGGGACTTTAGATTTCCCAATCTAGCAAAATTGACTACTTTTGTTCATTTCAGTATATTTTTGATTAGTTGAAAACTAGCAAGTAAATTTTCAGCAAGGTATTTGGAGATTTGGCCGTATGACTCCTATTAAACTTAATGGGAGTCACAACTCCCATTAAATTAATAGGAATCGTACAGCGTATCTATGTTGGCTGCATAGCAAATGTAACCTTATTTTTTAAATTCACAAATTATGTAAATTAACACTGGTTTAAAACAATGCATTTTTTAAAATAATGATTTTATTTATATGTTTAGTGCAGATCAATGTGATTTAACTCCTTGAGAAAGTACCCAACTATATTGCTCTTAGGACATTTTATTGTATTATATGAGTGTAATGTAATTTGATTGCAGTAGCTTTCCTCTGCATAGGTAGTGATGTAATTCAGTTTTAAACATATAAATATTAATGCCATTTACAAATTATATAATGTTGCTTCTTATCTTGTAAAAACCAAATGCGTTATTGTATTACTACCAGGATTTAAGAATAAGGTTTATTTGTTCAGAATATGACTCAAAATTGAAAAAAAATTAAGACTAAATTTACTAGGAGACACGAGCATCTTTTAAAAAGTTAGTTTACAATATACATTTATCATCTTATGTACCAATATTCAGTGTCAAAATATGCCATATTTCATATATTGAAGATTAAATTCCAGTGTTTGATTTCCCACTTTCTTCCCATTCTCTACCCTATTTCATGCTCTTTTGTTCTTTTCCCATGTTAGAAAAGGTTTGTTTATCCACGCTCAATGTTGATTCACAGGTAGGTCTGTTGCTGGTGGAAAAGTGTTATAAATCAGTGTGTCACACACAACAGCCACCCAGCAGACCTCAGTAACAGTGTATTATGTGGCTGTTCAATTTTTACAAGCCTCCGTTTTCTGACAGAAAAGACTGCATCAAATGCTAAATAAATAAATCTGTTGTTATGAAACAATACTTTGCTAAAAGTAAAGAGGTTATGAACTTGTCCATATCAGAGTAAATATTTGAAGTATTGATTTTACATCCATATTGGGAATTTATCACAGTTGTTATATTTTTTGAAAGAACAGTGTTATTAAAGGTACCTTAATTAAAAGCATAGGAAGCATGTAACGCATCTTAATTTTGCCAAACGGTAATTGTTTTAATTAATCCTTACTGAGTAATTTCAGTTTTGATGAATCTTTTGTTTCATTTTCTGAATTAATATAGCTTTTCAGTTTTTTATATGTTATATACTTAGGTTATGGTATTAAAGAATACGATAATACAAATGACTGAGCACTTCGGAGTATTAATGTAGAACTGGTATGTCTCCAAGAACCGATTTATCTGCCGCATTACTAAGGGAGTGTTTTACTGAAACATATGCTTGGTACCCTATGGTACTCTTTATTTTCTTTTCACCTCTTGCATGACAGAGAATGACATATGACAGCCGTGCGGTCTACATGTATTAGACATCAATGTGGATTAGTGAATATCTCATGACATCTTTCAACCCTATTCTTGAACTCCTTTTGTCAACTTGACAGAAGTGATTCCAGGAGAATACCTAGCGCCGGCCCTGGGATCTCTTGGCTAAAATGTAAGGCTGAGAAGGGAATTCCATATCGGAGCTTCAGGAAGCAAAAACAACATTTATAATCCCTCCTTATCAGCATGGGACTCTACTGAGTTTGACTTTTATGTCTGCCATTATTCTTGTTTGAAGGGCTTTTTTTCCTCCTGAAAGTGCTTTTTCCCCCTTCTGATTTTGAATGTAATACATTCTCATGAGAAAAGATAAAAAATTAGGAAGTTGAAATAAGCATTTAAAACTGTTCATAATTGTAGGACTTTGACATAACCATGGCACGTTTCTTTTTCTTTCACAACATACCTGATTATTTTAAAAAAAGATTTTATTTATTTTTTTGAGAGATATCGCAAACGCCTGCACACACACGAGAGAGAGAAAGGGAGAATGAGCCGGGGGAGGAGGGGCAGAGGGAGAGGGAGAAGTGCGCTTCCAGTTGAGCAGGGAGCCTGATGTGGGGCTTGGTCCCAGAACCCTGGGACTATGGCCTCAGCCCAAGGCAGATGGCTTAACCGATTGAGCCCCCAGGTGCCCCACCAACTTGCTTGATATTACGGCTAAAACAAAATTATGATGTGTGAAGCAAAATTAGGTTTTTCATTTCCATATACTTTTATATTCTGATTTTTCATTTATATTATCATAACTTGTATTACAATGTTGTTATATATTTAGATAATGGATTTTAACACCTGCATGGTTATTTATCATTTATATGTCAAAAATGATATAAAATCCTCTGTTTGTAATCATTGACCATTTGAATTTAATTTCTTTCAAGTATAAGTACAATTAAATATATATGTAATTGTTTTTTCTTCATCTCTCATTATTTCCTGAGACTGGAATTGTAAAATTCTGATGTTGTGGATGTCTAGATGATGTGGACATCTTCCAAACTGGTTTTTCTGAACGATTATACCACTGTTCATTTTGATCTCCAGTGTCTGAAAGTATTAATCTTACATACTTTTCCATCACTGATTTTAAATTTTTAGAAGAAATGACACTTTGATAGGAGAAAAGGGGTATCTGTAAGTTAAATTTATAATTTCTGGGCTAATGGTGAGGAAAAAATTAGTTTTCATGGATTTATTTATTGGCTAGTTGTAATTTTAATGTGAATTTTTTTGTGCACTACCTTTGTCAACTTTTCTGTTTAGCTTTTCTCGTTTTTAAACTTTGATAATATCTTTTTGTCATTTTTTGTTGTGAAAATCATAATTTGTTTGCGTTATAATTCATTTCATTCTGTTTAATTTTTTTAAAATTTTTTTTCAAAAGATTTTATTTATTTATTTGACAGACAGAGATCACAAGTAGGCAGAGAGGCAGGCTCCCTGCTGAGCAGAGAGCCGGATGCGAGGGCTCGATGGGGGGGCTCGAGCCCAGGACCCTGAGATCATGACTTGAGCGGAAGGCAGAGGCTTTAACCCACTGAGCCACCCAGGCGCCCCATTCTGTTTAATTTTTTAACGAAAATTTCAAATAAGAAAAATTTATAAAGTAACAACAATCACAGATTTTAAATTATCAACATTTCATTTGCTCTTATTTATCTTTTTCTTTTCTTGCCTTTTTTTTTCTTCTTTTCTTGCTTTTTAATGTATTGTTCTTTTCTTTTATGAGATCTTCCATTATTTTTATCTTAAAAGTTCTTATCTTGAGATTGGTTAAATATTTATTCACTTGCATTTCCCTGTAGCTTTTAAATGTTTTTATTTTAATTTTTAATCCATTAGGAGTTAACTTTGTTACTAGGTGAGAGATCTCAGCTCTCATTTAGTTGATTTGAAATGAAGTTTTGGTGTGAATCAGATTTTAACTAACAAAAGTAGATAAAATTGGGACATTGCCCATATAAAAAAAGGATAATGGATAATAAGAAAAAAAAAGCAATGAACACAATTTTATATCTATACAGATTGAAATATGGATGAAATGTCACTGTTCTGATTTCAGTAATAGTGCTCTTCTCTGCTTAAGTGGTTTTTTTTTTAATCTAGTCTGTTTAATAAATTTTATTTTTTTTTTAAGATTTTATTTATTTATTTGGCAGAGAGAGATCACAAGTAAGCAGAGAGGCAGGCAGAGAGAGAGAGGAGGAAGCAGTCTCCCTGCAGAGCAGAGAGCCTGACGCGGGGCCCGATCCCAGGACCCTGAGATCATGACCTGAGCCGAAGGCAGAGGCTCAACCCCCTGAGCCACCCAGGCGTCTCATAAATTTTATTTTTAACAGAGAAATTTTTTGTGAGAGTGAGAAGAATGAATAAAAAGCATGACAACAGTAATTAAAACACCTCATAGTGAAAATAAATTTGCATTTTAGGAATTCTGGAGTGTCAAGAAACACAAGAAATTTCTGGAAAAAATAGAGAAATTCGGAGATAGCAGAGTTTTGTTTGGCATTGAGGTTTAATCTAAAAGAGATAAAGTAAAATTCTCATTCATTTTGCTGGTTATTTATAGAATGCTTCTTACTCCTGTCTCTTTGTGTGTGTGTGTATGTGTATATGTGTGTGTTAATCATTAGTTCTTTCTCCTCTTTATTTTTTCTTTGTGGTATTAAAATCTAAACCATGTGGTAGACATAACTAATATTTAGGTTTTGATTAGAGGCAATATGCTTATGAGTCAGGGACTTCGTAACTTAGTCAACATAATAGTAAAACACCATAGGAAGGATGACTGGTTTGCTGGGGGAAGTGGGGAGAGAGCTGTCTGGGATTTTAAGAGAACCACTTTTACATGGCAGAATGCTGTGCGGAGGTGATGGCGGCAGGGGATTCTCTAAAGTAAAGGAGACAGGTGGTATTTCAGTATACTCCATTGTTTAAGGAAAATACTTTTTACAATTTTCTTTTTTAGATGTTTTTAGTAGATAGGTTGGGTACCTGAATTTATTTCCAGGCAGAAAGGAAATGGGATCCAGTGCAAGGACAGAAAGTCTCCTCATCTAGGAAGAGAGAATATGTATGATGATCCAAGGAGGGGAAAAGTCAGGAAGAGATGTGTATGGGAGAAGAAGAAATTTAAGACAGACATCCTGGATGCTTTTAAATCTTCTTGTTTATCTAGAACAATGCCCCTCAAAATTTAATGCACACATATCACTTGGGGATCTTGTTAAAATGTAGATTCTGACTCAGTAATCCAGGATGGGCCTCCAGAGTCTGCATTTCTAATAAGCTCCCAGGTGATGCTGAGGTTTCTGGTCTGTGAGAGGACATCTGTATCAAGGAGTTTGGTTATTAAAATGTTTAGTCTAGAAAATCAGATTTTGCTTGACAGTGATTTCTACCAGTGCAAATCAAGTTTTTTTCTAACCTTAATAGCATAGTTGAAATACAGAAAAAATAATCACTTTCAGTTTTATAATTTGTTTTATTTTAAAAAGGAACTAAGCTATCTTGAAACGTTACTGAACGTTTTTACATTTTGTTGCACTTGTAACCCAATTTTATATGCTTTCTATTGACCTTTTATCTGATGATTTGTTTTAAAGATCCCTGAGTAACAATGCAGCCTGACCCTTACTTCCTAATATTTCCTTCTATTCCCCGTTGATCTGTCCTATTTTCATTCTGTTATGTGGAAACGTTATTTTTAATAACATTTTACTATAAATGCATTTATTACTTAAAGTAACATTATAAAATCATGTAATGCAGGTTGTATATTTTCTTAACCTATCTGGAAAAAGTTTATATTTTACTAATTAAAGTCCGTGTATTAAAAAAAAAACAACTAAGAATTGTCACTTTCACTTTAATATTAACACCCTGACATGTTAGCCCCGTAAGAGAGTGAGGATGAGTACTGGAATGTAAACTGGTTATCAAAAACAGCTTAAAGATTTTTTATTTGCTTAAGATTATTTAATGATTTTTCTAGTTTGTTATACATAATCAAGGATTTTATTCATTTTTGGTAGTGGACATAATCTCCCTCTACTTTTCCTGTCAAAGATATAGATTACTATAATTATTTACTTTAGATTTATGATAATACAAATCACAAATTACATTTATTTCATCATGAAGTTTATTAGATTCTTCCACTTTTTAAAGCCATCTGAAAAGTAACTAAAAAGCAAATTTTAGACAAAGAGAGTTTTACGTGGGTATCTTAGAGGTCAAAATATTTTTGTTTTGTTTTGTTTTGTTTTGTTTCTGGGGATAGATTGAAGAATTACAGACTTAGTACCACAACTTGAGATTAGTGGTTAAAAGTTTTCAGTTTATGGATGAAGAAACTAAGAAAGGTCTGCAGAGCTCAACCCTCTGCTAAGCTCTATTTACTGCCAGTCCCTTTTTCTTTCTGGAGAACCTGATAAATAGCCTCAGGTCATTGGTATATTTTACTACCTCATGAGGCTGTCACTCAGGAGTATTGAAGATATACTTTAAAGTGTATTGCTTAACATTGTTTAACTTAATGGTTGTGATTGAAAAAAATCCTCTATTTCAGTTTTCTTAAACATTACCATTGCAGATTAAAAACAGTATTAGCTAACTCTGCAAGTTTCCAATGATCTTGAGAAGTTATACAGCCACAAGGCATGTATTTTTTTAAAAAATCAGTTTTTCTTTGAAAGTACAAACTATTGCTAAGAACGATTTACTGCCACAACACTGGAAAACTGAAATATGCAACAGTAATTTTTACTTTTACTATATTTAGTTTATCAGTTCACACTTATTAGCAGTCACCATTAAAATAGTTGAAGGCAAGCCTTTGGAGCCCCTCCTTCGCATATGGGGTTTAGACATTATCTTTTTTCTTTTGTTTGCTTACAACAGGAAGTTGATTTAATCCTTTGCTTTGTTTTAGAGTTTAGGCAAATAGAGACCATCCTTGTTAGCTTTCAAAAGCTCTTACTTTTCCTGCATTAATGGCACTCAGGGTACATTCTGTGATCCCTCTTTATTTACCAGAAAGCTTGTCTTTGAGAGCTGTCACTCTCTTCTTTCATCCGTGTTGTTAATTGACTGATAACGAAAATTGTGTGGAAAACCGTCAGTGATGAAGACTGGGTATAGGTGTTACTCCAGTCTAAAGGCTGGTGAATCGTTGCTTCTTGATCCCATTTCTATTTGTACTAAAATATAAATATAGACTAGAAGAACAAAGTACATTTAAAAGCATTCAGAAATGTTAAGCAACAATAAAACTCCGTAACCATTTAAATGACAGCAGCTGACTGTTTGAATTAACTTTGTGTTTGGCTTAATTTGGGGCCCTAATTATTCCTAACTTACGTGAGTAGATTTCAATTATAGTATCCTGCAGGGATTTGTAGCTAAGGCAACTAAAAGAATCATTTTACATAAAGTACTTTTGTTCAACTGATTAGGCAAGTTAAAACGTAATGATGTAAAATTGAAACCCTTCTGACAAGGTCCAAACAAATGTTTCTAGTAATTTTGCTTTAAAAGAAAAAAAAAAGGATTGAACTGAGTTTAATTTTAAATAATATTTTGGTCTTTTGGGAAGATTGACTTCCTGATGATATTGATAAATACATAAATGTGTCTTAAGATCACGTGTTTTAATAGAGTAGTAAAACATTAAAGATAAATTTGTCACAGTGGAAACCTTTGTAAGCAATGTCTGCTTTATAAATCTTGATACATGGTTTTTGACAACTTCAAATACGTAGCTTTAGAAGAGAAAGATAAATTAATAATTTGAATGACTAGCACTTCTGTGTTTTGGAATGCATTTCAGTTGAACACAGATCAGAGACTCATTTATAGATTTGATGCCAATAAGCTATATACCAGTAAGCCCGAGGACACATGATAGGGTGACCCTGTGCCACAGTCAGTAGACAACTCGAAATTTAATACAACCTTCTTAAATACTCTTTCTCTGCACTGCAAGATTCCACCATAATTTTGAACACCTTTACCAAAGTAAACTTTCTTCATGGCTGTTTGTGGTGGATGCTACTTTGGTTCCTTACCAATCTGTGTGCTGGAGCAAAGTATAAAAGAAACACTTGTAGGCATCAGTAGACCATTCTGAGACTTAAGTGTAACATTTCAGTACAGTCTTATAGCTGTTTAACACTAGTTTAACACAGTGAACGAAGTTAAAAGCCTGCAGTTCTGTTCTCTTTCTTATTAGCACATTTTTGGTCCTCTTTGTCCTCTTCCTCTCTCCTGACCGTTTTTACAACTTTAACAGTAAGTCTTGAATATATGCATTATTTCCTTTAATCATGTCAATTCTATGAGAAGTTTTCCACTGAATAAAACCAAATCTAAAAGGCATAGCGTAAAATTCAAAGACCTGGACTTTGATTTCAAAGTGAGATTTTCCTCCCATTGCTCTAGCCAAGCTTTGTTACTACGTGTTCCTTAAAAACAATGCCAAGCTTAAGGGTAGGACACAAACTGAGGGTTGCTAGAGGGCAAGGGGATGGGATATGGGGTGACTGGGTGATAGATATTGGAGAGGGTATGTGTTGTAATGAGCATTTGGTGTTAGTAAGAGTGATGAATCACAGACCTGTAACCCCTGAAACAATTAATACATTATATGTTAATTAGTTGAATTTAAATTTTAAAAAATAAAAAAAGAAGAAGGAAAAAAAATGCCAAGAAATCTACCCTCCCACCTGTTCAGTTCCTATTTGTTCCTTAGGATCCTTTTCAAAAACTAGTACCTTTGCGAAGCTTTTTCTCCTATAAACAGGAATCATTTGAATTTACATAGCAGCAGTACGATAGAGTCAGTCACTAGTCCCCAGTGGTTATGGAGCACTTGAACTATGGCGAATATGATTGAACACGTACATTTTAATTTTATATTAATTATTTTACATTTAAGTAGCCACAATGGCTAGTAGCTACAGTAATGGGCAGAACAGCTACAGTAATGGACAGAACTAATGTAGGCACTTTAGTTTTCTTTGTTCACTTAACCCCCACCGCTTTTTTTCAATCAGCTATTGTCTTTTATATGTCTTAGTGAATTCCTTGAGGTCAGGGAAAATGTTTTACTTATTTCTATACTTTTCATTGTGCTGTGGTGCTTAGAAAAATATTTCAGTTAGTTGAGAAATGCATTTAAGGTGTGTTAGTACCAAAGCAGTGGTTTAAATATATACTTTATTCATGGTAGAGCAGTTCCACTATCAGTGAAAGCAATGTGTTGTATTTGTGAATTTCAAAAGCAAATGTAGCTGTATAGCATAGTAGGTAGCTTGAAGGAATGGAGTCTTTGGGATTAACAGCTGAGTTTAAATATACTTTTAGATGTAATGGTAGCAAACCCTAGTTGCTGACGGCAGCCTCAGTTTGTACATGATTTTGATAGGTCTTTAAATTATCTGAATGGTAATAACCTACATCTAAGTTAGCTAATGTTGATTGCTGTTCCCTAATAGAGCTTCTTTCTTGAAATCCAATGATGAACTCAGCTGATGCTGCCATTTGCTTTCGATAGTTTGAGAAAATGCTTTGGAGGATAAGTAATTATGAAGGCATCAGCTTAAAAATGATGAGTAATGTAGTCATTTAGGAAATTCTTGTGATCTTGGCTTGTGAATTTCTTCTTTTAGCAATTAGAAAATTCCTTAATTTTAGCTTAGCTTTAAGACAGAGGGAATTTTATTTTTAAAATAGATAATGGCATTTAATTATAATGACATTTTACATAAACTTATACATCACATTTGAAAATTATTACTATTTTGTTTAATATGTTCATAATGACTATTATTAGAGTGTTTATAGCTTATAATATTAGAATTGATGGCTTTGCTGAGGAAAGATTCATAAAATCTCTTAATTATATATGTATATAATATACACATATTTATGTATATATGTGTATGTATATCTTTATATATATATGTACACATGTGTGCATATATATATGTGTGTGTATATGTATACTGTCATTCAAATTTCTTTTTAAATTTTTTTCCAGTTTTATTGAAAAATAATTGATATATATTGCTTACAAGTTTAAGGTGTACAGCTTGGTGGTTTGATTACCATATGTTGTGAAATGATACCACAATAGTTTTAGTTAACACCCATCTTCTCATATAGGTAGTTTTATAAAGAACAGAAAAGAAAAAGAAAAAAGGAAAAAAAAATTATGATGAGAACTCTTAGGATTTACTCTCAACAACTTCCCTATGTATTATACAGCAGTGTTAGCTATAGTCATCAGTATTGTACATTACCAAAATTTCTTATTCTCTTTATTTAATTAGCATTTGCAAATGGATGTTTGATTTAACATGCTGTCTGTTTCTGT
Organism: Enhydra lutris kenyoni; assembly: GCF_002288905.1. Taxonomy (NCBI): domain Eukaryota; kingdom Metazoa; phylum Chordata; class Mammalia; order Carnivora; family Mustelidae; genus Enhydra; species Enhydra lutris. The sequence continues at coordinate 48,528,845 of NW_019154093.1, forward strand.
CTACCTATTTCTGTCTCTAATGTAGGAAAATGACAAATTCTCTAGTAGCTAAATGCACAGTGCAACTTTTGCAGAAGAAAGTATTTCACTTATATTGGTGATTTAAAAAATACTTTATTCTGGACTTCTAACTATTCTAGCCTTAAATACTTTGTAATTAAAAGCTTTACTCAGAGAACTTAAGAAGTTTCATTAACGTGCTCAGCATTGATTTGAGGTTTCTGGAGTGCTGGTTTATGAGCCCCACATCTAATAGTTCTTTACCACTTCTTGCTTTATAACAGTAATGGTGTCTCTCAGATCGAAGCATTATTTTATCAGCTTCATTTCTGCATGATTTATATTTATTTTAGCAAGTCAGTTCATTTTTAAAATGAATATTTGGTATCACTGAAAATAATTGAAAAGAATGTGTTGCCATTTCATACAGCAGATGTAAGAGGAGAGTTCCAGAAATTCTTGAGCCATGGCTGTGATAATAGAACAAATGAATAAACCTCTAGGTGACTTATTATGGAGAGATATTTTTTAATATTATGGGGAGAGATTTTTTTAATATTATCTCATATACGTATGGAAAAAAAACACAAATAGTAGTATTTTAAAGGTATAGTTCATGTGTTTGCCTTTTAAATATGAAGAGAATAAAGTCTAAAATTTATAATTTCCTGAATATAACATTTGACTTCATTATCTTTATATAGTCATTTTTTTTTATATAGTCATTTTTCAAACTATGATCATATGAAAGTATCTGGAAAATAAACCTGCATGGATTTAGGTTCTAATTTCTCTTTATTTTTTATTTAACATTTGCAGATAAATATTCGATTACCATGCTGTCTCTGTGTGTCTTTCTTGCTTGCTTTTGTTCTCTTTATGTCAATTTAGAAAAAAGGATATTGTATAAGAAAGTATTGTGTGTCTTTCACAAAAGATACTGTGAAAAACAGTACATTGTGTATTTCGTAGAAATATGTACTTTCATGTTTTTTGGCAGCTGAGCAATAATACTGCACTATATAAATTAGGATATACTTACGCAGTGAATTTTTTACAACTTCATTTAAGTTATTTTTCTTAACTATACTTAAGGACGTTTTATTGGTATTTTTTTCTGCATGAAGATCTGATACTTTAAATTCACTCTATAAATTTCAATTTTTTGTTGTTGGTGTACTTAAAAAAGTACCCAACTGTCAGTCCATTCCAAGAGTGAAGAAGGCAGATGCAGCTGGTCCAGAGGAGAGAGGGTCTAGTTGGTGCATAAAAAATTCATGTCAGCATTTCGACACTGCATTCTTTTGGGGTATCTGTTATCACTGAATAGGAAACTGTTTCAAATTGACAGGCAGACAGAATGTTGTGCTGAATGTGTAAATTGGAATTATCACATCTAGCAGTTCCCTTCACCAGGTGCCGGCTTGAAGCTCCATTCTGCACTAATGTCGAGAGAGTGCCAGGAATAGTTCTATTTGCTAATTATCCCTCATCTTTTCCAATGTCTAGTTTTTTTAGTAAACAGCTTGCCCAAGTGTTTCTAGGAATGCCTAGCAGGACAATGCAAGACTGCAGGTGCTTATGTGGCAAGAAGATGCCATACAGAACACTGAAAACATCTATATCCATCTGTGTAGAAAAGATTATTGCTTTCAAGGGTTTTACTCTCTAATGTACTGAAAACAATAGTTGTCAGTACTTTGTTGGCCCTGAGATACTGTGCGGGGGAAAAACGTGGGGGTTAGTGTTTTTAGGAATGCTAGAACATTTAATTAGGCTTTATTTTGAGTCTCTCTAAAAAAAAAACAAAAACAAAAACACTTCATAATATGCAACCTATGTGGATGAGCAGTGAAATTTTCAAAGATTGTAAAAAATGAAGGCAAATCAACTATTAGGGAATATTAAAGATGATTTTTTGTTCCTTCAAACTTTTTTTTATCTTACTTCACTATTACATGGTATAATTGTGTTTTTTTCCTATCTTTTTAAAAGAAATTCTTGTGCAATATATTACTATAATGTTTCAAAACGAAATTTAGAATTATTACGCTTTATGAATTTATATCACAAGTTGTTGCTAATATTGCTCAAATTAATTTGTGCTTGAAGTATTTATAATAGTTACTTTTTTTGAAATTTAATAACTTGAATCACAAAACTACCCTTTAATTAGTTCTGTTAATTGTGTTTTCTTGACTGTCATAAACATTTTTTCTTAAGAGTTTGTGATCTATCTTTTGCCTGTCCTATGGGCATTGAGTTTTCTTCTCTATTGTAGATTGCTTTTTCATTTTCTTTTTTTCTAATCATTTTTCCGTTATGGTAAGATAATGAAGTGCTAAGTGCTCAAAGTATGAAGATTTTATGAAGTTTCCTCTAGTTTGCCTAGGACTGTGAAAGTTGTCATGGCATTTTGACAGCCAGTCACATTTCAGTGATACTGCTGAACATTTCACAGGATTTATCCTGTCAGCTTTGATTTAGGATTAGACATTATTGTCTTTTGTATTGACTTGGTCTCTGTTTCCTTTCACTGACATATCCTGTAGTGAAATTACATTTTTACCAGAGTTTCCCATGGGAGTGAAAAAGAGTATATATTCAAAGGCAGCAACTTTTGGTATAAAGTCCATTGGTTCATATTCTGACTCTTACTTACCAGCTGTGGGAACTTGTGCAAATCATTTAACTTGAGTCTGCATTTTCTTATTTACTGTAAAGTTGGGAAAATGCCTACTTTTTAGAACTGTTGATGCTTAGAAATGAGATGTTTAAAAAATCATTCATTCATCAGTAATTATTGAACACCTGCCAAGTGCTAGGACTGTGCTGTGTGATAGGCACGGGTTCTGCCTTTAATGAATTTAACAGTAATTATGGTACATAACAACACCTACAAGGAACCAGGGAGACGTGCATAGGTGTCAAAGCCAGCTGAAACTGGATATGTCAAGAAACACTTTCTGGCAGAGATACCTGAATGAGTAAGAACCGGGCAGCTGAAGAAGAATGAGGCATTCCAGGAGAGGAACTAGAGTGTGCAAAAACATTGTCACTAAAAACTGCAGGGAATTGTAGGTGGTCAAATGCATGTATAAGGTGGCAGGGGTGGGGGACAGGGGGTGGTGACAAAAAAAGAGATAGCACTGGATGGGGAATATAGGACAGGTCATATGAAAGAGTTTAAGGTTTTATCTTTTAAGTGACAGGATAATTATTGCATAATTTCAAAGGTGATTATAGATTTTTATTCTGGACATATTTATTTGCGTTGGATGGGATTGACTATTGAAAGCATAGAGAGAGAATGTTGAACCAGTTCCTGTGGGGCCAGGCAATTAATATAGAAAAGTGAAACGGGCAGAGTATAAAGAAATGAATAAAACTGGAAAAATGCGTGCTTGTCTAAAGTAGACAATTGCTACTCAGCTCCAGGTGATTATTTTTCAATGCATGTTGTCAGTTGATCTGATTTATTTTCCCCAACAGAAGTCAGAAATTGATTTTTTGGTAAGATTTTATTTTTAAGTAATTTCTACACCCATCATGGAGCTCACACCTGTGTCCTGAGATCAAGAGTCTCCTCTGCTCTTTTGACTGAGCCAGACAGGCACCCCAGAAATTGATTTTGAATGATGTATTTCCACAGTTTGAAACATTGGCAGGTAATTCAAAACACAAATTCAAATATGGTGGGGCTGCCTGTGAGTAGGCATCATCCTGTTGTCTGCCTATTTAAACTCTTTTTTTCTTAAGACTTTTGTAGTAATCTAGGTGAGAAAGAATGAGAAAAAAGTTGCGATGAGATTAGATAAAGAGGAATGAATAGATGAGATTTCAGAGGTAGAATAAAAAGTTGAATTGACTTGATAAATCATTGATGAGGGATAAGGTGATTTATTCAAGTTTATTGGTAGTAAGGATGTGAAATTAATGGATGTTTGGGAGTAAAATAAACTGGACTCTCCCAGGGAGTTATACTGCCTGGTTTGTCCTGTGGAGGTTGAAAGATGTAAGGAAACTGGTCATATCCAGCACCTATCCAAGATCGGGAGCAGCAGGGGTTTTGGGGACTCTCTTTACTTGCTGTGGGTTCCCTTGGCATCCACTTACTCTTCTTCCAGAATCCAGGATACCAGTTGGCTTTTCTTTTTCTTTCTGTCTTCTTCTTATCTTTTTTCCCCTTTGCCTTACGCATGATTTCTCCTCCTCACAGTTTTATCTTAGGATGACTTTCGTGTACTCCACCCAGCCTTGTTCCACCTTGACAGCTTTAGCTCTTTCTTTCTTTCTTTCTTTTTAAAAATTTATTTTTATCGACATATAATGTATTATTTGCCCCTGTGGTACAGGTCTGTGAGTCATCAGGCTTACACATTTCACAGCACTTACCATAGCACATACCCTCCCCAATGTCCATCACCCAGCTACCCTATCCCTAGCTTAAGCACTTTCTTTTAATTCTTTTAATTTTGGAATTGGCCCAGTTTTCCTAATCGAGATTCTTGAGAAAGAGAGAAATCCATTGGCCTCACTCCTTTTGTGTGAAGTCACATATATTTCTGTTGAGATTACGGACTGTTCCTGCATTGAGGAACCGTCTTTTTCAATCAGCTGTGTCTGGTTGCTGATAGGATCTCATAGTCAGATTGACTTTGTCTTCTGGGCAGTGCTTGTAAGCAGAGCATTTTTAGTTAAAATGAACGGAGTGCTGGCAAAAATGGCAGTTAATATTTATATATAGTAAGTGATGAATGTGGGGAGTCACATTGAATCGTGAATTCACTAAGATGAGAACTATAAAAAGAGAAGTGGATTTGATGGGTAATTTGTGTGGTCAGTTTAATGAAGTTCCTGATGTGGGAAACAAAGGCAGAAGAAAAATTATTAAATGTCCTTACTACTTACAGCCCATTGACAAATCCTTGAAACGGGCAGAGTGACATTCCTATAGGAACTTAGCTGCCTCGATATTAATACTTGCTAAGGGCAAAAGGCCTGACTCCCAGGATCCTGTAAAACTACTTTAACATATAAAAATTCCTTTGGAAACTTCCTTTATCTCTGTCCCCCAAAATACTTGTTGGCAATTATCCTCCGAGCATGTGACCCACTGATATACATCTGAAAGGTCTCAGGACTGAGTCTTTACTAACAGTAACAAATGACCTTTTCCTAACAATAGCTAACCCCTTCAAGGTCCTGGAAGCCTGTTTCCAAAATACCTGGGAGGCATGCACTAGCCATAATCCCTCCCAAATGGAAAGTATGTAATGAGCCACTTCTCATGACCCCAGTGCATCTCTTTCTGCTCCTGGGACCTGTCCTTGTGCTTTAATAAAACCTCCTTTTTGCACCAAAGGTGTCAAGAATTCTTTCTTGGCCATTGGCTTCGAACCCTAACATCTTTCCTACATCAGTTGCTACCATTAGAAGCATAATAATAGTAAGTTCAGACTCAGACAAACGTGTAAGTGGGGCGTACATACTGAATTAAAAATACACTATTAGCGTCTTAATATTCCATGATTTATAATTGTATAATATGAAACTTGCCTTAATCATTAAATAATAAATATGAGTAAAGTTTTGAAACTTTTATTCTAAGTATACAGAGACAACTAGTTTTTAATTTCTCTAATTTGTGCTTTTAATTTAAATCTAAAAACAAGGGCTGTCCTGGGATCCTACTAGATATCAGAGACTACATACTTCATTGTGCTGGATAATGTTTTCAATAGCTCTATGGGGTTTGTGTTATTTTCTCAATTTTGTCTGTGAGGAAACTCACAGATAGGCGAGTTAGGCAGCATTAAATCAATAATAAATGCAGAGAGGAGATTCATTGTCCACCAAGACTGTGTGACACAACATTCTTGATGGTTTTTAATTTGCGTTTTCATGAAAATCCACTTTCATTTTCAGTTTTGGAATGTTTCTAGATGTATATTGTGTGGTGCTTACAATTAAGCCATTTGTATTTTAAGCAATGCATATGGATAAAAAGGAAATGACTTTTAAAAGGTTCATTGATGTACGTGCACTGTTCAGACTCAGGCTAGGTCTGTTGGACACCAGAAAGCCTATTGAGAAAGTGGAAGATGTAGGCATTCAACATATGCTTTTTGTCTCTGGTGCCAGACATCCTACTTAGCTTTTTTTTTTTTTTTTTTTTTTACTTCATTGACTACATATTTTGGCATTGTGTTGACACATCAGTAGAAAAGCCTCTATCAGCCCACAGATGGTTCCTTCTGGTGGCAGTTTTCTCAAATGCACCATCCATTGACAGCTTCTATTCAGAGAGGGGTCTGTTCCTCATCAATAAATACGAGATTGGGTGATTATGTTGTGATTTGAATGTAACACTATTTTTTTTAATTTTATATTTGTGGTTTCTTGGTATAGGATTTAAATAAGTAATTGAAAAAAGCAATGCAATTTTTAAAACCCATTTTATCACTTTAGATAGAATATTATTGGCTGTATACCATTGATAGAACCATTTATGGACCTCTTAGAAGAATTATTTTTGTGCTTATATAGCAGTTAATCTTTACTCTCACAACTGTCATTTAAATCTTTACTGTGATAGTTTGAGAAGTGGCCCTTGAAAATGTACAGGAATGGTAAAACATTTGATCTCAAATGGAAAATTAAAATTAGCTGTTAGTTTGCACTAGGGAAATAAGGAAATGTAAAGATAAAGATTGACTACATTTGGACTTATGGAGATGAGGGAGGGAAACTGGATCAGGGAGGATGAAAGTTAAATATTTTAATACTCTAACTCTCTGAGGTATAGTCAGTTTAGTTTTCGCCATTGAAACCTGCAGTTACTCTCCTAGGTTCAAGCAGTGTTCGTTTAAATGAGGCTACATGTAGAAAGTCTGAAAGTCTATACTTGGCACGTTAGACAGGAGAAAGCCAGACCCAGTGACATTTAGGACAGAGCTAATGCCATTGAGCCAATAGTACTACTACTCCTTGACTGTATTTATTCCTGGAGTCATTATTCAGATCATTCAGCAAATGATACATTTATTGAGGTCTTACTGTGTGCAGGGTTTTTTTTTTTTTTTTTTAAGATTTTATTTATCCGAGAGAGAGAGAGATCACAAGTAGGCAGAGAGGCAGGCAGAGAGAGAGGAGGAAGCAGGCTCCCTGATGTGGGGCTCTATCCCAGGACCTGGGACCATGACCTGAGCCGAAGGCAGAGGCCTAACCCACTGAGCCACCCAGGCGCCCCTGTGTGCAGGTTGTGATCTCTTTTTTTATTTTAAGATTTTATTTATTTTTTTGACAGAGAGAGATCACAAGTAAGCAGAGACGCAGGCAGAGAGAGAGAGAGGAAGGGAAGCAGCCCCCCCCCCCCCCCGCTGAGCAGAGAGCCTGATGCGGGACTCGATCCCAGGACCCTGAAATCATGACCCAAGCCAAAGGCAGCAGCTTAACCTACTGAGCCACCCAGGTGCCCCTGCAGGTTTTTTTGCAGTTGGTGGTGTGAGGAACTGAAACCAAGAAGAATGAACATCATTTTACCTATTCCCATAAACTTTCTCTTAAGGCAAAAACAAACGTATTATGAAACTATTTAGAGCTAAGATCGAATGCAGGATTTTCCTGATCTTATCTTTGCTGTCTTTTGAAGCAGGGCATGTTCTCACCTCTTTAGAGATTCAGCTTGAATTAGAACAGGGTCAGTATTTGAGTTAGCATTTTACTTCCCAGATTGTAAGAATTTAGGATGATTACTTAGATGAGGGCCAGATTAAAATTTAGCCTCCTTTAAAAATGATAACAAATGGAGAAAGTCCTAAAGAAAAATCATTTACAAAACCTAAGACACATGAAATGAACTGTACACACATCACCCCCACCCCCAGGTAATAAAGAGTAAGTGTGGTGTTTGTAATTTAGAGTGCTTACTTTCTATTGAATATGGGTGACTTTCAGCCTGCTATGGAGTTTTTATTTTAACATGCCATGGACTTCATAGTCCTATAATGTGTATCGTCATTTGTTTCTCTAACGTTGGAAAATGTTGATTGAATAAATAGTTTTGCTGGGTACCTCTATGAAGTTAATTGTGCATAATTTAAGTAACTATGAGCATTCATATTTTAATAATAATTGAGAAGGATTGAGAACATACTACCAATACAAGCTGTAAATAACTGGCATAGTTTAAGACAGAAAGTAAATTATAGTAACTGAGTTTTATAATATTTTAATGATTTGAGCATTGTATGATTTTAAGACATTTTTATGTCATATCAATATATCAATATCAAATGGTGGCTCAGTTGTTAAGCGTCTGCCTTGGGCTCAGGTCACGATCCCAGGGTCCTGGGACCCTGCTTGGGGTCATGGTCCCTCTAGGCGGGAGGCCTGCTTCTCCCTCCTCCCACTCCCCCTGTTGTGTTCCCTCTCTCGCTGTCTCTCTCTCAGTGTCAAATAAATAAATAAAATCTTTGAAAAAAAAAGGCACTAAAAAAACCCTTCTTTTTTTAAAATATTTTATTTATTTATTTGACAGAGAGAGAGAGAGAGAGAACACAAGCAGGGGGAGAGCAGCAGAGGGAGAGGGAGAAGCAGACTCCTCACTGAGCCTGACTTGGGGCTTGATCCCAGGACCTTGGGGTTGTCACTTGAGCCGAAAGCAGATGCTTAACTGACTGAGTCACGCAGATCCCCCATATACTTCAGTTTTCTATATTTTAAAAAACAGAATGATATGTTCTTACCTTAGTTTTTTTATAGTGTACATTAACATGTTAAATGTATAACTATCTCTAGCAAATTTTATAATCACATATTGTATGGTTTCAGTTACATAGGTCTCTGTGTTAGCTGGAAGAATGTCCCATAGTAACATGACACAAGAGATGCTTTAGAGGAAAAAAAAGTGTCTGGGAATGCAAAATTTTGGTTCTTGGTCTAACTTGGAGTGTAGTTAAACAATTTCTCTGGTCCAAATTTCCTAATACCACAAGTTAAGAAATTAAATTGGGAGGGGACCAGTATCTACGCTGACTCTAAACTTTGAAATAAAGTTAAGTCTACTGGAGCAATATATTTCTTTTTAACTTTAAAAACGTGCTTGCCTCATTAATTTTAGAACATGTGCACATTTGACTGACAGTTTAATAGGATGATAAAGTATTTTATCATAGTTAATTTTGCAAAGATTTTAATGTTTTCCGTAATATTATATCAGTTAAGAAACTTATCTACCACTTGTTAAGAGATGTTAGAATGTCATGACCAAGGGGCCCCTGGGTGGTTACATGTTAAGCATCTGCCTTCAGCTCACGTCATGATCCCAGCCCAGGGTCCTGGGATTCTCAGGGGCTGGCCGGGGGGCAGCTCCGCTTCTCCCTCTCCCATTCCCCCTGCTTGTGTTCCCTCTCTCGCTGTCTCTCTCTGTCAAATAAATAAATAAAATCTTAAAAACAAAAACAAAACAAAGCAAAAAGAATGTCATGGCCAGTTCTGCATGTTGGCATAAAGGTGCTGCTATGCACTATTGACCAGAGAAATATAAATTTCATTGATTTATGTGTTATATATTATATTTTATGGACTGTCAGTATCACTTCAAAAATGCCCTTTAACATTTGATATTGATATGATATTTGATATTCTTTATTAACAAATCCATGAATGTGTTTAATATAGACCTTGAACATATTCTGTGTGGTATTTTGTCATAAAAGAATTTAGTATTTTTGTCTTACATCAGTGTGTTTATGTACAGTTTTGTCATTATAGAGTACAGCAGAAGTCAGTTTGTGAATAAAGAAATCCTATATTTATCCTCAAACTTTATTTCGCTTGCCAAAGTTAAAACTAGCAAAGTTTGTAAATTAAGAGAAAATTAATATGTACTCATCATACTATAGTATCAAGGAATTTTATTGTTAAAGAAGGAGTCTTTGGGGATGAGAGAAAAGAACTTAAGTTTTGATTTTTTTAGAATACATTAACCATGTTTTTACATTATCCCTGTCGGTAAATGCACTAGAAAAAACCATAATGAGCCAACACCTTTAGTAACTCTTGCTTCCCTCTAGTTTGTCACTAATTTTTTAACTTTCTTTTAGCCACCTAGTAGCTCCTATCATTTTTTTTTTTAATCTTCTTCTGTACTTCACTATTCCTCTCTGACAGTAATGAGGTAACTGCAGTCTTTTCATGTGATAAATAGATCTAGATTGAAAGGTAGTTTTACTTAGCTTTATTCTATGGGAAGGCAGGGATCATGTCTTTTGCCTGTGTGATTTTCAGACCTCAGGAAAGGGCAAGGCACAACAAATACATTTTAAATGAATAAATATTTGGTGAATGAATGACTAGATGACTGAATGAATGATTATATTAACAGAGCTGAGTAAGCCTTTTTCTGGACTGGATTCACATTTTATAAACTCTAGAGAAAAGATAACAGTTTTTCATAGCGCTTTTATTCTTTGACCAAGAAAGTGCACCTATCAATTCTCACACCTACTGATGTCTACTGTGCAGCCAAAGCAGTGTATGACCTAGAGAAGATACTCAATAAATATTTGTTGGTAGAATGAGTAAATGAATAATCCCTTCTCTATTCACACTATTGTTGAAATGGAGGAGGGGGGGAAGGTGAGAGAGAGAGAGAAAGAAAGAAAAGACCAGACCTTGTTTTGGTGGAAAAAAACTTTCCATGAAACCAAATGACATAAAAACTATTCTGGTTTATAAGTACTCAGTCACAGAGAAACATAAGCAAGCACTGGAAGACTGGGAATACAATTTTTAGTGTCATATTTATACTTTCTCATAGACAGTATTCTGTATAGATTTTACAAAAGCAAGGGGCCTCCATTTTATGGGAGTTTAACAGTGCAGTTAATTTAGGTGATCTGTTTGTGACCAGTTAGAGATAACTGGTGTCAGAACAAGAGTTAGAAATTGGTTTGTATGATTCTCAGGCTATTGATCTTTGCTCTGTAGGTTTGTTTCCATTATGGCTTTAGGCCTTGTTCATTTGAATTGAAGATGGACAGCTCATGTTGGTCTTCATATTGTATTGCATGCTTTCGAAGTACCCACCCCACAGTACCCACTGAATGTGACTCAGGGTTGCTCATAGTATTTTCCTGTTGTCTTCTAATGCTTTGTGCCTGAGGAGCCTGGGGTTTTAAATGATAGTCCCAGGAAGAATCTTCTCCTAGAAACTGAAAAAATCATCTAAAACCATGTTTGACAATCCTTTTCCTCCACTTGTGCCCGCCCCACCACCCCTTTGAAGAATGTGACACTTCACCCTAAACAACAGTGGCTCTCTCCTGTGATGATTCTTAAGTTGCCAGTAGTGGCTTGTAATGAACAGATGAAAAGATAGCTGTTTTGGTGGGGTTGGGGTATCTCAGTCTCTTGCTGTTATCTACATTTGATTTAGTGTAAAGTGAGATTTAATTGTTTATATTAGGGCCAGTTAATGGGGAAACCCAAGAAACCTGGTATCATATATTGAGAGCCTGATAAAGAATGAAGGAGCACGTTTTCTCACACAAAAAGATTGGAGGTAGTATTATATACATTGTATATAAAATAATGATGTTGTCTGAAAAAATTAGAAGTTAATATATTTGACCCAAACTTATTGAATTATGTGTCACAAGTATTATATCACCTCCAGACTTTTGTAGTCCCTTAGTACTGGGAATTGAATTTATCTGGATAGCATCAGATACTTTGTTTTTAAACTGCTTTAGGTATTTATAGAAAAAAATGTTAGAAAGCAATTGTAATTTTCTGATATATGTAGCAATCTATCGTGGAGGAAGAGCTAAAAATTCTGGAATTAAATTTTTCTTTATTATATGTCACTAAAACTGAAAACTTGCATTTTTGGCATTTTGGGACTTTTAATTTCATACTTTAGTATGCACTTATTTACTGTAAGTATGGGTCATATTTTACTGAGTATGGGTCAACAACGATATGGCAACGGTCACATGCATTCCAAAATAGTAACTCATCACATATATTTCATGGCTTAATTCCATATATCCTTCTAACAGTAAAGTACTCAGTGTGAGCCTCAGAACTATCAAGCATGAAGATTTTTTTGTATGCAGAATGAATTGCCAAGTGATGTGTCTGAAGGCAGCATATCACTTGGCAAACGTGTACATATTTAGTGAGGACCTCCTTCTGATTTGGAAAAAAATCAGTGTGTTTGCTATAGCATTGAGACTCGAAGAATTCTTTTTCCTTTTCCTCCAAATAGCAGCCATTGACATAGGTACCATATTGCACAAGTGAATGAATTGGCAAGTGGCTTATTAAGATTAAAAGTACATATGTCTATATATAGTTACATGATTATTGCATGTTTTCTATTTAATTTGACAGCCTCATTTGCATTTTTGTTAGTATGAAAGTTTCAGTCACTATAAATATATTTACAGTGAAGTAGGAAAATTAGATTTTCTCATCTCCCTGGATTTGACCATCCATTTTACTTTATTTCTAAAACTTGAGAAAGCTCGTATATACTGCTTTGCAGGTAGCAAATTCTCCATATGTGCTAGTATCTCCATCCTTTTTCTCTATTTACCATTACTCTAAACAAAGAGGCTTAACTACCTTAAAGGGATAATTTAGATTAAATGCTCCTTAATGTTGTCTTTCAGCTTCCTAGATATATTTCTAAACCTGTAACCTTTTTTGTTTATCGAAAATTTAATTTAATTTCAGCTGGTAGACAAAACCAGCATTGGACAACATTTTTTTTTTTCCAGTTACTTTCTTTCCATGTTTCAGTTCTGACTTACTAGCTAAAATACAATGATATTGGTGAGTCAGCCAAATCATTCCCTAAGTAGACTTTTACTAATAAAAAGATAAATGTGAAGTATTGAAACTGGAAGCATTTTATCAGCCTCACTACATTGCAGCTATTTTTTATCACTTTTATTTGGGAATATGGAACGTTCCCATCATATCTACTTTAATGATTATAATTTATTCAATTTTCCTTCCTTCCTTCCAATATAAAGAGATCACTTTACTCTCAACACTGTAGATTAGGAACTACCTGTTCTAGGAAATGATCTCTAATTCTTCCTAGCTTCTTAGATTCCTCAAATGTGGGATAAGTAGTTTTAGCTGCTGGTTTTGAGCCAGTAGTTTGTTTCTTCTAAGAAATACCCAGGGAAGTGTAGTGGCCTTTGTAAGTAACCTTTGTTGTATGCCCCACAGACAGTGCTGAGAACAGAACTCCCAGGGAGATAGTTCCTCACCCTAAAGGGAGGGAGAAAGGTTTACATCATCACTTTCCATGAAAACTTAATTATTTTGAAGGGCATTGAAAAATTTGTTTGAAATATTTTTATTTAAAATATTCTGTACAGATTGTGAAATTAAAAAAAATGTTTAAAGTTCAGAAAAATAAAAGTGATACCACTTTTGGAAAAAGGAACAGTTTATTGGGCATTTTTGTTTCCGGAAGATTTTTTATGTTAATGGTCATAAAATATGGATCTTATTTTGTGTACTGTGTAGATTAGGGATAAATGGTCTAAGTATTTTGGTAATTTACGGTCCAAGATCACATAATTTTTAAGTTAGTACAACTGAGATCAGATCCAAACTTTGCCCCAGAGTCCATGTTCTTACTGTTAAAGCACGCTGAACTTAGAGGAATAGGAAAGAAATGTTAACATTTTCGTACACTTGCCTTCCTTCTGTTTCTGGAACATGCCAGACTTTTTCTTGCGCCTGGAACTCATTCCTTGGGTTGTCACATCACTGATTTTTTCTCATCCTTTAGGTCTTGGCTCTAATTAATGTCAACCCCCAGAGAGACTATTCATAACTATCTTATGGAAAGCACCTCCCAAGTTACATCATCCTATTTATTTTCTTCTTTAACAGGTCTAGTATCTGTAAGTACTTTTATTTGTCTGTCCCACTATAAGCTCTATGAGGACAAGGATCTGTCATTTTTCCCTTTTGTTTCCTCAAGTTTTATTTCGCATAACAGTATTTGGCTCACATTAGCATGTTCAGTAGCTGTTGGTTCAGTGAACAAATACAGCTGTTTATATATCTTGTTCCTTTTTAAATATGTAGAGATAAAGAAGTCCTATTTTCTCAAAAAGTTTTAAAGAAATCATTAAAACTGCACTTCAGTGTTAATTTCCAGTTGTTACTGTGGTAGTCAGAAGATACTTTAGGAGCCCCTGGGTGGCTCAGTGGGTTAAGCCTCTGCCTTCAGCTTAGGTCATGATCTCAGGGTCCTGGGATGGAGCCCTACGTGGGGCTCTCTGCTCAGCAGGGAGCCTGCTTCCCCCTCTCTCTCTGCCTGCCTCTCAGCCTACTTGTGATCTCTGTCAAATAAATAAATAAAATCTTTTTTTTTTAAAGGGAAGATATTTTAAAGAAATAATAAGCTATATGTAAATTTCCATGAAAATTATTGGAAATTCTTACTGAAGCTATGTTTTACTGATATAAGACATTTTGTAATCTTGAATTCATTTTCCACACAAGATCCACTTCTGCAAGTGTATTTTAATTATTGAGTTGTTAACTTGATTGTATATCTTACACAAAAGAAAGTAATCTTTCACAGATAATTGTGATTTATGTGATTTCAGTCTTTGCATGAAATAGGTACTCTGGAGACCTTGTGTTTAGCATCAGAATCTTACACAAGTCTTAACAAACATTAACCAAGGGTGAGCTCAAAATGATAAGTGGCAAGTAAATGCTTTCATTGCTAGAATGCAAGTTGCTACCTTTGGTTATAAATAAAGTATACTAAGCTATTTAAGGATTGCATTGTGCTTCTAGACAAAAGAATTTGAGATCTTTGGGACGCCTGGGTGGCTCAATTGGTTGGACGACTGCCTTCAGCTCAGGTCATGATCCCGGAGTTCCAGGATCGAGTCCTGCATCGGGCTCCCAGCTCCATGGGGAGTCTGCTTCTCCCTCTGACCTTCTTGCTCATGCTCTCTCTCACTGTCTCTCTCTCAAATAAATAAATAAAATCTTTAAAAAAAAAAAAGAATTTGAGATCTTTGTTACATAGAATAGTGATTTCTTTTTAAACTATGGAGAATAGGAAAAAAACTCCACTAATTTAAGTAGTTTTTCTTAGGTAAATTTAATAGGAGTGATTCCTTTCTAGTCTAATTAGACAAGATAAATGAGAGATTAACCTCGTAAAATATTTCTGGTGATCTTATAGTAGCCAATTGATTCTGCTTTAAAAATTACAATATTTTCATATCTCAAAATTCTTGTGCATCTTACTTGATTTTGACAAAAGGCTACTATTATGATTAGTGTTTGGTGATCGCCACAATCTCAATGTTTTGAAATGTCTACTTCCCAAAAATAACAAAACATAGCTTGGATATCATAGTGTTTTGTGAAACTAGAGTGGACAAGGTAGTGTTGTTGCTAAGCCCCATGGGAAGAGGGGAGTGCTATTTTGGGTGTCTATAAAAACAAACCAAACTCCTTCCCTGGAGTGTTCTGACTTCCTTTTCTATGTGCACATGGGCCTGTGCCATTTAGCTCTTTTTAGGTATGTACCAGAAAGTCAGAGATTAGGAGGTATCTCTACTAATATACAAGAGAGAAAACAAAATTGAGGTTGGTGAGTGAGTTTTGTATTTAATTCTGTACTTGAAAGAAACTTGTTAAATAATTGTAAAACAATATCTGACTATCTACAGATTAGTACTTATACACAAACATTAAAAAAAAAGTGTGATTATGCACTGCTTTTCCTTCCTTGGAATTGCTAATAAATGAAGTACCAAAATGAAATACAATTATAAAGGAAAACCAAATAATTAATTGCAGAGTCAAGAAAGTAATGTTTTTAAAAATTTTAATTCGTATGATATCTGCACTTCATTTGAGTATCAGATATTAATTTATGCATCTGTGAAGAACTTAGATTCTATTCAGTGTTCTATTTTAGATTATTCTGTGTCCTATGACAACTCTACCTTCTAGATTTATGGTGAGATATAGGCTTCAGTGGCACTTAAAATTTTGGAGCTTATAGACCCCCTGGAGAATTTGCTAAAAGCTGGACAACAACTCCCAGGTAAATAAGAAGATTCACACAGACACAAAGTATTATACCCTTAGAATCTACTTAATAATGAAGTTCCACTTTGAATAGATGCCTGTGTGTGTGTGTGTGTGAGAGAGAGAGAGAGAGAGAGAGAGAGAGAGAGATAAAAATTTTACTGACCTTTTCTTTTTGTCCTTAAGGCTTTCATTGATTATATCCATCTTTGGCACTTGCTTTATCCCAGACACTGGTGATATTGTTGAAGAAAGACCAGACAAGTTTTAACTTACACTTAGTTAAAATCTGGGGGAGACCACGTTAACTAAATAAATTACAAATGGGGTAGGTACTACAGTGATGGTTTCTTGGTGTAGTGGCCACTTTCATCTGAGTCCTCCCACCGCCACTCCCTTTCCCCTGCTCTTTCTCCGTTTATTCTCCACAGGTTAGCAAAAATGAGCTCTATGAAACATAATTTGAGTCACTCTCTTTCCATATTCAAAATTCTTTGATGTCCTCAATTGGTGTAAACCCCTCTGTGATGTAACTTATGTTTTTCCTCTCTGCTTTCCATGAAGCCACTCTTGGATAGACTGCTTGTCTTCAGGCTTACCAGTCTTATTTTAGTTCCTATAAACCTCTGAAGGCCTTTAAACCTGTGGTTTCTTTGCCCAGAATTCTTTTCCCCTCCCCTACTAACAATTTCCCCTCCCCTACTTTTAGATTAAAATTCAACCATTCTTATCTCAGAGAAGCTACCTGCCCAGTTAAAATATCCTCTTCCTACAACCTCCAGACATACAACACTTTAACCCCTCATCTATTTCTTTATTTGTACCTTCTGCAGCATGAATGTGTGTTTATTTCACATCTTTTGAGAGGTAGGTAGGTACCCATTATTTGCACTAATTTTGGCTCCATGTGGCTGGGAATCCTGTCTTTGTTTTAGCCAGCTCCTTGTACATTGTATGCTCTCATCCTAAATTTAATAAATAAAAAGAAGAGTTGGAATGTAGATGGGAATATTTGACCGAGTTAGGGGAGCTGTGTTATTCTTCGGTGGAGAATTGAAAGGTGCTTGGCACATTTGACTAGTGGAAGTAAAATGTACTGTGTGAGCTGAGAGATCTTGTGTTCAGATCAAGTGGGACCCTATGGCCTATGTTCAGGATTTTCATCTTTATGCTAAGGGCTGGTCATAACCAGGAGCTTGGCCTGATTAGATTGTGTTTGGAAAGGTCATTGTTGCTGTGAGGAGAAAGATTGTGAGGTAAAGAGGGTGGAACTAAAAGGTATGCGGAAGATTTGAGAAGATGTTATGAGAGCTCAGGAATAAAAAGATCAGTAAGTGGATTATCTTGCTGAAAGTAGAGACAAAGAAAAGGAAAGGCATGAAAAAAATATAAATAAAACATTAAAACCAGCCAGAGTTTGAGGTGGGAAAGCTGGTGTCAGGTGGACTCTTGGGTTTCTGACTTGTGCAACCTATGTGGGTGTTTTCGACTGAGATACAAGAAGACCACATTGTTGTCCAGGTACAGGTACAAATCTGTTTCTTGTGTTTTTCTCCAGGTCTCTTTTTTCTTTCATTTTCCTCTTCAAGGTATGTTTTCCAGTATTTTCAAAGACTGTAGAAGTAGTATTAGCTCGCTCTGTATAATGACTTCCAACCATGGTAAATACACTTGAGCATACATATAAAAGTACTATAATAGAAAATCACTAACATATAGGTATACTTTCAATACTTCAACTATTCTCTCAACAGTTTATAAAGAAGTATAATTTCTCACTGTTGTGTAGAGAGGAAGGATGAAGGTCAAATTGGTCTTGAAAACCATTAATTTATTAAATGTTTATGAAATGTAAAATATAATAGTGACTTCTTAAAATTGGATAAGATACATTAAATGTTCAGATCATAGTTTCTGTTTACTTAGATTGACATGTTAGCTTTTTTGGTTTGTTTCTAAAGGCAGATTTAAATGGACTTTTCATGAGGTCACATTTAATTTTGAATTCTTTTGTATTTATTTATTAAGTGTCCATATCTCTGTATGACAACTTGTTAGTCATTTGAGCTACACTGGAAAATATTACAGTTACAAATCTTGAAAACTGTAGTGTTTCACCATGTCGAAATTGAACAGTAGGAAATGCACATTTTCCTGTATGGAGCAAAAACATAAAATTGGTAACATTCATTATGAGAGTTGTATGAAATTAAAAGACTTGGTTTGTGCCAGACAATTATTCAGAGTTAATTTCATACATATTGTGAATCTGCACATAAAACTTTTTATACATATTCATGAGAGTTTTTATGAAAGGAGAATAAAATGTGGTTAATTTATTAAAAATACGTTTTTTGATAACCTAACATTTGTTGAAGCTTATGACTTGTACAAAAACTTTTTTAACTTTAATTACCTAAATTGGAATAATTAGATTCCTTAGATCTTATTTAGTACATCTACTTAGTCTAAAAACAAGAAATTACCAGTGTTCTTTTCCCATTAGTACTTGAAATGCTCTAATAAAAAGTAAATACTAGGGGCGCCTGGGTGGCTCAGTGGGTTAGGCCGCTGCCTTCGGCTCAGGTCATGATCTCAGGGTCCTGGGATCGAGTCCCGCATCGGGCTCTCTGCTCGGCAGGGAGCCTGCTTCCCTCCCTCTCTCTGCCTGCCTCTCTGTCTACTTGTGATCTCTCTCTGTCAAATAAATAAATAAAATCTTAAAAAAAAAAAAAAAGTAAATACTCTGTTTATCCTTTCTTGCAACATCTTCATATATATTAGCACAAAGTAACACTTTATAAGGTAACATTTCTAATTGCAAGAATCAGTTTTCAGGTAAAACAGGTAGGCATAGGGGCTTTTCTCTTTGTCAATTTCAAGTAATGGCCTTGTATTTTGAAAGTACCCATTATGATAATTTAATTGGGCTATGAAATTATTTTAAAGATAGAGGAATATAAACTACATTTTCAGGTGTCAGAATAGCTAGTCCTAATGGAAACATTTTTATATTTGCAGGCAATATTATGAAGGATCAAGGTTCTGGTTTTTAACGATGTTATACTGTCAAAAATAGTTTCGATTTGTACTATATTCATTTACATGTTAGCATAGTTAAAACACCCATAACCATGCTTTTTTTTTTTTTTTTTTTAGGTTTTCTATTTTTCTGCTCAAGAATACTTTCATACGCTTACATTCATTGGTACTTATATGAAACTCCTTTAAAAAACAAGTTGTTCCATTTTACCTAAGGTTATTACTTAATCATTAGTAAATGATAATCTTTTTTGCCTCTTTTGGAGACAATATTTTAATTGTCTGGTTCTGAACTATATACATAATTTTAAGTGACTATGTTATTGATGGAAAATAAAAAGTAAAACTACTTTTCAAGTCAAGTGTTTTAATAAGTCTTACTTCATTTCTCATTGATTTCAAGTATTTGTCACTAGACATGGATAGGCAGAGAGATTAAAATTGTTTAGAAATCAAATCTACCATCTTATTTATTTATTTATTTATTTATTTATTTATTTATTTATTTTTTGTTAGAGAGAGAGAGACAGCGAGAGAGGAAACACAAGCAGGGGCAGAGGGAGAGGGAGAAGCAGACTTCCCGCTGAGCAGGGAGCCCAGTGAGGGCCTCCATCCCAGCACCCTGGGTTCATGAGCTGAGCCTAAAGCAGACGCCCAAGGACTGAGCCATCCAGGCACCCCTTGGCATCTTTTTTAAAAGATGAGGATTTAGATTGATTTGCTCCCTACCTATTTCGTTTTTTCAAGGAAATGCACAGGACCAAAGTAGTAATAAAAATCTTAAAAGTCGGGCCGCCACTTTCTGAGTTGTAAGTTTTCATGGATATGGATACAGTTTCTTAGAAATCTTGACTCTAGTGTGAAAAACTTCAAGTAGTAGAATCACCTCCCTTACCTCGAAGGATTCTTACCAATTTTTACACTGTGTAGTTTAAATCTTTCATATTTATTTATTTATTTATTTATTTATTTATTTATTTATTTAAAAGATTTTATTTATTTATTTGACAGACAGAGATCACAAGTAGGCAGAGAGGTAGGCAGAGAGAGAGGAAGGGAAGCAAGCTCCCTGCTGAGCAGAGAGCCCTATGCGAGGCTCAATGCGAGGCTCGATCTCAGGACCCTGAGATCATGACCTGAGCCTAAGGCAGAGGCTTTAACCCACTCAGCCACCCAGGGGACCCTCATATTTTTATTTTGAAGGTCCTTCTGATGCTAATGATTTGAACGTTCCCTGTAACCTTTTTATATTGACATATTCTTCTCACAAAGATTTATTTATTTACCCTGTTAAGTACTGATACTAACAGACTTTTGTGTTTTAATCTGGCTCTCCTAATACTCATTTCAGATTAAGAAGAAGGAGGCATATGTCTTTGGAAATTTATTAAATGTTTTGTACTTTTGTTTCTGAAAAATCATTGCCAATAGATGACACGAAGATATTTTTATAAATACCCATGTAGGTGTATCCTGGATATCTTAGGGCTAGTACATAGTCTATATAATCACGATTTTCCTATTGTGTTGGTGTCAAAATAGTTTTTTATTTTAAAAAAAAATGTTTTACAATCCTATCTTTTTTTTTTTTTTTTTTTTTAAGATTTTTGAGAGAGCAGGAGGGAGAGCACATGAGTGGGGAGAGGGGCAAAGGGAGAGGGACAGGCAGACTCCCTGCTTAGCAGGGAAACCCCAGCATGACCTGAGCCTAAGTCAGATGCTTAACTGACTGAGCTACCCCAGGCACCCCTAAAAATTATTATTATTATTTTTTTTTTTTTAGTGTTCATCAGTAAAAAGGAATGCTGACAAGTCTATAGAGTACAAAAATAAATAAAATAAAATAAGAATATCAGAAACACTTGTAATTTATTACTGGATCATTTTGTTTGTTTTGTTAGCTTAAATGCTTAACTCTTTGGGGAACGTGAAGGATTAAAATGAGCAAATGTATGGTATGAAACCAGAATGTGGAATGTAGATTAAAATAAGAACAAACTGTACTGTGTTTATTCTGTATTACTGCATCTTGTAGAGAAAATAATGATTAAAGCTCAAGTTTATTTTTAATTCAGGGTCTTGACTGAAATGTAAAGGCATTTTAAGCCACCTACCTATTTCAGAAATGGTATGGATAGACCACCTGCTGTTAACACACTGTAAGGAAAATGGAGAGATGTAAATGAGTTTGGGTGATTTGCCTGCCTCTGAATATAAATGAAGCTTAAAATCTTCTGTCCTATGCTCTCAGTAGTGAACTACTAGGCTGTTCAAATCTTTGTGCAATAGTGAAGGCTGTTATAAGGGATTACCATTAGATCTTTTTTTTTATTATGCGAATACTTGTTAACACTGGATAATCAAATATAATTTGGTTATAATACTCTTTAATATGTCTTTAAATATGGTACTTGGTGAAGGTGCTTTGACATATTCTGACTGAAATGTAGGGAAAAAACATTTTATTTGAATACCATAAGTGATAGATCAGAGTTACGGTCAAGAATGAGGAGGAGGAGCCTTTACGAGGTATACAAAGTCAGCCTAGCTAAGGTAGTAAAAACAGAGTTCAGGTGCCTTCCACTGGTAAAATTCGCTGAGTATATTAGATGGCAGGAGGCTGGGAATTTTTTGAAACCTTGTGTAGTATATTCTATGAATAGTGTAATATTTGAGTAGAGAATGAAGGAACTTGAGATAATCACATGATTCTTAATTTTCTCCTTGATATGGAAATACCTAATTTTTTTTTAAGATTTTATTTATTTATCTGACAGAGATCACAAGTAGGCAGAGAGGCAGGCAGAGAGAGAGGGGAAACAGGCTCCCTGCCGAGCACAGAGCCCGATGCAGGGCTCCATCCCCGGACCCCGGGATCACGACCTGAGCCGAAGGCAGAGGCTTTAACCCACTAAGCCACCCAGCTCAGGCGCCCCGGAAATACCTAATTTTCACCAGTGAACACATCCAAAGTGTGTTGGTGTTGCTGAAAAGAATTTCAGTTTTAGTTATTGATAGATAAAGTTTACTGTAGGTTCACATTCCTTCTGATGGTTATATATTAAGATGAGAAAAATGTACAAAGCTGCCTAATTTTAGATATAGGTAAAAAGATGGAATAGTGAGAAGTCATATTTGTGAATAATTCTTTATCTCCAGGTTTCTGTGAGACATTTGGGTGGTTTTATCTTAAGAATCCATAAAGAGTTTCCTAGATCTTTTCCCACTCATAGACTTTCAAAACCACAAAACCATGATTCATTTTGGATGAGTGGCTGCTCCAACATGCCCTCTTTATGTTCATCCATGACATCAAAAACCTGCCATTCCACTCTTTCTGCATGCCTCTCTTTGGAAACAACTTAATTGTATGAGAGTGTCATAATGTAGCTTTAAAGTCCTTCTGAAGATCATAGGTCAAGGTGAAAATTAAAGGTGAGCCTTGCTTTATAGTGTCAATTACGCCTTTTGGAACATTGGTGGAATATTGATCAAACATTTTAATAATCAGTTTCAGTGTGGATTAATTTATATAATGTGTAAAGTTCATTAAAGGTAACAATCAACATGGAATGAAACTGTGAAATTTTTGATCCTAGACGTCTTTCCTTATTACTTTTAATGAAATTAGTCATAAATGAAATTTTTATTGAAATTTGAAATAAAAGAACGTATAGGATTATATTCTCCAGTTTTCCATAAATATTTCTCCATTTGCTGTTTTCCAGTTGAACTCCCATTGTAAAACAGCAGAGGAATAACATCTTAGCATTTATTAACATGTGCTTGTAAATATTATTTTGCGATTGTCTGTATTTTATACAACTGTCATGTAAATTTAAAGGAAAGAGAACTTATAGAAAAGTCTTAATTTGTGATATAGCTTTAGTTTTTTGAAATTAGTATTAAAGGAGGAATGTTTGACCTCCTCAATGGCCAGAAAACTTTCCCTGTGGTTGTGATTTGCTCATGCTACCAAAAGAAAAATACCTGGCTTGCTTATGTCCTAAACTCTTAATTCTATACGTTGCACATCCTTTCTTCACAAAATCCCTTCAGCAAGTGACCTTGTCAAACAAAAGTGGGGAATAATGGGAGGCAGCCCGGGGATAGTGGCTCATTTACAAGCAGCTGTTTGCTACTGTCAGAACAAAGGCAAATCAGAGTTGCATTAAAGGGATGTGACAGGCAGAGTGAACAACTGTGCAACTGCCAGCCCACTTCCCTAATAATAATTATCTTTTACTGTTTGGTTGAAAAAGTCACTGACTTAAGTAGTTTTTCATAAGGGGATGGGGTGAAAATGGATAAGAAAATAAAGATCCATTTCTATCCTTTAAAAAAAAATAAGAGAATTATGGAGTAAAATTGATTAAAGCACCTGTATAATGCTTTTGAGTGACAGAAACATTATGAATACATTCCATTCCATAGACTTTTAATTGCATTGTTTCTTGTTACATAGCATTTGAAGTATGACACATTTGAATTTTTAGTATTGTACCATGTTGTGATTAGATCCTTGATGTACTTTATAAACTTGGAACAACAGTTAAATCTTATTCCTTAAGAGTAATTGAGTGCTACAGCACCCTTCCTACCGTGTTCACATGGAAAAAGATTTGCCTTTTATTTGTGTCCTGATACATACTTTCCCTTTTTGTTACTACTTTTGGAGGGGGACTTTGGTTTTATTGTGACTTATGTGCTGATGTGAAATGGAGAGCTTTGCCTGTATCCAGCATTTGCATTTTTTAAATATTGCTTTTAAAATGTTCCAGAGAGGTACATTTTCTTCCACCCTGCCTTTTTAATGCACAGTTAGTAATATGTCCTTCACTTAAACTTCTCCCCCCTTAAATCAGTTATGTATTTGTGATAGTAGTTCAACTTTTCAAAGTACATAAAGGAGAATACTGTATATCAAGGGCTTGTGAAATGAGTCTTTATTCATTTGAATAAGAATCTAGACCTTGAAAATTTTCACATTTGCGTGTCTTTCACTGAATGGCGTAGGTAGTTTAAAAAGTTGACATTTTCTAAAAATTAGCATATTTGAGCTAATTTTTAAAATATTGAAAGCTAAACTATCAAAATGCTTTTCACATATGACTGTATACAATATAAGTGAAATCAAAAGTATAAAAAGTTTTAATGCCTGGTCAAAGAGGAATTGAGGTTGGTTTTATCATATGCTTTGAATATGATCTTGAAATCTCTTTTAAAGCAGATACAGGTCTCTTTTCTCATTTACTCCTGTCATAACTTCATATTCTACCTTAAAATAATATTTAAGAATTCCAACATTTGTTAAGGCTATACCTTTGTATATTGTTTTCCATTATTTTGTTACAAAGCTCTTAATGATACTAAAATGGACAACATGTGATCTTTTGCACTAATGCAGATGTACTACAAAGTGAGTTTTTTCCATTGATTCTGTTAGACCATTTTGGACCACAAAAAATCCTTGATTTACACTTAACAGACCATTCATGTAATAACAAGTAGAGTCACCTGACTATCAATAAATGCTTGTTTAACTTGAATGACAAAGATAAAGACTGTGGAATTTAAAAAGGACTTCGGAGATAATTTAAATCCAACCCCTTCATTTTCACTTGAGAAATATTTTTTGAGTTGATATTTGTTCAAGATAGCAGTAAGTTAGTAGCAGATTCAAGGTGACTCAAACCCTCAGACTGAGAGAAAAAAAAAAAATTTAAAAATTCTTGACTTTCACTGTTATTCCCTGCCATGGTTTTTACACAGCTAAATCTACTGATGAAAGCCACAGTTTCTAAACTGTGGACTGCTGCGGTTACGTATCAGCAAGCTCAGTCTCTTCTGTAGTGGAATGGAAAGTCGAGTTAATTCCTTTTCTGAAATAAGATTCCTTGGGTGCTCATCTTTTTTTTTTTTTTTTTTTAAGATTTTATTTATTTATTTGACAGAGATCACAAGTAGGCAGAGAGGCAGGCAGAGAGGGGGAAGCAGGCTCCCTGCTGAGCAGAGAGCCTGATGCGGGGTTTGATCCCAGGCACCTGGGATCATGGCCTGAACCAAAGGCAGATGCTTTAACCCACTGAGCCACCCAGGCGCCCCCCTGGGTGCTCCTCTTAACCACTCCTGCTCAGCCCCTCATTCTACAATATCGAGTCTTAATGCCTATGCCTGTCTCCCTAATCACCCTTTTTTTATAGTTCTTATTTGTTTGTTTTGAGTGCCAGTGAAGTAACAACATTCGTTGTGATAGTTATTCTCACTTTAAGATGATGTGGATTCTCCAGACTGACTTTCAAACTAAAAAGTGTTTGCCTTTATCGCTGTGCATCAGAATTTATTGCTGTAATTGACATGACTAAGGTGGCATGACACAGCGCTTAAGAGCATAGTCTGGGTCCGGAATCAGCCTGTTCAGTCTTAAATAGGAGTACTCTCCTGCACATGACCTTGGGCTGCTAACTTAACCTCTGTATGTCTGGTTTTACTTATCTTTACATGAGGGTTGATTACAATAGCACTGTTAGGAGGATTCAAGAAATGAATATTTATAAAACACTAAGACACTTTGTTTTAAAAGGAAAACTTGGTATTTTGGGAAAAGAGGTTTGAGATGGATCTTAAAAGAAATTTTGCCACCAGCTTAAACAGATAGCCAACAGGATACCTTGTCCTTAGAAGTTACTGAGTACAGTGTAGCTACTTAATAACCATCAGAACCATTTGAAATGTTTACCAGGTTTTAATCACGAGTCAGGCTTGACAAAGGAAGTTTAATTGTGTTTGAAAGAAAGAAAAATCTCTGTAAATCATGTTTACAGATTTTAAAAAAAGCTGCATGGGAGTGTTTATAAAAATCTATAATTTTCCATTTGTTTTACTATATTAGAATATTATGTAGTTTTAATGAATAAGCATTTATAGTTCTTGGTCCTGAAATTGTACTACAGTAATGGGTGAGGTGTATTCTCCTCTGGTAAGCTTCCATAGAGATTCAGGGGATCCATAGTTTTCCAAGTGAGTAAATCTCTTGTGTTCAAAGGCAATCCATTAGGCATAGGAAGACTGGACAGTGACCTGCCCTGCTCTTCTTCCCTAACGTAACCTGAGATGACACAGTTTCTCATAAGGTACACAGGTACCATATCACACATACATAGAAATTACTGTAATAGAGATCAGTTATTAATTGATTTGATATTCTTACAATTATTTATAAATAGACATTACTTTATTCCACTCATTGAATACTGATGACACATTTTTGGAAAATGTTTCAAAATACATGAAAATGTAGCAACATATAAAATCTAAGTTATTATGTGTATGTTTTTAAAATTATATGATATTTATGTTGGGGACATAGCCTAACTATGAATAGATGGTGAAGATATCACATGAAAAGAAATGATAGGAAACTTGATTTTTAGTTGTTTATTTTGTTAATATATTCTTTACTTAGAGTAAAAAATTAGATTTTGGAAGATTTATTTGTACTTTTTGTTAAAGCATGCATTTAAAAATCATTCTTTTGTTTAGAAACTAAATAATGAAAAATGCTTTTTACATGGCACTGAATCAATCTGTTAGTCATACTTCTTTTTCTGTATTCATTTTAATGGTCCCCTTCAGAGGAGGACATTTATTCATTACTTTGCTGAGTAGTACTAACACACTAGCAGATGGTATCTTTCCAAGGAGTTTGTCTTCAAAAAAGAAATTAAAATATTGTAATACCAGAGAGATGTTGTAATGTGTCCTTTTTAAATTAACAGCTTATTCTTTCCAACTCTTTTATAATCATGAACTGGCTCAATGTCACATAAAAGGCTAAAAACTAGAGTAAATGGCACCATGGCAACTTGAAATAAATACAGCTTATAATTGTATTCTTGAACACACTAAGATGTATTTTCTTAAAAAGATAACATGTTATATACTATAATTGATTCATATAAAAAGTTAGCAGTTTTAAAATATAAATAAATACACATTCTGATGGGGCGTCTGGGTGGCTCAGTGGGTTTTAAAGCCTCTGCCTTGGGCTCAGGTCATGATCTCAGGGTCCTGGGATCGAGCCCGCATTGGGCTCTCTGCTCAGCGGGGAGCCTGTTTCCCTTCCTCTCCCTCTGCCTGCCTCTCTGCCTACTTGTGATCTCTCTGTCTGTCAAATAAATAAATAAATAAAACCTTTAAAAAAAATACACATTCTGAAAGACAGTACTTCCCCTAAAACCATTTAATTAAAACAAATTTGTTGAGGAACCTGGGCGGCTCAGTGGGATAAAGCCTCTGCCTTTGGCTCAGGTCATGATCTCAGGGTCCTGGGATCGAGCCCCGAAACGGGCTCTCTGTTCAGCGGAGAGCCTGCTTCCCTTCCTCTCTCTCTCTGACTGCCTCTCTGCCTACTTGTGATCTCTGTCTGTCAAATAAATAAAATCTTAAAAAAAAAAAACCCCAAAAGCAAAAAACAAATGTGTTAACCTAACAATGACATAAAATATTAAAATAATTTTTCTGTTTCTTCCTTTTACACTCACTGGACCCTTTCAAGGAATGATCCGTATGTCTCCTTGACTTTGAAACCGTTGAGTCATTTCCAGTGTAGGACCACACTGTGGGAATCTGTAGCACTCTGGAGTTAGAAATGCATCAGATGGATAAGTAGATTCAGAGTCTGTGTGATTAGAAAATATCTGGAGAAACAGAACTATTCTTAAAACATAGAGTTATCATTAAAGAGACTTGGGAAAAATCTCAAAATACTTATAACTAATTGTTAGAAAAGCTAGAATCATCACAGTTGAAAGTAAATCATTTGTTTTGACCTTTCCCTGCCACTAATCTGCCACTAAACATATCCTTGGGCAGAGACTTATTATTTATGGACTATCGTTTCCTTATCTGGAACAAGGCCAATTGGATTAGACATGTCTTTTTAAAGCTTTGTAACTACTTGATTGGTGATTATTTACTCAACCAAAATAAAATATTTAAAATGAATTTGCCCAAGTGAGAAAGGTGTATATCAATGTATTGCAATGAAATGTAAGGGAACTCTTATAGTGACTATTCTTCATACTTGTGGTAAAAAAATCAAATGTTATGGAAGCTAAAATATAAAACAACTGAATTTGATTTCCAGTTCTAATTTCTAGTACTGCGAACAAAAATAGCCCTTTAAATGTGCGGAGATTTGTTTCCTCTTCTGAACACTGAAGATAATAATACTTCAGGTTAAAAAATATATATACTTCAGTTTGCCTCACTGTGTCTTCTTTTAAAGAAATTCCTTGATTTTTTTTTTCCTTTTTCAAAGCGTGATCACTTGCACATATTGTGTGCACCCTTTAATGCTTTCTGTCTTATTACTTAAACCTCAGATACTGTCAGGGTTTTTTTTTTTTTTTTTTTCTCAAGTACTTGGACATTTCCTGTCCCTCTGAGTAAAAGACATGAAACAATCTTCTCTGATTATTTTAGAAAGAAGATTACGTTCTTTCGGCATTGAAAGTTTTTTGTAGAAAACAATTTTAAAATCTCTTAGTCTTACCCCTTCAAACCCTGAATTTAACCCATAGCATCTTTCAGTTTTTAACATTGTGGTGGTATGACTCCCCTAGGCCCCCAGCTTCATTTCTTCATATATTTCTTTGAAATACTAGTGTACTCAAATTCTATATTATGGGATTAAATAGGTTTATATGTTAAGTGTAAAATTATATGGTTATGAAACTGTATGGGGATTGATGAATATGGCACTCAAAATAATGAGTAATAGAACTTTTTTTTGGTAAGGTATTAATTCCTCTGTATTTTAAATATTAATCCCATGCTAATGTTTACATTGTTCCTGTCAAATCACATTTGTTGTTTTCATGTTGTTACAAACAGCACATAAGAAAGACAGACAGACGTAAGAATAAGAGGGAGGGAAGGAAGGAGGGAGGGGGGAACGAAGGAAGGAAGGAACCTACTTTTTTTTTTTTTATTAAAGATTATATTCATTTCTTTGACAGAGAGATCACAAGTAGACAGAGAGGCAGGCAGAAGCTGGCCTCCTGCTGATCAGAGAGCCTTTTGTGGGGCAGGATCCCAGGACCCTGAGGTCATGGCCTGAGCCAAAGGCAGAGGCTTAACCCACTGAGCCACCCAGACGCGCCAGGAAGGAACCTACTCTTAAGATTGTTCTTAACTTCTGGTTGTTATCCTTTCTGTATTGTCTCTCTGCTCATCCTTCAAGGTTAGAAAGAGATTTCCCTTCCTTCATAACATCTTATTTCATTGTATTAGTGCTCATTAATATTTCTTTACTTCCAATTTTTACACCATACAGTCTATGCTGCATAATTGAATGGAGATATATATATATATATATTCTTTGTGTAGATCTGTTTCTTTGCTGCCCAAGTTATGCAAGGTGAAGACAATGTCTTATCTTAATCTTGCCTTAAATCTGCCTCAGACCGTGTGCTAAAGCAGCTAAGCGGCGGTCAGTGGATACTTGATTGATGCACATTTTCTTTCAGTGAGGGTGAGAATTGTTTAGAGACCTACCCCTTTTTTCTGCCATTAGAGTCTGCCATTAGAACTGACTTCCCTGCTTCTCTGATACGGTGACATAGATAGATGTACTGTAGAAGCCTTGAGGTTATACAGAATTTGTGCAGTTTGTTTTCTGATTTTAGGTATTAGGAAAAATGATTCTAACTAGAAATGAGAAAGGTGATCAAGCAACCAAAAATTAGGTTGGTGCTAAATAGGTGGAGATGGTTTTCCCACCATAATCTTGTGGTTTGTGAGTTTCCTGGTTTCTATCATATAGGAAAAAGAGATTGCTATTTAGCAAATCTATGGAAAGACTTTGATTATGCCAAATATACTACCAATAATTAAAATGCCCTACATATTTTCTTGGCCCTTTCAGTATTTATCAGAATGGAAGTTAATTTTATGTAAAATAAATTATAATAATTTTTTTTTTTACTATAAGAATTTAAGCTTCCTGTAAAAACATGTTCAAATAACTAGAGTTGTTTATATGGGTAATGACATAGTAAACAAATGTGAAAGCAGTTAGAAAATTAGAACATTGTAAACATACAAACTAGCTTTATGGTTAGAAGATACCCCTGAAGGAAAAGTTAACCGTAGCCTTTTGTAATAGTAGCATCTTTTAAACTTAAAAATAAAAATATGGAGTCTGTTATTACAGTTTTTTTTTTTTTTTAAAGTTTTTTTTTTTTTTATTTGAGAGAGAGACAGTGAGAGAGAGCATGAGCAAGGAGAAGGTCAGAGGGAGAAGCAGACTCCCCATGGAGCTGGGAGCCCGATGCGGGACTCGATCCCGGGACTCCGGGATCATGACCTGAGCCGAAGGCAGTCGTCCAACCAACTGAGCCACCCAGGCGTCCCAGTTATTACAGTTTTTAAGGAGATTCTCTATTTACCCCTTTCAGTCTGTTCTCATAGATAATTAAGATCTAACACATCCTTCATATGTAATGAATCAACTTCTTTCCAATATATTTAAAATAGCAAAATTGGGGGAAAAGACTCTCAATCATTTTAGGTAGGGCTTTATTCTCTTGTGGAATCCTAGCTGAGAAAAGCTAAAAAATTTTTAAAAATCTCTTTTAACCTTCTTTTGCATAAATTATTTCCCCACAAATATGTTTCTTTGAGCTTTTCCCTTTTAGGTTATTCTTATCTGACCCATCTAGTTAGTGGTTAAGATGTATTGATGGATGGTCTATTCCAAATCCGGTTGACCTTACTTGTTTTAAAAGTTTTAAATGTTGTAGCCATGTTTTATTGACAGCATTTTTTCTACTTAATTATGTTTTTTGTTGACAGCTCAGACTGTCTCTGTTTACTCTTATTTAGAATACAGCTGGCAACAGCAGTTTGTTTGTTAAACCAAAGCACGTAAATAACTGATTCAGTTAAGGTATGGTGTGTTTCCGCGGGACAGAGAGGATTTCATAGGGTATGTTGCTTTAGTCTGAGATGTTTTGCAGTTCATTTTCGGGATGGTGTATTTTATATGAGAGAACTTAAGCAGAGAATAAGAATCATGTGTAGCATTCTAACACTACTTGAGTACTTAAGTACTATAGAAAGTACTTATTTTAAGTTTATCAGCTGCATCAAGAAAATCAAATACCAGTATTCAGTGTAACATTGAATTAACATGGTGGAGCCAATAGGAATGTGTGGGATCATGTTCTTTTCGCATCTAGTTGCATGATTAATTAAGCTTTGATTATATTGCTTTGATGCAGATTTTTGAAGAAATGTAGATACCCTCTTGCTCCTCCTATTTTCAAGGACATTTTGTAGTTACTAATTCTAAAAGAAGATAAGTAAATCCATTAATTTGAAATAAGATAAAAATGGGGAGAAAATATTTAAGCATTAAGTTTCATATTGTGTGATTTTTTTATATCCTGGCTACTTGCCCTGAGTTTCTCTTGATACTGTACCAAACTCTAATTCCAGATCCTTTTCTTCCAGGTATTAGCTATTTTAACTTTATTATTTTTCCATTTCTAAAGCTCTGCCTGAGTTCCCATAATCATTACACTTTATTAGTTTTATTTAACTAGTTACTTTCCATGCTTAGGCAAGACAAGGTTTTCTTTCTTCCTTTCTTTTTCTTCTCTTTCTTTCTTTCTCTCTCTCTCTCTCTCCCCCCTTTTCTTTCTTCCTCCCTCCCTCTTTCTTTCTCCCTCCCTCGCTCTCTCCCTCTCTTTCTCTCTCTTTTTTTTCCCCTTTTTTAAGATCTTATTTTTAAATAATCTCTATACCCAATATGGGGTTCGAACTTACAACCTCAAGATGAGAGTAGAATGCTTTACCAGTTGAGCCAATCAGGTACCTCTACCTGTCTGGTATTTTAGTTTTGAATTGAAAATGGAGAAATTCCTATTGATGTTGAAAGCTAAAATTTATTGAATGCTTTCTGACTAAACAGGCATTGAGCAGAACTAAACACTATGTATGCATTTTTTCATATAATAGAAACTTTTAAGACTTATGAGATAGTTTTATTATCTTTATTGCTGGGTAAGTAACGAGCTTTAGAGAAACATACTGAGTTTAAGTAAATAAGAAGAAAGATTGAGGACATGGTAACGAGCTCCGGAAAACACACTGATTTTAAGTAAATAGGAAGAAAGATTGAGGACACTAAATCATGGCAGTTGTCCTGGTGAAGATCATTTTAATTTTCATTGTAGACTGATAGAATCTGAAGATAGAATGGTAATATTGCTTTTTACTAGTTAGTGGTTGAAATGAGTAGAGGGAACCTCAAAATTTGAAAATGAATAGAATTTTATTATAAAACAAATACTTTTAAGGAAGTAAAAATAATAGAACACCGTGGAAGCAGTGTATGGAATTAGGGACATAAAACTGCCAATTTACTTTAGGATTTTATTTTAAAATAGTTATTATTTGAAACATGGCCAATATAAAAGAAAATAAGAAAGATGAGTTAAGGAAACCATTCTGAGCTGGTAATAACCTATTTGGCACTGTTTTTACTGCTTTACTAAAAGTATTTGGTTTACCATTATTAAATGTACTGTTTTGGTGTATTTGTGTTTATTTTACATACATCTCTTTCAGAGCTATAATCTGATCTTCCATTTTCAGAGCAATCAAAAAATGATATTTAACTTTAAGATATTAACGATTGCTGGTTCACAAACAGGTCTTCTGATAATAAATTAGTAAATTAGTGAAAACTTCCTGTAAACACAGCTGTTAAGACCTGCCAAGGCGCCTTGGTCCCATTTCCTATCTAAAGCTTGATAGAAATATACTGCTGCTTACTAGTTAATTACTGTCTCTAAATAGAAAAGGAAAGGCCTTGAATTCAGCGTTTGTATGGTCGCATGGCCCTGTTCAGTCAAGCTCAATGCATGTTACATGATTGCCTAAAAGGAATAGAAAAGCTACTTTCTCAGTCTCTGACCAGAATGCATGATAAGGCTTGGTGTCAAAAAGGGCAAGATGGGGATCACAGCAATTATGGCAGAGGCAAAGTAGTTTCCTTGACAACCAGATTGAGGATTCATTGTGATTTATTATTTACTACTTCAAAACCTCATTCTGTGATTTAATTAAGCATTGGGATTTCCATAAATTCTGTCTTTTCCAAATTTGAATATCCTGTTACTATAGTTAAAATGTACATTGAGACAATTCCAAATTGTTGTTACTCTGAAACAGGGGCAAATTAGGCTTAGCCTGTAGCTTTGTGAAAATCTAGGCAGGTCACTTAGATAACAGTTAACTGAAATTAAATGGATCTTATATTAGTTGATGTTAATCAACACTCACTAATAACTTAGTAATGACCTCCCTGGAAATATTCAGTGCAGCATGGTTGCAACAAGTGAATTTTATCTTTTTTTTTCTTGAAAGCAGTTTTACGTAGTTTGTACATGATTTGTATTTCAGTATATTATTTTAAAGGTAAACTACACATTACTTCTTTGCCATTACAATTATAATTATACACCTTTCATATTCTTCAAATTGCAGGTTTTTTAATTTGGTAGTAATCAGATGATTTTTCACCAGAAAGCAGAAGTTCAGCTTCTTAGAACAAGTTAACCATAGATAATTTTCCATTTCCCAAATATTCCTTAGATTCCCAAATATTCCTTATTATCTTTGCAGATGAAGCTCTTAGTTGACTACTTATTCTGCATCATTAATAATCAAATGTGATAAGCTTTTTAACATGTGGTTTTTATTTAAACAACAAAACCTGCCAAATAAAAATAATTTTAAACCTTCATTGAATTTCTATGCAAAATGAAATATTTGCATGTACTCTTTTTAATTAAAATAGCATCTGCTTAGCTCGTTTACATTCTTTCTGTCAGAATTTCTGCCTGAGGATTCTATATATAATTAATGTAAAAAAAACAGGACGGTAATCCCTTGATAGAAAACTGGTAATGGATTAAAAGACCAAAGCTCTGAAATTCCAGGAATGTGACACACTTTCTCAGAAAGATGCACTTAGTCCTAAAGTCTAGAGATTTTAAAAAGTGCCCCCTAGTGTAATTAGCCAGAGATAGACATTCTAAGTATATACTGTTGTATGTTCAATAGGGATTGTTATAAGTAAATTTATAACTGCTATAAAATATGATTTGAAGAGAATCATTACTATGTCAGAGTAGAGCTTTAAGTATGCATTGGAAGCCTCATATTTCTTACTGAACCAATTGATGGAATACACAGATATGCATACTAAGAATATACAGAGTAGTTGCCTAGGTTAGTATGACCAGTGTCTTAGAATATAGTGTCTAATATTAACTGGTTCAGGAACCTCAGGGAATTCATATAACGACTCTGAGTTTCATTTCTTAATTTAAGGATTTAGACTAGATCAGTGCTTTTCAGGTTGTAGGTTGCTGTTGAGTAACAGACTGTGAATACAGTATTTAGTGGGTATGATCAGCACTTGAGTGAAAGAGAATAGTGAATAGAATACATTATATATGAAGAATATTTTTCATGAAATTTGTAACATTGTATGTGAACATAAATATATTACGTCTTGGTACTATCGATGTATATATATGAAGAAATACTGGGCTGAATGGTTCCAAAGGTCTGTCCCAGTTCCAGCATCCCCAAATGAAATTTTAGTTGTTCAGGCTTTCCTGAGATTGCATTTTTAGTTTTGTTTTTTTAGATCTTATTTATTTATTTATTGTGTGTGTGTGTGAGAGAGAGCAGAAGAAGGGGGAGCAGTAGGCAGAGGGAGAATCAGGCTCCCCACTGACCAAGGAGTCCAAGGTGGGACTCAATCCCAGGATACTGGGATCCTGACCTGAGCCAAAGGCAGACACCTAACCGATTGAGCCACCTAGTGTCCTAGGAGACTGCATTTTTTAAAAATAAAACTTACCACACACAGATACTTCTAGGAATAAAAAGATAAGATATAATAGTTGATATTCTGAAAGAGTAAAACCTATGTAAGTTGTAATTATTCCTAATCTCTAAGTGTGATAATTTAGGCCTGTATGAAAGCTATAAGAGCATAAAGAACAAGTGATTAGTTGTGATTGTCAGGCTCAGAAAATACTTCATGACATTAGAGTATATCCTTGAAAGATGAGTATGATTAGATTCATTTTAGATAGAAAATTGAGAGAGATGAGTCTGGACACTTTGAATGTGGCTAGAAAGTCAAGAGGCATTGCATGCCATACTTAGGCATGTGAAGTTTATTGTGAAGACCAGGGAGAGCGCCAAACCTATTATTAGATCTGCTTTTAAGAAAGAAAAAGGTAGCAGAGTGGTGGTTGAACCGAAGTAGAGTAAGATCAAAGTGTAGAGATGATGAGCTGTGGGAGAATTTCAGAAGGGCCATTCATGAATTGACGAGGGTGGGGGCTGTAGACAGTGAGAAACTCCTTTTCTAATAAACAATAAAATTGATTAATTTTAGTCTTTATACAACACACTAATTGATTATATTGAGTTTCCTAGCACATTGAGTTTTATTTTATTTATTTTTAAAGTTTTTATTTATTTATTTGAGAGAGAGAACATGCACAGGGGAAGGAGCAGAGGCAGAGGGAGAAGCAGGCTTTCCACTGGGCAGGAACACTGGGATCATGACCTGAGCTGAAGGCAGATGCTTAACCCACTGAGTCCCCTAGGTGCCTGAGTTTTATTTTAGTATTTTGAAAATACTGGAGCAGTTTTCTATACTTTTGCAAAATACCCAAGCAAACATGAAATCTTGAGTGACAAATGACCACCTTTGTTGATTAAACAAAAAATGCAGTGAGAAAAACTTAGTATTAATAGGTTGAAAATGAACTTGATGTGGTCCTTCTCTCATTTCATTTCTGGCTAGGTCCTTACCTGTTTGAGTTTGCATATTGTTGATACTGGGGTTTTTTAAAACATTGTTTTCCCTGAGGAACCTTCCTTGATGTCCCTTCTGTCAAGACAGTTCTCTTTTATGAAGTCATTCACCTTTCTCTCACTGTATGTGCTCCTGCTTCGTACTTTTAAGACTGAGCTGCTTAAAACTAGAAACTGCAAAATTCATTTTAGTATATTGTGTCTCATGTGTATGGTATATTATATGTACCACATTTATGTATGTGTATATGGTGACCACCCTGTGGTGGTCATGTGAATGAGCTAGCAAAACTGAAATATGCAATAAAGTTAAGGGAATAAATAAGGCATTGAGTTTAAAAGATTAAAAATAGAATTATCTCAGGGAGCCTGGGTGGCTCAGTGGGTTGAGCCTCTGCCTTCGGCTCAGGTCATGATCTTAGGGTACTGGGATTGAGCCCCGCGTCGGGCTCTCTGCTCAGTAGGGAGCCTGCTTCCCCCCCACCCGCCCCTGCCCTGCCTCTCTGCCTACTTGTGATCTCTCTGTCAAATAAATAAATAAAAATCTAAAAAAAAAAAAAAAATAGAATTATCTCAAGGAATTAAACTTTAAAATTTGGTCTGATAACATTTGGACATATGATGGTTGCTGCTGGCATGCTAACATGGATTTATTAAGTATCCACCCACCCACCTTACAGGTGCTGTGATTATGACTGAATGGAACAGAAACTACATATACATTCCTGTAGACTTGCCTTTTCATCTTTAGTCAGAGAGCATGTGAATGCAAATTACAGCATGATGGACACTGAGAAAATGTCATAAAAAATTCCTAATTATACTTGAGAAAATAGTGGAGTTGCTTATTAAAGGTAGTTCTATAATTTCTGTTGTAGCAGTTACTGACATTAGACGTTTATCACTACAGTATCGACTGTTTTTGCAGACCATGTTCACACTTAACATATTAAGTCTGAAAAAGTGAATGGTAAGACTGTTCAGAAATAGGGAGTGCCATATGATTATTTTGGTTCAGGTAAAATTGTTAGTGAAATTGGAGATTGAGATATGGGATTGAGGCACGATGACAATGCCTCTATAATAATATAAGCACATATTTTCCAGCTCCAGAAAGCATACTCCTCTTAAAGCTCTCTATGGCTTAGGAAAACTTATCTGGGCTTCCTGAATAGAATGATCTCTTTCTTTTTCATATCCACAGAGGGTATATCTATATAGACTTTCAATATATACTTTCTACAAAGTAATGTGTAGGCAAGCATATTTCCTCAGAAGTAATGAAATGGATTTTTAGTAAGATGATTAATTTATTCAACAAACTGACTTTGTGCTAGACACCATGAAAGCAAAGGTGACCAAGGCAATAGACCAAGATATATAGAACCTTTTAGTCTATTTCCTTTGAATCCTGTAGAGTTTTTATGCTCTTTGATCATTTGGTTTGGGTAATAAGAGATCCTGGCATCTGAATGCTCAGAAAAAAAATGGTAGTAATGTTATGTGTTATGAAGTTTTCATCATTATAATGTTGTTTACTAACGTTTGGATGACTTTGAGATTTTACCTATCAGATTTCCAAATAAATATTCTACTTGTATAATACACAGAAGTGTTACTAGGTGAGAGAATTATTTATTCAAACACAGTTTACAGAACAGCTTTAATATAACCTTTGGAAAATCTGAAAAAAAAAAAGTATCAGTATGTCCCTTTAATGTGTATTTGATGGATTTAATTTAAAAGTCTGGGAAAGATTTTGAGAAACTTACTAGGATTGCAATGATGCCCATGGTAAAATAGGCTAAAAGAGTGTTTAAAGAAAGTGGTTTGGAATCTCAGAAAGTAAGTATTGACAGTTGGACTTGACAAGGTATGATGGTATATAGTGAGAGGAGCCTTAAAGCCAGTCTTCAGATTTCCTTTGCAGTAATGTGACCATAGATCAATACCCCCAGAGCCTCCATTTTCTCAGCTCTAAAGTTAATATCATATCTATATTAAATGTTTACTATAACCAGGCAATCTGCTAGATGCTTGGGTAAAAATAGGAGTAACTATTCCTGCCTTCAAGGAAGTTTTAGTCTTAAAGGAGTAACACATGACTAGAGAACCTTGAAGCCATGTGATAATTGCAGAGAATGCCCATGGATGGTTGGTCAGATTATGATACATTTTAGGAGATGAATGGGATAGCATGGTTAGATGGTCAGAATAGATTTCTCCTATCTCTAATGTTAAAAAGGTATGAGTAAAAATTCACTATGCAGGCAGTATATTCTGTGGATGCAGCCAGGGTTATTGTGATAATGTATAGTGAGATAATGTACTCTGTGTCTAGCCTTTTTCCTGACCTGTCTACCAGTGTACTCTGTGTGCACACAGAGTTGGTCACACATGCAGTTGAACCCTCACATGCACACACAGACCCAATTAGCAAGTGAACTTTGTGCCCTCAGAGAAACTATTGAGAAGAGAAATGGGAATGACACAGGCTAGCTTATTTCTAATTACCTATAATTAAATATAATCTGCAAATTATCTACATGTAATGAGTTATTCAATTATATCTGGTTTGTAATTTACCAGTTATGCTGTTTCCTTAGTTTATTGGAGGTGGAACCTAGAACCTATGACTAGATATCATGCCTGAATCACTTAAGAAAAGTCCGTTGGCAAAATTGAGCACTTAGAGTTGCCATGCACTGTTTTTCAATACTTTACATGTAGTAACTTATTTAGTCAGCACAAAACCCTATGAGGCATAAGAGCTATTATTATCTCAATTTTACAGATAGGGAGACTGAAGTACAGACTTTTCCATCTGAATAACATCACTCAGCTAATAAACAGAGGAGCCTAGGTTCAACAGTCTGTGCCGGACAGTGTTCATCTGAAAAATAGCATGTGATTAAGAAGGTCCTAGAAATAAGCATTCTTGTGCCAGATGACTAAGATTTTCAAGATAAATGTGCAACCAATAACTAGGTTTCAAGGCACATAGGAAACAAGCAAATTAGTTTATGGAATATAAGTGGATACTTTTCCTACAAGATAATGTGGCTGACAAGCTTGCAGAATACTGTTGCAAAGCTGAAACTGGAAGTCAAAATTCTCCGTCATCAGGGTAGCTGGAGAGAGCATCTCACTAAAGGGGAGTATTGGTTCTTTGTCTCTGCATTTTTGGGGATTCCTGAGGAATATGGATGTGCTGGCTGTACTCTTCAGCTTCTCAGTAAGACTCTGTACAGAGTGGTGAATGTGGGTCACTGTGATACCCGGTGATCCCTCCTTTAATGCTCTCGTTTCTTTGTCAATAAATTCTCTTTGAAAAACCTACCATTTATTAGTGTGATTTTGGGGAGTCTTGTGATTATAATTGGTATAAATGCAAAACTTACTATCCCATCTTTGAATCAAGTGTACCTTCTGTTTGCTTCTGATGGTTTTATTCTGTTATCTTCTCCTAGGCTTTTAGAAGAGGGAAAGGAGGGGGTGGCCGGGAAACTGAGCATATAGGAAGGAATTCCAAGCAAGGAGAATTGTATGAAAAAAGTTACAAAGTCAGGAATGCATATACTAGATTTTAGATGATAAATAAATTATTTAAGACTCAATTCCATAGTGTAAACAGATTAGCTTTGTACATTTTAATACATTATAAGGAATACATAAATTATTAGAATTTTCTGCATAACACCTTGATGTCTCAAGTACCATTTGCTTCTTTCTTTTACATAAATAGTTAATTCCATAAAAATAGATTATTCATCTACCTTTCAGCATGTAAAAGTTAACACAAACAACAACAAAGTTGCCACCCTGGGATGTACTTGGAGAAGTCTGGATTAAGTGGCAGGAAATTTGGAACAAACAGTGAGAAGAAAGTACGAGCTGGGAGGGGTGGGCAGTAGGAAAAACCCATGGAGTCTATAGGGGACAGGCCCCTGCATGAGCAAAATATGTCTTATGGAATAAGTGTGTTTCGGCATAGATTATGTAGGGAGGACGGATATATGTAGCTTTGGAAAAACCACCAGGATCTCCCATGCCCACATAGGCATCTGTTACACAAAGGCTGGAACTCAGAACCAGGAAAGTCAGAGAAGCACCTCAGTTCTTAAGCTGAGATATGGTATATTTTCAGATTGTTCCTGGAAAGGAAAACAGGATTTCTGTTATCTTCCTAGGCTGAGTGTTTTTTCGTTCACTTGTTCACTTTAACCTGAGTACTGTTTCTTGGTATCTCAGGGTTGGTGGCCAGTTTTCTTCAGCTCCCAGCTGGTTACCATAATGGTCACTGCTATGCCAAAAAGAGTTTCCACTTCCGGATTTTTTTTCCTCTAGGCATGTATCTGTCTGTCTGTCTATCTGTCTATCTGTATTGAAGTACATATATAATTCTTTTGTACAATTTTCTGGGAATACATTCCCAAGTCATTATTATTTATAATATTTACTATATTGTTGATTAGGTTTGTATCATATTCTATTTTATCAGTCTACTTTTAAATCATTTCCCTAATTGGGATCTTGAGTTTGTCTCAAATTTTTCATTGTTACAAATATTCAAATATTTGGCAAATTTTTGGCTTCTTTTTAGAATGTATTCTTACAGAAGGAATTTGATAAGGTTATTTTAGAAAGATTGTACTAATTTGTAAAGCCTCAGAAATATATGAGGCTGTTTGTTTTATAATACTCCCAATAAATTTTTGGTAATTTATAGGAGAAAATTTGACCAAATTTTTATTTTTTGCCTTCTTTTTGTTCTTACCAGTTAAACTGAGCATTGTGTATGTTTGTTACTTACATTTATTTCCTTTTATTTTTCTTTACCTACTTTGAAATTAATACCAGGATTTGTAAGCACTGCTTATATAAAGTATTTAACCTTTGATTATTTGTTTAGACAGTTTATCTTGGGATATGTAATTTTCTGAAACATTCCTGTTGTCATTATAAATCAGATTCACCTAAATTTACTCTCATTTTCTGATAAGAAACACTGCTTGTTTTTGAGTTTTTTTCAAGTTTTTTTTTTTTTTTTTTTTTTTGCCTTGAAGAGTAAGGGAGGTTTTTTAATCTGGTAAAACTTCAGCTTCATAAGGGTGAAATAACAAGTATTTGAGGTTGCAAAGTTGTAAAGAAACATTCTTTTTTTTTAGAGTTTATTTATTTGAGAGACAGAGCACAGGCAGAGGGAGGGGTAGAGGGAGAGGAAGAAGCAGACTCCCCACTAAGTGTGGAGTGTGGAGTGTGGAGCCCATCACTGGGGGAGAAAGGCGGGGGACTCTATTCCAGGATCCGGAGATCATGACCTGAGCTGAAGTCAGATGCATTTAACTGACTGAGCCACCCAGGTGGCCCCAAGGGAAATAAACATTTTAAGTACCAGGGAAGCGGCATTAGAGTAGTACACTAAGGCGTAGCAACACTGGTTCAAACAGGATTTCTTAGAGCCTTTTTCCTGCCATTCCTTAGAATGTCTGAGTCCAGAAGTTGGAACTGCTCTGTTGTCTCTGCACTGTTGGTACCTGTAGGGAGCGAGTATGAAAGACAACAATGGGCTATATATGTAGGGGCAGGGCCTGTGCTTTTGGATGTGCTACCATGCTGTTTCTTAGTTCCCTTGATGTTTAGTTAGTTTGGCAGTTAAATATGAGAGAGGATATAATTTTTAACTCTGCAGAAAAGTAGTGGTATTTCTTTTTTAAGGCAGCATTTTGTAACTTTACAATGTCAGGTTAAACTTATTTCTCTCTCTCTCTCTTTCATTCTCTCTCTCTCTCTCTCCCTCTCTCCCCCTCCTTGCTTCCCTCCCAAAATGTTCTAGTGACGCATATTTGAGAATAGTTTGTGTGTTCTCAGAAATCTCATCTTTCATTAAAAATGGAACAACCCTCAACAGCCCAACACAAAAATAATAACAGCAAAACTAACCATGAACTCAGTGATATGGTCATTTAGACAACCTTCATAGCATTTTGGGACGCTGTTTCTGTTTTAACTCACACTATCACAGTTAGTAGAGGAGTGAGTACTTCTGTAAGTCATCTCTTTACTGCAGGGAGGATTTTTACCACTGTGTGGGCTTTCTGTAGCTTGGAGAAGTAGTGAAATGGCCTCCAACCTGAGAGTTATTAGTTTCTTTGGCTTATTCCAAAAAAGCCTGATGGAGGAATTCGAATGTGCTACAGAGACAAGTACATAATGGACGGATGGATGAATGAGCAATAAAGTGTTTGGGTGAGGCTGCCAAAGATGTTAGTAAGAGATAACATTACAGATGCTATTTTCATTTAGTGGTGGTTTGGGTTCTTTTGAGTTTGTATTTTGAAGTAAAGTTCACAAAATGGGCTCACTGCTGCGTTTAGTTTCACTCATTTTGTCATTTTGCAGTTTTTAATTTGTCCAGGAATATTCATTGAAAAAAGTAATAGCATAATAGTACAATGGAGTAATTTTGTTTCCTGTAGATGGTATTAGTCACATGATTAGTTATTTCCATAAGTTCCATGTATCTTTTAGAAATTTATCTTTCCAAATTTTTCATGGGTTAAAAATAACCTTCAGCTTTAAAGGAAGTTTTACATGTTAGGAATGATAGTCCAGAGTTTGGGCTAGAAAAAAATTCATGTAGAGGCACCTGCATACTCAGTCAGTTGAGCGTGCGACTGGATTTTGGCTCAGGTCATGATTTCAGGGTCCTGGGATCAAACCCTGCATCAGAGGGAGTCAGCTTGTGCTTCTCCTTCTGCTCCTCCCCCATGTGCGAGTGCATTCTCTCTCTCTAAAATAAAATAAATTTCTTTAAAAAAAAAGAAATTCATGTATATAGCATAATTTAGAATCAAATTTTAAGCATTATTTAAGAGAAAAAAGGTAGGAAATTTTAAAAATCAACTTTGGTGTCCTGAATAGCTTTTTTGAGGTGGAACGGTACTCCCGTAAGCATTTTTCTCCCTAGAATCTTATTGGAAGATGCTTTCTCACTCCTGTGATGCCTTTCTGTCATCTTCCATAGTATTATTATGAGTAAAAAAAAAAACAAAAAACAAAAAACTAACTTTTAGGAGTCCTTTGAGGTTTTAGGGAAAGAAGAGTACCTTTTACAGCATGTAGAGGAAAGACATGAAATTTCTCCCTTCTTCAGTAGGAAAAAGGTTAAATGGCTGACACTTTTTATTTAAATGATCGAAGTGTTAGTGTACGTGACAGTTTGTGAAAAGTCAGGATAAGAGTTGAGACTGGTTTCAGGCTACATTAATCTTTCCTACCTGAAGTGAGAAATAAATACTTCATAGAAATGTATATGGAGATATAATGTCTTTTCCTTTTGAGTGACAGTTTGAGTCACTGTCGTTGAATGTGATTACCTTTGGATTGCTGTTTGGGATTGAGAGAAATGAGTGGGTGGTTTCAGTGCAGTTTCAATGTAGTTAAATCAAATAAGTTTTAGAATTAGTATTAATTTGGCCCCCTTATTAGATACCTTTAATGAGGAACCCAGTTCTTACACAGGTAACTTCTTTACGACTTTTTATATAGAGTTTATTGTCAAACAAATGTAATTGACCTGGAAATCTTAAATTCATGTACATTGTTTTCCCTTTTTGAGTCTACTTAAATGTACCTTTTGAAGAATGAAATAATGCCTAGTAGTTTTGGGGGGGTTTTGGGGGGGCATTTTAAAAATATTGGTTATTTTAAATACACATAGCACTAACAAAAAGACTCAGAATCCAAATTTTGACTCTTTTTGACCTGGGAGACCTATCTGGGGAGTACTTTAAATGAGGGCTCTGTCTCTAACTAGTTTTATTTGTCAGACTAATAATACAGTGACAGGAAAGGAATAGAATCTCTTAGCTAGTATGTTTTGGGATAAGTCACTGGATGAGGGAACAAATCAGAGTTTTCCATTTTTGCTTTTTGTTTAACTGCTTTTGAGAACAAACACTCGACCTGGTTGGGATTGGGAGTTGTTAATGGAATTTATAACAGAACAGTAAAAGAAAGAAAATCGTTAGAAAGTTGTGTTAATCAATGTGGAAGTAGAAATAAATTGTTGTACCTGAGGAGATGATGGAATTGTTGTTTTGTGACTTATTCTGTGATTGTTACCTCTGGGTTTTTTGATGTCAATGAATAAATTATACAGAATTAGTTAAGACTTTTAATTGGATAATCCAATGTGACTGACTTGAGAAATTGCATTTCTGATAGTAACTTCATAATGTTAAACTGGTTTTAACTAGTTTTAAGAAATAATAAATGTAAAGAGTGTTTCCTATTTAGTGGGGTAGAGAAAACAGGGGTAAAGTTGTTATTCTGGTTTTTGTAATGTTTTTACATGGATTCCTGGATGATTGTGAAGTCCAGCAGATGGTTGGTCATTTAGGGGTGCATTTCATTGCTGAGGCCCACTGATTTGGGGACTCTAGTGAAGATGTCATCTTTGTTACATTTGTATTCTTTATTTCCTGATATCTGGATTTTATTTTAATTTTTAAAACATTTTAATATATAGATAAAAAGATAGAATTGTGGTTTTGTTTTTTTCCCTTGTAAAAACATCTTCATTTTGGGGCACCTGGGTGGCTCGGTGGGTTAATCCTCTGCCTTTGGCTCAGGTCATGGTCCCAGGGTCCTGGGCTCGAGTCCCGCATCAGGTTCTCTGCTCAGCAGGGAGCCTGCTTCCCCCTCTCTGCCTGCCTCTCTGCCTACTTGTGATCTCTCTCTGTCAAATAAATAAATAAAATAAAATAAATTAAAAAAACAAAAAAAACAAA
Organism: Enhydra lutris kenyoni; assembly: GCF_002288905.1. Taxonomy (NCBI): domain Eukaryota; kingdom Metazoa; phylum Chordata; class Mammalia; order Carnivora; family Mustelidae; genus Enhydra; species Enhydra lutris. The sequence goes on from NW_019154093.1 coordinate 48,573,700, forward strand.
ACATCTTCATTTTATGTTCCTGGGTGTATTTGACATCTTTTTGTATAAGGAATTAAGGTATAAAATACAGCACAAAATAAAATTAAGTAAAAATCGAATGCCTATTGTGCGTTATGCATTGTGCCGGAAACCAAGGATACAAAAGTAAATAGGATTCACTTTTTTCTGTTGAGTAGCTCAGAGTTCAGCAGGGGAGGAATATTAAGTAAGGAGACTGTTAGAAGCATGTTGCCTCCTCTGCCAGAGGAGCTCATAATTGTTCATTCACTTAGTTCTTTTGCACATCCATTTATTTAATAAATCTTTATTTCATGCCTTCTATAAAGAGAGCCTCGTCAACCAACTGTTAGGTTTTGGCATTGTAATGGTGAACTAGATAGATGTGAAACCTCACCTCAAGGAGAACTCACTACCCATGTAAATTACCTGGGCACAGGGATCATTGTCATGTTTGTTCACTGTTAACCTCTGTGCCTAGAAAAGTGCTAGACACATAGTAGGGGTGCAGTAAATATTATTGGAAGAAAAAAAATAGATGACCCAAAACCTGAGCTCAGATTCTTTTCCTCTTTGCTGGAGAAGGCTTGATAGGATTTAGAGAGTAATTGTTGCCTAAGAGAAAAATGAGTAGAATATTCTACACAGAGGGCATAGTTTAAACATAGGTAGGGTAATATTGAAGCTTAATACAAAATTTACTATTTTCTTTTAGAAGTAGATCAGAATTAAAGTTTCTGAACTTTGAAGAAGTTATAGCTTTTACTGAAACAATTAAAAGCACCTCTTCATGTGGCATGTAATATTTTAGTAGACATGCTTATCAGGATTTTTTCTTTTCTAAAAGAATTAATATTAATTGTTAATTAATATTAATAATTAATATTAAACTGACAGTATTATATCACTAAGTTGCTGTATTTTAGTGGCACTTGTGATTTAATAATGAGTGTAAGTAAACTCTCCACCCAACATCAAGCTTGAACTTATGACCCTGAGATCAAGAGTCACATGTTCTACCAATTGAGCCAGTCATGTTCCCCTACCAACAAAAGCTTTTTTATACATCCTTGAATTTTAACATTGTCTTGATGACATCATGAATATTCAGAAAGAAGTAAAAATGTTGAACCATTAGTGAAATAAATGATCTTTTAGGCTTATTTTTAACATTTTCTTTTTATCTGAACGAAAATGAAATGGAAAAAAGTTTTCTGGAAGCTTGTAGGCTATAGGTTAGCCTGGTTGAAATCATGTCCCCTCCTATTAAGTAGTTTTCTCATTTCCATTTTAGGGAAAAAAATCATTAACATATATAAACAGAAATAAATCAGATTTCAATATGCCAGCACTCGTAGTAGACTGTGGCTTGCGTTAATGTTTCAGTAGAGCTTGAAGTCACAGCCTCAGTTCCATAGAGGTCCCTGATAATCAGAAGACATGGTGCTTACCAGGACCCCAGACAGCAAGAGCAGTAGCATCCATGACAGGGTTTAGTTCAAAGTAATTAAGAAAAAACGGTACCAGAAAAGTTGATGTTTTTATATTATAGCTTAATAAGACTTATATAGGAATGTATGATTTTGCAGAAATCTATATAAAGAGCAAACTGAATGGAGACAATGTCAGAAAAGTAAAGTTTTTATAATCAAGTGCCTAAAGTTTATCACAAGTGTAAGCTTATGGCAGAGTATACTGTCGCCAGAGTAGCATCTATTCTTGCAAAAATGCTCATATGATGCAAAATCCAATGACAGTTCCAATTCCGACCTTACAAATTCCCTTCTCAAAGAAGTGCATCTGTTTATTAGGAGTTATTCTCTGAATGTGAATGATTTCAGTCCCAAGTCACCGCACCTGTTGCTGGGAGATATTTATTCCAATCACTAGCCTAAAGCACAGAGAGTTATTGCTTGACATTTTATAGCGTGGGGGGAAAAAAAACCTGTCTTTTCAAAATCATTTGTTCAGAGTGGAGAAAATGGAGCAAAACAGTTCATTTTACTCTAAGCACCACTATTTGGGGATATTCACATTTGCACAGCACAAAGCTGCAATATTGATTTTTTTGCTCACAGGGCCTCCCACAAGTTTTTTTCTTCGATTATCAGGGTTGCACGATGGATTGGATTATACTTTGTTTGCTGGGATGCTCCCCCCCCCACCCCGCCTTGTTGAAATAGAAATAGATTGAAAATACGACTTAGAATAAATGTCATAGTAATAGTATAATTAAAGGGCTTTAATTTGGGAATTTTTTATGTTGATTATGTTGATTGGACAGTTTCATTGTAAGCTTAACAGTCAAACACACTATTATTTCCTTTCCTGCTCTTCTTCCCCTAAGACTAGAAAGCACCCAGTACATCCTGCTTACTATGTCCTCTGCCTCCAGGGTCTGCAGACCTGCTTCTAAGAGGCATTAAAGTAACCTTTAAGGATATGAACTTGGGAGCTGCATCAATGTATCTCAAACCTTGATTTCATTCTTACTGGATGATATGATGATGGAAAAAGTAATTTTTCTGTGCCTCAGTTTCTTCCTTTTTAAAATGGTGATAATAGTAATATCACCTACCCCATACAGTTTTGAGCATTTTACTCAGTAAGTATTCATAAAGTCCTTAGCGGAGTTTCTGGAGATGTTGGGGATGAAGAAGGTGGCAAATCCTCTCCCACAACAAGTATAAATCTGAACAGAATTGTGAACCACAACAATTTAAGGCTGTGGAAATGAACCAGAGCCAAATAAGAAATTGGGAAGCATTTATTTATGAAAAGCTATACAACTTCTGGTATGAACAATGGAAGTTCAAAGCCCTCTAGCCTGGGGCTGCTCCTACCCTCCACTCCTTACTAAGTCTTTGTGCTTAGTTTCATTAGGGCAAGGCTGGCCTTGAAAGGCAGAGATTGCTGCCAGAGAGAGTTGGCTTGATTTGGAGTGGAGGGTGGAAACCTGTGCCCAGCAGTGTTGCCAGTGAAAGTAGTAAACACTGTGGAAAACAGATGGGAAAGACTCACAGCTCTGCTAGCCTGAGGTTGCAGTCCCTACTGGGGAGACTGGAGGGCCAGTCTGAAACAAACCCAGGGAATCTTTGAAATGAAAAGAGCCAAAGTTCTCTGTGCATTCTTGACTAAGTGGGAAGCTACACACACATGCCAAAGAAATGTGAGAGGAGTTGGCAGAAAGTAAATAACTGAGGCTGACTTGGAAACTGCCTGAACCTCGCACACTCTCCCTAACACACACTCAGATCAGTCCGCAGAGGGTAGAGACCTTGTTATGTGTTCATGGTGTTTAAGGTAAAGACTCTGCCCAGTCGTTGGCCCATCACTAAGCTATGCAGAGACAGGGATAATCTCTAGGAAGCCAGGCTAGAAAATAAAAATAAGAATTAAAATAACAATAGTGAGCAGAGACAGCAGCGGAAGAAGAGGAAGAAGACGGAGGGCACAGATTCTGTAGCTTAAATCCAGTCAAGATTCTAAAGAGAAAATATTACAGTAGCAGCAATTCTCTGGGGAAGAAAATCTGGATCCGCAGTTGCTAACAGAATATTTTTAAAAATGTCTAGTTTCCAACAACAAAAAATTTACAAGATTTGCAGAGAAACAAGGAAATTGACCCATACTCAGGAGAAAAAGCATTCAGTAGAAACTGTGTCTGATGTAGGCCCAGATGTTCGATTTAGCAGATAAAAATTTCAAAGTGTCTATTAGGAATATGTTCAAAGATTAAAGTAAAACTACATCTATATTAGAAAATTAAGAGGAAATATGATGGCAATGACTTAATAAATATGTAATCTCAATAGAGAAATAAAAACTATTTTAAAAAGGCCTTGGAGAAAGTCTTGGCACATATTAGTTATTATATCATTGTGTTGCAAATAAATTAACATTTTCCTTCCCTAATACAGATACCCAGCTTTATCTGAACCCAGAAATTGTGATTCAGTAGGTCTGGATTAGGGCTTGAAGATCTTTTTAAAAACATTTACCAGTTGACTCTGATGCAAAATCATGTTTGGGAATCACTTATACAGTCCTGGCAAGTGACTTAAAAAAAAAGTCCTAAAAATACCCACTTCAAACAGTTAAGAATTACATCATATACAAAGGAAGAAAGTGTGGTTAAGAAATAGTAGCCATACCTGTGATGTTTTTTTTCTGTGACTCAATATAGTAAGTCATTAACGTGTTATAAATAAAGGAGTAAATTAATGTATTTGGGAATAAGATCTGTTCTGGGTTTTTTTTTTTTTTTTTCCCATCACATTTTCTTAGTGAAAATGTTGAATTAAAAAAATTAATATCAATGGCAACAGTTTTATTTAAGACTTTTCCAAAGTTCCTCCTGCGTACCATTGTTGGAGATTGAACCCACTCCTTGAAGTTTTTAGGAAAAATAGTGTGAAGTGGTTGAAGAAGGCACAGCCATTTACATTTTACTAAGAAATTAATGTAAATTTTTCTTGTGATCCCATGTTGGCCTATGTTTATTTTATCCCTTTGACTGTCTTTGATTAAAATAGTTAATCCAGGATGATGTCTGCTTATGATTTGTGTGAACCCTGGCTGCCTAGTCATCACATGTGCTTTGGAGGATTACCTTGACAGTACTGTATAAGCTACACAGTTGTGCCATGACACATCCATGTTAGCCTTCTCATGTATGTTTATATTTTAAAAAAATAGCAAGTAATTTATTACTCAGTTACTGCTTGAGAATGGTAGAATAGCATGTGTTACCTGATAAAAAGGAACTTGCCTACTTAGAATCACAGATTGGTGAAATTTGATGCAACTTCGAAATGACTTTAATTCTTCAGAAAAAGAAATTAAAACTCAGAAATGTAAAATGCCTTTGCCAAACCCACAAGCCTCACCCAGACACACGTGCTTTAGTATCCCATATTCTTGCCATGTATATATATTTGAAGAGTGTAGACTGTGCTGTCTTTATATTTATGGCATACTACACTACATTTCCAAAAATAAAATTTTCATTATTATCTATATGTTCTGTGAATCTTCCCCATAATTTTATCCTGTCAAATTTACTAATATTCATTGGTAGATTTTCAGATTGTGTGAAAATTTTATAAAATTATTATCAATAAAGTGGCTTGAGAAGTCACACAATACTTTTCTGTTTATTGCCGCTAAGAAGAGCATGAGCTCAGAAGTCTGAGAACCTGTGTACATTATAGACAAGCTTGTAGTAATCCTTGAGACGCCGAACTTTATGCCTTAGTTTCATACTCTGTAAAAATGGTATTATAATAGTAACTTATTCCGTTGTTTTCCGTTGTTGATCTTGATGTTGGTTAGCATTAAAAAAGTGATCCATATAAAGCACTTAGCACAGTGCCACAACATAATAATTAGTGTGTAAATGTTAGCTATTATAACAAGTTTTCTGTGTTCCTATTTGAATTTCTGTGTTTCTGATTGGAAAAACAGGGTTTAAATAAATGAAAGCTCATAAACATGTTACTCACCTGTCTTTATGTTAAACTTTAATGAACCCCAGCAGTACCTAGAAAATAATAAATTGGCAGAATTTTTTTTTTCTTTTTTGAGGATGGCATATCATTTTCACTGATTATAAGTGATTTATCTGTTTCTAAATGCTAACTGTTTTTATTTCCATGACCAAAGGAAATAGGTATTATAGAGGGGGAAGATTGTAATTATTTATGGTTTTAACAAACTCCAGTTCAATTTAGCTTTGGTTTGATAATATTTGTTGGAATTACGTGTCACGTACCCACCTAGGCATTGGAATTATAAGAACTCTATCATCATAGTCTAGCAGGGAAGATATAAATTAAAAATGAATATGCATAGTACTGTGTGGTAACAATAAGCACTTTAGTGAAGAAGTATAAAGTTCAATGGAAACAGAGGGGAGAGAGCAAGAATTTATAAAGAACACTTGTGATTCAAAACAATAGACATTGTAGCATTTAATAAAGCAATATTCACTATTAAGAACTCTTTTAGTTCTCTGCAAAGCATAAGCACCATGATCTCTCTTCTCCAGAAGATTCTACATTAGAAATCGAAATTATTAAAGTATGCAGATCTTTCTGTCTCCTTTTCCTTCTTCTTCTTTTTTTTTTTTATTTCCTTACTTTACCTGTTTGGATGACTATAGCTAAGGTTTAAAAATCCTCTCTCTGAATTACCAAAACAGCAGGACACTCAACAATGCAATTTCTTAAATATCTTTCAAAAGCAGAGAAAAATTAACTTAGGACCTTAATAACTATAATCCTGCATACTATCAACAGCAACAAAAATTAAGGGCTTATTTTAAAAACCACAATGCTTCATAGTCAATCCTATATTTTTGACAAGTAGTGAAAGTTGTGAATTATGGCTCCAAGCCAGTCTTCTAATGTGTTCTAAAATTCACAGTATTTTCTAATAATATGATTTATTCTCATTTATTAAGGAGTTATAATTACAAAATATCTCTGCCTTTAAAATACTTTGTGCTTCAAAATTTTGTATGTTGCTTGTTTGAATTTCCACAAAGCTTTTGCCATTGCAGTAAGTGAAACTCTAAAGCATTTATTTTTTAAGATTTTATTTATTTATTTATTTGAGAGAGGTGGGAAGCGAAGAGGGGAGAAGCAAAGGGAGAAGCAGATTCCTTGCTGAGCAGGGAGCAGGGGGCTTGGGACTCCAGGATCTTGACCTGAGCCAAAGACAGGCACTAAACTGACTGAGCCACCCAACCGCCCCTAAAAGCGTATTTTCTATCAAAAACAAATATAAGAATACTAGTTTAAAAAAAAAAAAAGAATGCTAGTTTAAGTTGAATTAGAGAGTCAGTACAGTATCGGAAAACAGAAAAAAGCAGTAAAAAACATGTAAAACTTTAGTTATGAGGTTTCACAGTAAACTTTTCGAAAGGCTGGCCTATTTACTATCTGTCTTGACATTTGTTAAGCTCCATTTCTTTTCTTTTTTTTTTTTTTTTAAGATTTTATTTATTTATTTGAGCAAGAGTATGAGTCGGGGGCGCAGAGGGAGAGGAAAAAGCCAACTCCCCACAGAGTGCGGAGCCTGAAGTAGGGCTCAGTCCCAGGACCCCCTGAGATCATGACCTGAGCTGGAAGTTAGACCTTTAAGCCTCCCAGGAGCTCCTGTCTAGCTCCATTTCTGTATTCCTTCTTCATTAATAATGCACCTCTCCACATAATTTTAGTAATCTCATAAGACCATAAACCTTCTTGGTGAAAACCTCCCAAGGTTGGGGTGGGATGCAATCCTCTGAAGATTTCTGTGCTCCAAATTGTGTCCTTTTTTGCTCTCTTCATTCCAATTACACCTTTAGTTTTCTCAGTAAAACCAAGAGCTCAGTGAAGTCTGAGAATTGGTGATTTTTTATTTTGAAGATTTTATTTATTTATTTATTTGAGAGAGAGAGAGAGAGAGAGAGAGAGAGAATGGGAGAGTACCAGACGGTCAGAGGGAGAAGCACACTCCCCGCTGAGCAGGGAGCCCAACGTGGGACCTGGTCCTGGGATTCCAGGATCATGACCTGAGCTGAAGGCAGTTGCCTAACCAACTGACCCACCAAGCACCCCAGAATTGGTGATTTTTTTTTTTTATTAAAGATTTTATTTATTTATTTGACAGACAGATCACAAGTAGGCAGAGGCAGGCAGAGAGAGAGGAAGGGAAGCAGGCTCCCTGCCGAGTAGAGAGCCCGACTTGGGGCTCGATCCCAGGACCCTGGGACCATGACCTGAGCTGAAGGCAGAGACTTTAACCCACTGAGCCACCCAGGCACCCCAGAATTGGTGATTTTTAAGTCCTATCAAAGTGTAACCCAGTTAGCCTTCTGGAGGATTATTTACCTGTTAGGAAGAAGGTACATGTTTTACCAGGTGACATTTTTCATTGAATTAGTATACAATACAGTTAAAGAGATCAGGTTTTGACATTGGATTGACCTGGACATAACCTAGTTTTGAACTTGAAGTTCATAACTTGGAACCATTTACTTCTGAAGGTCAGGTTTTTTCCCTATAAAAAGGGACATAAAGGATAATTTACGTGATGCAGAGAAATTAAAAGGATGGAGATAAGAAAAAATACTAAAATTATTGCTAGTCTTTTATAACAGGACTGTTTGAGACGGTGACAGGTTAGAAAATTGAAATACAAAATTGAGGCAATGCTGGAGAAGTTTTTGATAGTGGTAGCTAACCATGGGTAGAACACCAGCACAGCAAAGATGGACTTCACTCACACATCTGGCTGTCTCTGGGTTTACCCTTTGTCCTATGCTGTGTTGCTACTTCATGGGTCCCCGGTTGGTAACTTAAAATCCTAATCTTTTATTCCATCTGCAGATCTTTTTCAGCACTCATGAACAGAAGGTGTCTGCACTCTTTCTAATACACCACACTTACATTCATGTAGCATTTTTAATTGAGCACGGTTATGTACGTGATCTTATCCTAGAGTCACCCAGGTAGGAAAAGTCACATCACAGGTGTTTCATCTCCGTTCTGTAGATGACAAAAGTGACTCTTAGACAAATTTCGCCCTTCTTGGGTTTTTTCATCTTGTCAGACAGGGTGTTGACGCCTTTGAATGCCCAGCTGCTGCATGCATCCATTGATGCCACTTTTAAATAAAGTGTCTATAAATTGACATAAGCTAATATGCCATAAGTATGTTGTTGTCATAGTATCTTCGGTTTTCTTTTTGGAGGGGGTGCAAAACTGCTAAGACAAAAGTATTTTTTAACATAATGCTACTAACAGCAATTAATACGTCTACATTAAATGAGAAAGTAAAGTCATTATATACAGAGATTTTATTCCACTGCCTAAATGAAGATTGTTTCTTGATTAGTTGTTCCATTCTGTATTTGTAAAACATCATTATTTATAAATCCATTGATTAAATTGGTCGTTTTTCTTTGGATTGACTCAAAAAGAGTCATTTAGTTTCTGCTTGTAATTAGATTATACAGAAAATATTTTGTTTGAGTAATTTTAAATTATGCAGGTGAATAGTTCAGCTAAAGATACATATTTAAACTAAAAAATTCTTGACATAAGGAGTCAAAGAATTATTTAATGTGTGATTGGATGACTTAAAAAACGTACTTTTCGTGATACCTCTTGAATGTAGACATGAATCATATTACTTGAAATGCCTTGTTAAAATAATATATTTCATAAATGTGTTGATTTTAATTTCTTTTTTCTTTCTTTTATTTTTAAGGTTTCAGCAGAGCAGCTTTACCATTCGGGCTAGTTAGGCGAGAATTATCCTGTGAAGGTTATTCTATAGATCTGCGATGTCCAGGCAGTGATGTCATCATGATTGAGAGCGCTAACTATGGTCGGACAGATGACAAGATTTGCGATGCTGACCCATTTCAGATGGAGAATACAGACTGCTACCTCCCAGATGCCTTCAAAATTATGACTCAAAGGTAAATACTTATGTGCTGATATCCTATTTTAGCTACTGCATCCAAACTGGTAAAGTTATTATAATAATTCCAAAGTAGATGAATAGAGTCCATATCTCAGCCCATTTATTAAACTGAATGAGGCTTTTGCCTACTAATGTTGATTTCTCCTTTTAAGCTTTCAACATTTAAATCTCTATATCATTTTTATATAGTTTGACATATCAGAAGGAATATGTAATACCTTTCTTTGATTTTTATATATCATAAAATACAGAGTAAGAATAATCCAAATGTAATCTTTTTTTAGGTCTGCAGAATTTTGGAATTTTTTTCTAACATTAAGAATATATAACTCTCTGGGTCTTTGGAATAATTGTCCTTAATTTTTTTTTTTTTTAATTTATTTGACAGATCACAAGTAGGCAGAGAGGCAGGCAGAGAGAGAGAGGAGGAGGAGGCAAGCTCCCCGCTGAGCAGAGAGCCCGATGCGGGACTCGATCCCAGGACCCTGAGATCATGACCTGAGCCGAAGGCAGAGGATTTAACCACTGAGCCACCCAGGCGCCCCCTTAATTTTTTTTTAAAGATTTTATTTCTTTATTTGAGAGAGAGAGAGAGAGAGAGAGAGAATGAGAAGAGAGGTCAGTGGGAGAAGCCGACTCCCTGCTGAGCAGGGAGGCTGATGTGGGACTCGATCCCGGGACTCTAGGATCATACCTGGGCTGAAGGCAATCTGCTTAACCGACTGAGCCACCCAGGCGCCCTCATCCTTAATTTTTTAAAAAAGATTATTTAGGGTCATGTGGGTGGCTCAGTTGGGTAATTGTTTGCCTTTCAGTGCAGGTCATGATCCCCAGTCCTGGGACAGAGTCCCTCATCAGACTCCCTATTCAGTGGGGAGTCTGCTTCTCCCTCTGCCTTTCCCTTCCCCCCGTTCGTGCTTTCTTGCTCATACTTTCTTTTTCTCTCACATAAATAAATAAAATGTTAAAAAAAAATTTTATTTATTATTTTAGAGCAGGGAGGGGCCGGGTCAAAGGGAAAGAAAGAATCCTCAACCCTAGTCCCTGCTGAGCATGGAGCCTGACATGGGGCTCGATCTCATAATAGTGAGATCAACACCTGAACCAAAATCAAGAGTCGGTCGCTTAACTGACTGACCCACCCAGGCACCCCAGTCCTTAATTTTTTTATTAATATTTTTTACAACAAAAATGAGCAGAGAAAGTAGAGTTATCATACTTCTATTGCTATATAGACACAACCTCTCCAGTTACTGACGTCCTGTGTTGGGGTGGCTCAGTTATTGTAACAGATGAACCCACACTGATGCCTCATTATCATCCAAAGTCCATAGTTTACATGAAGGTTTATCCCTGGTGTTGAGTATTCTATGGGTTATGACAAATTTATGATGGCATGTGTCCACCATTGTAGTATCATACAACTTAGTTTTGCCCTTTTAATAGGTATGTGGTGATGTGTCATAGCTTTCATTTGCATTCCCAGTGACATGTCATATTGACCATTTTTTAATATGCTTACTTGCCATCATATATCTTCATTGGTGAGTTGTCTATTCAGGTCTTTTGTCCATTTTTTAGTCAGTTGTTCATTTAAGAGTTCTTTATATATTTTGGGTAACAATTCTTTATCAGATAGGGCTGTTGGCAAATATTTCCTATCAGCCTGTGGTTTGTCTTCTTATTCTCTTGAAACAGCTTTAAAAAAAAAAAAAAACAAACAAAAACAGCAAGTTCAGGTTAAGAAAACAAATAGTGTGCTTTCTGTCTTTCTCTCCTTCCATATATTTATCTCATTGATTAATATTATGTTTTTTAAAATGGTGTGTTGGAGTGGCTCCATAAGTTGAGTGTCTTGACTTGTTTTCAGCTCAGGTCATGATCTCAGGGATGTGAGATCAAGCCCGGATTCTGGTTCTGAGCTCTCTCCCTCTCCCTCTGCCCCTCCTGTTACTCTCTCTCTCTCTTTCTCTCTCTCTCTCTTAAATAAATCTTTAAAAACAACAAAAAAAAGATTTCTGAAAATAATGTGTGTTGGAAGGTGTGTTATAAAATTTAAAATATATAAATGATATCTCTTAAGGGGATAATTACCTTCCTACATATAGATAGAATACCAAAAAAACTGCTGAGAATGGATATTGCTTTTTCGCGGCCTTACTACAGAGCACCTAACTCCTGGCCTCTTTTTTTCCTCTTTTCTCAATTTTGCTACACTTGACATCTTAATTAAAATTTTCTTATATATAAGATATTAAAATTGTGGTTAGTTATGGTCAACCGATGTAATCATGTCCAGCAGTTGTAGTTATTTGGAACACAGAAACTCTCTGAAGGAACATTTAAATATCACAGAGTTTATTATACATTATTGCTTTTGTATTTTGTTTACTAGGAAAACCCTTCATCTTTCTCTTCAAAGCCTTCATTCTCTTCTCCTGCTTCTTTTCCCCCACTGGACACAATATTTTGTCTAACTTTCTAGCTTATTTATTAGTGTACCTTAAAGTAGAATAGCAAAATTTCTAGACTGGGGTCTGTTTAGTGTAAGCAAAATGAAAACATCAAAAGGTGCTAAGAGGCAATGAAGAAAAAAAAAAGTAGAAAAACTGTTTTTTAAAAAATCCATGCCAGCAGCACTTGGGTGGCTCAATGGGTTAAAGCCTTTGCCTTCGGCTCAGGTCATGATCCCAGGGTTCTGGGATCGAGCCCTGCATCGGGCTCTCTGCTTGGCAGGGAGCTTTCTTCCCTTCCTCTCTCTCTGCCTGTCTTTCTGCCTTCTTGTGATTTCTCTCTGTCAAATAAATAAATAAAATCTTTAAAAAAATCCATGTCATAAGAATATGGGTACAAATTGCTGTAAAATCTCTGATTTCATAGAGAATAGGTATTGGCCATATTATAAGTAGCACATTATAAGTAGTTTTTCTTTAAGGTTAATACTGGTTAAGATTTTTTTAAGAAACCAGAGAACAGATTTCATCAAATTTTTATTTTGGTTTCCAACAAAACCAAAGATTTTCCATCAAAATGATTTAATTCTGGGGACACCTGGCTGGCTCAGTCAGTAGAACATGTGACTCTTGATGTCAAGATTGTGAGTTGGAGCCCTACATTGGATGTACAGATTACTTGAAAAAAATAAGATCTTTTTTAAAAATGTTTTAATTTTAGTTCTTAAGGTCTCATTATTAAAAAGTTAAGACAAAATCTTATTTGCATAAATGGTACTTGAGAAAGGTTTTTAAAATTTAAAACAGAAGTTCACTATTGTGTACCATTTGGAATCTGGCCTGTGAAATAAACCGTAAAAAATAACTTACCTTATTTGGAAGAATGGATTCTGTGCTCCAGTAAATTGTAGTAGAACAATTTGCACATAGTGTTTCAAAATTGGGGAACCGCCCATGCTAGAGAGACAGTAAAGGCAGCCACTAATAATGGGCCATTTATCCATTCTTTACATGTTGAGCTGTTTAATAATTGAACAATTTAATTTAATTGGTATTAGATGAGCATTTAGAAGTAGGCCAGAGAGAAGTGGGAAGTAGAGAAATATGTGCAATTATCTGTTTTTACAAAATTGACAAGCAAAGATCAGAGGAGTTGGTACAAAGAGAGGGTTTGGAGGAGTTGGCCTTGAGGGGACTGTACATTGTAGGTAACTTATCGTTGTTCGTGAATGTCTATAGTTAAATACATAGTTCAATATCTAACAAAATGCATAGGTCTACATCATATTTGTATCTAGTAAATATAATTACATATTATAGGACATGTAGAAGCTAAGTTATTTTCATTGTTTCATCATGTTATAAAAGCAGGGCTGCATTTTTTATAATACTTTGAAAGGAACTAGAGTTTTGGGAGTATTTAAATTCTTTGGAAGCATACAGTTGTTCACTGTACCCTTATTATCAAAAGTTTTGAACAATTTATGATGTACTAGTGCAAATAAGGGGTTAATTCCAAAACTAGCTGTAGGACCCCCATTTTTAAATTGTTGTATTATACTGGTGGCTTATAATTATTTAGTCAGCACAATAACAGTTTAAACAAGAACACTTTAGTGAGGAAGACAATGTTAAGTAGACTTAAAAATGAGTTTCATAGTAGTCGCTTGTAAGTACTTCATTCTGCCTTTGTCAGAATGTAAACCTTTAGTCTACCATATTTGACCAGTACAAAGTTACAAAAAACTGTAATAAAATATGTAGACAACATTTTTGCAGCTGAATTATTACTGAATAATAATTGAGTGCCCTGGGGTTTTTGTTTTTATTTTTGTTTTTTAAGTAAGCTTTATACTTATACTTATACTTATACTTTGTACTTACAACCTGGACATCAAGAGTCTTATACATCACCAACTGAGCCAGACAGGCACCCCATTGTTTAAGCATATCCCTGTTTTTTTCACTGAAAACTGCTTTCAGTGTTTACAGATAAAAGTAAGAGTTATTTTTACCAAATTCCTAATAATTTAGCAAATTTTCTATTTATAATTGTCAGAAAATGTGATATTTGATAATGTAGGAAAGAGATATTTTTTGCTCTGAGATAAGATAAATTCTCTCTAGAAAGCTCTAATAAAAGCACTTGAAGTTTTCTATTAAATTTCTAAACTATAATGATGGAGATAAACACTAATTTCAATGCTACTGAAATGAAAATATGTTTGTATTGTATTACAAGGTTTTTTCACACCCTGAATGGAGGGTGAAATGGAGGTGAAATGGAGGTACTTTCTCCATTGACATCACTTCAACAGTTGAAAGCCAAGTAAATAAATACACTTACAATTTTGGCTGTAGTGGTGGTAAAAATATTAATAATTGTTCTTCATTCTTCGCTTTCTATTTCCTATTCATTCAAAAGTGTGAAACGAAGGCCCTATATGAAACTGATAGTACATTTGTCTTAAAGTACAACAAATGGCTCATCTGAGCAAGTGAGAAATGAAATTCATCCCTAAAATGCTATGTATTTTAATAAACTTAATAAATTCATTAAAAATCAGCATGTGCTTTCTATCTCTGACAAATAAATAAATAAAATCTTAATAAAAAAAGGGACACCTGGGTGGCTTAGTCGGTTGAGTGTCTGCCTTCGGCTCAGGTCATGATGCCAGGGTCCTGGGATTGAGTCCCTGCATGGGACTCCCTGCTCAGTGGGGAGTCTGCTTCTCCCTCTGCCTATTTGTCCCTTGCTTGTGCTTTCTTTCTCTCTGTCTCTGCCTCTCTCTCTCTCTCTCTCTCTGACAAATAAGTAAAATCTTTAAAAAAATATAATAAAATAATGACCATTAAAGATAAAGTTTTTAGCACTTTTTGAAGATAATTATCGTGAGATGCCTTAAAAAATTGTACAACAGTTTCCGCTCTTTGCTTTCATTAAAGCAACAGAAACAAAAAACCTTACTACTGCTCTGAAGTATTTGATTAATAAGGAAATTAGAATTTCCCCATAAAATCGGGTTTCTGCGGCCCTCAGGTACAATCTAGTTTCTAAAGTCATGTGCTGAATTGTATCTGCGATCATCTTCCAGTGCATTTATGGCTGTCCCTCTGTTCATGTTCATGTTCTTCACTCTGAGAGCCTGCTCATTCTGATAAAGGGAGTTTGCTGCCTTAAACAATGCTTTATAATGTGCCCTTAAGTTTTTTTAGCACTTTGGTTTAGAGATCTGAAAGTAAATATGTACTTTTTTTCAATATTTAATGTTAGTTGAATGGGCATGGGTAGGTGAGGTTTTACATCAGATGAGTTACAGATTTAACTCATGCTACCAGATATGTGTCATTGTACTTCTATCAATGCAAAGAGGTTCTGAAATTAATATTTGTTCCCCTCAAGAAGATAGAAAGGATACATGCCTCAGTTTTTTCTTACTGTAAGAAAGGTTTATGTTGTGTAATTGATTCAAAAATAGGCTGTTGTCATTTTGTAATTGCCCAAGGAGAATAAAGGACTGCCCTAGACATGGAGAACTAGTCTGGCTCCTTTAAAGCTTCTGGCCAAAATTTTAGCCCACATGTAGACCCAACTGGCTAGAACCTCATAGCATAACTGCATGACATTTCTTATTAAATAAAGGTCAGTGTATTTTTGGTTGTTGTGCTACCCATTTAAGTTTCTTTTATGCAAAGTTGGCAGTTGCTGGTGAAAGGATGATGTCATGCACAGAGGTTCTGTAGTTAGAGCATGCAAAAACTCTAGAGAACACCTGAATGTAAGGGACAGAGGTAAAGTTGCCATCAAAGGAACTGGGACAGGCACAAGAAGGTAATGTCTCATAAAGCCAATAGCAAAGTTAATAGTCATAGCAATAGTAAAATAATAATAGTAAAGTATAAAAGATGTACACTTTTTTCTTTTTTCTTTTTTTTTTTTTAAAGATTTTATTTATTTATTTGAGAGAGAGACAGTGAGAGAGAGCATGAGCAAGGAGAAGGTCAGAGAGAGAAGCAGACTCCCTGTGGAGCCGGGAGCCCGATGCGGGACTCGATCCCGGGACTCCAGGATCATGACCTGAGCCGAAGGCAGTCGTCCAACCAACTGAGCCACCCAGGCGTCCCTACACTTTTTTCTTTTTTTAAGATTTTATTTATTTATTTGACAGAAGAGAGCAAGAGAGCACAAGCAGGGGGAGCAGCAGAGGGAAAGGGCAAAACAGGCTCTCCGCTGAGCAGGGAGCCCGATGCAGGGCTTGATCCCCAGACCCTGGGATCATGACCTGAGCCAAAGGCAGACGCTCAACCATCTGAGCCACCCAGGTGCCCCGCCAAGATGTACACTTTTTTCTTATTGGTGTTGAAGATCTTTATTTTATCTAGACAGCCCATATAAAAGAATACATAGGGTTTTCATGGTAGAGTTTCAGAAATCAAGAAAATGGCATTTAGCCTTGCCTAGACTAGAAGAATTAGGTATTTCCCTAGTCACAGAGCCCTCAATGAATAAATACACGACCTAGATTTTTTAAAGTAGGGGTACAATTCAGGGACTTTTGTCTTAAAGGGAAAAGACCTGCTTCTCAAACTTGGGTACAGTTTCATTAAATGAAGCTAAATATGTAGATGACAAAACTTATTTCAGAGCCTAGATCTTTTCCACATTGGTTGGGGTGATGGAAATAAGCTCAAATATCTAGGAATCAGGTTAATCCCTTCCCATCCTATATCCCATTCAGTAACTTTTGTATCCTCGAATTTCCCTTTTCTAAACCTATCAGTGTCCCAGCCTATTATCACCAAGCATAATTACATTTTATTTAACATGTCAATCCAACAGCAACTCAAGTGGTGACAGTTCCTTGCGTGTATGAGGATCCAAAGGAACATGTTATTTTATATGTAGGTGCATTACCTATTCTGTTCCATGCCTCGTTCCATTGTAGTGAATGCAGAGTGAGTTTCGGAAATTTAGTGCATATTCTCAGCATGTAGTTAGAAGGCTCCATGGAAAGGACCAGCATACCTTAGTCTGGAATAAGCACAAGAATCTTTCCTCTGCCTTTCCACCTCCCATTCTTGCTACCAGTCAAGGCACATAACGAGGGACCCTCTGTGCTGGTCAGTGGTGGGGACATATGTGATTGTTTCTATTTTAAGAGAGTTATTGAATAACATTGTTAGAACTGCTGAGGAACTTGGGACTCATCATATTCTAGTTCCCTTTCATTACATCAGGGAATCAACTGTCATTGCATTCAGTACATTTTGTCCACACTGCAGCATGTATTTTCTCCTCACTTACTTTAAAAATATACTTGGGAAGGTGTGACAACATGATATCCCTCTTTTCACTTTGTGAACCTTCAGAAAGGTTGAGTGATTTGCAATAGGAACTGAAACTTCAATTCGTCTATACCTGGAATCTTATTAGCTAATATCTTAATGGCATGATAATTTATTATTAGTGATAACTAGTGTTAAATAATAATTCTGTTACCTAGGTTTTAAAAACGTGTTTCTGCTATTTTCAAGTACACTGGTAAGATATTAAGTATGTGTAAAATATTTAAAAGAGATACTTAAATACACACACATACATACAAAATTTTCCTATGAGAACTGATGGAGATTGGAAGCTTCTCACAATTTAACCAAGAAAATCCATTAGAATGCAGTCACAGTTCTGCCAGTATTCTCTGGGAGACTTCATGATTATAGATTTTGGTATGGGTTTATTTTCCTTCACATACGACCCTCTCAACTTTTATATTGATCATTCAGTCTTTGTAAAGAAGCTTTGTATCCAAGTCAGAGCTGTATGAGAGTTTAATTATTTTTCCTGTTTCCTGGTCTCTCTTTATAGTTATCAATACATTTAAAACCTGTGCTTCTAAATATTCATATCCCTTTCTTATTAATGGAACTTTTTTAGAAGGAAAAAAATAAGCCAATCTGCCTTTCCCCCTAATTTGATAGTTTGTAATATTTGGGGGTTTTGTATATTTTCTTCTTGCATTATTGTAAATACTGGTCAGGGATACTTTTCTCTTGTTTAGTGTATTTATTCATTGAACCTATTCCTTCTCGTAGGATTTAAGCCTGCCATTTCTGAAGAACTACATTCTTACCTTTGTACTGTTTATCTCAAGTGCTTTTATCTATCTGTGGTGTCAGATTTATCAGCCATTTGTCCATTAAGATGAAATGTATCTGGGGAAAATGAATAACTCAGATGCTACTAACTCATCATCTCTGTGCAATATATTAGGTTATTTTCTGTTAGGTGATGCATTTCCACTAATTATTTTACTCTTGGCCATGCTGCCTTAAGACTACTAACTGAATTACAAGCATCTCTCTTTGGCCAAGGATTGGGAGGTTACTAGTATAGACTCTTGAACCTTAGTATAGGAATAAATAACCATTAAAGCTCTAATTGGTCTATCTAATTGGACACACACTTTGCATGTCACTTACTGATGGGTATTTAAACCAAAGCATTCATTGTAGGAAGGGGAGACTGTTGGCAGTAATAAACATGAAACATATTAAACATTCACATTTACTGTGCAAGAAAGACTAATAAATTGTAAAATGGCTTAGAAAACAAATAATCTAAATATCCCTTACGACCCTGCTTTTCAAATGTAGAAGAAAGAAACAATGTCACATCAAAGATTCTGCCCTACAGGGTCCTCTGTTTCTCCTTTTAAAATGAAAATTAGTGAAACAATTCTACTGGTTAATGAAGACTGAGAGAACAAGTGTGAATTGCCCACTTCTAGCTAATATGTGGGTTTTTAACCTTTTATCTTATGTCTTTTTGGTCAAGGAAACCAGGACCAGTTTTCCTTAGGACAAAACATTACTAACCTCAGTATTTCCTAAGGCTTATTCAGTGAAGTAAGAGGTCTGAATAATACTTTAAAAGTTTGAATTTGATTTTTGTTTTGGATTCTGGTCAGATGAGAGAAAAGGGAAGTTAGTTGAAGTTAGTTCTCAAAAGGAAAGACATCACATTTCAACTGGTAATTTTGCTTCAGTTTTTATTTTTGGAAGTTGTCTTTATTTTTGAAACCCAAGGGGAGAGGTAAAGAAATAAAATAAGAGCAAATGTGAACATTGCTTTGACATACAAATTTCAGTATCATTGTAAATAATCTGTTCATAATACTTTTCATAGTTTTAAGTATTATTTACTCCTGCTTTCTCATTTGAAAGATGTTTCAGATGAGTTTACAATGGTATCTCAATAGCACATATAATGTCATATACCTTGTAGTTTTTACTCAGAACATTCCTGACTTCATCACACTAAAATAATTGGTTTCTATTTACAAAGTCAGTTTAACATTAATTATGTTAATTGACAGAAACGAAGTCCAATTTAGTGTTATATTACCTAAATGTACTACATAATCAATGTTAAATAACTAAATGAAAGCACACTGTATCTGCTTACATTAGACTAGCTTCAAATACCCGATGAGTACTTTGTTTTGTACTGAAGTGTGATTTCTTTTTAGTGTATAGCTGTTCTCTGATGGCATATTACTAGTGTCATATATAAATATGCTTAGAAGCGTCTTTTTAAAAAAGTCATACTTTAAACAAAAAATAGTTACTTGATCAATTATAGAGAATAGAAATGATATTTTACTAGATTTTCAAATCAAGACATATTCACTATTTTTTCTTTTTTTTTTTGGCTTTCTCTTCCCACTCCCCACCAAAAAGTCATAGCCAAATGCTACCGAAGTGCAATGTAATATGTATTTTCTACCATTATAAAAATAAACTGTGAATTTTAACTTCATTTAAGAATTTGGAGTTGTTTTTTATATGTAGTACAACTTCTTAACAGCATGTTTATTACCAGGAAATTAATACATATTAATTATATTAATACATATTCATAAAGACTGACAAAAATTCACTGCCTGAAAATACACTGTTGATTATTTAATATATTTTATTATGCAATAAATGAGAATAAAATATAATTTTGAGTGAAAATGAGAATCTTCCATTCTAACTTTCTTTTTTATTTTGAGATTCCTAAGTAAGAAAAAAAGAAAAACTTACATGTTATTTGGTAGAGAAAAAAAATCCTTAGTCTTTGTTTTATTCCAAATCCTTACTTTATTTTCTTAGTAGGAGATGAGGAATTCTGCTTTGCCACTCAAAAGCAGGTAGCAATTGTGAATCAATTTCATTTATAATATATTCTAATGGCTAATTTCATCAAATGTAGAGAGAAAAATATTTGATATTAAATTATTTCAAAAGAGCTCAGCTGTCATTTATTATGGGCTTACTAATTTTTCTATATATCATATAATGAAATTATACCTGGACCGTATTAACAATAGCAGTGGGAACAAAAAACACTGGTATCAATATACTACTCTGTATGTAGTCTAAAGAAAATTATTGTGGTTAATTAGGTTTCTGATAGCATTACGGATTTATCTGTCTTAGAGGTTTTAAAGACCTGTTCTTTTTACTTTGCTATGTATTTTCTTGAAAAATACATAGCAAATAAAGCAATTTAGTTATAGTTCTTAATGCTGCTTGCTATTCCATAGTAGGTTTGGACCTAATATTTCTGGTGTTTCTAGGAAAAATCAGGTTTTGAAGAAATGAAGTGAGCGATTCTGTAGTCTTGATATTTATTTCATATAAATCAGTCAAGTTTATTGTTTAATGCATTTCCCCGTTTTCCCAATATTCTTCATGTCTTATACAGCCAACACAGACATGATTTTAGAACTCATATAAACAACACTCCCCAGGCCTTAGAGTGTCTGAAATGATAGTTACTCTGTATAAGCTGTCTTGAGATTATAGCAGTGGTCTTTCTTTTATTTATTTATTTTTTTAAGATTTATTTATTTATTTGAGAGCAAGAGGAAGGGGCAGAGAGAATCTCAAGCATACTCCGCTCTGAGTGCAGAGCCTGACTTAGGGCTTGATCCCACAACCCCAGGATCCTGACCTGAGCTGAAACAAAGAGCTGGACGCTCAACCAACTGAGCCACCCTGGTGCCCAAGCAGTGGTCTTTCTGTTCATTTCTTTCAGATCAGAGATCTGTCATTGTTATTGAACTCACCTGTAATTTGTGAAAATACTACTGTTCCTAAAACTGGATTTACCATGAAGCTAAAGCATCTTAAATGTTAGAACCGTTCAATTGCCAGGCTCTTCTAAGACACTGCTAGGGCCCCTACCAGTGTGCTCAAAGGATCATATGTTTTCGTAAAGTTTGCTGAAGTATGATATTTAAACACAATCTTTTAAGGGTTTGATTTTATTCTCTGACTTCTTCTCTGTTACACTTGTCCTCATTTATGGTCACTTAGGAGTAGCCAAAAGCTACCGGGATTCTGTTAAGTAGAGGTTTAGTTGGTGATAAATTCAGTTTGGATTCAATGAGGTATTTTTATGTTTCTGCAGACACTCGTGTACAGTTTAGTTATTGCTAGCTGTTCTGGAGAAGAAATGGCCTCTAGAATTACTCCTATTATTCATTATATTGCCTTACTGATTGTGACATAAATGTGCAAGGCCAGATGTCATATTACAATTTGAATGTGTCCTATGGCACCTGAAATATGTGGCAAGTGGAGAAGAAATAATGTTTGAAATGTAGGGAGCCAGAAGCTAGTCTGTGGAATCTTTTCAGTTATTAATTGTGTTAAACAGTGTAAGTGGGGGATTTGGTTCTCATATATAACTAATCAAGACAGAAGTTCTCCCCTATGTATTCTTGGGGGAGTACATGGACAACATTTCAGGTATAGCACTTAAAATTTTAAAGACAACATATTGTTCTGTTTTTCAGTGAGTATCAGATAAAATAGAATTTACCAGGATACCTGTATTCATGGGGCATAGGCTGTAGCAGTTCAACAAACATAAGCACCCGTGACCTTGTAGGCATTCACTTTATGTATCCAAACCATCAGTAATAAATAACAAATTCTGAGCAGCTGTTCTAGAGGAAAACAAAAATTATAGAAAGTGAATTTGTAAAATTGTTATATATGAGACAATGGTAGGATTTGTGGTGAAAAATTATTAAGGAAAATGTCATAAAGGAATGCCGGCAATTAATTTATTAAAATGTTATTTCAGGTCTCTGGATTTTGTTGCTTGTGATACACGGTTGTTTTGTGATTTTTTTTTTTTCCCCTAAATAACTATTCACTTTGGTACCTAATTTTCTACTTGCAATTTTTCTGTTTGTTTGTTTCGTTAAAGTGGTACCCCTTAATTTGAGCTTTGGACCTCACAAAACTTGAATCTACCCCTACCATTTTTATTTATAATATGTTGATTTTGAGAAATTGGCAGTGTTCTACTTGACATTCACAGCTTGATGTATGCATTTCAGGACATTTCATTGTATCTTTTTTATTTTATTTCATTGTGTCTACATTATAGGCTGAAGATTTAGAATTTGGGATGAAAATGTGAAAAATTAAAAACTTAACAAATAAATTTATTAAGGGATATTAAGTAGATAAGATAATAAAACATTAATAAAAGATTTAAGATAAATCTGTTTTTCACAGTTTACATTATATGTTTTATATAAAACCTTTCTATTATGATGTAGGCTAAATGAAGAGCTTTTTTTTTTTTTAAAGATTTTTTATTTATTTATTTGACAGAGAGAGAGAGAGAGAGATCACAAGTAGGCAGAGAGGCAGGCAGAGAGAGAGGGGAAAGCAGGCTCCCTGCTGAGCAGAGAGCCCGATGTGGGGCTCGATCCCAGGACCCTGAGATCATGACCTGAGCCGAAGGCAGAGGCTTAACCCACTGAGCCACCCAGGCGCCCCTGAAGAGCATTTTAAATTAAATGTGAATTAAACTAATTTTTAAGAAATTGTACTAATAGGCTTTGCTTTTATACTTTTCTCCATTCTCCCCATTCCCCATTTTTGGAAGTTTCCTTTGCCCTCATCCTATAGTCCTATTATAGCCTTTATATGGAGAAAAAAATATATATTTTTAAGTTACTTTTCTTTAGTAATTATTTCATGGGTTTCTATAAGATCCATAATCAAAAAATGTTTTAGTAAATCAAACCTTTTTATTTTTTAGTCTTGGAACTTGCGAAAACAATGTAGCAAGAAGAGGCAAGAGAAAGTATGCCGATTTTGCTAGGATATGT
Source organism: Enhydra lutris kenyoni (assembly GCF_002288905.1). Taxonomy (NCBI): domain Eukaryota; kingdom Metazoa; phylum Chordata; class Mammalia; order Carnivora; family Mustelidae; genus Enhydra; species Enhydra lutris. The sequence goes on from NW_019154093.1 coordinate 48,596,810, forward strand.
TATAATTTGTGGGTTTTTTTCCCTACATTATATTATATTATGACAGTCCTAAGATGTTCTCATTGTTAATTCATGGACTTCTGTAGATATAATTTAAAAAATGTTTATGAGTAACTTTTGAAATCTGTTTGTGGGTTGTTAGGTGAATGAGACTATGCTATTTGAAAACGTGTATAAACAGGTATGTTAGACAGAAAGATAAATAGTGGTCATTACAAATACATTATCTGATAAGTTGATTTGAGACCTTTATATGTGCATTGCCATTTATTTCAACCCTTGATGAGTAGACCTTTATTAAGCTGTGATGATTACTGAATATGAAATGTAACCAAGATTATTTTTTATTCAAATATAATTTAAATATTCATCAAAGAGAAGTTATGCTTGAGACTGACAGAGACTATTAACATCAAAAAATATAATTAACTGCATTGGGTATCATGAAACAGAGTTAGCCAAATAGCCGAGAGGTCTAATTCCTCTAGAGTTTGAGAAGCAATGGTTTTATTTTATGCGGTAGCTGTGGAATTAATAGTAATGCGGTTGCCTATGTGGGCCAATTAAAAGCTGCCTGTTAAGGTTCATTGCTCTATAGGAAACCCATTGAATATCGCTTAGTAAACAGGATTGACATGTCAGGGTGTACAAGAAGATGAAATGCAATAAAATCTGTGAAAATGAGAAGTATCATTAAAAGAACTGTTTTTGAAAACAATTCATTAAACTCTTTACAATAACGGTGTGGTAGTGGATGTTGTGGTGTGCCCTCAGATTCTCCATTCAGGACCGGCCACTCTTTCCCCCAGCCTGCTGTTGGGCTCCCAGTGAGTCCCCCGCCCAAGACTACCTTGGGCTAAAGGGATCTGAAACCCTTCTCCCCAGAGGCAGCCCTCACTGATTGCCAGAGTACAAAGGCTTGGCCTCCTCATCCTTTGCTTCATTTTGAGACAGCTCTGAAGGGCACTCTCCTAACTCCAGAGCTCCCTCCCTAAGGAATTTGTGGCACCTTTGTTGCAGTCACATTAGACTTCTACCCAATTCTGCTTCCCTGATAGTTCCAAGAGTACAGTAAGCCTTCCAGAGATCTCGGCCTCCGATTGTGCTTCCCATGTTACCTAACCTAAGAAAGGTACTACTAATAAATATAAAAACAAGTCCTGTCAGAGGGATTGGCTACACACATTGTAGGAATACAACAATTAAAAACTAAAATAGTTTTAACCCCCTCAACACCCCCCCCCCCCACCCATTGCCCAATTCAGGTCTACAGATGGCATTTTATCTTTGTCATGTGATCCTTTTTCTTTAATAAAGGTAATATTCTGACCTTTGTGGTATTATTATGCTTTTTAGCTGAATACAGAAAGAAAGCACTCCTGATTGAACTCAAAAGAGTTTGCCTTGCCCAGGCTGTAGAGATTTAAAAGTGGGCCGACATTCTCATGGCATTTTGACATTAATGAGGTTGTTGAAATGGAAAAGTTGAAGGGTCAAAGATAAGAATAGTAGCAAGTTCTTCTAGTGTTTCTTTTTCTTAATAGTGATATATCAAATACACCTAATAAATTGACTATGATTCCTAACATAAAATCTGTAATGTTATGTGTTAAATGTAGAACTTTAAGAATTAGAATATTTTTTTTGCAAATAAAAATAATTCTAACACTCCCTAGCTATGAATTACACAACCTCAAATGTGGTTTACTAAATTAAGATAATATTACATATCTCTGTAACTTTTATAAGATGTATAACAAATTTTAAATAGCTTCATAGATCTTGATATGTACAACGTAATAAGGTATACATTGTGTCTTTAGTCTGCAGTGATAAAGATGGTTTCCTAGACATTCATTATTGAATATGCTCCCCTGTTTATATCTGTGGCCTAAGACGGCATGTCAGCTTTCAGAGGAGTGGTGTTGCTGCTTCACAGCACACAGCCCTGTACTCCCAAGCCTGTACATGGTGTTAGTGGTATTAAAAGCTCTTGAGTCTAACATTTTATAGGTCACGATGAACTGAGCCTTTCAGACAAGTTACTGATATAAAGCTAATTCTGGCTAGAAGTATAACATGGAATGGAAGCGTCTGCCTTCTTTGTTTTTAAAAACCTACACAAACCATGTAAATTAGGAAAGTTTTAATTTGGTTTCTGTCATATGGGTATGGAACTATACTTGACTTCTGAAAATTATATTTTATCTTTCACTCATTGACTGATGCTCCCAGATAATTCCTGAGCTATATGATGTACAAGCGAATGTGCCAAACTCAGTAATGGTATTTATGAACAACTGGTAAGGATATATATTTGTAAGTCTACAGACTGTTGTTTATGGAGTTAATAAATTGTGGAATAAGTCACAGCATTATGCACTGCATGTTGTCAGAGATTCTTAAAGCAACCATGAGCCCCTCAAAGATATAGTCTGGTGATGAAGATGAGATATGTGCAGAAATACGTAGGATACCAAATCTCTCAGCACAATAAACTACTAAAAACTGGTGGAGAAGGGAAAGTGATAAGTAATGTCCTGAGATAGGAAGATGTGCTATATGTTGAGGGAATGCTGAGTAAGGTCTATTTTAGGGAGTTATTCAACTTCTGACCTCACACTTTCAAACTTCCTATACCATGAAGCATCTTCTTTTTGGGCACTGTAAATTCTTTTCTCGTACTTAGGCTAAGGAAGGAAGGATCTTTCAAAGATTGTGTTCTTCATGTTTCTCAAAATTCTATAAAATGTATTTTAAAAATTATTTTTAACCTTGTAATGTGAATATAGAAAATGACACTAGGGCTTTAGATCCTTTATTAATTCAGCAAGTGAGTTCACCCTTTTTATGGCAGAGAACTGTAATGCATAATTTCATATTCATTTGTTAATTTCCTTCTGCATATTGTTTGGATGTGGTATATTTAGGGTATTTCTATACTTTTAAAATTGTAGGTATTTCTATATCTAGACTATAGCAGCATATGTCTTATATTGCTGTTTCTAGTGCCAGAATCACAGGTGGATATAAAATTTTCATTTCCTTCCTCCCCTTCTCTCCCCCTTCCTCCATTCCTTCCTTCCTATTTGTCTACTTTCTATCTCTATCTATCTGTCATCTGTCTATTGTTTGATAATTTCTTGCCTTTGAGACTGAGATGTAGTAAGAGGACACTTCCCTTGATCTGTGCTTTTTTTTTTTTTTTTTTTTTTTTTAAAGAGCACTTGGGTTAATATGCTGAAGACTAAATGCTTATGAGTAGGTGTTCAGTTATCGAGAATGCCATGAGCAATGCCTTGTTGCTTTCTTATCAGCTACTTCCTGCTGTCAGCTTGGCATTTATTTCAATAGAAAAGGATTTGCATCAAATGTAATGCCTTATTATATACAGCTAACATGGGGTTTTTAATTGTGCAAACACATGAGACTCCTGCAGTGATAGTCAATTTGATAAAAGGATTAGATTATGAATATTTTGTCATGATTAAAGATTACTTCTGATTTATCATAAGTAAGCCAGTGAAATTTGCCATATTATTTATCAGTCAGGTGAGACTGCATTAATTTTGAGAGTGTATGAACCATACAGTATCCACCTCTTTGTAAAGAGCCTCTAATGAATTTGATTATTTATATTCAGATTATAGATATTAAGCGTTGTTTTTAGCTTTCTACACCTGCTCTACTGCTGAGAGTAACCCAAGATTCTATGGTTCCAGCTTTCTGTCTTTATTAATTTTCATCTCTTGTCTTACGGAAAGTTAAGTAAACATCTGTACAAAATTCCTGCCTTTGTTATTAAAGAAATGACAAGTGGTATCTATCAACAGGATATTTTGAGTTGTCTCTTTGATTAAAAAAAAAAAACCCTTAATAAAATAATAGAGGAACGAGAATTCTGATATAGAAAGTATTTATTGAGTGAGTACTTTCTGCTGTTAACAGGACTAGGCATTCTGATGGATTTAAAAGAAGCTGGAGGGCTAATACGAGGGCCCTACAACTAAAGGCATTGAATGAGACCTGGAGACCTGATGCAAATAAGTGCCCAGCACTCTTAGTGTTTGGGAAAGAATGTAAACAAGAACATGAGGAGTTTACCAGTTAATTCGAAACATGGAACATACTTGCTGAGTTAAATAAAAGCTAAAATGCAAAATATACAAGAGATGCCACAAAGCAGAATGTGATTAATTGCCAAATTAGTTACATAGACAATTCCTGCTGTAGGGAGAGAGACAAAGATCACTTCAGGTTCCGTTAATCAGGGATGAATATAATACTGTCGGCCCGCATTGTTGATGTGCTGGCTTTCTTTACACCTCCACAGTAGCTGATACTTCCTGCAAATGTGTGTGCCTCCCTCACACCTAAGTACATGGCAACGACTTGCATAGAGGGCACCACTGTAAGATGGAAAACAAAAGTTCAGCAAACTAGTAGCATATTGTCCTCAGTTCTAGAAATATTCTACCTCAGAGACTTAAGGTCTTTCCAATGGTCTTCTTGTTAAGAAAATAGTTCAAAGAAGTATACACAGTTATTTCTGTGAGAATTCTGTTCTGATGCATCTTTCTAGATGAGCAAGAACAACATAAAGAAAACACAGATAACAGTTTTTATGGGGTGCAAAATTAAAAAGATAACTAATAGAAGCATATTCATAACTTTTAGATTAATTATGTAGCACTTTATTTTTGGAATGAGAGTGTTTTCACTTTCTCTACCCTTTGGGGAAATGTTGACTACATATTTTCCCCAAATTAATTTATTAGTTTATTAATTTATTGATTTATTAATTCAAATCCTATTATTAAGACACTGCTCACTGATGCTTTTGCCTCCCCTTTTATGCAAAGGCCCTCCTATATTTTTGTTTATAAACTATACCACATATTTTATTACCAAATATTTCATAAGTTGCATGGGGAAAATAAATTAATATAAAAGCTATATAAGAAAAGTGTATTTAATTGAAAATTTTTGATGAGAAAATAATAGTAGTGAAATATGTAAAAGATTTTATGCCAAAAGAATTTACTTCAGGTAAAGAATAGCAGTGCTTTCTTGCCTCTTGATCAAAAAACAAAACCCAGGCATGTAGAGTAGAATATGGTCATTTTAATAAAAAATTAAATACTTCTCCTGAGTCATTTAAACACTTCAGCAAAAAGTTGTATTTAGTCTTAAGTTTTTTATAGGTGGAAATTTTTTAAAAGTCATGCTATCAAGTCTTATGGTTTTATTTCTTTGCTGTTTGATTTGTATAGGAGTTCTGTGAACATTTGTTGGCTGTGCTGTAATCAAAGTGAGGTCTGTAAAAGCCGAAATTATATTAGCCATCAATTAGATTAGATACTCCTTTATTTTATATGCAGAGATCTATAATGCTGACCAAATGATGCCCCATCAAACATCTTGGGAGGCAGAAAACTGTATTTATGGCATAATTTTCTTGTTTTTCAAAATCACATCCAAACCAAGGGAATAATCTTTTAAGGTGAATTTAAAATTGCAATGACAAAAGTCTAGTTTACTCAGTGTTGTCCTCTAAAACTCCTTTTAGTTGCAGGTTCTTTTGCATTATTTCAAACTCTAATCCTCTGAGCGGGTAATTAACGGACCAGAAAAGCCATTTGTGAAAAAGAAGAGCCATAAGGGTGGAAATATTTCTTCACCGAATGATCTTCAAGAAGTAAATAATTACAAAAGAAAAAGATTTGGGATGAGCAATCTAAATCTGAGGATAATTAGAAGGAATAGAGTATGAAAATCGAAATGCTTGGCATGTACAACAATTCTCATATCATAACAAGACTAATTAAATATTTAGAAACCAAAAATCCCCTCACAATTTGAAGAAAAATAACCCACGACAAAAGGGTCTGCAACTTTGCAGATAATTAGCAAGGGTTATAGGAAGGAAAAAACATCACAGATTGGCTCCAAGGCTCTGCAAGGTCATGTCTTATTACGCTGTGTCTTTTATATGGTCTGGTAACAAGTTTCTTGCTAATTTAATCTAACTAGGGCATCCCAAAGTGATTTCCCATTTCCCTTGTTAAAAATGTGATAGTTTCTGCAAATGCAAACTGTAGTAGGTTAACATTTTTATAAATAATTGCTCTTAATTGATACAGGTCATAATAATTTTTTGAATTATTAAAAGCAGAGGTCTTGAAAATTTGGACACAGAAGCTATATTTTTTAAGTATTCCAAAATTTTATAGTTTTTATCCTGACTTAAATGATCTTATTCCTTTCATTAAGTAGTTAGACCTGATGACCCTGTGAATGAAACTTAGTCTCAGTGGCATGCTTTGTAAATAAATACTTCTTATTTTGCTAATAAAAGCAAGCACATTTATGTTGAATGTGCATTTCTGCAAACAAGAGATTTTGTACTGGATTAATAAGGCTCTGAATGAGTCAAGCCTAATTTGCATTAAACTGACCCCAAGGTCCAGTAAAAACTGCAAGGAATTTCAGAGGTTTCTAAAACATAGTAAGTTGTTTTTAGCAAATCAGCATTGCCATTTCAAATGCTTATTTTAGTAATTAATGTGGAATTTTTGAGGATTATTAAGTTTCTCAGATGCACATTTAACTTGCAAATATTAAAATATGCAAACTGTCTGGTTATAATTCCTAACATTTTATTCAGACACAAAATGATTGTGGAAGGTATCACTTTTATGTTATTCCTGTTTTTAACATACTGAAAAATGGAATGAAAATATTTTAGACATGGGCTTAAACAGGATTTGACTGTCAAAGCTTTTGTTCACTTGCTGTGGGTTATCTGATATTTATTTATTTTGACTTTCTATTTCTGTTGTGTACTGTACACTTTTTCAGCCAACTAGGTTTACGTTTATGTATTGATAGTACTGAAAGAACTTTACTTTGTGTTTTTGCTCTTGGTTACTTAATTAATCAATTGCCTTTTTCTATACCTTTTTCTTTTAAATACAGTTGCAGAGATGTAATCACAGTTTTTTGGGAATCAGATTTGTATTTAAAAATTTTGAAAACACCAGCATATTGGAAACTGAATGGAACAGAAATTGTTATTTTTTCCAAATTATGTATTCATGTCGTGTACCAATATTCAAGAATATTTTCCTAGAGATTCTACTAGTAACTTTATTTCTATAATTCAGCTTCGTTTCAGTGATTTCAAAATACTTCAAACAACACATATTCTGTAATGCTTTGAATATAATGTCTTAACATGCCTAAGAATTAAATACTATATGATGGATTGAAATCTACTAGAATGCACAGTTACTAAATAAATTATGAGAACATAGTTATGTGACAAATGGGAACATTACTATAGAACACCTCTTCTTTTTCCATAATAATTACACACCATTTAGCTTCCTAATGTTATGTTTACCTAGCAATTAGTTAGGCTCACAAATCATCATTAATAAATATTTAAAGAAAGCGGGACCCACTTTTCTTAGCTCTACAGAATAGATACTAAAAAAGCATTATACAGTAAGAAAATGAGAGGTTTGATGTGATACTCACCTCAGTTTCCCTCTTTGATTTGTGAGGATCATTGTCACCTTTTATCTTGGAACATAGCTTCTTTTTATCCCCTTGGTTTATTTGATTACTTTCCTTGAATAAATCTATTCTCATTAGAACTTACCTATTCGTATTTTAAAGTCATCTGCTATCTGTGTAAAACTTTATTCTTAATTTGGACTCAGAAGGTCAAGAGTTCTAGTGCCTAGAGTACTGTACATTCGTTCTTGGTCATTTGGAATTGTTAGTGTTTGAAGTGATTTGGAAGTTTAAAGGGTACTTTTTTTCCTCTGTCTTTAAATAGTCTCTCTCCTAAGTGCTATTATCATTGGCTTTCATGATACAAAATTATGTCCAAATTGACAGAATTCTCTGAGAATCAGGTACAGCTGATTGAAGCAGAATTGGATGTCTGGTATTTATTTTCTACTAACTGTGTTTATTTATAAGCAGAAATAGCCAGGCTAACTATTCATCATTTATTTCATTCATTCAAAAACAATTACTGAATCTCTGTTATGTGCCAGGCATATAATCACCTCCAGTAAAAATGTAGAGGTTGACAATATCCTTTTTCTTTTGATTCTTTTTATGTTTTGCCCTTTGAGGTAACTTTTCTAATTTTTTTAAAACTGGTTTACTTGAGTAAAATAAAATTTACTTACAGACATACAATAGGTTTGTTTTGTTTTTGTTTTGTTTTAGTAATTGAGACTCAGGAATGAATATCATTCCTATTTATTATGAGAGAATGGATTCAGTTGCAGTAATTCAACTGTAGATGTTGGGTTCATTAAGAAGAAATAATCCCCCATGTGTATGTGGTTTAAACTCTTCCAGGGTACTCTTGTGAATGTTCTGCTTATATATGACACTTTGGAAAGGAGTGTCATTACATTATACCCTGGTACCTTGAAAACATGTAGTTTGTTTCCAAAAAAGTGAGCAGTTTTAACTGAGGTAGAAGATTACTCAGGAAAGAAAACAGACCTGTTGTTGCTAGTATTTTATAATTGAATTTTAAAAGTAACAGATGCCATGAAGAAACTGATATTGTGGAAGCAATCTTCACTGAACCTACAGGCTCAATAAAGAATTGGACTAATTCTAGAGGGTGACTCCAAATTTCTGCAAACATTAATTTTTAGTTTCTGTCATGATATACTGAGCTTTTCTGTTGAATGCTGGAGTATTTGTTCAAGTCGGTAGATTTTGCATTTTTAATCTTCCTTAGAACTGTGGTGAATAATGGCCCCTGGCAGGAGATAATGAAATTTTCTTAATTTATATTTTCAAGCAGAAGCTTCAATTGAAAATGGCGTCCTATGGCCTGGAGACATAGCTGGAGTGCAAGTTTCAGGGGAGATGCAATAATAATGCAGTGCCATCGAGACAGGGAATGATGGGACAGTGAAGAAGTAATTTAAGGAAGAAAAGAGAATGTACCAAAGCTTTATTGTAGCATATCTAATGATCTGCTGAAGATTCCCAATGGTTTTTGGAGCATGACTGGAGAAACTAATGTTATCTTCCCAAAACAGAAGCCCCTGCTTAATAAGCAGAACAAGACTATTGATTAAAATACCTCTCACAATAGATTACACATGGAATCTCATCTCCATACTTTGCACTTGGTAAAGTGTAATAATGAACATAAGATAATCAGAAGAAGAGTAAAAGCAATTTGTTGGGCATTGTACAATCCAAGGTTAAGGTTGGAAAGGAAAGAAATTTGCATGAATAGTTGGCCTGTTTTTAAAACTGTACATAGGAAATCATATGCACAGGATAGGAACTACTCTGGAACAATAAAAGATATTCTGCCCCTAGTCAGATCCCCCTCAGGTTTGCAAATCTATGTCCATCTTATGTAAGGGAGTACTTATTATTGATATTTTTGGTATTTCATTTTTGTTGCATTGTGCAAAGAGTTCGCCTGCATTATCCCATCTAAGCTTAAAGATAAACTATTAAACTTTGAAAGAAAGCTGTAAGCTTTAATACATTACTTAGGGGCTCATAGTAAAGGCAACAAACAAACTGGAATAGAAACCCCAGTTTTTTCTGACTCTAAAGTCAGAAAGTGTCTGCTTTTAAACACTAATTTTCCCTAATAGCAAATGATTTTGCTTCTGAACAAAGTCAAATGGTACTCTATATTGTTGATTCTTATATAGTTTATTTTCAGATTATAAGTAATGTGTGCATTGAGCTTTCTTTCATTTACACTTTTAAAAGATGAAGCAAAAGCAACATATTAATAGTTTGTTTGCATTATTAATATTTCATTAGTGATGAATCAGTTCCATCCCCAAAATAAAAAAAGATAATGTTTCTTCAAAGTACTGCTAATTTGTGCACGACAATTTCTAAGGTAATTTCCATATACATATGTAAATTAATGATAATGCACATTTATAAAATGCCTTTTCATCAATTATACATTTTGGTGGCAACGTTTAACTTAATTTCAAAAATGACTGTGGATGACTTAAAAGTTAATATTGAAACCTGAGAATATTGATTACATCTGGAAGGTAAATACAGTTTTAATACTTTTAACTTTTACCATATGCTAATTGTGATTGTTAAGAGAGTCATTAGATATTTTGTAAAGTATTTTTCTATTATATATTATGCACAAACCTAGACATTATCAATGACTTTAAATATCATACTCTGAATTTTGCTGAGAAACAAAGGTATTGTCATTTCCTTATGCATAGGAAGTAAACCAATAGGTATTAATCTCCAAAATTATGCGGTTTTATTTTCATCAGCTCTTGAGATGTACATTTGGTTTCATTCCTAAGTAGAATATTTTTTTCCATTTAAAGTAAAAAGACTTGCATAAATTAGTTTTAAACTAATTTTTAAAATTCAGGTTTTTTGCTCCATTTAAAGCAGCTTTTTGACCTATAAAGCAGGATTTAGGATTTTCATCATTGTAGATGATGGGTTTTATGATTAAAATGTAAGTTTTATGAATATTAATATCAGAAATAATACTTTTCTTCTGGTGTTTGAATTTGATAATGTTACAAAGCATTTATTATTGGATTTATTTTAGTAACATGTGGAATTCTCAGGATGAGTGTTGTACTCTGTATATTTTAGATTAGTAAGAAAATCAGTAGAAAAAATATTTAAAATGATAGAAAGTTACAACCTAAAATAATGTGTAGAAATAATACATAGGTGATATTTTTAACAGTGGTTTTAACACAGTGATGTGAAATAATAAGCCTTTTGTCTGTACATGCCAACTTTTGGAAATTTTTGGAAATGTTCTTAAGTATTAAAAATGATTAAATGCTTAGACTTTGAGACTGAGTGCTTATTAGGTACTTCTACATTTATCTACTAGTTGGTGTTAAAGCATACATTATACCCCAGAGATTGGTTAGACGTTATTTGCAAGGGTTGCATTTATGCCCTCAAGTTCTAAAAACGATTATTTTCTTCCTGTAGTTGAACCACCTTATTAAAATTTGTTTTAATAAAGAAGTCAGAGGTTGAATATAGAAAAATTTACAGTGATTAGAGTGGATCTTTTTTGTTGTTAGTATTTTTAATGACATTCTCCTAGGAAACACGGTGTAATTTCACAGATTGTCAAAAATTTTATTTCCAGATTTATTTAGTGTTAGAAATTTTCATTAGCTAGCAAATATTTAGGAAAAGATTATATCTTCCTTCTGTTATTAAAAATGGGCGTAAATGAGATGCACCTGTTTTAAAAAACCGTATTCTTCTGCCTTGTTTTCATTCATACTTAATTTTTTATGCTTAAGGTTTAAGAAAGGTGTAGATTTTTAACAATGAATCCATATAATATTACCAAAATATACCGATAATCTAATAGTTAATAGAAGCCATGCCTTGACTGATAAATCTTTTTCTGTGGGGGAAGAGGGAGAAAATCAAGTCAGGAACTATGCCCAGGACTGAGAATACAAGCAAATGAAGGCCTTCTTTTCTTGGCTTAGTTGTACCTTTTCATTTTCATTAGAATGAAAACTTGAAGCAGAGCAGTTGGTGAGAATTTACTTTGCTTCTGTGGTTAATTACTTTCTCTTTCCCTATCTTCTTAAATGAGAGCCGTTTATAGTTTTACAATCTTACTAACAATATACTGGTTAAGGAGTTTCAGATTTTTCTCAGTCCTAACAGCTCACATTTGGTATTTTCTTTCCCCTTGTGTCCCCACACTTCCTGAATTTGAAAACTTCAGGCTTTCACTTCTTCGTTCATAAATGAATGTACATAATTGTATTTTATTTCCATCACTTGGTTCTCCAAAAGCTTAGGTATTCTTTCCCATGATACTGGTATGTAAATCTGATAGTCTTATTCTTCTTACAATTGCGTTTCTCTTCTTGCCGATCCTGTTTTAGCCCCCCAATTCCATTTTTTTCTCAAGATCAATTTCTAGTATTTCCAATATATAAAAAGAATATTTTTGACATCTTGGGAAGCTTTGAATTCTAGAAATCTTTATAATTTTTTTTCAGGAACTCCGTTAAGTCTTCTTACCTTCATTTTACTTAAGATTATAACCCTGTAACACTTTCTGCTTTCATAAAGTAAATGTTTTGTACAGTGTGATTATTAAAAGAAATAAAAATCATATGGTTGATACAAACTGTGGTAATTGCTTTTGACATTCATTTGAACTTGTATTTGTGGTCAGATGACTAATGCAAAAAGGTTCAGAGAAAGTAAATATGAATAGTTATTCCTCATTTTATGGTGTTGGTCTCTCTTAAACAAAATGTAATGGAAGAAGGAATACTTACCCCTTGTATACCTCTTGCAGACATCCTGTGGCATTGAAAAAATATGAAATAAAAGATATTTTTTAAAGAGTTTAATTTTTTTGAGAGCGAGAAAGAGAGCATGGGCAGGGGGAAAGGGCAGAGGGAGAGGGAAAAGCAGACTCCCTTCTGAGCAGAGAACCGATGTAGGATCATGACCTGAGCCAAAGGCAGATGCTCAACCAACTGAGGCACCCAGGTGCCCCAAATAAAAGACATTTTTGATCCTATATTATATTCATATTTATTTATCTGATCATCTGGGGGAAAATGGATAATTGTCGATATATTCTTTACTTTTTAAAAGATGTATTTATTTATTTTAGAGAGAGAGAGAAAGAACACATGTGTGGGTGTGGGGAGGAGCAGAGGGAGAGGGGGAGAGAGTCTTAAGCAGATTCTGTGCTGAGTGCGGAGTCTGACATGGGGCTCCATCTCAGCACCCTGAGATCAGACCTAAGTCAGAGGCTTAACTAACTGCACCACCAGGTGCCCCAGTATATACTTTATTTATTTATTTATTTATTTATTTATTTATTTATTTTTTTAATCATATAAATTCCTAAATCCTTTGGGCTATATCCTCTTTCACCCTGGTCCAAAATCCTTCACAGTCTTAGTCCATTTCAACATTGAGTGCAACTCCCTTACTCTGGCCATGTTTTCCTGGAAACATGGCAGGGTTTTGTTGAGTAGCTGTAAAAGGCACACTAAGGGAATATATAACAGGGATGTCAAATCGCAGGAGTTTAGATTTGCTTGTTTCTGATAGGTATGGGAATGAGAAAACGGGGGATCCCTGCAGGTGTAAGTCAGTATAAGGAAGGAAAGGACCAGGTAGTAGTTGAGGATTCCTGGAAGATCAAGAAACTCTAACAAAGTGGGGAACTCTCTTATTGTTGTAAAATTTAAGAAAGAAGAAAATATGAAATATTAGATATTGATCTATTGACAAATCTTAAATTCATCAGTTGTTTAAAATTTTAAGATATGAAATTGGTTATGTGATTCACGTTAAAATAATTCATTTACACTAAATGGAGAACCACTGGCAAATTTCTTCAAATGATTGAATCAGTTTAAGAGAAATGCAGATAATGGAAGTAAAACATGATGTTGCCTAAGAATGTGGCACTGCACCATTTCCATTGTCTGTGCTTTTGAAAATTATTCTATGTGGTATGTTTTTTAAAATAAATAACATACAGTATTCTAGATGAATTGTGATAAAAGTTATCATTAGTTTAATATCTGTGCAAGCAGTATTATAGTTTATGTAATATTTAGGACTTTTGTTTGAAGTTTTTGTATATACTTTGACCTATAAAACTTACCTGTTTGATCCTGTAGGAGTTTTCAGGTCTTGCTGCTCTTCAAGGACGAATCTGCCTGGTTTAAGTTGAAATGGCTGCAAGGGTGCATGACTTAACATACCTACCCCTCTTTAATGCATGTCTCCTTCCACTGTCTTCGTTAGTCGTCATGCTAAAAAAAAGACGGAGCTGGGTTTTTGTTTTTTTTTTTTTCATTCTTTATCTGCCATTTTATAGTCCAGTTATTTTACACACTCTAAGAATATTTGGTATTCAGATCGTTAAATAAATTTTGTTATAATGCTCTTGTTCTGCTTGCTTTGCCTTCTTAATTTATGCATTATCTCAAAATATAATAAAACCCTGCAAACATTACATTCCGTTGAGTTGTAATCAGGGCGAATTATAAAGGGAAATGGTTCTTGCCTTTATAAAGCTTATAAAAAGATCATTTTGAAAAATTCATAGAACTTAAATAAATATCATCTTACCTAAAATTCTATCTTAATCCTAATAATCTTGATGAGTAAGTGACAACATAAAAATAAAATACTTAATAAGTAGGACATCTTAGATATCATGTTAGTGCCCTTCTCTTTAACATTCTATTTCAGAGAGTATTAATTTAGAAGAACCTAGGTTCATAGTCATGTTGTATTTAGTATAAGCATGTGGGGATCCATGAACATGACAGGAGTAAGAACAGTCTTAGACACAGTATGTGTCAGGCACTGTGCTCTGGGCTCTAAATGTGTTCTGTCATCGATCAAGCCAGAGCACTGAAGGTATGATCTGTCAGCTTGCTATCTGTTATGGAAGAGTGCAAAAAGTCCCTGTAATAGAAAACGTAACACAAACTGGATTTAATGGATAAACCTAAAAACCTGGCTGCTTCTTTGTTTTAATGTGTTCTTAGAACTTACTTCCAAGCTATTCAATTTCTGACTATTTCTGTTTAACCATAGTATCATTTTTAATTGTTATTTTAGTTCTTAAACATGCCAAGTATACTTTTTTCTTAGTACATGTTGAAAATGCTAAAAATTCCAACTAGATGTATAGTAGAATAATAGAGAACTGTTACTTTCCTTTTACTTTGAATGAAAATTTAGTGTGGCCTGTGATACAGAAATAGTACAACATAAAATAGGATTTTTATGGCTCTGTATTTAATAATGTGGAGCAACCTAATATCAGTTGAATTTTTTGTTTTACGGTACTAGTTGCTTAAAGAAAATATGAATCAGTTCTGTATTAGATTTCTTTATTGGAAACAAACTAATGATTATGTTACACAAATTTGGTTTGTTTTGTTTTCTAGGTGCAACAATCGAACACAGTGTATAGTAGTTACTGGGTCAGATGTATTTCCTGATCCCTGTCCTGGAACATACAAATATCTTGAAGTCCAGTATGAATGTGTCCCTTACAGTAAGTATGAAGTTTGTGGTGTTCACTTCCTCCAGCATTCCTTGTTGATGCTGAAAGACTACACATGTGAAAGAAGCATATGTTTATGGCCTACAAAACCATTATGCATGCAGAGCACTAACAGACTCGGGCCTCCAATTAGCTTCATGAAGTGTGGAAGGAAGCCACAGTGTGATGCTGGCCAAGTGTCTGTCTGTGTTCTTAAGTGTTTGGCTTTTAAGACTAGTGTTTTTCCAGAAAACAAACTTGAATTAGCTATTCACTAGGGCAGATAGAAATCTGTACTTTTGCCCAATACCAGTTGCTGACAAATTGGTTTGGCTCACAGTTTTCTAAAGAAGGAATTGACTTCGGTTTTAATCGTGAGCTACTTGAATGGCTACCTGCTGTTGTGGTAACTTTAGTGCCCGGTAAAAGCTACCATTGTAGTAACTGAGGAAAGTGGTTTCCTTTTTTTGTTTCCTTGTCCTTACAGGAGCATTTCTTTTACCAGATTCAGGGTTAAAATCTTAAGAGTAAATAAAATAGATAGAACAAAACTTTGCATATGCGTCTATTTTTTAATTTGACAACATCCACTAGCTCCTGTAGAAGGATATTTAAAATTAAGGTGGAAGTTTCTTAAGTAGTCTTAAGCTCCTGCTCTAATTCTGTGTAGTTTTCCTCCTAACCTCAGAATTCATACTGCTGAATTGTATTCTGCCCTTTCAGTAGAAAAAAGCATTTTAGACAACCAAAAGTTTCAGTATGTTAGGTAATTTTCCATAAGCTAGTTTGTTTAATAGTGTTCTTTACTTTTTCAAATTAAAAAAAAAAATGTATCCTGTAACCTTGATTCATGGGCATTTGAATTGAAGTTCTTCAGCAGCAATTATCTTTAGCAGCAATGATCTGAGAAAGTTTTACACACTTCCCTCTTTTAAAAAGGTGGATTTAAACTAAATAATGAAATTGCCTTTTCCAGAACCTCAAAAGCTAGGTCATTATTCCTGGTAGATTTCTATGTCCAAACTATCAATATTTTTAAAACCAAAGGACTGAATTCAGATAAATATATGTCCAATATACTAGTAGTACATTCTAACATGTCCTGTGAAAGGTGCGGGCTCTCTCCTCTCTGCCCACAGTTTCGATAAATTGTTTTTTTGTGGGTATCAGTTAAAGGCCAAACACAGATTATCTTTTCTTTTCATCCCCGCTCTGTGTTCCTGTGTTACTGTGAAATGGATGCTTTTTATGTTTTCAGTATTTTCTATACCATTTGTAGGATTGGAAGCCTACTGAGTGCACTGATCTTTATATTATTTCTCTTGTGTGTAGTGTTGGTGGCTTACATAATCATTCTCCTGTGCCACTAGAGGAACATTGTATTCTTTTGAGCTAACCAAAATTTTGTTCCGTAAAGTCACTTTCATTTGAATTTATCATGGTTTCTGTCCTCAAATTAGAAAAGGAATACAGCATCCATTCCCAAACAGTGGAATCAGTCAGAGCTGCCAAGAATTGTCTTTCTGGAGCCCGTTCCTGTAACCTAGTCTATAGACCAAGAACAGTGTTAAGCAAATATTATTTTCAGACTCTTTAAGTTATTTCTTGTGCTGTTTTAGAAAGGAAAATGTGGATATCTTCTGGAACATCTAACTTTCAAAATTTTACTTTTTCAGTTCTCCAGAAGTATTGTATACTGTGCACTAAACTTGCAAATAGCTATACTCAGAGAAGTATTTGTTCTTTTTAGTTTTTGTCCTTAAAAAAAAAAAAAAAAAAAAACCTGTAATTAATTTGCTGTTACCTTTCTAGATGTTTGCACGAGGCAGAAATAAGTCTGGCTTTTTTTTTTTTTCCCCCAAATTATTCCATGCTAAAGAATAGAATTATAATTCCTATATACTGTACAGTAGTGACACACTATCTATTGCATGATTTTCACTAATACTGAAATTTAATGCAAAGAATCATTTGAATTGTTTTGACATTAGGTATGATTATATATATCCTTATCTCTTTTCCTTATTTTCCTCTCCTTTTGTGTCTTTGTTTCTGTTATACCCATCCCTTATACTTTCATTTTAAGCCTGTATTTTTCCCTTCCCCTTTTTTTTTTTTTTTTTTTTTTTTTAAAGATTTTATTTATTTATTTGACACAAAGAGACAGCGAGAAAGGGAACACAAGCAGCGGGAGTGGGCGAGAGAGGCTTCCCACTGAGCAGGGAGCCCAATGTGGGGCTCTATCCCAGTCTCCTGAGATCATGACCTGAGCTCAAGGCAGATGCTTAACCTACTGAGCCACCCAGATGCCCCTCCTCCTTGTTTTAGTACTTTGTATCATTTGCATACCCCTTTCAAACTTTATATAGTTGATTAAAAATTGTCACTAAAACATTAATTATATGTCTTTTACCATCTGGCTTTATGCCAGTTTCTATCCAGAGCAAATTCTCAAGCGGTTTACACATCTAAATACATTCCCTCCTTTAAAAAAAAAATCCAGAAATTTTCCATGATTTTTAAAAATTTTATAATAAATTTACTCAACAGAATTTATTAGAAATGTCATTGTTTGTTTTACTTTTTATGTTTATAGACAGACACATGTAATATTATATGTGACATTGATACCTACCCAGATAATGCCTGTGTCAAAAATGTATGTGTCCCGCTTATCCTTTATCATTAACAGAAATGTTATTAATTGAATGTGTATGTGTTTAAAAGAAATCATAAAGATCTTATAGGCTAAAGGAAAATAATTATTAGAATTTGGTACCTTATAGGCAAGATTGGTTTTGATATTTGTGCCCTCTTTTTCAAATTATCATTAAATTATACCATAATTTTAGCTATAAGTTTTGTCTGAGAAAATAACCATTACTATTAATTAAATTTTTTAATGAACCAGTGTGAGATTATTCAAAATGAAATAGTGTGTCACTTCAGATACAGAGTATGTAGGCTTAAGTTTGTTTGGGGCAGTTTTGTTTCTTGGATATCCATCTAGTCCTCCACTGATGTTAGTGGGTTGTGTATTTATGTCTGGTCTATAGAATAGCAAATGTATTGTTATGAATTAATTCATACAGTCTTTTAAAACAAGTTGCAATATACATTTGGCATGTGATGAAGAATGCTAATTTCATTAATTTTATTGTATTTTTATATTCTTCTGGGTTGATGAAGTTTTGGCTGGTTTGACAGATCTCTGTCCTTTGGGTTTTCATAAAAATCATAATGTAAGGACTTTTGTTTTCAATATCCATATCTTACATGATTCATCAATCATCAAAGTTTTATTTAATTATTTTTTATTTTTACATTTGGGTGTTACTTCTGTTTTCATCAGTTTTAAATTATGTACAACTTCTATACATTTTCTTTTCTTCAAGTGATTAGTTAAATCACAAAGGAAGACTTCCCTATTTAATATTGTGCTAAGCAAATGCACGGTCATTTTAGTGTATCACATAATAAAGCCTAGCCATTTTCAATGAATGGAAAACAAATATATTTTTATACATTCCTTAATGAACTTGTTTTAAGTTCTGTTTTAAATATGTAACATATTTTAAAATGTATTATTCCCATCCTTTACATTTAATTGATTCACTCAGTAAAATCATTCTTTCCTGAAAAAAAGAATATGGCTGTATATAAATATAGTCTGAGAAGTCACAAGACTAATAATTTCTCTTATCCTCATTTTCCCACCACGCCCTTCTGTTATTGATTCTAAACAGGTATAATATTGCTCTTCGTTGAGGAGTAGTTTTAGGCCTACTGGTTTATAAAAAAGAACTCTTTCATATCAGTAACGCTGAACTTACTTTTCCTGGATATAGTCAGAATTACACATTATAGGGCAAGTATGTTTCCTGAAAGTGGTCAAATAGACCAAATTGGATGGGGATGTGGTATTGCTTAATGCAGAGGGTTATATGCTATTCCTGTAGCAAAATATTTGTATGGCATTTCTCCCTGAGGTATTTCAGGAGGTCAGTATTTAATCTTGATGAATTATTGTAATTTTTAAAAATTAATCAAGCTAAGACATTTAATGAAATGTGCAACTACAGTGTCTTTGAGTAATCAGTTTGGAGATAGAATATTAGCACACCCTGATGCATTTTAATAAGGAAAGAGGGAGATTCACAGACATTAATCTGGTCACTTTATGAAATTCAGGCAACATACTTCAGAGCCTACATACAATCTAAAATAGTGTTTTATGGTTTGTAATTATTAGACTTCTATTTACCAACAAGAATCTTATATAGCACCCTTCCTAACTGTATAATCCGTTTCTTTAGACTTCTTGGAGGGAGGATTTTTTTCTCTCATATAACAGTACTAATCAGGTTTGTTTTATGAAAGCATTTACCTTTTATGGGGTCTGTGGAGTCAAGGTATTTGCTTTGAATGCTTGGTATGATTGTCGTTGCATGCCAGCTTGCTTTCTGTGTAAATTGATGATGGTAGACAATGTCATAATAAGCTAACCATAATTCTTTCTTCCTTTTTCTCCTTGCCTACTGTGCTTGCTTTTTCCTTGTATGTATTTTGCTTACTTTTTTTTTTTTTTAAATAGACTTAATATAACAAGTTTGAGATATGTAATATAGGGAATTTAGTAAGAATTTTATTTTGTAAAGTATATATAAACCTAAATAAGCAAATTTACTAATTCTTGGTGGGAAAGAAAGACACTACGTTACCCCACCCTTCAGAATCCTTATTGGGGTAGCAGGGGAGATTTATATATCCTGCAAAGGAGGCATTTTTTCCCTTATGATTAAGATGGATTTTTCTAGAAATAGAAAATAATAAAGAGACATTAAAAAGTACTAAGATGCATGATTATATATTTATTCTTACATAAATGTCTTTGGGAAAGTGTTAAAATATAACCATATCAATATTCATTAATTTTGACCTAAGGTCCAAAATTGAGTTTCGTTTTTTTATGATATATTTTCCTGTTGCTATGCTTACCTGATTTTAGTCAATTTAATAATGAGCTCATATAATAAGATAGATGGGGATGATACACCTTTGCATGCATTTGTGTCTGTAGCATACGTATATAAAGTAAAACTGGATAAAAATGCTGAGTGACTTTAGAAAGGCAAGAGTATATATACCATGCATTAGTGAAGAGTTTCATTATTTATTCAGGTACACTAAGTGAAGCAACATGCCAACATATTTGTATTGCCTCCTTAATCTACTAAAATGATTGATCCATGTTCTTTTATGTAACTTTAGAATCTTTCTCCTGCTAGGTTTTCCTGTTGTGTGTTTCTCTTTATCCAAAGTAGTACAGCTCATATTCTTCCTATATTTAGCATCTATTACGAATTCAGTCTTAGACTAATAGTCAATTTATTTTAATCTTTTTTCTTTTTTCCTCGCACTTTTTTTTGTTTTTCTTCCGATGCTTAAAATAGAAGTGGAGCAAAAAGGTAAATAACGTATACAGTCTGAACCCCAGCTCCCTGTTATGTGCCTTATGGATGTCACCCCTCCCTTCCCTCCCTCCACAACACTCCTGACATTAAAATAATCAGCAGGATCTCATAAATGCACCTCATAAAGAAGTCGACTGTTTACGATGAAATTATATGACTGCTAAATCTGGTGATGGGGTAAAAATTCTGAAGTCGGCGAGGGGGAGCTGCTCCTTTCTGGGTTTCTTTTTCACCCTTTATCTCTTTTTCTGACACCCCTGGATATTTTATTATTAAAGTGTCATCCTGCCTGGCTTCCAGAACCCTCACCATAGCATGCCATGGTTACAGGGTCTCCTGGTTGTTTCATCACTGCTTTCCTTGTATTTACTTTTCTCTGTTCCTAATTACACTTCCTGAATATTTATGTTTCTTCAATTGAAGCACCTTTGTTTTCAGTCTGACTTTTATAAAAGTTCTAAATAAGCCTTCACATTGGGTTTTTGTTTTATTTCCTTTATTTTAGTGTTTTGCTTTTGGGGGTTTGTAAGTAGGATAGGGGAGGTAAGGGGACAAAGTTGGGACTAAAATAAAGTACTTTGTACATGTTACACACAAAGCTCAAAGTTTTGAAATATTAATTACCAGATTATAAGATTAAAAACCATAACAAAATTGTACGTTGTCAGCTCAGTTATGAAAAACTTAGGCTTGTATGTGTGAAAATAAACCCCAGCCACTTTGTATGCTGCTACATCGATTATTGTAACTTGAGGAAAGAAGGGTGGTATGGTATTAAGTATAAATTTTGGTTAAATCTCATGTTAATAAAACACTTTTTTTTCTCTTCTGATTTGTGATCATTAAAATTTGTGTTTGCCTGTTTCATTTTTTAACTTGGCTTAATTGTTGTCTTTTCTCTATGACTGTTAGTTTTTGTGTGCCCTGGGACCTTGAAAGCAATTGTGGATTCACCATGTATATATGAAGCTGAACAAAAGGCAGGTGCTTGGTGCAAGGACCCTCTTCAGGCTGCAGATAAAATTTATTTCATGCCCTGGACTCCCTATCGTACTGATACTTTAATAGAATATGCTTCTTTAGAAGATTTCCAGAATAGTCGCCAAACAACGACATACAAACTTCCCAATCGAGTAGACGGTACTGGATTTGTGGTGTATGACGGTGCTGTCTTCTTTAACAAAGAGAGAACCAGGAACATTGTGAAATTTGACTTGAGGACTAGAATTAAGAGTGGAGAGGCCATAATTAACTATGCCAACTATCATGATACCTCACCATATAGATGGGGAGGGAAGACTGATATCGACTTAGCCGTTGATGAAAATGGCTTATGGGTCATTTACGCCACTGAACAAAACAATGGAATGATAGTTATTAGCCAACTAAATCCATATACTCTTCGATTTGAAGCAACGTGGGAGACTGTGTATGACAAACGTGCTGCATCAAATGCTTTTATGATCTGCGGAGTCCTCTATGTGGTCAGGTCAGTCTATCAAGACAATGAGAGTGAAACAGGCAAGAATGCAATCGATTACATTTACAATACCCGATTAAACCGAGGAGAATATGTAGATGTTCCCTTCCCCAACCAATACCAGTATATTGCTGCAGTGGATTACAATCCTAGAGATAACCAACTCTACGTGTGGAACAATAACTTCATTTTACGATATTCTCTGGAGTTTGGTCCACCTGATCCTGCCCAAGGTAAGAATGTTGGCTTGCTAATGCTTTTGGCTTTAAGCTTATTTTTAAAAGACTTGGAAGTTTTTTTCCTGTCTGTTTCCTTCTCCTTTTCAAAGGATGATGTATTTCCTGCTGTCACATAGTGGGTACATTTTAGCCTTAGTTTGGCCTATTTTCTTTCTCTGAATTTTTTCATTTAAATGTTGACGACAGAAAATTGTAGCATCATTGGTCAGTTCAGTTTTTCATTGCTAAAAATATAATACCAGCTACAAACCTGTTAGCTTTGTGTTTTGTTTTGTTTTTTTCCTACCTGACTTCTGAATTGATTACAATCTGTGTGTAGACCTTTTAACTTCTTGGCGCCAGTGGTTAAGGGAAATGTGTGTTAGGAAGTCCTAGGAGAATTGCTAGGCTTGATGTACAATGTCAGGCATAATGTTCTGAAGTTTTGGTATCTGCTGTCTGGATAGGAGAGGGAGTCATCTAACATACTCCTAGTAAAATTACACATTTTTATTTCCTATTTCCTGATAAATTAGTGATGGTTTTAAGTAAACATTTCTTTGACTTTAACTGTCACACATAGACACTAAGCATTAAATGATCCCATGCGATGATTTATGAAGATGGATCAGCTAACATTTTCGATTTGTGTCTCTTTAGGTATCTTTGTGGAAGATCATTACTTTAGAAAGTAATGTAAAATCTTGGGAAATATATTTTAGTTGATCAACTGAATTCAGTTCTGTGGGAAACAATTTATGAGGGTAAATTAAATGAATATTTCCTTAAAACAAGATTATCTCATACTCATGATAAAAGTAACCTATTCATATGTTGTTACAGAGTTTGTACTAATTATAAGTCTTTTCTATTTGAACAATAATATTTGTGTTTTAAAAATCTGAATATTTCAATATGCTCAGTTATTTGGAATTTTCCAATTATTAAGTTACTTGAAAATTTTAGGAACCAAGAAGTTCTTTGGAGTGACTAAATCAATCTCTTCAACAAGGTGAAAAAGAAATTAGTATATCTTTCTGTCAAAGCAATACTTACACTCTACACACTTAAACATAATTACATGTACCTAAATGTTTTTTAAGATATACTGTTACTAAATTCTAAATATTGTAATAGGGTCAGGAAGGACCTTAAAAGCAAAAGTCACAACTTTTTATAGTTGACTTTCTAATTTGAATCATTATAGTATACCAAAATATGTGATTTTTTTTTCTTTAAAAAGTAAGAGAATAATGACATTGACTTAACGCAATACCCCTTTTATTCTAATTCACGTATGGCTGGATTTTTATGCATTAAATTTATAGTAGTAATGTCCATTGTTAAATTTTCAGCAATTAAATCTTCAAGGATAATATCATAGCATCATTTACTTTTTTAAATTTTTTAAATATTTATTTATTTATTTGAGAGACAGAGAGAGAGAGAGAGAGAACATGAACCGAAGGGCAGAGATGGAGAGGGAGAGAGACTCTCAATCAGACTGTGTGCTGGGCACAGAGCCTGACGTGGGGTTCCGTCTCAGGACTCTGAGATCACTACCTGAGCTAAAACCAAGAGTCGGAGACTTAGCCAACCGACTGTGCAAGCCAGCGGCCCCAGAATCATTTACTTTTAAATTTAGACATATCTTTTTCTCATAAGGCCAGCAATTTGGGACGTTTTCTGTATCTCAGCTGTTTTTCTTTTTCTTTCCTTGTTTTATTAACATATAATGTATTATTTGTTTCAGGGGTACAGGTCCGTGATTCATCAGTCTTACACAATTCACAGCACTCACCATAGCCCCCAATGTCTCGGCTGTTTTTCTAAAAGCTAGTACCATCCTTCTCCTTTATCCTATAGGTTTGTCAAAGGCAGAATTCAGGAATTGACAAAATCTGACATTGTATATTGATTTCTGTGTTAATCTTTTTTGTAACCTGTGTTACTCTCACAGCTGTTACATTTGTTTGGGGCGACAATAAATCTCTTCCCCCTCCATTAGGAAAAAGAGAAATAAAATACTTTTAAAAATGCAAATTCATAATCAGGCAACACCTGAAAGACTGTGAATAAATTGAGTACAGACTCAATTCAGCAAAGAATCATTGCCCTGTCTACTTGTCACAGAGTACTTTGTGAATGCAAGATGAGTACTGATGTAATTTTCCATATGTGGCTTATATTCTAGTAAATAATTTGATCCATTTCAGATGAAAAAGTCTTCAATACTTTAGATATCTTTTGAAAACCAGTTATCAGCTTTGAAAATGGGAAACAGGCATTATTTGGTAGTTGTGTTTCCACAGCTGGGTTTTGTTACCCAATATAGTTAGCCATTTTTAAATATTCCCAGAAAGTAAAAATTCTTATTGGCCCCGTATTAAACCCTTAGTGATACCAAGTTTTATATGACCTAAATCTCTCTTGCTCCTGATTGAAACATATTCTCTTTTCTCTCTATTGTGATTTATCTTCACGTGCTCTTAGAGACTCCTGTCTCTCTCAGATGGGCTGATATCTATATGCATGTAGATGGGGCCTTGCAGAACTATTCTGACCCATCAGTTTAGGTCAAATCAATAAGCCACTGTCAGCTTTTCCGAAGCAAGATCCACAAAACTGATAGGACAGAGCAATCAGAGAATTCAGATCTTTAACCGTCATAAAACAATGATTGACTGGTTTGGCTTTAGTTTAGCCTTATGTACTGGATTTGCTACTGTGTATGTTTCTAAGGTATACAGCATGCTGTAAAATTACCATTCCTTTCAATTTTTGTTGTGGACTGTTTCATAGTCTATTAGCTTCAAAACTTTTCCCCTTTTATAAACCCAAGCCTTTTCCTTCCTAACGGGGCAAGTATATTATTTCTTTGCCCTAATCATGGTTTTCAGATACATGTTTTTTTTTTTCCTTTGAATTTTTAACCTTATGTTATCTCTACATAGTTCAGTTGCTCCATTTCTCTAAACTAGCTCTTTATTTCCTTTCACCTTCTCCCCATCTAAAGTGGGCTTAGGAAAAACCCTTTGAGTCCTATTTCAACTCTGTTTCTTAATCTGAATTGCTTTATATTTACTTTGTCTGCAAATTTGATGTCCTGAATATTATTTTTCTTAAAGATTTTATTTATTTATTTGAGAGAGCGAGCACGCACAAGCTGTGGGGAGTAGAGAGGGAGAAGGAGGCTCCCCGCTGAGGAGAGAGCTGACTTGGGGCCCAAGCCCAGGGCCCTGGAATCATGACCTGAGCCGAAGACAGACACTTAACTGACTGAGCCACCCAGGTGTCCCTCCCAAATATTGAAAAAATTTTGTGTCTTGGGTTTTGGCAGTTCCTGAATATTTGTCTTAGAGTAATTATGAAGTAAGACACATCAGTAGTATGAGGGAAAATTTTTTATCAAGAGAACTAGTTAGGTTTATTTATTTAGGAAGTGTTTAGCATAGAATACACATTTCTTGAAACATCTGTCCACTGATAATGATTGCTCAATAAAAGATGATCGTTATTTTTAGACATTGAATAAAGGTAAATTTAATGAATACGCATTTCTGCCTTTCCAGGCTACAGACTCATTGTAACTAGAGTTCATTCAGTGAACAATGAGTGAGTTCGTGGACCCCGGTGAGGGAAGCACGACCCTTAAGATAAATGAATGCTGTTGTTAGTAAGCACTACCACAGTAAATTGAGGCATTCTGTATGTGTTTGTTGAAATTTTCCAGGGCAGTTTTTAAATATGTTTATGAGCATTTTATTAGTACTGTTTTTGGGTCTCTATACCCAAATGACAAAAGTAAGCAGAGTGCTAAGTCACTTAATCTGGATACTTACCCAAATGACAAAAGTAAGCAGAGTGCTAAGTCACTTAATCTGGATGCTTGATACGACACTCTGATAACTCTGGGACAGAACTTTGTAAAATAAGGTTTAGATTGGAGATATAATTCTACTGTGAATTGCCATGTTTTCTATTACAATTTATAGGACATTCTTGAGTTTTGAATCTTTTGCCACATAAGTTACATTACGAAACTTTTTATCATCTGTTGCTCTAGTATTTTATATTATCTTCCCACATCTTTTCTTGTTTTAGAGATTTACACAGAAAAGTATCAGTTAGATGCTCCAGAATAAGGGCAGATTACTTTGTGGGATGCCATACTTTTTCCAGATTCTATGAAAATCTTTTGCCTAGAAAAGTAAGATCATAACATTCAAAAGTATGTCCAGGTGACCTTAAGCAAATTGCCTAACCTTCACCATGGCTCAATTTTCTCATCTGTAAAAGGAAGATAATCATAGTGGCTACTTCATGGGGTTGTGGGGTAAGGATTAAATAAGATGATCTGATGATCCATGAATGGTGATTAACGTAGCATCTGGTACATAAATGCTGAATAAGTGCCGGCTTTTATCACTATCAGATGCCCCGTTGGGACCTGTCTTCACTTATGGAAGAAATGTTAATTTTCAGAAACAACCTCTGCGCTTATGTTTTCATCATTAGAAAAGATTGCTTTCTGTAAAGTTGCAAAACTTCAGCTTTGCAAAATTCCAGAAATTCTGATGGCCTTTCAAAAGGGTTTAGTTTTGCCACTTACAAGTTTACTTTAAGGTTTTTCATGATGTCCCAATATTTCTTTGATTTATCTTTGAAGAAGATTGATTTACACTTTGAAGAAGATTGATTTACACTTTAAACTTTTGATGAACAAAAAGTGAAAATGTATGAAATTTATTATTAAAAACACATGCAAACCACAGTATCAACCACAAGCACTACTTCACATGTTGCAAGAAATTTTGTGCATTTACCAGAGATCATTTTATTACCTACCTTGACTCAGTTATCATGATTCTTTCTTGATGCTTAGCTAGCAGATCACTAATTGTGGTATTGTTAAGACATATTTCCATGACTTAAGACATACGAATTAGTGCAGTGTCAAGGGATGCATACGATGGTGTGGCACTAAACCATTTTCCTCTGTCCTTTTCATTTATGCTCCGATTTCCCACTACTTTTTAAGATTTGATTCAGAGGCAGTCATTTGACAGTTGTGTAAAAGAGTGTGATGCTTTTGACAAATGTTAATTGAGAAAGCACTGAAAGCCTGGCTGCATTGTAATCAAAGGAAAATTACAGAGGTTTAACAAGATGTCAGGCAAGTGCTTTACAGAAAAAGACAGGTTTGAATCGGTTTCTGCAGCAGCTGGCTAGACATGATGTTTGACACAACATCTCTCATATGGTCAATAAATTATGCCCTGGAAATAAAGCACATGATTAAAAAATTTCTCTTGAGATAGAAGGGAAAAAGGTGTAGAAAGTGTCTATGCCTTTTTTGACAAGAAGTTTCTCACTCTTCAAGAACTATAAACAAGTACACACTACTTTTTGTGATGGACTTAGAATATTCTGTCAATAGTATCCATACTGTATGAACAACTACTTTTGAACCAGAACTTAAAATAATGAACATATTAGTGATAAGATGAACTTGTTTTTTAAGTTTTAATATTCTGGTTTGTTTCTTACATTATAGAGAAAGCATAAAAAAAGTTAATGTTTAAACAATAGTTTTTTAACTTGTTATACTCTATTAAAAGCATCATATGTATAAGGTTTCAAGAGCCAGTTATCTGTAAATGTTGATGAAACTTTAGTGTGGTCACCTAATAGATTTTAAATGATAGCATTAAAATTTTACTGGCAGAATTTTAGTTGTTAAAACTAATTAAATGGCAATCAATGAAGGAAACATTAAGCTCCATTTTTTTTTTAACCTGGTAGATTAAACAGTTTGAAAGTGATGCTGAAAATCAAAAATAACCTTTTAAAATAATTTCAAATGTGTAACTGTAGTTCCT
Organism: Enhydra lutris kenyoni; assembly: GCF_002288905.1. Taxonomy (NCBI): domain Eukaryota; kingdom Metazoa; phylum Chordata; class Mammalia; order Carnivora; family Mustelidae; genus Enhydra; species Enhydra lutris. The sequence goes on from NW_019154093.1 coordinate 48,624,955, forward strand.
TTTACACTCTGTATTGTCAGTATGGTATGTAGGGTTGGTTTCAAATTGGGCATAATTTGATCTAACCTGTTATCCTGATAAGAGATTATATCGTAACCTCTGACCAGAACTAGTTGTTTTTTCTACCTACATTTTCAAATGTAAATATGCTTAATGAAGCCTCAGATGTTTCCTTACTAACACAGCACAAGCATGCCAAGCCTATCTTCTGTTTGGATCTAATCAGGCATGCTTAAAAATCTCTCAAGCAAGAATGGCTGCTGGGTGGAAAGATGTCACAGTATTTATTTTCCTGCAAGATGTAGAGTGGGTGACTAAATTTTCTGTTGTCCTAATTATATGTAATTGTCAGATTTTTATTGATGCTTTGAATTTGATTACTTACAGGGTATGGGCTTATATAAAAAAGGAATTTTTCTATATTGTTTCGTAGTAACATATACCTGGTCTAGACACTAAAACTGTCCTTCAGTTTCTGTTGGATGATAAATGATGAAGTATACTTAAGGTGTATTATCAAATATTTCATTTAGAAGTAGACTTAAGACAATTAGAGTCATACAGAAAAATCCATAGTAAAGTCTAAACTACCATTACTTAGCCAACAATATGAATAAATTGGAATAAATGAGGGGATTTATTCTTTCTCCAACCTACTGGTGTTCCCACTAATTCTCATTTTACTGGTTTTGGGATAGTTGGTTGGGAGGGGTTTTGTGTTGTGTGTGTGCATATACACATTCACACGTGTGCCTGTATATGAGTGGGAGTGTGTGTGAGATTAATATACTCATCTTTTTTCCGTAGTGCCTACCACAGCTGTGACAATAACTTCTTCAGCTGAGCTGTTCAAAACCACAGTATCAACCACAAGCACTACTTCACAGAAAGGCCCCATGAGCACAACTGTAGCTGGATCACAGGAAGGAAGCAAAGGGACAAAACCACCTCCAGCAGTTTCTACAACCAAAATTCCTCCTGTAACAAATATTTTTCCCCTGCCAGAGAGATTCTGCGAAGCATTAGACGCGAGGGGGATAAAGTGGCCTCAGACACAAAGGGGAATGATGGTTGAACGGCCATGTCCCAAGGGAACAAGAGGTAGTTCTTGTAAAATTCCAAGCTTATATTTTTAAGTTTAGTGTGAGTAGGTTCTGAATTACACTGAAGTGATTTTGAGGAAAGAGAGAAGTTTATGATAGCTTATTTTTTTACTATTTTTATTAACTTTGGTAATAGAGCATTGGTAGATAACTTACAGGCTCATGAACGGTAAAAGTTATTTAAGGTCAGGCCCGAATTACCTCTCTCCCTCTTGAAGACTTACAGAGGTCAAGCCTGACATTTTTTTGCCCATGGACTCCAGGAAGGCTTCCTTACCGCTGCCTTTCTCATTGCAGCTATCGTTTTGGATAAGTCCCAAGAAAATCAAGGGCTCTTTGTTTGCTGTAAACGTCTGATATTTCTATGCTGACTTTATATTTACTGTTTATAATCTGCATTATACCCTACTCTTTGTCAGTTACTGTCAACCAATTCCATTGGTGTTTATTCAAAATTTAACATGTAGTGTAGTATCATCGTAGCTGATTTCCTGAATGCATGCAGAAAAATGGTTTCAATTTCACTGCTGTTTTCTACATCTGTTGTAGGAACTGCATCCTATCTCTGCATGGTTTCCACTGGAACATGGAACCCTAAGGGCCCCGATCTTAGCAACTGTACCTCACACTGGGTAAATCAGCTGGCTCAGAAGGTTGGTTGGAACCTTTTAATATGATACACATTGGTGATTAAGGGTGTTAACGTCTAGCATAAATAATTTAGCTTTGTATGTTGAAACTGGCTTCATTGTTCTTTGTTCAGTAGAAAAATAAGAAAATCATGTATAGTTTTGTCTGTAAACTATTTATTCAAAGTTACATATGCTGTTTTGGGGCATGCTGTTTTCTAAGTTAAGCTTTTTAATGAGTAGATACTTGCTTGATTTCATTTATATTCAGTTTGTTCTGTTTATTTTGATGTTTGTAAGATGAATAGCCCATCGGCCTAATAAATCAAATACCATTAAGTTTGCAACTGAATCCACAGAATGCAAGCAGATGTTTATATCACAGATGATTATGATAGAATAAGTAAAAACGACTTTAAAAGGCATTAGTAACTTTAATATTACAACACAATGCGGTGACATTTTAGTTTCCTCTTTGTCATCTACCTTTCTGAAATGCAAGCGAAGAGTAGATAATAACTCCCAGTATCGTACTGATTACATTCTTATTTAAATTTCTGGATCATTGGAATAAATAAATAAGATTTTTAAATAGCAGTTTACAAATGGGTGGCAGTGAAATGAGAAAGCTATCTGAAAAACTTAAAAAAAGATTTCTGGTTTTCTTTTTTTCCTTTCATTCCTTTTAAAGGTCTGGTTAAGAATTTCTTTTGTGTGTTGAGGATCTAAGAACCTTTAATCATATGAAATGAGGAGAAAGTTACTGGCCTCAATTAGTTGCAGATTTTGACATATTTGCAAATATTTCTCTCACCACAACAAAGATACTCAGGAAAAGAACAAGAAGCCGCAAACAGAGCAAGAAATCATACTGAGATAATATAAATTGTCATTTCAGATCAGAAGTGGAGAAAATGCTGCTAGTCTTGCCAATGAACTGGCTAAACATACCAAAGGGCCAGTGTTTGCTGGGGATGTGAGTTCTTCAGTGAGATTGATGGAGCAGTTGGTGGACATTCTTGATGCACAGCTGCAGGAACTGAAACCTAGTGAAAAGGATTCCGCCGGACGGAGTTATAACAAGGTAGGTAGGAATTTCCTGTTATTTAATCAGGCATTTTATATGGCAGCTCTTGATTCCTCCAGCCCTGGACTGCCAAACCTCTGGCCCCCTTTACGTAAACTCAGAAACAAAATTTCTAATTTGGTTAATTTCCCAAGAAAGAATTACAGTTGAAAAAGGAACAACATGGGGGGGTGGGGAAGGTAAAATTTCTAGGGAGATTTTAGTTGGTGGCAGACATCGCCTGATTGTGGTCAGTACTCCCACTTAAGAATGCATTATCTGCACTTGGAGAGAGTATGTGTTCTACGTCTCAGATACTCTGTACACTAATACATGAAGCTTTTGTGGTTGCACTAAAATTGTAATGCACAGAGGAATGTTATCCACTACAATACTGCTTTCAATTGCAGGTTTTGGGAGAAGGGCACATTTGCCTCTCTAGGAGGATAGTATATTAATGCCATTAATTTTTTCTAATACGACAAAAAATTGGTAGTTATTTTAACCATACTACCCAACAAGCATAGGAGGTTCATATTAAGCCAAAATCTGTGGGTAATATGGTGTCATAGGGTTAAAAAACAGACATTTTTGTTCTGGTTGTATCGTGATACTTTGGATTAGTACACTTAACAAAATGCAGCTATGAACTATAAATATGCATTTTTGGCAATCAGTGTAAACTCACAAAAATCCAGAGGACCACCGTGCATAACAAACTTTGAAATCAGGAACACCAGCCTAAGTTTTGAGGATTTCTTTTTTTCCCTCATTTTCAACAGACAAAATCTAACCTCTGATTTTCTTTTCTTTCACTAAAAAGCTCCAAAAACGAGAGAAGACATGCAGGGCTTACCTTAAGGTATCTCTCCTGTGCTGTCACCCTGCTTTCTCCCTTCTTCAGCTACCTGCCACGCTTTATCATCTTGCTGCATGATCCAATGTATTTCAGTCTTTGATAATTATATAATGTGCCCCATATCAGCTGTACAAATGTTGACTTTTCTCAGGTATATTACTCTCAGAATAAGCAAATAATTTACCTTTATAATTTTTGCTTTTTTTTCCATTCATCCAAACATACAAGAATTTAAATGAAATATCCTCTGAATTGGAAAGTAATCCTATAGTCTCTTTGTTTCTTGTTGTCATCTATGTGGATTAAAGAACAACTTGAGTTAAAACAGCTATGATATATTCTTGGCAGTTTATCATATCAAAGACTGTATAGTCATAATATATGTGCATGAAAAAGTCACTGCTTTCTTATCTCTGTGGTGTACTCTTAAATAAAATAGGCTTTGTCCTGAAATTTTTAGGAGTCATTTCTAGAATCAGGTTGATACGGGGATGGGTTACTAGAAATGGAATAGAAATAATGTGACAGAGTTATCAATGTATGTTCTATGTTGGTTTTTATCAGGCTAATAGAAACAGAAAGCCACTGTTTGGCTCAGAATCCTTGTTCACTCCAGCAGGTTTTTCTCCCTGGTATATCCAAGTAATAGGAAGCATGCTGAGGCCGACAGTAGACTATGCCATTCTAGTTCTGTGTGATAGATCAGAATAACATTACCAGCTTGCATTTGGTTTTATTATGTGAATTTTAGATGTTTCTTTTAGGGGGATGGTTATTTTCTAATCGTACTCATCTGAGGACCATATCCTTAGTAAATCAAACCTTAAGAACTAACCCATATGTGTATGACAACAAAATAAAAGCAGCTTGTAATTTTGTAGAATAGAGGTTATTCAAAAGCCATGACTACCAGTTTCGGTCAGCAAGATCTAGAAGGAAAAAAAAAGAAAAAAGAACGAAAGAACGAAGGCAAGTCACTAGTTTGCAAATAGACATTGTTGGACTCGAGAACCTGACAAGGAAAGGTGGTAGGAAGGTCCGTTTTTAGGTAGTAATATTCTGAATGTCCTTTTTAGCCTGTTTAATGGGAGCAAAGAAAAAACTGCTGAAGTGTATAGAATTTGTTGTACTGAAATTTTCAGTTCACCTTTAAGGTATTAGTTAATGTATGAAATGTAATAACTGGTATGTTGCCCAGGACATATATCTCAGTGGCAAGAGAATAGCTTTTTCTCTTTGGCAGGGAGAGACTACTTAAGGAATATGATTAGGCTAATGATCGTTTTTGATTCTGCTAGAAAAGTACAAATGGTAATAAATAAAGAGTGTTTCAAATTAATAAAAGCATGTCATCAGCGAGTTATGTGTGTATGTAGTAAGTTTCAGCATGACCTTAATTTCTGACCAGTGTCATTTTCAGTATCTCTCAAATGAGCTTCTCTGCTCAGATAAGACTAATAAAACTCCTTAAATTACAAATCAGAAGCTGACTTACACTATGCAAATGAAGCGAGTTCCCACTTCGTGACAGAGGATTCATTTGTAACTTAGATTAGAGACTCCAGTCTGTATTTCTTGGTGACTAATGAATCTGGCCTCGTCAGACCAATTTCTGTTCCACTCTAGTTAATGGCTGCGGCAGTATCACTGTGCGCCTTTTGACTATTCTGTCTCCCATTAGAGAGAGGGAGGAAAAGCCTTTAATGCCACTTGGAAGTATCTTCCACCTGCCAGGAAGGTTGTGGGGGCTCACAAGGCAGACAGAGCGAGGATATTAAGATGGATTAAGCTAATTACTCTTACTCTGACAGTAGCTTCCCACAACTTTTCCCCATGCTTATTTCAATATCGTACCTCAAACTAGCAATTTTTGTTGTTGTTCTTTGCACAGTGTATGTTCTTTTCCCTCAGTGATTACCAGTAGAGTAAAACAATTTATGTATGGTCTTAGTGACATGTTGTGACTAGGTAAATGGGGTAGAGTGAGTAAACTTAGTGACTTCAGGTATTCAGGCCATGGTCAGTATATAGCTATAGTAAGTATCAGTACAAAGGCCTGCCTTCAGTTGCTTAGCTGACTGGGTTTTATTTTTTATTTGTTATTTTGCATGGTAGTAAACAAAAACCTACAAATACGAACATGTACAACCTGGATGTTTATGAAGACCTTATTCTATTTTTCTTAATATTTCATTAAAATTTTTCATTAAACTATTAGTTTTCATTAAATTACTCAAATAGACTTTAAACGTTTTTTGATCTCTTGATTCTTCTATAAAAACAGATCATTGTTTATCATCTAAGGTGTACTCTCAAGTGTTTTCTAGCTGGATGGAGAATTGGAAAAGTGAAATATTCACAGATAATCTATGAACTTTGAAATCATCTTGGTTTTTTCCCCAGTGGTGTAATAAGTAGACAATGTTCTAAGGCACGATTTTGGCTATTACTTTAGTTCAGGTTCCAAAAAACAGTATGATGTAACTTTCAAGCATAAATAAAAGGCTATTCCAGAGACATCAGTGTTTTCTATCTAGAACATTTAAACCTTGAGGTTATAAATAGGAGTGACCGTGCATGTACAGTAATACCTCAGGTTAAGAGCTGACATTGGTTGGGCTTCTCTTTGACAATGGAGAGATTGTTAGGTAAGTATCCACAAGCCATCTTTTCACATTTACCCTTTATAATCACATAGCAATCTACTAATCTTCAGTTAGTTTTATTTTGAGATGGTAAGATATGTTCCTAACCAGCCAGGTGTATGTTGTTCAGGTGTTCTTCCATCTTGAAGTAAGAGTAAATCATCATGACAGATAAATACTACAATTGACAATCACTAGTCAGTGATTGAAAATCACCTTGGTACTAGAAGCAGTCAGAACTAATGGTGGTTTTCTAATGGATATAGGCAATTGTGGACACAGTGGACAATCTTCTGAGACCTGAAGCTTTGGAATCCTGGAAACACATGAATTCTTCTGAGCAAGCTCATACAGCAACAATGTTACTTGACACATTGGAAGAAGGAGCTTTTGTCCTGGCTGACAATCTTGTAGAACCAACGAGGGTCTCGATGCCTACAGAAAATATCGGTAAGTGAATACATTGTCAGGATTAATTTTGATTTAGAAGATAAATGTTTAAGAGAATGATGCTTCCTTTCTGAATCTGTTCTTTCCCAGGGCCAGACTTCTCTTTCATCAAATTATTATTGATCACACTTCATAAAATTAATGCAAAAGCCGAAATCTGTCTATATCTTTTAAAAGTTGGTTTTATGTAGGGTTTCTCCCCACCCCACCCCCAACTGAAAAAATCATTAAAGGAAAGAAGCTTAGAGTACTTAAATGCCAGAATATGGATTACGTAAGTAATTAAAGTACTTGCTATGGAACTGTGGCAAATGCTTTTCCATTTTATGTAATATGTTCCTAATGAATTTAAATTACTTTCTGGAATGTGTTCTCCAAATCAAATATTTTAGGCACACAAAATTTGAGCCAAATGTTTATACTAAACACAACCGCCTTCAGGTGAAAATGTGGTCTGCAAACTACATCTCCCATAATGCAGACTATCCATGCTTCATAGATTGCAAAATAGCTGCAGATAGTTTCGAAGCATTTAAATTTGGCATTTAAATGCTGTCCATGAGAGGTGGGAATTCACTTTTGATGATATTTGAGAAATTACAGTAAATACAGTAAAATTATATTCATTTAGGCTTGACTGATTTAGAATTGTTGGTTATTCAGAGAGGTTGAACTCAAGTGAAAGTTATATCTTTTAGTAAAGTTTCCCAAGCATTCAAGTGAAAAAAAAAAAAGGAAAAAAAAATAAAAAGCCAGAAGAGAACACAGACAACTTTTGCAGCAAAAGAGTGCATTGGCACAATAGGTACTGAATGAGGTATTGCTCTGTGGGACGCCCTATCTCATTGCCTAATTGTGCCTGCTTAAGTCATGAGAATTTGTATTCTAAAATGCAGAAAATAAAAGTGTATAGAATCAAATTACAATAACTGAATTTAAATTTAAAACCTCAAGTTTATTTTAAGTAGCTGAATTTTTAGAAAGAAAAAAACATTATGAAAATCATGTTTTTATGTACTATGAGCTTTAGGGATGATAAATAACTCAGTAACTTCAAATTAAATGAAGTCCAGATACATAATTTGGCTGGCCATGATCTGGGATACCAGTCATAGGGAAAGTGACACTCTACCATAGCTTTAGTAGTAACACAAAATGAAGAAAGCTCCCTCTTTTCTGTCTAAAGCTTTCATTATATTTGGCTAATTTATTAGTTGGTCTCATAAAATCCCTAGGATGTGCATTGAACAATTCTCAAATTTTCCCAGCAACGTACCTGTATGGATAAAAGAGTGTAAACTTGATCATCTTAGAGAGTGAATCATAGAAAATATTGCTTGAAGTGACATTTGTTTCCAAAATCTTCCAATCGTTATCTTTTTAAACAACACCTGTTATTTCCCTCCTACACCCTCTCAAAGAGTGCAAGAATATTGGATGGGCCAGCGTGACGTGCTATGCTCCCACGAGCTTCACGTATACAGGATGTGCTGTTCTTCAATCTCTGAGATATTTCTACACCAGCTTGAGACAGAGTCTGAAAATGTTAATGTCCAGGAATATATTTTTTCTAATGCCTGTTTTTCAGAATTCTAAGGGATTGATCTTCACTCTGTTTTTTAAAAAAAAATTTTAATTAAAAAATATTGGGTGCCTGGCTAGGTCAGTCAGTAGAGCATGTGACTCTTGATCTTGGGATTGTGAGTTTAAGCCCCACATTGGGTGTAGAGATTGCTTAAAAAACTAAAATATCTTTACAAAAATTTAAAAAGAACATTGTGGGTAAAGACTCTTAATAGTATGTAGTACACATGTTACTGACTTCTCAAAAATAATCGCCTGAATTTACCATATGCATGTAGATTATCCAAGAATTATCAGTATGAAAGTCATTTTACATTCTCTTGCATAGTTAGGTCTTTTTTGTTTGTTGCTAAAATATAATTTTGTGGCAAATATAGTCCATGATTTAGTTTGAGGAAAGCATTTACATTTTTCCTAGGAATTATTCTTTTTTTAGACATGAGGACTAAAATAGCTTATTATTCCTTTATATCCTCACTTTCCTGAAGTTCTTATCTAAATTTAGGGCATGGCTACACTATCTTAGGTTATTAGGACAATTTGATTTACTCTTTAGTGATGTCTGCTTGAATCCTTAGTTTAACTTCATTGTGTGATTTATCCTTATAATACATGACCTCATAAAAATGGTATAATTATATGTCATAAATATATCTGATTATAGCTTTTTTAAGTCAACTTGGAGATAAAAATCTATATATAATACAATCAGTTGTCATACGTGTATAGTTGATGAGTTCCGACAAATGCAGACTATGTGACCGACAGCATGGTCAACATTCTGTCACCTCAGAAGGGCGCTTTATTCTCTAGCAGTAGATCTGCTCAAGCCCCAGCCCCAGGTGACCACTGATCTGTTTTCTGTCACCGTAATTTATTTTTGCCTTCTCTGGACCGTTAGTTGAATGGCATCATACAATATGTACTCTTTTTGATCGTGCATTTTTAAACAAAGTAGTGTTTTTGAGATTTGTCTGTTTTGGTAGTGTAGTTCAGTCCTTTTTGTTGCTGAGTAGTATTCCATTATAAGGAAACACCACTCTTTGTGTTTTCATTCTCTTACTAGGGGTTTACATCATTTCCCCTTTTTCACTGTTACTTGTAAAGCTCCAGTTTTCCCAAGTTGTTGTACCATTTCATACTCCTGACTGCCATGAGACTTTCTCACTAACATTTAGGATTGTCAGTCCTTTTAATTTTAGCCATTCAAGTGGCTTATAGTGTCATCTCATCTTAGTTCTATTTTGCATTTATAGACTCGCTGTGGTGCTTAGGGCTGATAACTATTGAACTCTTATGTGCTTATGGGTTGGTCATTCATGTATTTTTATGTAAAGTGTCCATAAAGTTTCCCCATTTCTATTTGGGCTGTTTTTCTTCTTAATAATGAGTTATGAAGATTCATAATATATCCCTTATATAGTAAGTCTTGATGACTGTATGAACTGTGAATATTTTCCCTCAGCATGTGACTTTTCTTTTTATTTTCTTAATGACGTCTTAAGAGGAGCAGAAGTTTCTATGTTGCTAAAAAGTTATGCACCTTCTACAGCGTCTGGTTAATCCTATTTAACTTATTCCTCTCACTATTGTATTTTAAAGCAAATTTTAGTATCATATTATTACTGTAAATACCTTAATATGCATCATGCTTAAAAAAACAAAAATGTCATTTTCACACATTTGAAGATTAACAAAAATAGTATGTTCAAAAGATAACAAAAATATGCCTAAATTTACTTCATTTTTGTAAATTTGTTAATACTTAATTTGTTTTGACCAGGATACAGACAAGTCCATGTAGTACATTTGATACATTGCTTGAGTCATTTCTCTCTACATCTTTTTTATAAACTTTTTTCCTTTTTTTTTGAAGAAATTGAGCAGATGATTTGTACTATGGAATTTCCCACATTCTGTATTTGGCTGTTTTCATCCCCGTGATACCATTTTACATGATTGATATGTACTGTAATTGGATCTAGAGGCTTGATCAGGTCAGGTTTAAGTTTGTTTCTTTGTATATTTTCTCAAAGAAATTTCTGTTGCATCCTGCAAAAGAGGCACATGTTAGGTTGTCTTTCTTTGTGATCTTATGATTGATTAGGTGATTTAGGTGTTACCAGCCTAATCCATTTATTATAAAATTCCGTATCATTTATTTTCCCAGTGGGCTTAGCAGCCAACATGATTGTCAATTTAGGCTTAGTTATATTGTGGTAACAAAACCCCCAAAGTCACAGCATCTTGCAAGAGTGAAGGCTTATACTCCTTCACGCCGCATCACCACTGAGGTTTGGTTCTGGCTGTGCGACTGTCATCTTTAGTCAGCTCCATATTGTTTGTACCTTGGATTCAGGCTGATGGAGCCTAGAATGCTGCAGGTCTTCTGGCACACATCATAGATTTTCCTGTATGTTCTCTTTTCTTCCCCTCTTCTTTCATTGGAGCCATTACTCAGAAATGAATCTGAAAAGTACAAGGATAGAAAAATATATTAAAAATACTATCTATAGCATTGGTTGTGAGGGAGGCTTTCCTATGAATGAAGTATATTCAGTGTCAGGAAATCTGTGGTACAAGGCATATATTATTTTAAGCATACAGAATATATAGATACAGAAAATATCATAAATAATTTGTATTCCAGTCACCCAACTGAACCACATCTTAGTTATTGTACCATATTCGCTTCACATTTTGGGGAAAATAAGTAGTTATCGATAATGTGTAAGTCCTCTGGGTCCCCTCTTTCTTGATCAGACCAAGAAGGGTATAACCTTTCCTTAATAAGCTCCCCCCCCCAACTTGGTCTACAACTATATACATTTAACAGTCGTTTTTTACACTTTTAACATTAATGATTTCACACTATAGATGTGGTTGTGTAATTGTCCCTTGTCATTATATTTTTATTCTTATGCATGTTAATATGTTCATCTCTAGTTAATTCTTTCGTTTGATCTAACATACATCACAATTATTTAACTATGCCAATGATAGGTTTTTTAGTGGCTTATGCTTTTTTGCTAATAATAAGGAAAACAGGGAAGGTTTTTGTATGTCTTTGTTCTCATGTGTATGTGCCTTTCTAGACATATATGGATATACACACCTAGAAATAGAATTTTTGAATGATGGAGCATGCCCATCTCCAACTTTATTAAATACTGCCAAGTTGCTCTCTAATATTGTTTACCAATTTACATCCTCACCTGTTAACGCCATTGTTCTCTCCCCATCAATCTGTTTGCTAAATAACACTTTGTTATTGACATAAATGTTATCGTTCTAATGAGTTAGAATTGATCACATTATTATTTTAATTTGCAGTTCTCAGATTACTTAATGCCTTTATTGGTTATTTTAGATTTCTCTCCTGTGAATTTGTTCTCCACGACTTTGACGTATGCATCTGTTTCTTTGTAGTTCATGCGTTCTGGACACTAATTCTTTGCAGGCCGTATAGTTTGAAAATATTTATTCTGTGCATGCTTTCTCTTTTTTACTTTGTTTATGGTATCTTTTGTTTTACAGAATAATGAAGTCAAATTTATCAGTCTGTTCTCTTAGGGTAGGTGCTTTTGGGGTGTTATTAAGAAAGTTTCCTTTTTGGTGTCCTCAAGAAAATTTTCTCTATAGTTATACCTGTAACTTTTTAAATGATCTTATATAAGACTTTCAGAAATGATAAAATTTTGCCTTTTTATAATTATGTTTTAATATATCTGGAAAGGAGTTTTGTTTGTGGTATGAAGGAAGAAACTAATTTGGTTTTTGTTTTCTGGGTTTTTTTGGGGATAATATGTTGTTTCAGTACTTTTATTTCATAATTCTTTCCTTTTCCTAGTGGTTTGTAAGGCTATCTCTGTTGTTTTCTATACATGTTAGAAGTGTGTTATGCATTGCTCCTTTTGTTTTTGTCTTAATAATATTGCTATCTGGTGAGTTCTTTCATTTCTGCTCCTGGAGGAATTGACTTAGCTGCTTTTGGCATGTCTTCTCCATAAAGTCAGTCATCAAGTTCCACAATCTCAAAAAATCTTTTTTTTTTCTTACAAAAAGTCTTGTTGGAATTTTTATTAGAATTACGCTGAAGAGAAGGAAACAAACTGTAAGAGACTCTTAACTATAGGGAACACACTGAGGGTTGCTGGAGGGGAGGTGAGTGGGGGGGGTGAGTTAAATATGGATGATGGTCATTAAAAAGGACACTTGTGATTAGCCCTGGGTGTTTTATGTAAGTGATAAATCACTAAATTCTACTCTTGAAACCAGTATCATGCTGTATGTTAACTAACTGGAATTTAAATAAAAATTTGAAGAAATTAAAAATATTATGTTAAAAAAAGAATTAAGCTGAGTTTGTAGATTGATTTTGAAAGAAGTTTCACAGATTTATTTACTTGTTGAAGTCTCCCAAATAAGATCTCGTATAATTCTCCATTTGTTGTTAGGTCTTCTAATGATGTTCTGTATTTTTCCCATTAACGTCTTGCACTTATAAAAATCAGGTTTATTCTTAGATAACTTGCACTATTTGTTTTTATTGTAAAGTATCTTTTTTAAGGTTACATATTCTAATTGTCTGTTGCTCAGTGTATAGGATCACAGTTGATTTTGCTGATTGCACCCTTGCTAAATTCTTTTACTTCCAATCATATGGAGGCTCTCTCAAAATTACTATGTAGTTAATTATATCTTCTGTAAATAAAAAGTTTGCTTTTTTCTTCAGTCTTTACACCTTTTTTTTCTTTTAAAAGAAAAATTATTTATTTATTTATTTATTTATTTATTTATGAGCGAGGATTAACAAAAGAGCATGAGCCCTCAAGGGTAGGAGTAGAGGCAGAGGGAGAAGCAGGTTCCCTACTGAGCAGGGAGCCCAATAGGGGCTCTGTTCCAGGGCCCAGAGATCATCACCTGAGCCGAAGGCACCTAATGCCACCCAGGTGTCATACAACTTTTTTCTTGAATTACTGCATTAGTTAGGTCTTTTAGTACAATGCTAATAAATAAAACGCCTAATAGGAGTCTTCCTGACTTTAGACGAGATCGGGCGCGTTCAGGGTGGTATGGCTGTAGACTTCCTGACTTTAGAAAGAATGCTTCTTGAGTTTTTCACCATTGTTTGCCTGTAGATTTAATTAATCTTCATCTGATAACGAAACCTTTCCCCAGGCAAAGATTTTTTCTTTTCTTTTATTATTTTGTAAATTGTTTTTTAATTGAATTGGTTTTGAAGTTTGTTGAATTCTTTTGGTTAATAATTTTTTTGTGTGCTTAATTTCTTAATTTGGTGAATTGCATTAATATATTTTTTAATGCCCTTTAGACTTAACCTCAGTTTGTTCAAGATATTATACTTAGTGCCCATATAATTTGTTAAATATTTTTACAACCTTTTATAAGAGAATATTCTGTAATTTTTTCCTTATGCTGTCTTATGCATCAGGATTATACAAGTCTTATGAAATGAGTTGAAAAGCATTCTTTCTGTATTCTGGAACAGTTTTTAAAGATTGAGTATATATTTAGCTATTATTTTATTTTCTGTAATGGTGATAAACTGTTAGGGTTTTTCATTTATTTTTTTCAGTTTTTTGTTTCTTGGAAGTTTTCCCTTTTGTCTGTTTTTTTTTTTTTTTTTTAAGATTTTATTTATTTGCCAGAGAGAGAGAGAGAGAGTACACACAATCAGGCAGAGAGGCAGGCAGAGGCAGAGGGAGAAGCAGGCTCCCTGCCGAGCAAGGAGCCCGATGCGGGATTCGATCCCAGGACCCCGGGATCATGACCTGAGCCGAAGGCAGCGGCTTAACCAACTGAGCCACCCAGGCGCCCCCCTTTTGTCTGTTTTTAAATTTACTTATTTATTGATATAAATTTATTGATTAATATGAAGTTGATTATTGATTCTCTACAAAGATCTGTATTAATGATCCTTTTAAAATTCAGATTCTTACTTTTTTTTGCTATGGATTTGATTTTTAAGCTTATGTAAATATACATTGAATGAAATTAAAGTTTGATCAGAAATATTTGTTGAACGCAATTACCTCTTTGGGGATGCCTGGGTGGTTCAGTCAGTTCAGCATCTGTCTTTGACTCAGGTCATGATCTCAGGATCCTGGGATGGAGCCCCCACATCAGCTCCCTGCTCAGTGCAGAGTCTGCTTCTCCCTCTCCCTCTTGTTCTCAAATTAATAAATAAAATCTTTAAAAAGAAATTAACTCTTTGTACGTGTATGTCTATATTTGGAACTTTTCATGAAAACTCAAAAGATTTCAGTCTTTTACCCTGTCTTCTGTCTTGCTTTAAGAAAAGTTAGGAATTGGAAAAAAAGAGAAAAGTTAATAACTGAGAGTCTCTTTCAGTGTAAAAAGAGTGAGGCATACATTAGATGTATATTTTTCTCTTTTCTTCCCCTACTTTTCCTTCTTCCCACACACATGGGATCTGATACGATGAGTGAAGATCACCTACCTACCCACCTGCTTAATATTTCTAAGTGTAAACCAATAAAATAAATATTTTAACCAGCTTCTGCAGCTTATAGAATTCTACGATTTGTATAACTCTCATTATAAATTTGTATTTTAGGTGCTTGACACGTGAAAATCTTACAGTGTTCTGATTTCATAGATAAAACTAAATCTATGTGTAGTTTACACAACAAATTTTTGAAAGATTTAGAAGAATAAATTATTATCCAAAAGTTACTATAATAGTATAAGTTCATATCTGTAAAAGGAAGGGGGTGGATGAATTAATCATATCTGTGTGTGTATGTGTGTGTGTGTGTGTGTGTACAAACACATATACTCATCTTTGTCTATGTATGGAAATAGCTATACAAAAATATATACCAGTAGAGTGAAGTTCAGAGAAAAATGTATGAACTGTATGTATTGAATTATTTAAAAAGTATGTGTTACTTTTAAAAATTCTAATATATGAAACAAATGAATTTTGTATATAATTCCTCTCATTTCATCAATAAAATGACATAATCTTATTACTAATATAAAATAGTTGACTTTAGCAGAAACAATAGTACTTTTCCATTCTTTTTAACAATTATGTGAATACGATGAATATTGATGTAAAGTATTATAATCTTTATTGGAATTATTGTAGACATGTTTATGTTGATGACACTTAAATTATGTGTGTGTGTGTGTGTATGGAAAAAAAAGTTTAACAACATTGGTCTTGTTGATTAGGTTAATGTTCTTAGTGTTAGGTCAACTTGTTTGCCTTTCCATGAATTTTTGAACTTTGGAATAAAGTACAGTGGTTGAGTAAACTTTTACTATAAAGGCCCAAATAATATATATCCTAGGCAACTACACCACATGGTCTGAGTTGCAAACGCTTACCTGACATTGTAGCACCCAAGCAGCCATAAACAATGTGTAAATGAGCATACATGGATGTATTTTAGTAAAACTTTATTTATAAGAAAAGATGACAGGCCAGATTTGGCACACAGGGCCTGTTTTGCCCAGCTTAAATATGTAAACATTTATAGTAACTAGTGAGAATTAATGAGAGGTTTTAACATAATGCCAGACATTTTCTCATAAAATGTTGTGCTGTGCTGGTCTCCTCATGTTTAGAAATTAGAGAAAATCAAGTATTGCAAAATTGAGCTATGCAATCTCATTATCTATTAAAATGTATCCTATGCAAGGAAATAAATGTATACATGTAATAAAGGCACTCAGATTTATGCTTCATATTTCATTTTGCTATTGTCAAGGAATGTTCATTGAAAAGTTATTTAATGTACAGAGCCAAAAAACTCATGTTGAAATAGGTTTATTTTCAATATAAATGAAATTTTGAAAGGTGTGCACTTTCAGCTCATACACCATTAGTATTCCTAGGGTAAATGTCTGGAATTAGTTGATGACAAAAGATGCAAAACTATGAAAAAATGTTAAAATTATTATATAAAAATTTTTAGAGTGGTCAAGGTTTTAGACCTCCTCGAGTCATTTAGTTCATGATTTTATTGAAATATAACAGTAAAGTTTTATAAGTAGAAAAAAAGAAGCAGTGGTTTTCATGCAATTATCATTTGCCTCTTTGTAGTTTAAAGAATGCCCTTTTCTCCTTCTCCTCATCCAGTTCTGGAAGTTGCAGTACTCAGTACCGAAGGACAGGTCCAAGACTTTAAATTTCCTCTGGGCATCAAAGGCGCAGGCAGCTCAATCCAGCTCTCTGCAAATACTGTCAAACAGAACAGCAGGAATGGTAAGATGGAGCAGAGTCTTTTAAAAATTGACAGGTTTTTTGTTCATTTAAATCTATTAATCCTAAAATGCCAACTATTTGACTCCTAATGTAACAATGCTGCTTACCATTTAAAAGCAGATTTAAAATAATGCTTTACTCTTTCCCAAGAAACTTAATCTGTATAGTCCATAAGGACTTTTTTCCCTTTTATTCTTACTTGAATGTATTTTATTTTATCCATAAGCATATTTCCTGGAAAGGCATATGACTACTTTTACCTTCCTAGGGCTTGCAAAGTTGGTGTTCATCATTTACCGGAGTTTGGGACAGTTTCTTAGTACAGAAAACGCAACCATAAAACTGGGTGCTGACTTTATTGGTCGGAATAGCACGATTGCAGTGAATTCCCACGTCATTTCCGTTTCAATCAATAAAGAATCCAGCCGAGTCTACTTGACAGATCCTGTGCTTTTTACCCTGCCACACATTGATGTAAGTTATATGTGCTGATGAAGTAGTGGAAGGTTATAAAACCAGTGAGGAAAGAAAACGCAAAACTTTACATGCTGGAGATGGGGAGAGAGGGAATGGGAAGGTGGCAGAGAGGAGAGGAAAGACCTTTCCATTTGAATTTCAAATGTTGGATTAGGTCAGACATAAGTTTATTTAAGTCTGTGAACATAAAATTAAATGAGCCTGGTTCAGTGATTATTAGAACTTAAGTGTATTCTTAATGAAAGCTAATTCAGTAATCAACAGGAAAATGTAAATGACTGTAATTTGTTTTAGAATGAAAATTAACTCTTACCTTAACAGCAGGATAACCGAATGTTAACTCTTAGGACTCTGCCTTTTTAGTGTGGCAGACCTTTTGTTTTTGTTTTTGTTCTTTTTGACTTTACTGATCCTATGTGACACAATTGTTATCAAGCATTGGGTTTTTAAAAATCTAGGCTTGAAGACATGTGATTTCTCTGCCGTGCCTTAGAATGAAGTTGGTAGTTAAATTATTGCACTGTGTTGGAAGATTGCAGAATTTTGGCTTCCGTTATAAGCAGAATGAATATGTGCCCACAGACAGCCAAGTGTATCTCCAGAATCGGCAAAGAAAAAAAAAAATTGTGCGGCCATTCTCTTACGTCTGCTGCAGTTGGTTCACTCTCTTAAAAACCCTGATGTTGCTAACATGTCACTTAGAAAAAAATGGGCCCCAAATCGATTTTAAAACACTTGATCCTTACAGAATTTTCTCAGGACAAATTCATGGGTCTCATTTTGTCAGAAAAGAAAAGAAAAAAAAATGATTCCAATGTACCATCAGTATGTAAAATCATAAGAAGGAAATTGTAATTGTGTAAAATGGGTCTTTGGTAATTTGGAGTACACTTTAGAATGTTTTGGACTATAAAACCCCTTTTAAGTTAGATATCTGCCTTGTATAACATAGTCTACAATTTTGCTGATGAAAAACTTTATAGTCCGAAACATGCAAAGTTTAATCTAAATTACCTTTTACACATATTAAACAATTGCTATTGCCATCTTAGAGTGTAAAATCCTAATTTTATCTTGTCATTTTATTTCCCAGCCTGACAATTATTTCAATGCAAACTGCTCCTTCTGGAACTACTCAGAAAGAACTATGATGGGATATTGGTCTACCCAGGGCTGCAAGCTGGTTGACACTAATAAAACCCGTACAACGTGTGCATGCAGCCACCTAACCAATTTTGCAATTCTCATGGCCCACAGGGAAATTGCAGTAAGTATTTGCACTTCTAATTAGTAGCAGAGAAAAACCTCAGGAGATTCAAAACAGCTTTATAATAGTCCCTGCTTTGGGTGCTTATCGTAACTAAAAAGCAAACAAAGTAGTGTGGATTTCTAAATGTCATTACACTGTCCGTATATTTTTTGAATGTCTTGGCATTCTATTTATCGTTACTTCTCAAAATCATGTGCTTTGCAGACTCATTCTAGATTTTTCTCCTTTGGGCAGGTGTTTAGCAGAGGCAGTCGGGGATTTAAAAAATGAATAGCGATGGGTCCTACAACAGAGACTGAGGGCTCTAAAGTTTAACACACTCTCTTCATCTGGAATGTTTGAATCTTGTTTGACAGCTTTTGTTTTAAGTTTTTCTCACAACTTTGCACACTGTGCAGAACTGCAGATTTTAAAGGTCAGGATAGCTTCTGGGATGTTTCTTCATATTCCTTTCTGTGATGAAGGGAATGATAGCCAGAAGATAAAAACATTTTAAGAAATAGAGCACGAAAACTCGCAGGTCTGTTGTGTATTTGACTCAGTATATAAATAAATATCAAAACTCAAGGAGGAAATGAAAACTTAAAATTTTTTTGTTAGCCGGGAAAGTCATTAAGATACCAATTATTTTTAATCATAACTGAATATCCTTTATCCTATTATATAAATATCTGGGTTTACGTAGGTAATTATTTCAGCCGTTATGTTGAAATGATTGGATTCTTGCATTATTTTCTAGGTAAAATCTTCCACTTTCTTAGGTCATTCTTTGGATATAAGATAAGATTGATCTGTTACGTGATCAAGTTTTCATCTTAGCTTTGAGCCCTGTTTGAACACCTAAGAATATTCATAGAGTTTGGTATTAAAAGATGAGCTACCATGGTGAAAGCTATCTTAAACTTTTAGTTGAAGCAATGCAGCAATACTAATGTTCCTCATACTATTTTTGTTTTCAGTACAAAGATGGAGTTCACGAATTACTCCTTACAGTCATCACCTGGGTGGGAATTGTCATTTCCCTTGTTTGCCTGGCTATATGCATCTTCACCTTCTGCTTTTTCCGTGGTCTGCAGAGTGACCGCAATACTATTCACAAGAACCTTTGTATCAACCTTTTCATTGCGGAATTTATTTTCCTAATAGGCATTGACAAGACAAAATACATGGTAAGCACCCCTTCGGCTTATCACCCTCGGATCTCTGACAATTACTATAACAGGTGTGAATCCACACACGATGCCTATATAGATATTTGATCTTGTAACAATAAAGTTGACAATGGCGATCTTGGCAGATAATTTGTAATAAAAGCGTAATCGTTAGGTATTATTATTATGAGCGAACTCATTTCTTGCATCAAGGTGCTTTTGCATTTTTCTGAGTTGTTATTAAGACACGTAATTTGAATAGAAGAGTACCAGGGACACTGAAATGAAAAGATCCTATTTTTACAGTTTTCATTTTGCTTACATAGTCATTCTGGTCAGTGATCATTTCTTCATCTTCTGAGCAATTTGTTCATCATCAGGAGGTCTCCGTGTCAGAAATAGTACTTAATCAGTAGTTACTGCTTTACCCTGTATTCATCTGCACCGGCATGAATTTTAAGAATGCTCCGCATATGACGGGAAAAGAATGTTAGGAATTAGATCCAGGGTATTCATCACTAAAGTGAATTTTTAAATTCTGTTACTGAAAAAATAAAAATAATATATTTGGAAACAATTGTTCTAAAGACATATGGAGCAAATAATCTGTAAGTAGAATATTCAGATTTAATAGTGGATAATTTTAGAAAGGAAATTAACATATATTTTCTTATTTACACTTAATTTTACTAAAAATAGTTGGGTCTCGCAGTGATGAAATTTCTAGCACACCTGCCATTATACTCTATTAAGCATTAAACTCTTTAAATTTGTAGTGTTTAGAACTCATTTCCATTTGTTAAAAAAAAATTTTTTTTAAGAAACAGTTTAAATAATGTTGTATTTTAAAGACAATCATGAGCACTGTCAGTGAATATTGCATCATTTTGGGGTGCCCTGCTTGTATTCATGTGTTCTGTCTTGGGTTTTTTGTTCTTTTCCTTTCTAGATTGCTTGTCCAATATTTGCAGGACTTTTACACTTTTTCTTTTTGGCCGCTTTTGCTTGGATGTGTCTAGAAGGTGTACAGCTCTACCTGATGTTGGTTGAAGTGTTTGAAAGTGAATATTCAAGGAAGAAATATTATTATGTCGCTGGTTACTTGTTTCCTGCCACCGTGGTTGGGGTTTCAGCTGCTATTGACTATAAGAGCTATGGAACAGAAAAAGCGTGAGTAATTGCAAGCGACCTGAGTGTTTTTCAAGTGAATAATTTTTTAAAGCCTGTTAGCTGTCAGTGAGGGTCCCTGACAGACTAAAATAGCATCTGAAAGCTTTATTGGTAAGAGAATGGGCATGCCGTGCACAAATTACAATCAAGTCTTTTGTAATTTTCTAGGTTCAGAGGATTTGTACTCTGACAAGGCAGATTCTAAATTATGGACTTTCTTTTTAACACAAAAGATTGACCTGAAACAAATTGAAAAAGTAAATAACTTTTTTGCCTTAGAAAGATATTAAGTAAAAATTCTTCTGAACTTAAAGCATCTGACAGGTTTAACTACTCAGTTTTAACCTAATGCTTCATTAGCTCTCTTTGTGCAGCCGACCCTCTAGCTAACTCTCATTCTGAATTGTGACAGTAGCACATTCCATCCCATATGTTCTACTTTGATAATATTTTGTCAGGCAGTTTAAAAGGATTAAAATAAGTCACTGTCTTTCATTTATAAAAAATATAGATATTTATGGAAAATGACAGAAGGTAGACATAGCCATATTTGTCAGGCTTTTATTTGCTAGGAGCATGAATTTGCTTTCCAATTCTGCTTATATTTGCCTTTGATAAAATTAGTTATATAAAGATTCCTTGGACTAAAGAAAGCTTTTTGACTAAACAGATGATGAAAGACAAATAAAAAAAATTCAGTGGGGATTCAATGTTATATGAAAAATGAACCACTAAGTAAAATCTGTCTTAATAAGTTGATGCATCATTTACTCTAATACTCTGTGAGTGCTGTGCTTTGATTTTTTTATCTCGTATTCATCCATTCCCAGTTGAGGTATTATATTTATGCTGTGCTGTTTTGAAACAGGCATAACAGCTGAATATTTTGTCTGTTTTGTTTCATAGGGTTAAACACTGTCGCTCAGATATAGATCTGAAAGGCGAATTTTGAAGATAAGAACTTTCAAAATGATGAGACCATTTAAGTTTTCCTTAATATAGTCAGAGGTCTTAAGAATTAGGGATTGGGGTGTGGTGGGGTTTATTGTTTACCCCATACGAGCAGAATAATGAATGCCTTTACCAAATTTAAAACCTGAAATGAAAAACAGTAAGCTGAAGTAAATAAATTACTACTCTTTACATCAAAGCCAACTCAGAATTATTAAAATTGTTCTTACCCATGACAAATGAATTTTCAAAGGCAGATATAAAGATAGTTTTGTTAGATTTTTAAGAATTCTATATTTTTGGTAATGTTGAGGATCCATTGAAGCTACTTAATACTCTTCTTTTCATAATAGTTGCTGGCTTCATGTTGATAACTATTTTATATGGAGTTTCATTGGACCAGTTACCTTCATTATTCTGGTAAGCAAACTCTGTTTTCCCTTCATTTTTAGCTTGCTGCTTTTGTAGTGCCACTGAAAGATAACTGGTTTTATTTTTAATTTATCTATGCATTCAAGGGTTTATAAACATGTCTAACCTACAGGATAAAACTGCGTGTATACCTTAAATGTTACACCGTTATTGAGAGTTTATGTACTTGCTGATTGGTACTATTTCAAAAATCCTTTTTCCTCTAAAAAATACTTTTTCTTTTCTAATTTAGTTTGCTACAATGCATGTCATAATCTAAAAATATATGTAAACTATGTTTAGATTGCATGATTTGGGCCTAGTTTAATAATTAGAAAGGAATAACTGAAATGTATAGTGTATTTTGGTTTTGGGTAGTGGAGTTTTTTGCTAAGAGTTGTAGTTCAGGAGTTTTGTCTCCAAAATCTGTACTATTAGCCCTGTATCAAGTTATGTGGCATTTATAAATTAAACGAATGTTTTGTGGAATTGAAAGAACATTAGCTTAATACTTATTATATTAATTTCCACATAATAATTTAGTGCTTTTAACCCACTGAGCCACCCAGGCGCCCCATTAATTTAGTACTTTTAAATAAATGTCCACACCCTAAGCTTTTTAGAGCACAAAAAAATTTTTTAAGCTTAGATTAATAACTGAGTCTTAAATCAATTTTAAACTCATAAGAAATAAAGTTACTTTTCAAATGCCAAATAAAAATATTGGTCTTCAAGAAATTTTTTAAAAATAAATTGTTTACCCATTAAATATAGTGACATAAGGTGTTTTTTAACTGCTTACATTACCATTAGTCAAATACTTGAAATATAGTTGAAATAAAAGGATATAGCGAAAATATTTGGTTTTCGGTATTTAAAACTTTTCACTGAGTTTTAGCATTATGCTGTTACAGATAGATGCTACTGACCATTATAAGATTGAAAGGGAAACATAAGCAAGTTTAAATATTGCCTATATCTTTTAAATACCTATTTTAAGGACTTTTTTAAAGAAGTGATACACATGAACTTACTAGGATATTTCTGTATTTAACTAGTGTTTCATAAAATTGAGGGGAAAAAATGTACTAGTTCAAGGAAACCTAAAACCACTTCAAATGTATGTACTTTTGTCCTTAAAATGAATTATACACTTACACAAAGCAAAATGAAAATTTCAGGTGAATGCCTGTATGAATCGAGCCAATAAATCATTCTCAAGTCTTCCTAGGAAAGCTTATGTCTCATCAGAATTACTCAATCCAAATGATTACTCTAGTTTTAGTTCTCGGTTTATTTAAGTTAACATAGCCTAAACCACTCTCAAATTAAATGGTAAACAGCTGAATTGAAGTGGCATGATCCTTAAAGACACATGCTTCTCTTTTTTTCCCCCTGAACCCTTAGCTAATCATATTGATAACTTTGAAAATTATAAAGACCATTTCAGAGATAATCTAATCTATAAAAGTATGTGTTAACTTCTGTTGTACTAGTTTTGTTTATTTCCATCTAAAAATAAATACTGACTTTAGAGTATTAAAATTTCTTTCACTTGGACAAAAGACATTAATGTTCACATACACTCAGCTTCTAGTAAGAAAAGAAGTGAAGGACATTATATTGCCCATTTACAGTGTGAACCCTACTGTTATTTATTAGTTTTGTCATCATTGTTATCCTGTACCCAATCATTTAGGTTGAAATTGAAGGGCTTTGAGGAATAGTGTTCCCAACTTTAAGGGGGAAAAAAAAATCAACAAAAACCAAACACAGCAAGTAGCTGTTTTGACAATATAGATCCTAGGAGTAATTGTCCTGCAACTACTTTGTCCTCTAATTCTCCCGACGCAGACAGGCAAAGAGCGGTATAGAGGTGTAAAACATCATGCATAACCTAAATTGAGATATATGATTGTTCAGCATGTTTGTTGAATGTTAATATATTTATAACACATACATCCTTGTGATGAGAAAGGATATTTAAAAGTCAATACAAACACAAATCTTAGTAATATAAATTCCATTATATACTACCCTTTTAAGGAGTACTCTTAGAACAAAAAGTTCTCATTACAATTCCTGGAAAGGGATTGTGTTCCTTTTGGAATTTTGCATTTCCAACTTTTCTGAATTGAAGCCATTTAACTTAGTAATATTAAGTAAGTGTATATTTTTTATAATGTTCTATGAAGAAAAATAACATGCTGTGGAAGATAAAACTTCTTGCTTCTGTATTTCTATAGACTGTCTTGCCTACAGGCACTAGAGTTATTATATCTATGAGAAAAGTGCTTGTAAGTAATGAGCAGTGGGAAACCATTAGTATGCCTGAAATGGTTTAATGAAAGCTTGGATCATGACACGTCAGGAGCTGTTCTTATCATTTGGACAGCTCCATCTGCATGGTTAATAATTAATTCAGTTCAGTAAGAGTTCAGCTCACACACTCATTTAGAAGTCTTCTTCAGAGAACACCTCTCTGGCTGCTAGTCCCAGGGAGAAATAGGCTTCTGCTCAGCTAACAGGAAAGATCTGGAGATACAAGTGCAGTTTAGAGTTGCATTTGCTAGGTAGCAAAAGCTCCAGGGAAGACAAAAAGGGTCAGAACATGTGCAGTTCAGTTAGGTTACTTCAGAGTGGGGTTTCTGTTCTTCTGTCTTATCATATCCATGTCAGCACTGCGAGCTGTGGAATGAATTTCAAGCTGCTAAGCTCAGACGGATGTGATTCAATTGAGCAGGTTGATGACTCTAAAACAAACTGTGTGCTCCCGCAATCACTGGTTCCCTCTGCTTATTTCCAAGTCCTTTGTATTTTCGTGTCCCCGGTGTGGGTGGGTAGTTGGCTACGCCCTATCATCAAGCAGCAAATTATACTGGCAGATTATCTATACTAGAACTCATGAAATTATTATTCTGAGATAAGTGAAAGAGTCTTATTTGTCATTGCAGGAGAAGGAGTGCCCCATTTGGCAAGTAACTCTATTTAGCTGAATAGGAAAATCTGTTTCTTCTGAATTTGCCGTCTCTTTCACGTAGAATTCTGTTAAGAGATGCCTGTCTACCTATTTACCTATGTGTACACACATAAACACACACACAGCAGAGATAAAATCTGATTAATTCCTGGATGAGTTGCTTCATCTCTAAAATTAATCATCAGTGTGGGCGTTAAGCTTGGTGGGTTGGTATTTCGTATATAACACAGTCCTACAGCTGTACTTAACTAGTGACTTCTGTGAATGATTGAGTCATGACATGCACTTTCCAGGTTCTTTGTATACAGAGTTGTGACTCCGTCTTTTTCCTTTCTCACTGATGCGTAATGCCTTTCAACCTCTCCCAAAATATGTACTCGGTTTAAGGTTACTGGTATTTATGTTGGAAAGAAAGAAACAAAAAAACAAGTGGACAAAAAGTGGTTGCATTGGAATTTGAGGGGAGAAGAGCAGCACTTGGATGATAGAGACATTCTTCTCTCCCTGGCTTTTTGCCTGCTTTCCAGGAAGAAATAGGAGAAATTCCTCTGATGGTTGGGATTTCTTTTATTTTTTAAATGCATACCAAATGCAGGAAAATAAATTGAGAGGAAATAAAAGTGAGGAGAAAGAGATCACTTACTCTAATTAGAAAGGGGGAAAAAAAAAAAAAGAAGCAGCAGCAGCAGCCCAGAAGTTTATGGCTGGAAAGAACCATTTATGTTATGGGGAAAATGCAAAGAAGGAACAACTCAGATTTGCAATCAGTGATTCATTTGAAACTAACATTTTTTTGCCTGTGACTGTTTGGAATGATAGATTTAATCAAAGATATTTCTATTTGCCCTTCAATTTCTTGTTCTGATTCCCTTAGTTACATTTTAAGAGAACGGAAAAGAAGAGAGGGAAAAAAATATTTTACTCTACAGAATCATGACTCTTAGGAAGTGTATCACCTCCTGAAAAAGATCACAGCCAACAATAATTTTTCTATGAAAAAAAAATATATATATTTTAGCACTGGAGAGAAAGAACTCTAAAACTTCCTTTTAAAAAATTATTTACATTTCAGGATTTGTTCTATTTAATTCCAGAAAGCATTTTACTGTCATACATATTGGTGATAATATAAAAATATTCAATACCTAAATGACATAAGTATCTTTTTCATTATTTTAGTAAGACTAATAAACACATTATCAGTGAAATCTTTAATGTGCATTTGGGGAAAAGAAAAGTACCTTGTGTTTAGCTTTTTTTTGGGGGGGGGCTGTTGTGTATTATGGTTTGTAGTATGTCTTGTGTGCTTTTTTTCATAATTAGTTTTTCTTGAAATGATGGTATTTTTGTCCTGTTGAAGACACCATTGCTTTATTATTTGTATATTTTCAAGTTGTATTTCCAAGTCTAAATTAGTATTGGATTTAACTATAAATTTCTTGGCAACTTAAATTTTAGAGTGCTAATTATAATTCTTCTGTTTGGTTTTTTTAAATTGGAGAAATCACAGATATTCGTGAAACAATTTGAGTGCAAAAATCTTTCTGTGGTTTTATGATTATTTTTCTACTATTTTTAATTGTTTTTTAAAAGATTCTCTTAAAACATCTTTTGAAACATTCAATTCTACTATGTTAGAAACGACAGTCCTTTTTTGGACTCAATTATGAGTTTGTGTGATGTTTAGTTATGTGAGTGGAACACAAACAGGTTTGAGAAAACAGAACTAACTGTTAAACATACTGTTTGTCTACTGGGAGTAGGAGCGTGTGGACATTTTAGTCATTTGCTGATCATGGGATGGTAGTGTTTAACAAAGAAAGAGAGAATTAGTTATTCTAGCAAGTTGATCAGGTAGAAGTCATTTGAAGAGCACATCTCTTATGTTCAGCATTTCCTTGAGGCTGTATTTTATATATGAATTTATTATTTATCTTCAACTCACTCATCATCTCTGAGTGATTTCTAAAATGGATGACTCTTTCTAGATGTAGAATCCTTTTTTTTTTTTTTTTTTTTTTTTTTTTTTTTTTTTTTTAATAAAAAACTAGTATGTTTTTGCTTTGCTAGGAGAGACTCTTACTTTTCTCACCAGAATAAACTGGTTAATTCTATCTGTAAAGTTGCTGGGCTATGGAGCCATCACAAAGTGTATTGAATCCCAGCACTGATATTATAGCACCTAAGTAATGTTTGGCAAGGTACTTAACATCTTAGAATGTAAACTGACTCTCCAAGTGCTTCCTGTTACCTCTGGACACAGGATTATTATAAGGGAATGTACTATATTTGTAACTAGAAAGAAGCACTAAACACATATAAATGTTAACAATCCTCAGTGGCGTGATACGAGAGGAAGGAGAGAAGAGGTATCTATCTACCAGGTTGTTTTTTAAGGATTAAATAAGATAGGCTTTCTGTGTCACATTCAACTTGGTTAATTCTGTCTTAAAAAAAAAAGAAAGAAAGAAAGAAAGAAATGGCTTTGTATCATATTTAAATTTAATTCTATTCTTCAGTGGGTAGACTCCATTTTCATTTCAGTTTTATTTGAAAATGTGTTAGTTCTTTAGTAACTATTTTACTTCAGAATTTTAACATGGTCATCTTCATTGAAAAATGTTGGTATGTGTTCATCCTCAAGATTTCACATTTTGTACTCCTTTTCTTTTCATAACATGATACCTTATACATCCACATTTTTCCAAATTCGCGTTCTTTATTTTCTTGTAGTTTTTACATTATACAATTCTACAAAGAAGTTGTATCACTTTTTTCCTTCCTGGAGTGTACTACCACTACTATTTATTCCTGAGGGGTTAATTAACATGCTTAGGAAGTGATGAACACCAAATTGTGGCCCTATATGTTTTACGAAATTGTGCAAGAAAAGGAAGGGGGAAGAAATAACCCAAGGTCCAGAATTACGGAATGAAAGAAAGAAATGGTTATATTACGACATTCAAAAAGAAGGGTCCAGAAGTTTAAAGGATTTTAACTCTGAATTTACAAGGCAGCTTTTTTTCCCTAAGAGTTGCATCAGTGTGTTTATTTGCATTTTGTTTTGTTTGTTTTTAGGATATTTGGAGTTCTTATTGGTAACCATTCTCTAATTTTATTAGTTAAGACCTACTGTTGCATAAAATAAAAAGTAAAAACACTGTTTATTTTGCCTTTAAAAAATTAGAGATGTACTGTA
Organism: Enhydra lutris kenyoni; assembly: GCF_002288905.1. NCBI lineage: Eukaryota > Metazoa > Chordata > Mammalia > Carnivora > Mustelidae > Enhydra > Enhydra lutris. The sequence continues at coordinate 48,653,160 of NW_019154093.1, forward strand.
CCATCATCTTTAGAAACTAAGTCCGCTATTTACTGTCCTCAGAAGGATCTCCCTAACTTTTCAAAGGTAGAAATTGTATCTTACGTGCAATACAATAGGCACATTCTTGTATGGAGCAGTAAGGTCAATACATATTAGTTGAATGAATTGCATTATATTGTAATATCTCTGAAAATGTAAATATTTATTTATATGTGACCACCTGGAATAATCATTAGAATATAAAGCTAGTGTTTCTACATATTTGTTTGCTTTTTCTCTGGACAAGTATTTTAATAAGTTAATGTTTAAGTAGGTGTTTTAAACAGAGAGTTTCTTTTGTCCTTCTTTTGTTAATATTAAGTAATTAACATGAAACGATAGAATGCTATCTGCCAACACTTGCAAATTATACCCATTGACCTCATTTTATCCCTTAAGAGGAAATTCTACATCTAAGAGAAATAATAAGGCACAGTTGACAAAATGAGTGATAAACAGCTTAGATGAAAGCCTTCACTGTGTTCCTAAACTCCTCATTAGGAACAACTTGAAAATTTTATTTATTGCTCTATATAAATTTTCCTAATTACAAAATCAGAAGTAGTGATGAATGAGTAAAACAGCATTATCATTTTATCAGATGGTATTGTGACTCAGTAAAAGTGATCATCTTATTATAACAAAATTATGTTGAGTGTTTACCACCAAGGAATTGCTTTTGTCCCTATTTGTCCTTTCCTGAATACACCATTGGGGCTTGCACTGTCTAAGCCAAGTACAGCTCACAAAATAGAATTTTGTTTTGTCTTTTTAAAAGTAATAATCAGAAGTAAATAAAATGTCAAAGAAATCCAGGAGTGATCAGGCTTAGTTCTGTTTTTAGAGCGTAAAAATAGAACTGCCTTCCCTCTGTCCGGCATTCTGCTAGGTTTCTGTACAAGCAAATGTAAAATTGCACACATTATCTCTCTTCAGTCAAAACATGTCTTTTCTTCTCAGTTCACTGATGTTGACCTCCCAAACTTTCCTTCCATGTCTGGTTCCATCTTTCCTCTTTTTGCTTTTGTTTGCACTTAGATTCTTTACACAGCTCAGTGTTTAGAGGGACTCAAGGCAGCCTTTCTTCAGAATTTTCCTACACCCATTCAACAGAGAGGCATAAGAACAAAAGGACTGATGGCTTTTAACCATTTAGTAGCAAATATATAAAATATTTTAAAAGTTTGTCTTTCTGGAACTAATAAATATTTTTCATGTATTTTTTCATAATTTTTCATATATTTTATTTCATTTGATTCTCACAATTACCTTACAAATAGATCATACAAATGTAATTATCTTTCTCTAATCAGTCAAAATCAAAAGCTAGACTCTCAGCTAAGTCTTAAGGTCCCAAATCCCGCAGTTCTCGTAAACTACATGATGTAAATGTCACTTCTGAAGAATTCACTTCAGTGTTTCCATTAGATGGCTTTTAGGCCCTGGAGTACCTTTAGCTAAAGAAACTAATTTAGATTTTCTAATTTATTTAATCATCACCACATGATGCTGATTTAATGAGGTTGTAATTTCATGTCAAATGATCTATTAAAAAAATCGATCATACATAGCTGGAGTATTTTTTATTTAGACTCAACTTGATCATTGCCTATGTAAAATTGAGTCAGTGAATGTCTACTATATACTCATGTCATTGATATTTAGCTGCATTAACTCATTAAGTGTATTTGCAAAACTTGCTCATTTTTTTACTCTGTGGTTACAGTGGTCTAATTCTTTATTTGTTGTAACAGCTAAATATTATCTTCCTGGTGATCACATTATGCAAAATGGTGAAGCACTCAAACACTTTGAAACCAGATTCTAGCAGGTTGGAAAACATTAAGTAAGTATTTAGTATTTTAATTTTAGTGCTTGACAAACTAAGTGAAAGATACTCTCCACAGAGAATACATAAATGCTTTCCTTCAACTGTAGAAATTATTCAGAATGAAGTTTTCCTGATCAAGGTTGAGTCTCACTGTTAACCATGTCACAGACATTGGTCAAAAATTAGATAATGATTTCTGTCTTGATCTAGAGCCAAGAAATTTTTCAGCGGCTTTGCGGAAATTCCATATCACTGTAGCAATTTCATTTAAATTTAAAATGCAGTTCAAAATGATGTTGCTGTTTGCATGGCTGATGTGATGATATTAAGTTTGTTTTGTTAAATGACTTTTTTGATTTAAGGATTCTGAGCAGTTTCTACTTCTAATCTTGTTTTCCTAAGATAATTTACTCTATTACTATTGTTAACTTGGAGATTATCTGTTGTTTTTCATGATAATTAAAGAAATGTTTACTTTATTTCAATATTGAATAAAAACTACAATATCCTATCAATGGAAAATGCTATCTAATTAAATAATTGATAGCTGTTGATTCATTAAGTCATTTATGGAAGGATTTTCAGAGTTATCTTTTAGATATGAGTTAATTTAAGATTTGAGGAGGTATTATTCAAGTTGGTTATAATGGGATTGTGAAAAATATTTGTAATGTAAAAAATGGCAGATCTATAGTTAGGGTAATTTTTCTTTTAAAAAATTAGATGTTTTAGATAGGTTAGTGCCAGCTTCATTGCATGTTGCATGGTAAGAGAGAGAGCTAATCTTTAGCATCTCTCTCTTTTCTTCCTTTTCCTCTTTCTGTCTTCTCATCTACACCAGTAATTACCGTGTTTGTGATGGCTACTATAATACGGACTTACCTGGGTAAGGTAGAACCCTACATTAACAAATTTATGGCATGATTTATATTTTTTACAAATCCGTCAATATCATGAATTGCCCTTAATTTTTATAGTTATTTTGGAATATCTAATTTGCTGTAGTATTTTAAAACTATAATATGCCTTTATTTTTTAATTGCTTGCCTCTGCATTTTGACTTTCTTAATTTTGACTAATTTATAAAATATACAAATGCTTTCTTATTACTTTCTATTTTAATTCTGTCTAATAATTTTGTTTCTCTTTTCTGCTTATAATGCTTTCTAGCTATGAAGATAATAAGCCATTTATCAAGTAAGATCATTAGTTAGACATGGAATGCACTGACTTTAAATCCTTTCCATTCCGTCCTATTTTCTACAGTTCTTTTCTCCTTAAGCTATTCATGATGAAATCTCTCCAAAATTATTTTAATTTAAAGTTGTTCTCATATTTTTGTCCCATTTCAGCGAGGCTTCTTCATGCTTTAGTTAAAATACCTTAGGCTCACCTCAGATCAGTTTATTAGAATCTACAGTTTAGGTGTGAAGTGATTATCTGCCATTTAACCTTTCTGTATGTGTCACATTATTCAGTGTCATGAGTGCACCACAGGGATAAAAAGACAGGAGTAAACTAATTAAGGACTCCTTAATTTCTTTGACTAAAATGCACATAAAAGACAATAAAGTCATGGGGGATGTTTTACACCTTGTATTTTAATATAGTTCTGATACCTTGTTAATGCTGGAGTAAGAAAAGGTCATACCTGCTGTTGCTGTTTTCACTGGAGGCTGCAGTACTAAATGCTATTGTTCTTTCTCTAATCAATGAAAGGTTAAAGCCAAAATGCTGTTGAATTTGAATGTGAACATAGAGAAAGTCAACCGCTACTACTGATATGTTAATATTTAAGTGTGATGTGGTGTTCTCTCATTGAACTTGTTAATAAAATTCACTTTATTTTTTCAGGTCTTGGGTGCTTGGCGCTTTTGCTCTTCTATGTCTTCTTGGCCTAACCTGGTCATTTGGGTTGCTTTTTATTAATGAGGAGACTATTGTGATGGCATATCTCTTCACCATCTTTAATGCTTTCCAGGGAGTGTTCATTTTCATCTTTCACTGTGCTCTCCAAAAGAAAGTAAGTGAAGACACCTACAGATTCTAGTTGTTTGTTCTTTGGTTTGAAAATCAGAGATGAAATGGAGATTTTACAATTTTACAGCTGACATATTACTAAATAGAATCATATTTAATCATAAATTAATTGTCATGCATGTCTGGAAATTCAGGCTTCACATATAAAATAAGTCAATACCAATCATCTTTTTGGATCTCACTTTGAAAATATTAGACACTGATGTTAAGATTTCTTCTTTGCTAGTGGGGTCTACAAACATGCTTTGTGCAAACGGTATATAAGATAGGGGCCCCTGGGTGGCTCAGTGGCTCAGTTGGTTAAGTGTCTGCCTTCGGCTCAGGTCATGATCCCAGGGTCCTGGGATCGAGTCCTGTATCGGGCTCCCAGCTCTACAGAGAGCATGCTTCTCCTTCTTCTGCCTCTGCCTCTCTCTCTCTCTGTCATGAAAAAATAACTAAAATCTTAAAAAAAAAAGTATACAAAATAATAAAAGGTTAAATAATCTCATTTTTTTGCTTGATAAAGGGAATGCAGTGTTCCAAAATGAAATTGAACATAAGGATAAATGACCTTAATTTTAAAAGCACCAGACATACAAAAAATTAATATTAATGTTACCTTTTGAGTCGTCATGAAAAATCTAAAACCCAGTAATTTAATATCTCACATCTTATTATTTTGTCCTGATTTTATGTTAACTGGAGTCAGCAAAAATGATTCAAAAATTAAAGTTAAAGATGAAAAACTTGCAAGAAGATGTAAACCTTAAGAGAATAGCTTAGCCGCCTTTTGACTAGGTATCATCTTTTCTCTGCCTGCATATCTAATATAGTCTTTTTATTCTGTTATTACTAGTTGGTCACTAAATTGAACAGCGAAATAGAATTTTGAAAGTGAAAACTATTATGTTTTCAGTCCTGACAAGATGATAGTGTTGTTACTTCCATCAGTTGTTGAGTAAGCTATAATTTTGAGATAATGACAGTGGGATGTGCAATACTGACAGATAATGTACATTCACAGCAATATAGGCATTAGGCAAAACCAACACTGGAGGGTATTATTTGGATAAAATACCATTTTGATTGCCATAGGCTTGGTCATACAGCATTTCAGAGCAGTTAATAGCCATGAAATGTCCCAAAAAAAATTTTGTGCGGTATCAGGTGTTATTTAATAACACTGAACTTTAATTTTCTAAACATTATACAGGTATAATCTTGTAATTACTTTGGTTTTTACTTTACCTTACACAAACGAGCCTTTTGTATACATGTATAGGATCACATATCATAATTTCTTCCAAAAGTGTTTAACATAAAGCATAAATTATTTCCTCTACAGGTGATGTGTATTAGTTGAACAAAGAGATTTTGATGTGCTTTTTATTTTTTTATAAAAATTTTATTTATTTATTTGACAGAGAGAGATCACAAGTAGGCAGAGAGGCAGGCAGAGAGAGAGGAGGGGAAGCAGACTCCCTGCTGAGCAGAGAGCCTGATGTGGGGCTTGATCCCAGGACCCTGGGATCATGACCTGAGCCGAAGGCAGAGGCTTTAACCCACTGAGCCACCCAGGCACCCCATTACTGTGCTTTTTAATTAAAAATCACATTTTTTGAACAACGTGTTAGACTTCCCTTTGAACACGTTCTACCTAGTCTTGGGTATGTCCTGTTGGGTGCTGCCAGTATGAATGGCTAAGAATATGATACAAAATGAGTTAGTTAAAATCATGCTTCTTACTGCTTGAGTGAGCATATTTAGGCCAAGAAAATGCTTTGAAAGTTCAAGCCCATTGTTATTTGTTCTAATAGGTGTAGTTAAATAAGGCTAACAGGATGAAAATGCAAGTGCACTTGGGTTTCAAGGAATAATTGTCCAAGTCCTGGGTCTGCAAGCAGATACTGAGAATAGAATGGTGTTGGGTGGGGAAGGGGGTGCGGGGGGGGGCGGGTAGGGAGGAGTCTTTTTGAGTGTTTTTGGCAACCTACTGGAAAGTAATTTCTTTGGAGCACCTGGGTGGCTCAGTGGGTTAGATCCTCTGCCTTCGGCTCAGGTCCTCATCCCAGGGTCCTGGGATCAAGCCCCACATTGGGCTCCCTGCTCAGCGGGGAAACCTTCTTCCTCCTCTCTTCTCTGCCTGCCTCTCTGCCTACTTGTGATCTCTGTCTATCAAATAAATAAATTAAAAAATAAAAAGACAGTAATTTCTTACGCAGAGTCTCCTTCTTGTCTGTTCTAATTTCAGTCTGGCTCTAAGCCAGAGCGGAACTTGTTCATAGGCCAATAGAGCTGCACAAAATCCAGCCCTCTTTTCCACTCCTCCCAATTCTGCACCACCTTTCTAGGTGGGGCCCTATTCTTTACAATTGTTTGGACTTCAGTTTTTAAAGTTGACTTTAAACTTTCTTTAGGCCTAACAGCTTTCCTATCTATTCATATATCCTAGCTTCAGGGGAAAAGGGAAATTACATGGGTAACACATTAATGTGATTGGAAATTGCATAAATAGTTCCCTTGTGTGCTAATGAAGTGAATAGGCATCTTAGACTCTCTACACTAAATGTTAAAGCTAGACACATCAGAAAATGAAGAAAACATTCCATCCTAATTAATAGCATATGTATCAAAGTCCTTTTCTTCTTTATTCGTGTGCCAAAGTAGTCTTGTCATTATAAAGAGGTTACCTGCGAAAGTATGCAATCCGGTAAAAGAAGTTTATGTATTGACCTACGTAAAAGGACATGAAGCATATGAAACTTAAATGACTGGATTATGAGTGGTTAAATGTAATTAAGCAGGAACGTTCTAATTTTTTGTCCTTTTTTTCTTAGCATAAAATATAAAATCGGGGTTGCTAAGTATGTAGATAAAGCTTTAAAACATTATTACGTATGTATTAATAACATTTGTGTAACAAGAAGGCATCAAACATTTTCACATATTACATCACATTTTGAAGCTCCTACTAGCCAGTCTGGTAGGCAAAGTTATTTTTCTGATTACTATTTCAGCATTTTCAGTTGAACTTGATTTTAGAAATTCAATTTATTCGCTCCACAAAAATGTGTCAGTGAACTTATTCTTCTCAGTTGTTTCCACTGCTTATTTAATTAGAGCGACAGAGAGAAGCAAGTATGTTTGTGTTAATCTCTCGGTCTCGTGGTTATTCAATGCAGGTACGAAAAGAATATGGCAAGTGCTTCAGACACTCCTATTGCTGCGGCAGCCTCCCGACTGAGAGCCCCCACAGTTCAGTGAAGGCATCAACCACCAGAACTAGTGCTCGGTATTCCTCTGGCACACAGGTAACAAAGAATTTGACAACATCTTTAATTAACCTCCTTTATAGAAAGCCTACCGAGACATGTTCTGTTCAGATGCACTAATTGTCTCCTCATTATAATGATCTAGGTAGCAAATACTTGCTTTTTTAGTTTTTTGGTCTTAATTTCTTCTTAAGTATTTATTCAAGGTGTTTCTTTAGGTGTGAGCATCATTTTTGAGAAGTGAAACTTCTTTAAGATGTATATGATCATTTTTGGGATACCCTGAGGTCACATAGCACGGTACTCATGGTGGGCACTTACTAAACGTTTGTTAAATAATCTGTCATCTCCACGAAGAGTGGAAGATTAAATATTCATTCTTCAGTTCTAGACTTCCTTAGTTTTAGACCAGAATCAACACACATTTCTTTTTAACAGCCACCAGATAATCCTCCACAGATTCTTCAGGGTAGATCTTTATGTGTCTTTAATAAGGTGAGGTTGGGGAAACTAACATAACATATGTCTTGCTATTTTATATTGATAGAGTCGTATAAGAAGGATGTGGAATGACACTGTGAGAAAACAGTCTGAATCTTCTTTTATCTCAGGTGACATCAATAGCACTTCAACACTTAATCAAGGTCAGTTACTAGGAAAATTTGAGTTTACAATATAAATTTTGTACCTTTTGCCAATTTATAATAACTCTAGAGAAACTACTGATTTTTTTCCTCTCGAATGGGTTTATATCACAAGCTATTAAACCTGTTGAGTCAACTTTTATCCTTTATGAAAGTACATATAAATTCGTCTTACTCAATAATGTAATGCAAAAAGTAGAACTTTAAACTCCACAGTAACAGAATAAGGCTGAAAAAAGTAATTACTAAGAACATATTTTGCCACAGATTAAAAATATTTTCCTTTAGTGAATACAAATTTATCTTTTCTGAGACATTTGTGGAAGTTTTCTTTTTAAAACATTAATATAGTTAGAATAACTACTATTCACATTAAACTGCCAATTTTATGGTGAAAATTCTTATTTGTAAAATTATTTTACTTTACACTTCTTTCCAAAAGTAAAAAAGTGTCAAAAACATTTATAGTAAATTTTCATAAGCAACTAATTAAATACATGAGAGTCTATAAAGCAGTTTTTTCTATTTGAATTACTATTTTAATGTGTTTACAATTTTAAACTTGTATAAATGACGAATTATTACTTAAAATAAGCTGGCAAATAAAATAATTAAGCAGGATAAGGACACAAGTGCACGTAGACACACACAATCCTGAGTGCAAGCTTAGTAAATTTGAATTTGATATGAAAAAAATAATGTTATTGTGTGTATATATATATATATATATACATCCTTAAAATGGTAATTTATCCAGGTAATTTGTTTTGATATATTGATTTGTAATATAATAGAACATGTTCTATTTTATCACAAATATTAAAGACATTTTTCACTGTTGACATTGTTCTGATGAGATTCTGGTTTAAAATGAAGAAAGGAGTATGTATGGCATCAAAACCAACTTGAATTTTAAAGTATTTTTAGTCAAATTACATTAGCTATGCAAAACATATGTTTGATAGGTATTGAAAGGTTTGTAATTTGTCAATTAGAATGAGTGAAATGTGTGTTTATTCCATTGCTCTGATGTTTTACCTAATTCTGTTAAGATGACTATCAAAAAGGAAATGAATTATTCAATGATTCATTTTTGAAACCTGGCAAATAAGATTACGGAATGAAAATTCTTACTATATGGAGTTTGTGAATGGTCTAATAATTCATTATACACACAGTCTCTTTCTTCCCCCTTGGCATGTGTGCTCTCGCATTTACTAAGAGAAGCTTTGTGCAGTGTGTCGTACTTTTTACTTGTTTGTGAAAGTTGTTTTCCTCCTGCTTGTGTCAAAGTTGATATTAACACAGATGTTTTCATGAGGGATAATCCCACACCTGTAAATCTGAAAGTTTGAGATTCCCTCTTCTGGGCCTCAGTGGTTAGGTTTTTAATATTAAGCAGTAACATCTTGAAACATAATGTTGATCTCTGTGCATTTAATTGCCGTTTTTGTTTAAAAGTGATTTTGTATAAATTAGTAAATGTCATCCTCAGCAGGTGTTTACTTGGGGGACTTAGAAAGCACCTGTGAATTACTGAAATTTAACTTCCCTCTCCCCTTTCTCCTTCAAATTAGTAGTTCAAATACAGTCAGAAAATTTCAGCAGATAATCCATTGCCAACTTGTCTGCTACCTTTGATGAATACAAAAAGTACTTTACTGCAACTGTAACACAAAAATAAGAGAACTGATGTATTTTTTTTCTGTTTCTTTGCTTTAGGAATGACTGGCAATTACCTACTAACAAACCCTCTTCTTCGACCCCACGGCACTAACAACCCCTATAACACATTGCTCGCTGAAACAGTTGTATGTAATGCCCCTTCAGCTCCTGTATTTAACTCACCAGGTGTGCTTATACTTACGAATAAAACTACCTTTCTTTGCTGCTAAACAGAGCTCTGATCTTTGCCCCTTTTCTAGAGTACTCAAGTTGCCATATATTTATTATTACATCTTTAATTTCTCAGTTTAAAGAATTACGGTATTGCCCATGCCAGGCTTCTAAAACTGCACTATATTATAGTAAAAATTCAGTCATGATAGTATTTACCAATAATTATCCATGTTTTTAACACAGGTGGCATAAATCTTAATATATTATTACAGGACTGACATCACATGGTCCGAGAGCCCATCTTCAAGATTTATATCATTTAGAGGTATCCTATCTATGTAATATACTGTTCAGTTTACCCTAAAGCTTGCAGACAGAATTTGCTTCTGGAATGAATTAGCTAATAAAGATAATTTGGATGCCTAGGTATAGAAAACTACACCCAGCATTATCAATGTAACCAAACTATAGTATAGTGCAGCTTTATGGTAGTGGTTTTTTGTTTGTTTGTTTTTTTCCTTAAAAAAAAAAAAAAAACAAAACTTTGAGAATGAAGTTACTATTAGTCAGTTTATACCTTTAGTTGTTTATTGGGGGAGGGGGAGAGATTGTCACTAACCCATCCTGTATTACTATGTTTTCTAATAGCTTATTAAAATAAAAAGCATTTAATATTAAGACAGTTTGCAAGACTTCAGTAAAACTTATCACATAATTATTGCTAGCACGTAATATTTATTTGTGATTGATATTTGCCACTAAATTAAAGAACTTTGTTTCCGTTTTTTTTTTTTTTTTCTTAAATTCTTTTTTAACGTAACTGCAGTTTCTCTTTTCATTCTCTTGTTTTTCTTACTTTCCTTATGCTTTCCTCTAGCAACCTACAGAGAGACAAGTATGGGAGTCAAACTTAACTTTGCCTATCAAATGTAAATTTTTTCAGCATGATTTTTAAACCGGCACAATTAAAACATAACTAGCAGTCATGAAGTAGACTCAGCGGGCAAGTGGTTCACAATTTCCAACTAAACTGGTACCAAATTCAAACAGTACTTCTGTCTGTACTGCCTTTTGTCAGTAATAGAGGTCTGTAGCAAATGCTGTCCATACTTAAGTATATGCAATGCTGAAATAATTTGCTCTTTAAAGCCTGAGGTGCTGTCAACCAGAAAGCTTAATAATTGACTTATCATTTCTGCATTCCCACAGTAATCTTGCTACAGGCTGTGGAAAGTCTTCAAGTGAATTACCTGAACTTGGGCAGAAAAAGTTGCCTCTTCAAAACCAGTCAAAGATGTGCTTAAATCTGCAGTATATCATAGAAAACACCTTTTGCATTACCCAGTATATATTTTTATATTTATTAAGCAATGGTAAAAGGAAAGAAAAATTGCAAGATCGAACCTCGATAGAGGAAACAAATGCTAGCAAGTGATCTGTGTGTCACCTAGAACTTAAACACCAAATGTTTTCTAAATAAAGATGGTGGCACATGCATGAATTAGGAAGCTAGACAGTTATGTCAATCAAACTAAAGGAAGCCTTACAGATACTATTGTAATAACTTCATTTTGTTATATGTGGAGCCTGGTAGAAATGAAATTGTCCGTTTTTCCAATGTAAACGTTGGATCAGAGTTTTTTTTTTAAATAAAACGAGTCACCAACAGGTATACCCCCCCCACACACACACACTTACTCATTTTCTGCTAATGAGAAGTTATTGAACAGTTCCCACATATTTATTGGTCATAAAATCGAGTTTTCTAGGATAATCTGCAGCTTTAAGAGTGGAGTCAGCACTAAAAAGGGAAATTTCCTATTTTTTCCAAGAATGAAATTTTTCCTCAACTCCTCCAAGCCTTGCATACAATGCAGCAGCCTCACAGTGGCCAGTGTCATTCAGTAACATCATTTCATTCTTTTTTTTTTCCAGACCTATCTGTAAACAAGTGATTTTTTTTTTCTCTAGGATTTTGAGAATGAATAACCTAACTTACCATGGTGCAGATCATTTAATTTTCTCTAAAACTTTTTATTTTCATTTGCCTGAGAAGCACTGTGATGTCTCAGTTTACATGTTTATGTGTCTGTAGAAAATACAACTCTGATTCCAAGAGAGCATGTTACCATCTTTTTTTTCCTTCTAAACCTCTTTTCATATCTTCAGCAGACTTATCCAGTCTTTCATTCCTTTAGAGATAAATATATATTAGCCAAGGCTGACACCCTTTTCCCATTCCATAGTTAATATCTATTATTGGTTTGATTTCTGTGACCCATACTTAAGAAATCTCTAACATTTCTGCGTCTAACCTCCATGCCCATGGTGTCTGTGGGCCAGTCTCGTACAGTAGACTCTGCTGGTTCATTCGGTGCTGTCACTGTGGCTGATGCAACTGCAGGGCTGCAGGCAAACTTTGACCATTAGGAGCCTGGGGCCGTTGTGATTAGAGAGAGTATTAGTACCAAAAGGAAACAAAAAAATCAAAACGATACCTATTAAATGAAAAAGCAAAAGGCTGCTATTGCTGGTAATCTAATTTGTTGAACCCTTGCTCTGACTAAGTTGCTGAGAAGCTTAGAAATTCTTCATCATGTTACAATAAATCATTTTACTTTCTTTTATATATCAGCTACTCTTAGGCCAGATAGCCTGAGCAGACAGACATGATGTGAGTTGTCCAAAGTGAGTCATTCCACCTGCTGTCTATCGTGTTGTCGGATGGTGCTTGTGGGCCCTTGGTCCCGTCAGTGTGAGAGATGGCTGTCTTCGTTGAACATGATTCTTTGTATCTGTCCATTTTTTTCATTCTTTTTTTTACTCCATCTCCAGAAAAAGGAAATGTTAGAATGTCGTTTAAAAAGTTGCTTGCCAGTTATGTGGGTTTCTGTTGTACATTTGCCTTCAGTTTTTGTATGTGACTTATTCCTTTTTTAATTTAGTGTTGTTTAGGACAAATTCTGTTAATTTTATTTTTATGAACCATAGTCTCGTACTTTAAAATGTAAATGTCACTAATGAATTGCTTTGCATTAACTATGCAAGGGCATGGAGTGAAGTCTTCCTTTAAGAGTGTCAGAGATTTGACCAAAAATCAATTGATAACTACCATCTCCCCGAAATTGATCAAATAATATTCTGTATGCCATCTTCCCTGGAAAACAGTATTATTCTTTCACACTTCTTCCTATTATCAAAGGGGTTGCAACTGTTTACCGTTGGGAATGCGGGAAAGCCTGGCACTGTTCAAGTGTTAGCTTTCAAATACAACTTTGTCCTGAACGACATTAAAAAGTTTTGTACAAAAGAAGTAACGATGCTTTGGGAAGGAACAGCGGCAGTAACGGAAACCCCCCCTTTCCCGTTTCAGGACATTCACTGAACAATGCCAGGGATACAAGTGCCATGGATACTCTACCGCTAAATGGTAACTTTAACAACAGCTACTCACTGCGCAAGGGGGACTATAATGACAGCGTGCAAGTCGTGGACTGTGGACTAAGTCTGAATGATACCGCTTTCGAGAAGATGATCATTTCAGAGTTAGTGCACAACAACCTGCGGGGCGGCAGCAAGACTCACAACCTCGAGCTCACGCTGCCAGTCAAACCTGTGATCGGCGGCAGCAGCAGCGAAGACGATGCGATCGTGGCCGACGCTTCCTCTTTGATGCACGGCGACAACCCGGGGCTGGAGCTCCACCATAAGGAGCTTGAGGCGCCGCTCATTCCTCAGCGGACTCACTCCCTTCTGTACCAGCCCCAGAAGAAGGTGAAGCCCGAGGGGACTGACAGCTACGTCTCCCAGCTGACCGCTGAGGCGGAGGACCACCTCCAGTCCCCCAACAGAGACTCTCTTTATACAAGCATGCCCAATCTTAGAGACTCCCCCTACCAGGAGAGCAGCCCTGACATGGAAGAGGACCTCTCTCCTTCCAGGAGGAGTGAGAACGAGGACATTTACTATAAAAGCATGCCAAATCTTGGAGCTGGCCATCAGCTTCAGATGTGTTACCAGATCAGCAGGGGCAATAGTGATGGTTACATAATCCCCATTAACAAGGAAGGGTGTATTCCCGAAGGAGACGTTAGAGAAGGACAAATGCAGCTGGTCACGAGTCTTTAATAGAGCAGCTAAGGAATTCCAGGGGCCACAGGCAAGTATTAATAAAGACTCCGCTGGCCCAGTGCAGCTCCCTCAGACTCTGCTCGGAGAGATGGCTCTGTTGACCTGTGGTTCTCCAGTGTAAAAAGATGACTGAACCTTGAAGTTCTGTGAATTTTTATAGAACGTACAGAAACTTTGTATATACACAGAGTATACTAAAATGATTATTTGTTACAAAGAAAAGAGATGCCAACCAGGTATTTTAAGATTCTGCTGCTGTTTAGAGAAATTGTGAAGCAAGCAAAACAAAACTTTTCCAGCCATTCTACTGCAGCAGTCTGTGAACTAAATCTGTAAATATGGCTGCACCGTTTTTGTAGGCCTGCATTGTATTATATACAAGACGTAGGCTTTAAAATCCTGTGGGACAAATTTACTGTACCTTACTGTTCCTGACAAGACTTGGAAAAGCAGGAGAGCCATTCTGCATCAGTTTGCAGTTCGTTCACTGCAAATCTTTTACATTAAGGCAAAGATTGAAAACATGTTTAACCACTAGCAATCAAGCCACAGGCCTTATTTCATATGTTTCCTCAATTGTACAATGAACTATTCTCATGAGAAATGGCTAAAGAAATTATATTTTGTTCTATTGCTAGGGTAAAATAAATACATTTGTGTCCAACTGAAATATAATTGTCATTAAAATAATTTTAAAGAGTTTGAAGAAAATATTGTGAAAAGCTCTCGGTTGCACATATGTTATGAAATGTTTTTTCTTACACTCTGTCATGGTAAGTTCTACCCATTTTCACTTATTTTCCACTGTACACAGTGTTCTGCTTTGACCAGTTAGTCTTTATTCTTACATTTAAATTTCTTATTGCCAAAAGAACGCGTTTTATGGGGGAAAAAAACTCTTCGAAGCCAGTTACGCCATGCCTTGCACAAATGTGGGGAAATCTAGAAAAGAGTCTGTGTTACCTCTCTGTTTATTCTTGAACGGAGGGCAATGAGGGCACTGGGCACTTCTCACAAACTTTCTAGTGAACAAAAGGTGCCTATTCTTTTTTAAAAAATAAAATAAAACATAAATATTACTCTTCCATATTCCTTCTGCCTATATTTAGTAATTAATTTATTTTATGATAAAGTTCTAATGAAATGTAAATTGTTTCCGCAAAATTCTGCTTTTCTTTTCATCCCTTTGTGTAAACCTGTTAATAATGAGCCCATCACTAATATCCAGTGTAAAGTTTAACACGGTTTGACAGTAAATAAATGTGAACTTTTTTCAAGTAGTTAAAACGTGCACTTTTATGTATGAGACATAATTGGCTTTAACACACTGGTCCTTTCCCACTCCTCCCCTCCCCCATGGCATACGTGGGTCCCTTCGTAATAATAACCCACGGGTATGAGAAAGAATACACTTAAGCTGCCTTGATGGTTCTGGGTGTTGTCGAGAATATGTTTGTATTCAAATTGCCCATTACCCACATACAGGATCTGGCAGAAAAGTTTCAATAGAGAAATCTACTGAAAGTACTTTTTTCTTATTGCATTGTGTCAGAACTAAAACAAAAATTGCAAAAAGAAGAAGGGTAGGAAATTCTATAAATTTCGGCATCGTAAAAAAATTGATTTTTCAGCAGAATTGAGAAGACATTCCTAAAGCATACTTTTACAATTTGAGGATTTTAACTATCCCTATAGGCTGCCGTGAATGACAATATTTGTTATCAGGGAAAGGTTCAAAAATCATATAATTGAATCTCAACAAATAGATTTTTCCTGTGTACATCATAAGCATTTATACCAGATTCTTCTAAAAGGTAGTGGCTCTCAAGTGCTTCCACTAAGTTAGAAATAACTTGATTTTTTAATGTGGACTTCGTCATGCCTATTGAATTTAAAAAGAATAATGAGAAAAGTTTTTTCAAGTATATATTCATATATCTAAATGCAGATATAGTAAGGCAGGCACTATATGATATAGTATCCATAGTTTAATAATAGAGTAACAACAGAGGTGTGTATTCACACATAGTTAATATTTAGGTTGGAGACCGACTATAAGAAGTCGTATTAATATTCAAACAGATTTAATAAATCTCTGAGAAGGGTATTTTTATTTCTTTGGCTAAAATCCTTCAGGAATTTATAAAACTTTATTTGGGGTCATTATATAATCAAACATTTTAATTTTCTATTTTGTTACACTTTTTTCCTATCAAACTTATAGTGTTGTATGATATGTACTTCTCAGTATATAATCCAACTAGGGCTGGGCTGGTTCAGTAATGAATTAGCCCCCCCCACCAAGGCACTGTTTATTCAGTTAGTACTCATTTCTTTCTCTTGAAGCAGTTCTTAAAACTGGTATGATGTGAACAGGTACATAAGTACATAGTACCTACATGGTTACTGTTCTCTTTAGAAAATGTAATTTATTATGAGTCTATATTAGAGAATACAGTCTGGAAGCTGTCTTTCATCTTTGTCACCAAAAGAAGAATCATTTTTAAAATGGATTTCTTTTTAAAAGTACATAAATGTTGGGGCACCTGGGTGGCTCAGTGGGTTAAAGCTCTGCCTTCGGCTCAGGTCATGATCCCAGGGTCCTGGGATCGAGCCCCACATCGGGCTCTCTGCTCAGCGGGGAGCCTGCTTCCCCCTCTCTCTCTCTGCCTGCTCTCTGCCTACTCGTGATCTCTGTCAAATAAATAAATAAAATCTTAAAAAAAAAAAAAGTACATAAATGTTGCCTTAAAATCCATTCAGGATGTCCCCTAGTACAAATTAATTTCTTACATTTAAAATTATTAATCCATTGATTGACACATTAGTCTATTTATTAACCCAGTGATTTCTTTGTATGTTCTTGGACTTCACCTGCATATAGAATTTCCACATCCTTGATTGTTTCTCTTTGCAATAGTCACAATTGTAAATTTGTTCACATTAGTGTACCTCGTCTCAGGGACAGATACAACTGGTCTACTAGTAATAAGAATTTTTTTTTTTTGCCGTTTACTTTAGACACAGCTTGATACAGGTTAATT
Organism: Enhydra lutris kenyoni; assembly: GCF_002288905.1. Taxonomy (NCBI): domain Eukaryota; kingdom Metazoa; phylum Chordata; class Mammalia; order Carnivora; family Mustelidae; genus Enhydra; species Enhydra lutris. Next base: position 48,669,964 of record NW_019154093.1, read on the forward strand.
CAGACTGAACTTTATTTTATTTTAAAATAGAGGCTCGGTTTTGTTCTTTTATACACATGCACGCACACACACATAGGTTATTTGTCTTATAGGCTTTTAAAATCACTTAGGAATAAGGAAGACAATCCTTACAAATCCATAAATTACTTAAATAGTTGTCAATTCAAACTCCTCCACATTCGAGGGTAGCTATATATAATATTTTAACCAGTAAAATAACAGCTGCACATATTTGACAAAATCACCATCTCTATCCTCTCTCCACAGAGGCATTAAACACAAAATCATTAACAAATTTCGAAAACAAATCCATGTGCACTTATTAAAGGGGTGTATTCGGATGTCTGCTTTATTTATTTAAATAAGAAAGGAGAAAATGTATGTTTCCATCAATTCAACTTCAAACTTCAGACTTAAAACTGACCTTCAACATGTTCTTTTTTTTTTTTTTTTAAGATTTTATTTATTTATTTAACAGAGATCACAAGCAGGCAGAGAGGCAGGCAGAGAGAGGGGAAAACAGGCTCCCTGCTGAGCAGAGAGCCAGATGCGGGGCTCGATCCCAGAACCCTGAGATCACGACCTGAGCGGAAGGCAGAGGCTTTAACCCACTGAACCACCCAGGCACCCTTCAACATGTTCCTGTAGGATAGAGTGTTTTGTAAAGAATTTTAACTCAGAAAATTTTTATTGCAGTTTTAACCTAACTAGAAAAGCTTGAATGAATGCATACAAGTTGAATTTCTGCAGTGAGAAAAGCTCTTCATATTTGGTTGATATTGAAATTTTCTTTAAAGACCGTAATCCCTGCAGAGTTTTTCAAGTAAGACTGAGTACCAAGTGTTCACACAGTCCTCTGTTCCACATACTTCTCTTTCCATGAAATTGTTGCATTTAATCTCACACATTAGTATGAAGAGTTATGAGCATGTTGAATACAGATGAGGACTGCTTCACAGGGTAATCAAATTAGTGTCCTTTTTGGTGAAAATGCTGAATGTCGTGCTTCCTGCTGGTAAGCACCATGTTGATTTTGAGTAGTCCTTAAATAGTATGCACTGGCAGACTGGAAGCACTGGTGGTTTGCAGATTAATTCATGGCGGTCTTAATTATCATTTGAATGGTATGGAATGAGGATTTTCTGTTATGTCACTTTGGGTCTTTCTCCAAATGGTCATAGAAACACATTATGTTAGCTAAATGCACCAAACAGAAGGAGAGCACATGCTTAACCAACATGTACCTTGTGCATATTACTGGTATTTCGTTCCAAAATGTTTGGGACTGGTGGAAATTCCTGCACATTATCCAAGTTCATTTCAAGGCACTGTGGCCACTGAGCTTTCAAGGCCAGGGTAAAATATCTGTCAGAGTGTATTAACAGTAAGCTGTAGGTGCACCATATAATGAGGCTCACTAAATCTACTACAAACATTATAGATCATTCCCTGTTGTCTTAATAAGGTTTCTCTGGAATCCTCCTCCTTTTCCTGATGGCTTTACTGTTTACTGAGTGTACAGGTTCTGAGAAAGAAGTCTTCAGAGGTCAGTTTGATTTTTAAAGCCTAATGTTTTAACTGGTAAGATTTTTCTGAATTAATAGATTGTGAAATGCTGTCAGGTATCCTAATATTTAACGTTCGAGACCACTGTATGAAATAAGAAACAAAACAGATAACCCAGCACAACTGAGCTGACCGAAGTCTACCTGCTACGAAAAAAAAAAAAATGCCTGTTAATCTTTCACACATTTCCCCTATTTGCTTATTGAAACTCTAAGACCAAAATGCCTTAGAAATATTTAAAAGACATAGTTGGTCTTAAGCAAACCAATGTTGTCTGAGCCTAAGAGACCAGTGATGAATGATCAAGGTTTGAATAGTTTCCTGAATGTTTTTCACAAGCATTTTAAAGTCCTATGTCAGAACCAAGCTTTTTAAAAAGCATTTTGGCAGTCACAACAACATGGCTTTGTTGTCTGATTTTATTAGGCATAAAATGACCAACCCTTTGATACTCTCTTAGAAAGGCTGACAGCTACTATATAGAACACCCAGGAATAATAATGATAGGTATCAGAGATATTGATTAGATGAAAGATTCATTTTTATTTTTCTGCTGAAATCTATCCTAATAGATAGCTTTTACACCAAAACATAGCACTACCTCACAGTAAATTCTTTTAACGGTATAATGAAGGAACTATAAGAATCACTGTGTAATTTTTAAAAGATGTCTCAGACTAAATGATGTCCCATTTACTAATTTTACATATTACAACAATGAAAGTGCTAGTGCCTACCAGCCTACATTTAATAGATGCGTCACATGTGCCAGGCTCTGTGCTAAATGTTACATGGTCCATTGCACTCTATCCTCTCAACAGTCCTCTGAGAAGTGTACTCCTTATCCACGTTTGCCAAAGAAGATAAATAATTTGCTTAAGGTCTCACAGCTGGTGGGTGGCCAGACCTGAGCTGGCGAGATGTTTGTTTGGCTACAGAGTCTGAGGATTTAGCCAACATAAGTCACCTCTGGTTTAACTCAGAGTTCCAGGAATATTCTCGGACTCTGTCTCTGGTGGTAGTCAGAGGGGTTTGGCTGGTTGGTTGGTTGGCTTTGGGTTTCTAAGGCTGTAAAGGAAAATGAAGTAAAGAAGTCAGTTAATTAAGTCAAAGTGCTCAGAAGAAGATAGCCAGCTAAAAGACCACTTATTGACCTCAAATTTTAGCAGAAGTGGGCATATTATCTAAGTGGTAGTCTACTGGAAAGTTTACTGGTTATTAATTTACCATTTCCCTTGGAAATAAAAGGTCATCATGAGGAAGTTGTGATAGGAAAAAGAAGCAAAAGACTTTGATTAAGGATGTCGAATTTCTAGTCCTCGCCTGACCATTAGAATAATGCTCGCTCATTCAGTCAACAACCACAAAAAATGAAAAACAGCTTAGTCAAGTACATGCTTTTTCTTTTCCTTCACAATCAAGTCATAATAACAATGAAAAAATCATGTGAAAAAATCAAATTATTTGAGTTTCCTTAACTCTTTTTTTTTAAAGATTTTATTTATTTATTTGAGAGAGAGACAGTGAGAGAGAGCATGAGCGAGAAGGTCAGAGGGAGAAGCAGACTCCCCATGGAGCTGGGAGCCCAATGCGGGACTTGATCCCGGAACTCCGGGATCATGACCTGAGCTGAAGGCAGTCGTCCAACCAACTGAGCCACCCAGGTGTCCCGAGTTTCCTTAACTCTTAATAGTTAATATTGTTTTAAATTTAAATGGTGTGTAAGGTGAGGTGAGTGGATATGTGTGTGTGTGTGTGTGTGTGTGTTTAGGGCTTTTCAAGTTCATAATGTAGCACTGTCTTTAACATTCGGCCAGCAACCTATTCTTTTCATTTGAAAAATGAAGAGTTTGTTGGAAATGTAGTCTACTAAGGCAGGTATTATACGAAGCTTTCTGATTTATCGAATTCTCACAATTCTTGAAGGTAAATATTCTATCAAGTGAGGAAACTGAGTTACCTAAGTACATCAACTTAGCCAACTACAAGCAGTGTGTGGGAATCAGAACTTAGCTTCATGCCTGAGCCCAGGCACTTAAACACTGTCTGGAGACGGTCGGTCCGCCTCGAGCCATTCCCCCACCTCCATCCCAGCAGTCAGGTCGTACCAAAAAGCCATGTACACTGACTTTTCTGCTCATTAAGTAGCTGGTCCTGGGGTGACAAAGGAAAGGGAAGAATACACAAGGGATATGAGACTTTGTCCTGTGGGTTCCTGTCCACTTAAACACTGTCCCTTCCCTGCTTCCCCCAAGCCCCAGCCCCACCCCCCCCACGCCCGGCTACCACACCTGAGGGCTGTCTGAATGGCCTTCTTGGTGCTGTTCCTAATGCTGGCCCCTGCTTGCCTCCCTTGGTGCCTTATTCTCCCTCCTCCATTTTCTCTTCAAGCTTTTTGGTTTTAGTTTTTGGTGGTGGTGGTGGTATTTATTTTATTAGGAAAAACTATTTTAGTTCTTAATCATATCTACTTTTATATATCATCTTTTCATTTAATGGATTTTAGCCCTTTTTCTTACTAGAGCATATATTTTAGTCTGTGGATTTCCTCTTTAATCTCACCATCTTCTAGCTTCATATGCGTTTTTATAAATCTCATAATTTTATATTATTTTTAGTATTAACTTTATTGGAAATAAATTGCTTACTTTAAATTTCTTTTTAATTTTACTTTTTAATTTCCTTCTAATTTTCTTTTTGCCCTTCACATTCCTTAAAAAAGAAAAAAAGACCCTCTGTTTCTTTTTAATTTCTTTTTTGTTAACTTTCTCTTCCAGTAGTCAGCCAGAGTTACCGCCACGAAGATGGCTGCACTGAAAAAGTCTCCAGCACGTCAGTCCTACTTGTAATTCTTATATATTTTTCCCAATTTTAGTGTTTATTTTATATAAGATATTCACATAAATAATTTAATCAAATAGAGATATAATGGTTATGGAAACTTGAGATTCACATAGACATAGGTTTAACTTCGCTCTCTCTTGGGCAAATTGCTTAACCTCTCTCAATTTGTTTCCGCCTCCGTAAAATTGGAATCAGCCTACCTTGCCAAGGGTGGCTGTGAGGATTAGAAGTAATGTATGTAAAGTGCCTTAGCGCAGCGTCTGGCACGTGATAGGCACTCAATAGATAGTAGCTTTTTTCCTTAGGAAGATATTGTGAGTAGCATAAACATCTCCTGACTCTAAGTTTTATGAAAATAATCAGTCATCAGGACTTCAACTGGATTGTCTTTATCTGCCTCAAGCCATGTGGCTAGGATGTATCAGTAACACTTTAGGAACAAGGTACCGGCTCCCGCCTATGAGAGATGGGTGACTCTAGGGAACGCTCAGCTCCCTGCAGTGATCTGGGTTAATGAGAGCAAAGGGGACCAGGTCTCTCAGTCTCCTTCTGGAATATTAATTTAGCTAATTAAAAAAATATCTATCTTATGCAGAGAAGTGTGTCACTCAGTTTTCCACTTCTGTACTTCCTCTTTTCCTTCCCTTTGCCTTCTTGTTCTTGCCTACAAAGCAGTAGACAAATCTCTTGCTTTACTGATTGCCTCTTTCTCTAATGATATTGAGTATCTACTATGTGTTTTATAAAATTGGTGGCAGAACACAGAAATGAAGGATGTCTCCCCTTCAATTAATAATGGTAATAACTAACACTGATCACCTACTGTTTGCTAAATTCTGTATTTAAACCTTTCATGAATATTATTTCATTTAAAAAATTCTGATTTTTGTAACATTCCTGTAGAAACTATTATTACCTACATTCTTGTAAGTGAGGAAACGGAAGCTTAGCAAGGTGAAACAACTTGCTGAGGATTAAAAATCTAGTCACTGGAGAACCTGAGAACCTAAGAGACCTTGTTACGATACAACTTACACAGCTTGAAACCAAAACATATTTGAAAGGATAATTACAACATAAGATAAAGGATTAACTATTGTGAGAGCACAAAGGAGAGAGTGATTGACTGAAAGGAATCCCAAGAAAGGCTTTATTGAGGAGACAGTGTTGGAGCTGGGCTTTGAAGAATAAGTAGGAGCCTGCTAGGTGACCAAAATAGAGCAGGAGTATTCTAGGTAGATGGAAAATCATGGGAAAAGCAAACAAGTGTGAAAAAACATGAGCTGATTTGAGGGAGAAGTTCTGTGGGGCCCGAACATTATAATGTGTCTGATGGGTGTGTGGTGACCAAAAATCTGGGGACATAGATGGAGACCAGATTGAAAGGGACTTGAATGCCCCTGAGGCGCTGGATATGATCTGTTGTTTGATAACCATGTTGGAAGAAGGGAAGGGAATTAGTGTTTAGTAAGATCTCTATGTCCATTATTTACATTATTTCATTTAATTATCACAACCATACAAGGAAGTATGTGATTATTATTATTATTATTACTTAAAGCATACAAATGATAAGAGTAGATCTTACTAAGTTTTCACAAAGTGAGCACACTAACATAGCATGCAGAATGGGAAACAGAATATGGAAGTCCAAAAACTGCCATGTTTCCTCTCCCAGTCATGGCACCCCCAAGGGTAACACTACTTGACTTCTAACACCATAGTTTAACCTTGCCTCTTTTGAATTCTGGAAAGTGGAATATGGCAATATATCATATGTTGTGTATGGTTTCTTTTCTTCAATACTATGTTTGCAAAATCCATTCAGACAGACATATGCAGTTGTAGTTCATTCCTTTTCATTGTTGCATTATGTTCCATTGATGACTACATCATAAATTCATTATCTAGACTCAGAATAGCTAATATTAAAATGACAAAACTTGGGGAGGTTAAATAATGATTTTTAAAAAACATTATTTATTTGAGAGAAAGAGATGGGGGGGTACAGAGCAAGAGGGACAATCTCAAGCAGACTCCCCACTGAGCATGGACCTGATGTGGGACTCCATCTCTCCACCCTGAGATCATGACCTGAACCAAAATGAAGAGTCGGCTGCTTAACTGACTGAGCCATCCAGGTGCTCCTAAATAACTAGTTTTAAATCACAGAGTTCTAAAGTACCAGAACAAAGTCTTTGACACAGGACCATTCCATCCGAAAGCTGGAAGAGCAGTATAACATGGGGTTTGAATCATTGAATCTCTAGTTAACGATACCTTATTGAGTGCATTACATAATAGTTTACTGTGTACCAGGGACCCTTCTAGCTGCTAAGGACGTAGTAAGGAATAAATCCCTCCCGATAAATATTTAGGTGAGAAGAAGGTAGAATTGGCCACTCACAGTGCTGTGAAGAAGATAGTAAGAAACATGCATACAGTGTGAGTTTGTAGCATGCCCTGTTCTAAGTACTTTGTCTGTATTACTTTGTGTGTTTTTCTAAACAAATCCATGAGATAGGTACAGTAGCTATTCTCGTGATCCTCATTTTACAGATGATGATGCTGAAGCCTGGAGAGGGCAAGTCCTCCCAGGTTTGTGTCCCGGTTTGTAAACAGAGGAACCAGAGTTCAAATTCAGACAGTTTGGCTCCAGGGTCTGTGCACATAACCGCAGAGCTAGGAGGGGTACAATGATAAAGAATATGGTGGTGAGAAGCCGGGTCTGGTTAGCATGCAGGGAAAGGCCGCCCGAGGAAGGCATGTCTGAGCTGGAGAACTGAGTCGTGAAGAGGAGGCATTTGTTTGAAGATCTGGAGAGAGAAGGCACAATGAACATCAGGTAGAAAGGCTCCGAGTCAGGGACGAGCTTGGCATGTTTAAGGTCAGAAAGGAGGACAGTGGAGAGGAAAGCGGCCTTAGCCACGGACACGTTAGAGCTATAGAGACATGGGTTCAAACATCACCTTCAACACCTACCAGAGGCATTTTTCTTTCTACACTGCTCTTTCATAATCCACTGCATTAGTCTTTCTGTGGTGATCTACAGAAAGGCTTAGAACACCCACAAAGCAAGTAATAAGTGCTCACATTTCCGTTTCCTCTTGTTCGTGCTCTCCCCTGCCATCCCTACCTGAGGGCAGTGGTGCGACCAGCAGTTGCCAGAGGTTGTCAGTAGCTCTCGGGAAAGGTGGTGACAGACCATTTTCTCAGTCTCCTGTCTTTTTCACTACGGAGTGTACATCGCCAAGTGGGGCCTCTTGGGTCTGAATCCCAAAGGTAAAGGATGTCACAAGAGCTGGAGCCTCAGTGAGACCTGCCCGGGACACCTCTGAAGTCCAAGACTGCATTTCGGGGACCGCCAGAAGTCTGTCAGGAAGCATTTCCAATAAGAAAACAGCCTCTGTTTGCGATTAGTTCTTACTTTTGAGAGAGGATGCTCTGCTCTGTTTCAAGGTGAGACAATGTTATGTGCTGATCGTCGGATGAGTCGGTTCTAATTATATGCCTCCTTGATTATTGTTCTGCAGATTGATTAGAACCATATTCAAGACATTTGTAGATCATAGTTTCTGGACACTTCTATATGTTAGCAAATCAAGTATAATTTATCCCTGGAATTATTGGTTAGGGACGGCTTCTTTTTTTCAATGCATGTTCTCTCTAGCTTATAATTTTAATTAGTGCTTGCTCCCAGTTCACACCGAGAATAGGGATAATTGTCACTTCAGCACTGATGCACAGCCTCCGCTTGTAATGCAGCTTTGACTTCTGCATTCAGATTCCTTCATCAGTGCTGGATGGAGGATGAGAGGATGCAGCTGAATTAAAGTAACAGGGCAGTAGGAAATGGAATAGCCCTGCTGTTCGGGAAGCGAATTTGAATTAGATCACTGATAGGTGCAACTAGATCTGACAACCTGGATATCCTTAACGACCATGACCAATTTTGAGCAAAGATCGTCCTCCTCCTGTACCCAGACCCAGTAGAGAGGGACTAGAGCCACATGCAGAACAGGGCTCCGTGTTCCTGGGGAGGCTCTGCCGCCGGGCATCTTGGTGACCCACAGCTTCTTGAGAAAGTGAACTGAGGCTACTATTGCCATGCGATTGTAAAGCTTTTGCTGATCAGATCACCTCATCAGGTGTCCTTCTGCCACAGAGAGACGCCAGATTTTCTCCTCCTTTTCTTTTACATTGAGGGAGGTAAACAGAGGCTTCCCTGCACTCCTTTCTCTTTGGGGCTGTAGCAAATGTCTGTACGTGAGGGAAGGACAGTTACATCCTGAAAATGTAAAATAACTGTAAGAAAACCTGCTCTGAATTTCTGATTACCCTCTTTCTACCCAAGATAATATTGTATTGTTTCTTGAAAGATCTAGTATCTTGAACAAGATAATTATATTCCTCCTAATACTCAAGTAGAATTTTCCTTCTGTGAAATACAAGAAAGCTACCTATTTCAGAATGATGTAAGTTTAAATGTAATCACGCTGTCTCTGATCTTCAAGTGAGATTTAATTATCATTGTCTTGACATACACTGACTAATGTACAAACAGTGCCAATGAGTGCAGAAAAGTGGCAGTGTGTGCTGAAGAAAATGAAGAGTTGAGAGGAGTTTGACAGAAGTTTGGAAGTGTCAAGAATACAATCTGATTCAGCAAGTTCAAGCTCTTGCCTTCCTAAAGATGCAACCGGTATTAGAATGCAATATTGCTTGGCAGTGTAAATATGAATATTTAACAGTAGCAAGCTGATGCAGTTTAAATGTTCCTGGACCCCAGTTTAACAGAGTTTTGTGAGGAAGATTTACTTTCATGAGGTGAAAGGAGGTGTTTGCAATGAAGTAGAATATCCTTGAGGATTTTTATCACCCACTAAAGCTTAAGGAAGGCTGTTTCATCATAGAGTTGAGTTTGATCATCAGAAAACCGGTAGAAACATTGCCCTTAACAAACAGGCTGGGGAAGGAAAGGATTTTCCCAAGGAAAAATATTTTGATATTTGCTGTGTTAGTCAAAGTTCTCCAGAGAAACAGAACCAGTAGGATGTGTCTCTGCATAAGGAAAGCGATGTGTTTCAAGGAATTGGTTCACACTACTGGGGAGGGCAGCAGGTGCAAACTCAGCAGGCTGGCAGAAAATGGGGAGGGCCTGGGGTGACCAGTGCTGCAGCTTAAGTCCAAAGGTTGTCACATCAGGCCACATAATTCGCTTCCGTAAAGAGGAGGTCAAACTTTTGTTCTTTTCAGGCCTTCAGGTGGTTGGAGGAAGCCCACCCACAATCTGCTTTACACAAAGTCCACTGATTTCTTTCTTTCTTTATTACTGAGGCATAGTTGACATTCAGTATTATAGTAATTTCATGCCCTTTTTGTGACCAGAGTCAGGAAGAGCCAGGACCTTGGTACATCTTGCAGACAGCTGCTTTTCATGAACCCCGTCAAACGGAAACAACCGAGGTCTTGGTACTGCCTGGTCTCGCTTGGGAATGCCTGGTCTAGGAGAGCTCTTTCCCAAGAATACATAGTCATTTGGATTTGGGTTAGTAATTATTTATATCAAACTGCCCACGAGCTGAGGATTTCAAGGGATTGCCCCCGGGAAGGCAAAAGACTGGGAAGTCAATCACAGACCCTATTGGGTAAAGGAAAAAAAACAAAATGGTGCCGTGATAAAATATTATAGCAAAAGGAAAAGAAAATATCAGCCTCCTCTCTTATTGAAAAGGGATGTCAGTTTTGGTGTTTCAAAAAAGTTCTGGAGATGAATAGCGGTGACGGTTGCAGAGCAACGTGAATCTACTTAATGACTCCAAACTGTATACTCAAAAAAAGGTTAAAGTGGTAAATTTTATGTCACATGTGTTTTGTTATAATTTAAAAACTTATCTGGAGTGTTTTCCCATGTTTAATCTCCTGTTTATTATAAAATATCAATTATTTAATTAAACATCTATTTTACCTATCTACAACTGGTTTAAAATAGACCCAGCGACTAATTAAAAATAGTTTTTTTTTTTCCCTATATGAGACCTTTGGTCTATATGACACCTTAATGTATTAAAAATAATATTTTACTGCAGGAAATATTTTACTTTTGGAGAAAAAAAAAATAGAATCTTACCTGAGGTGACATGCAAAAACAAACAAACAAAATCATGAACATTAATGAGTTAAAAATAAAAGTTGGATGTTTTAAAGTTAAAAAATATGATAGAGAGGCTTAGATATAGAAAGATTTTATAATCATAAGATCAATGAAGGAAAAGCAATAGAAATATGATTAGATCACATGAAACATAAAACTCTTGATAGAAATAATGAAAATAAATACAAATACAATAAATACAAAAAGCAATATTTAATAAAAATATTAAAATACATGCAAGTTTACTGTATCAAGCAGACATAAATTTTTACCTGGGAGCACTCATCAGGTAGTAAAATAAGTCCAACATCACAGCAAAGTATCTAACTGAAGAACCTGAGTTACTATTCTTACTGAATTTGTCAATAGTGAAACCACGGTTCTTTGCACTCTTTTGACCTTTACAAATTTATATAGGAAATTTCTAAGCAAGCTCAATGAAGAAGCACAGGGATGATTAGATTGTAAGACCTACATAGCAAACTCAAAGAAACTGGTATGTATTAAATCTAAGAAAAAGAATTGCTTAAAACAGTAAAAGTAGAATTATTATTATATCAAAGGGTACTAACTGGATTCAATTCTATAGAAAAAAGAAAAATGGGAAGTAGTACTCACAGGATAATTTATATTGCAGTTGAGAATTTTGGATATTCTGAGACACCAATTTCGCAGTAGGTTATGAAAGATGGAAAATCTTTCCAGATGATATTTTAAAACAGAAGAGATTTTCTTCTATCTCAGGGTGCTTCTGTTTTAGGTTGGAAGCTCTACTAAAAACCTTCTCAAGGACCACTCTGGAGTTGTGATTCCAAATCCAGACCTTATGCAAGATAGCTTTAAAAAGGCATGTTTTAAATAGACCTCGATGCTCAATAAAACCAGCTTTCAGACTCCAGGCTAAAATATTCCTCTACCTTTACAGCTTCCACTTACACACAGTACTTGATTTGTTACAATATCAAGCAAACAGAACAAGTTACCCTCTCCACCTAAAGAACCCTGTGGTTCTATGAAAATTAAATATTCTCTCAGGGTCCACCTGGAGCAGATTAAATTAGGTAACAATGTGAACAATGTGAAAATTCCTCACCCAGATTCTGATCGTAGCAGTCACTTTATTTGCTGAGCAAATAAAACTCGGCACTGTAGCGAACATATAGTTGAGAATTAGGAAATATATATATATATGTATATATATACATATATATATATATAATGAATATATATATATATATATTCATTGTTCAAATATTCAAAGCTGGGTTTACATTAGTGCTACAAATAATTATAATATTAATGTGGAGAATGCTTACTATGTGCCGGATACTTAATCCTTCAGTAACTCCCTGAAGGAAGCAGTTTAATTTTCTCTTTCTTTTTTAAGATTTATTTATTTAGAGAGACAGAGAGAGCACGTGCAAGTGCAGTGCGGGGAGCTTAAGCAGACTCCATGCCCAGGGCAGAGCTGGATGCAGGGCTCGATCTCATGACCTGAGCCAAAATCAAGAGTCGGTTGGTTAACCAACTGAACCACCCAGGCACCCCTTCTTGTCCTTTTCTGAGCTGAAGAAACTAGAACACAGAAGGGTTAAGACAAATGTGGAGATGTGAAGGGCCATGGAGGACAATCTGGTTGGAAAATAGTCTGAGGGTAGATTGTGGGAAATTTAGGACACTGTGATATAGGTTTGTATTTTACTCAAGGCAGGCCTTCGTGAGCTTCTGAGGACAGGAATGACTAACTATGCAAGCGTTGTGCGTAGTTCTTACTCCAGTGGTGAATATGTGCCAGGGTGAGAATTGTAGTCTTGAGGTATTGAAGTGGCTTAGATACTAGGTGGGGAAGAGAAGAGTGGGGAATGGGAAGGAGGTCTTCTTAGTTTGAGACATTATGGAGAAAGGATATATAGAACTTAATTGCTAACTGTATGTCATGGGAGGGAAAGGAAAGTTGAGGGTATTTTCCTTTTATCAATTTCATAAATAGGTAGGTGAATGTATCTTCACAATGTATCGTGAATAGTATCTGTACATAGCTGACCATAATTTCTGAAATGTGTTAATTCTCCAGGTCATTAACTTTCATAAGTTTTTAATTTGTTTATTCAGATTTTAAATATCCTGCCAAAACCCAGGTCTCTTAATACGTGCAAAATGAAGCCAAGGATATTTTTGAATCTGTGACTAAATAACAAAGAGATTTAAATCAACTCAGGCAGTTAAGGGAATAGATTATTTCAGTAAATGTCTCTCAAATGAATGGGTCAAGCAGGTAAGCTGACCTTTTCTCCCAGACCTTTACGGAAAATTGTTCTAAAGTTGAGGACTTTTTGGCAGTTGAGTCTAATCAACAGTTCAAACAACGAAATGCCAGTCACAGGATTTGGATGTTCATAACTCCAAGAAAATAGAGGAAGAAAAGAAATTTGAGAAGCAGTACCTCCAATTGTACATGCAAGGAAATAGCACCATGTGTACTGGAGTGTGAGCAAGCTGGTGAGACTCTCTCATGCCTTCTTCTACTCCTTCTAGTTATTCTTGGCATCTTTTGTCCATTCTTCTCCCTCCTCCCGTACTAATCTCCTTACCACTCAGTTCAATTTTCCACCCTTCATTCAGTTTCTGTTCTCCTTCATTCTAGAGACACCTCAATTTTCTTCTAATTGCATACCTTTACGCTTTCCAGCCCCCATGTCTACAGTGTTTCCCCTTCTTGGATTTGCCAAATACCTTCCCTCACAGTCTCCAAAGATGTCTTTCATTTCCCTTCCCCCCGTAGCCTGTCAAGTCCGAGTGTGTGATAATGAATCTTTCCTTTATTCTCACATGCTACTTGCTCAAAACCCACAACTGCTGAACTCAAAACATAACGTAATACTTATTTGGAATTGGCTTGCTTTGGCACTAACACTACCCAGGTTGGATAATTCTATTTGACTACACCAATATACCGTGGTCTGAAATGTAAGCATGTAGACAACAGAAGTTGATTTTATTTAGCTCGCTTAGAAAAGCATAAGGGTAGCACAACGGGACTCAATGCACTACTAAGAAGTACTGCAGTGGGTACCATTTTGCAGCACTGATAGGAGGAATCAGACTCAGGCTGTGTGCAGAATGGCCATAATCCATCTGTGTATATTTGCGCTTCATGACACAAGGTTTGAACCTAGAGGTCAGAGACTGGGACAAGAAAACGAAAAAAGAAGATGAAAATCACATGTGTCTTCAGCGAACTTCACCTAACAAGCCTACCCCCTCACCCCAATGGGAAGGTGTTAGTTCTCCCTGAACCCTGGTTCAGGCTGCTGTTATTATTTTCCTCTCATACACTCTCCCCTCTGCTTCATTAGCTAATCGTGGAGCAGGAGCCGTTCCACCAGCATGCACTGTTTCTTCCAACTCTGCAAGTAAAGTTAACACTCACTGCTTAATCACTTCTCTCTCAACAGGTAAGGATAATAAAACAGTGGGGAAAATGACAAAATTTAGTGCACCATTTTCTGTGTTAGGAGTCATGCACTAAGTTTTTCTTTGACATTCAGTCACTTATTGGAGCACAGCGAGAAACACAAGCAGGTGCAACCTCAGCATCCTCATTCCTGAAATTGGAATAAGGGGTATCCTCCAGGTCAAATCCTGGGCGGACGGCACCCACAGGACTGACTGCAAGATGGCAGTAGAAGACTGAGCAAAAAGCCTTGGGCAGTCTTTTTATAGCTTATCCTAGGTGCCCAGTGCAACTGAGGCAAAACTTATGAAATGGAAATTCTAGAAGGGACCCTACTCCCAAGTCCTACTTGTAGGTCAAGAAACTAAGGCCCAAAAGGTTGAAGTGACTTTCCCAAGTGACTTTGGATATTGGATAACAATGGGCATTGAGCCATCTGACTTCTGTGACAGATTACTGAATTAAGTAGCATCAGTGAACTCTGATAAATAATTCAGATTTGGGTTTATTATGACCCTGGTAAACACATTTTTGAACAGAAAACAATGACAAGCAGTAACTACCTCAGATGTGTAAATTATAAGTAGGTTCTGGTAGATTATAGTCGACACCAGTATTTTTCCGTATGATGTCTCTTCAGAGGACCACTGAAAGCTACTCTTGAGACTTTCTTACAACTGGGTGAAGACATATGACTAAGAGTCATGCTCCTTCTGAGTGGAGGCAATGAACATTTGCATTATTTTTCCAGCTCTCTCTCTCCCCCTTCATTGTCTACAGTAGAGGCAATGGGTTGAGATGGCAGAGCCACAGGATTGAAGCAGCTTGAATCCTTTAGTTATCACATGGATCACTGACTGCTATGGAGAATTGTCTGAAGGAGAAAAATAGTTTATATTTTCAGGAACGGAGATTTGGGGATGATTTGTTACTGTGACAAAAGTATAGCCCGCTCTAACTAATAGAGAGATATTGGTGTTTTTATGAGTTTGTTTGCTATTATTCTTTCACATTTTGTTGTGTAGAAAGGATGTACTATTACTTATGTCAGATAAATAGTGATCTGAAAGAAATTTTTCTTGACATATGGTTTATATTTTGTGGCACTCTACCAAATAGATCCTTTGGTTACGATTCTCTGATTCCCTACCTGGTCTATTCTTGATGGCTTTCTCTCTTAGGATGGGTTTTCTAGAAGACAAAACCAGAAGTGAAAGCTTAAGTATTAGTAGTTAATGGAAGTGGAAACCCGGGGAAGTAGAGGTGAGGCAGAAGGAAGGCAAGGCCAGGAAAGAACAGATATTAAGGTGGTACAGAGCTGGCCATAACTTTGTGATAAACTGTTTGGTTTTTGAAGATGTCTTCAGAAAAGCTGAATGAAGTTACCGTGCTTCCAAACAGCATGGAGGATAGACAAGAATAGAGAAATATATATCGTCTCACTTCCATCTCACACTGGTCAACATTTGCCCTATGAGATTTGAGCTCCCAGACATTTCTGATTTGTGTATGCATGGATGTGGCAGAACCTCATGCCTCAGTGGTGACAGGGAAGTCCAGGAGCAACAGAGGAGCAACACATGGGGTGGGGAACACCTGCCACAGCAGACCGCAGAGACCAGCTCCATGATGGCGGAGCAGCCCTCCACATTTGCTTTAGTCTCTCCAGCTAGACAGCATGGCAAACAATCAGACCTTTGGGGATGCATAAACTGAATCGGTTAGAGTTTTATAACTCTAAAAGACAATAATATTATCGCTTGTTTAAGGCTTAAAAGATATGATGCATACCAAGTGCTTAGCATAGGGCCTGTCACAAACTAATGGGTAATTGGAGCACCTCCCCCCCCCAACAATCTGGTAATAATACATCTTGTTAACTGTACATAGGACTTTTACATATTTATTATTTATTGTTCTTTTATTACATCCCTGAGTAGAAAGGGTTGCTCTCATTCCTATCTTACTTGGGGGTGGGAGGTGGGAATAAAGGCAATGGAGGCATTAAATTATTTCCCAAGGCCAGTCGGGCCTGAAAGATCCAAGAACAGAAGCCCAATTTCTTGTTACCAATAGGTCCAGTTCTCTTTCTTTTAGACTATTTTAATTCTTAAGTCTTAATTTTTCCCAGAAATTTAATTGAGAACCAAAGAAGCTAGACAAGCAACAAAAACCAAACATAACTGTTATGCTAGCATTTCATCCTGCACTTGATACCTGGACTTTTAGTAGCTATGAAGAGCTGAATGCTCCTAAAAATAAAGAATTTTTCTGTTCTTTTTATAACTTAAGAAAAGGTGGGCCATTGGGGTGCCTGGGTGGCACAGCTGGTTGAGTATCCGACTCTTGATTTCCACTTGGTCATGATCTCAGGGTCGTGGGATCGAGCACCACACGGGATTCTGTGCTTAGTGTGGAATCTGTTTAAGATTCTCTCTCTCTCTCTCTCTCTAACCCCCTCCCCCAGCTCATGCTCTCTCGCTCTCTCTCTCAAAAATTAATAAATAAATCTTTTTAAAAATACGTTAAAAGGAAAGTTGGACCATCAATTTACATCTGATCTATAAGGCTGAAGTATCTAGAGAGCTTAATTAAATAAATATTGTGGAACAGTAAAATTAAAATGTATTTTCCAATCACTTTTTCATGAAAAAGTATGTAAAGAAATTAGTAACTATTGTTTTGAGCAAGTAAGTAAATGGAAATCTGGGGTAGCTGAGAAAAATGGGTGATGAAGCATTTCTCTGTGGATGTGGACACTTCTAAATAATTTTTTCATAAAATAAATATTTTGACATTCTGAACATTTCTATATAATTTTTTCACAAATGTAATTTTTTATTTATAAGACATATTATATAAGAAAGTAAGCTGAGATAAGCAAGAAGAATTAATATGCAATCTCAAAAGGCAGAATTAACTTTATTTAAAGATCTCAAAATCAATTTTCCTTCTCACTCTCCCTTCCTTTCTTCCTCTCTCTCTTCTCTCCCTCTTCCCCTTAGTCTCTCCCTCTTTCTTTTCCCTTTTTTCCATATAAAACTGTTCTGTCTTAACTGGATTTTTATACTCAACATCATTGACTTTAATAATGTTTTGAATTCAAGGGGAAGTCTTATTTCTACAAATTTCTACTGCCTTTAGCAATTTTATTAGTAATCATCGGAACATTTCTAACTAGAGGATTCCACCTGACAGTTGTACAAGCTACACTCAAAGCTTGTTTTGCTAAAAGTCACGCAAGCTGATATTTTAAGAACTTCATTGTGTTGGCTCAGACAGTGAGAATCGTCAGTTCAATTGACTCCCCCTCTGCACTGGAGATGGAGTGACGCAGAGGCCCTGGCCCTAGTCACTCACCATTAGGAACCACCCCAGCGATTTATATCCTTCATCATGAAGTATCGAGTTGCCCAATCACAGAATTGTAAAATTGCAGGTGTGTTATTTTCAGAATTTCAGAGATTTCAAGGATATTACTAAAATTGATTGAATAGGCTAATTAAAAAAAAAAAATCACACCCTAGGAAGAGTTGGTTAGTAAGAGTCATCAGCCCTGCAGAATGGAAATCATTCGTGGAAAATCCCTGAATTGTAAAACAAAACAAAACAAAAGATTCCTAAAGTAAATTTGGAATAACACATTGTCTTCACTATGTTTGTAGCCTGTGCCGTTCTGTCTGCGGTCTGTGCTGACAAGGAGCATCAGGAGAAAACAGCTCTTACACTGAAAAGGTGCAGAAGTATAATTTATGACACCTTTGCAAACACACTGGGGATTGGGACATCATTTCACTTTCAGCAACTAGCGTGCAGGAAAAGCAAAGGAAAAGTATTAATGTGATACATCATTGCCTTTGGAAATTGGGAGAATAATTAAGTTCCTCCCTGACTCCCATTAACACAGTTTGCCATTTGCTATAACCATCCAGCCCCTACACACACCTCGGAGTGATACTTTCTGAAAGAAACAATGAGAAATCCCAAAACTTGAGGCAAAAATTCTACAAAATGCAACCTGTGAATGCCATTAGTAGCCCAGCAACATTTTTGTTGGCCCCCACTACGTATCATTTAATGGTTGCAAACTGCAAATGTGAATTGCAACTGGATTTTGTGTAGTTGATTCAGTATATCAATGAGGCCTGTTGTTTAAAAAAAAAAAAAAAGGCAATTTAATTAAATAATGTTGCCAATTCCATCAAAATGAACTAATTATAAATATAACCACAACCACGGTCATATTTCTTAAGATTCTCCTGCTATGTGTGTTACTTGGAGCAAGGGAAGGCCAATTCCAGAAGCATTTATCAAATGCCTACTACATGTTCAGGCTATGTACAGGTACACCTCAGAGATACTGTGGGTTCAGTTCCAGACCACCATAATAAAGCAAGCATCACAATAAAGCAAATCAAATCATTTTTTTTTTTGTTTCCCAGTGCATATAAGGTTAGTTTACACTAACTGTAGTCTATTAAGTGTTCAATAACATTATGTCTAAAAAAAATGTAGATACCGTAAATAAATAATATTGCCAAAAAATGCTATCATCTGACCTTTCGGCACACTGCAATCACTGATGACCGTAACAAATATAATAATAACGAAAAAGTTCGAACTCTTACCAGAGTCTGTAAAACGTGACACGGAGACATGAAATGAGGAAATGCTGTTGGAAGAAGGGGGCCGATAAACTTGCTCAATGCAGAGTTGTCACAAAACTTCCATTTGTAAAAAAAAAAAATCAGAATTTATGAAGTACAACAAAGTCAAGTGCAATAAAATGAATGACACCTGCACTAGTAAGAGAAGTATAGGACAAATTGTTTGTCCTTGAGGGGCTTTCAACTGATATTTAACAGTGGTGAAGAGGTTATGAGGAATACAGTGCACACTACAAGTCCCAGATAGTGGAAATGTTAGAGGAATTTAGAAGCTGTTGAGGACCGGCCCTGCGAAGTTGTCAGAAAATCCTCGCAAGAGAGTGAGGCCTGGGTGGTCGTTGGGCTGGTCCTTAAATTATGACTGTAGGTCAGAGGTGAAAAATAACAGTGGGGAGTGGAAGGTAGAGCAGAAGTCACACACACACACACACACACACACACACACACACACACACACACAAAACCAAGAAGGAGCAAGGCTTTTGTTAGTTTTCTCAATTAATTTGGCAAATATTTATGGAGGGAGGTCTGTGTGTCCCACATTCTGCCAGCAGGCTAGAGAAACAGACTCACAGGGCAGACATCATTTTCTTTTCTCATGGAGATTTCGGGTAACCTCACGGAAAGCACTCTGGCTGCAGAGTAGAATGAGATGAAGTTGGAAGAATATAGTAAGAGTCAGGACAGAACCAGTCCTCTCATAGCATATTTCATCCCCCCACCCACAGCCAGGTAATACATGCCTGGATGGTTTAAAAAGCATTGACACTGGGAACAGACCCATCATGCCAAGGCTCGGTGATGTGTGTATGTAGAATGTATGGCTTAAGGTGGGCAGATAGAGTCACAGTCTCACATGAGCCAGTAGCCCTCCCTTCGGGTCTGCAATGTTGGTGAAGGAAAGAAGGGGATTTTTTGACCTACTGTGTCCAAGACACTGTACTGTGTGTCTCATCATCACAGCAATTTAATTAATGTGATTACAATAAAACTATTATTGTCATTATGCAGATGAAGAAACTCAACTTTAGAGAGATTTAGTAGCTTCTCTGAGAACATATGACTAGTGAAATGGGGGAGCCAAACTTGTAACTCAGATACAATTAATTCCTCTGCTCATTGTCTTATCCACAATTACTATTCTGCTATATTGCTATTGAGAAAAATGAGGGCATTAGGATCAGAAACCATTTTAAGAAGGATTATAATGAACTTTAGCAATAGAATTTAGAATCCTATTCTCTGTTCTCAGATATAAACTTCTGGTGTAAGGGATCTGGGTTAATAATAATAGGTATGTAAGAGGAAATAAAAAGAAAAGTAAAGACAACCCTAAGGGTAGTAATAATTAAATTTTAACAAGAAAGGCCTATGTAGACAGAAACCAATTACATTTAGCAAAATATACTTGTGCCTTTTGAAATGATTCCGAAGTATGGTTTTGGCTTTGAACAAAAACCTAGGGAAGTCTACTTCTTTCTTCCATTGGCAAAAGCCATATATGGTAAGCAGACTAATGGTTCCCCAAATATGCCCATGACCTAATGCCCAGAATCTGTAAATATGTTAACTCACCTGCAAAAGAGACTTTGCAGAGTGATTAAAGTATGAATCTTGATATATCTTGGATTGCACATAGGCTGAATGCAATTACAGGGGCCCTTAGAAGAGGAAGGCAGAAAGGCAACAGTCAGAGAAGTTGTGTGACAATAGAAGCAGAGTGTTGGAGGAGGTCATTGGGAGGATATAACTAGCTGTTTACCTGTGAGCTGAACTGGGCACTCACCTCTTCTGTTCTTGGAATGTGCATCCTGCTTGCCTTCCCTGTGTTAGAAGCCACCCCAAGGACACAGCCTTTAGATAGTGAAGTATTGTTGACACCATTTGGACCACACACACACGATTGAACCCAGTCAAGGTCTCTATATAAACTCTTAAGATTATGGTGGGTAGGTGTAGACACCTACTAGTCTTGTGGTCACCCACGACAGGCCCTTGTTAAATTCCCTTGATCAAAACTGCCACCTACCATTCTGGATTGGTCTGCTTCTTTCTCCCATCTCTCTTTGCCTTCCACGTATGGTGCTCAGTTTGCAAAGTAACATGGAGGGGATGAAGGAGATACGATGATATTATAAGGCAAGCAGTGCAGTCCTCTTCTAGAAGCTGGAACAGAAAAAACGCATTCTACCCTAGCACCTCCAGAAGGAATGCAGCACTTTTCAACTCATTTCAGACTTCTAAGTTTCCAAACTGTAAGAAGATCACTGTATTGTTTTTAGCCATTTAGTCTGTGGTGATTGTGACCAGCAGTAATAGGAAACTAATGCACTACACAAAGTACCTAGTAAGTAGTAAGTTTGGGGCTGCAATGGTTTCTGATACCAGCTACTTGGATTTGGGCCAAACTTCACAGCTTAAGGCCATAGTCCTCTATACGATTGCCCCCACTTCAGTCATAAGCCTGGGGTCCACAGGCCACTCTCACTTTGACCAACTAACTACAGATTCAGGATTTCATACTAACCCCTCAGTTTTGATAATTGCTAGAACAACCGATACAGAGCTCAAGGAAGCATTGTACTATGACTATACTTCACTATAGGAAGAGGATACAAATTAGAACCTACCTAACGGAGAGATGCACAGAGTGAGGTCTGAAAGGGTCCCAAATGTGAAGCTTCTGCTGTCTTCTCCCCATAAAGTCAGAATGCATTACCCCTCCAGCACATGGATATGTGACAATAGCAGAGTATTACCAATCAAGGAAGCTCTCCCAAGCTTCAGTGTCCAGAGTTTCTGTTGGAACCTTATTATACAGGCACAACTGATTAAATCACTGGCTATGTGGTTGACCTTAATCCCCAGTGGTCTTCTTTTCCCCAGAAGTTGGACTAATATCACATTGCTCAAAGCCCCAGTTCTCTAATCATGTGGGTGGCTTTTCTAACATGGCCAGCTCCCATTCTGAGTCATCCTGTTAGCACAAATGATCTAAGGGCCAACTCTGAATCATTTCATTAGCATAAACTCAGGTGTGGTCAGGTCCACCATGAATAACACTCCTCCCACTCAGAAAATTCCAAAATTTAGAGGTTACCTCTCAGGAACCAGGGACAAAGTCCAGCCAAATTATTTATATGTAGAAGCTCTGTCTAAAATTTCTTCTGTAATCACTAAGCCTATGTTGACCTGGGGGTGAGTCAGATGCTGTGCCTACAGGGTCTGGGACAATGTTGCACATGAGTGATATTATACCTGTCTTGGGCATACTGAAACTTGATTTGTCGCAGCAAGATTAATTCTTGAGCTGGGGAGCTCAGTGATCTGCCCACCTTGGCTAGGATTGGTTAAGGGCTCTGTAAAAAAGAAATGAAAAATGAAATCTTTGGTAGCTATGATGTGGGCAGATGGGACTATCGTATCCACTCTCCATCTTATATATCACTCATTAGAGATAAATGCCTTCTTGAAAGTGTCCTAAGATTTAAAGTAAAATGCAGTAAAATCATTCAGTGGTAAACTGCACAAGTGAAAATGTTGAATACTCTTTATTTTGCCTGTTTGGGGCTCATGAAAAATCTTTCAGTTTAAACAAATGCTGTAGATTTTTTCGAATGTGTTTTTTTCTTTGAAGAAGCAATGACAGCACTTTTAAAGGACTTGTCAACATGGAAAAAATGTCCTAGAACAGTGGGGGGTTCCTGATATCTGAGTGAAGCCCAGACTTATGAAAAAAATTTTTAATAAAAAAAAAGGAAAAAAAAAAAACCTCTCAAACCTAACCTAATAGGAAAAAGATGTTTTCAAGACAGATGGGAGGAACATAAAAGAGGGGACATGATTTCAATAGGTTCTCCTGAAGGCTCCTGTAACAAGAGACACATGTACTTGCAAACTGCAAGGTTACATTTGTGCCAAAAGAAGAAACCAGGAGTAATTGATGCCCCAGGACATTAGCAGTCTGATGCTGGGTTTTCTTCAATGAGGCTGTTGCTAACATAAATCAAAAGGTGCACTTCTCAGAGCTCTTTCTTCCCTGGACACATGGTTACTGTGATTGGGACCTTGCAACGGCATCAGAGATTTGGTGTGTTCGAGCCCCTATCCCTGCAGTGACAGTATTGAATAACCATTGAATGGGGATGAGTGTATGAGTAAAAATCCTTGGCAGGTGACAATAGCAGGTTGACTGGTGGCCTCCCAAAAGATAAGTCTCTGTTCTAACTCCTGGAAACGGTGGATGTGGTCCTATTTGGAAAAGGGGTCTTTGCAAGGTATAATTAAGTTAAAGATGTCAAGATGAGACTGTTCTGCATTATCAGTCAGGGTGCCAAATCCAATGACAAGTATTCTTAGAAAAGACACACAGGGCGCCTGGGTGGCTCAGTGGGTTAAAGCCTCTGCCTTCGGCTCAGGTCATGATCCCAGGGTCCTGGGATCGAGCCCCGCATCGGGCTCTCTGCTCAGCAGGGAGCCTGCTTCTTCCTCTCTCTCTGCCTGCCTCTCTGCCTACTTGTGATCTCTCTCTGTGTGTCAAATAAATAAATAAAATCTTTAAAAAAAATAAAATAAAATAAAATAAAATAAAAAAAAAGAAAAGACACACAGAGGAGAGAGGCGCAGAGACGAAGGCCACAGGAAGATGGGGGCAAAAATTGGAGTGACCTGGCTATAAGCCCAGGAATGCCCAAAGCCACCAGAACCTGAGGCAAGGAAGGACTCTCCTTTAGAGATTTTGAAGGGAGCATGGCCCTGGTGATTGCTTGATTTCAGACTTCTGCCCCCTAGAACTGTGAGAAAATAAACTTCTGTGGTTTTAAGCCACTAAGTTTGTGCTAATTTGTTATGGCAGCCCTAAAATATGGCAGACCTAGCATTAGACCTGAGTAATACAGCGACCATATAAGTACACAAATGCAATGGGTTTTTAAAATATATTCCTCTTATACTATAAAATGTATTAATGAATTTGCTTTCATAGATTTCTGGTGGCAGTTACCCTTTCAGCCCTAACAACTCTTTATAGTTATTATAAACAGCAACAAGAACACAATGTACTATCAGTGATGAAAAGCCAAAACAGTTAAGATAAGATGAATAAATCTATTGTTCAGTCAGCACTACAGAAGATGTTACTTTTATAATATTTTTAAAGAACTGGGGCGCCTGGGTGGCTCAGTGGGTTAAGGCCTCTGCTTTCGGCTCAGGTCATGGTCCCAGGGTTCTGGGATCGAGCCCCGCATCGGGCCCTCTGCTCAGCGGGGAGCCTGCTTCCTCCTCTCTCTCTGCCTGCTTCTCTGTGATCTCCGTCTGTCAAATAAATAAATAAAATCTTTAAAAATATATATATATTTTTATATATTTATATATATATATTTTTAAAGAACTTATAGAGAATCATTAGTAGCTTTGAATTTCCATCTTAAACACGTTTTTAAAGTGTGGAATAAAGGATTAAGGCTTATTTACATGTTAGTAATGTATTTATTTTTCTACTTTGGAACTGGAAGTTATATTTAAAGCTTATTAAAAATGAAGCTTTAGGGGCACCTGAAGCTTTAGGTGGCTCAGTTGGTTAAGTGGCTGCCTTCAGCTGAAGTCATAACCCCAGGGTCCTGGGATCAAATTCTGCATCGGGCTCCCTGCCTAGAGAGGAGTCCACTTCTCCCTCTCCTTCTATATCCCCCACTCATGCTCTCTCTCTCAAATAAATCAAATGATTTTTTAAAAATGGAGCTTTATAATTCACAATTAATATCAACCATAAATATATAAATAAAAATAAGTATGATTTTGGCCCTTATTCATTAAGCTCAAAGTAAAACTTGAATCTGGATAATTAATGCTCCCAGGAATATTTGGGTTATTTTGGTAGCCCAAATTATTCAGATTCATAATCTACTTGAAGTATGCTTCTTTTCCGACTTCTAATTTCATGTGTCAATTAATTATTTTTTCCATTTTAACATAAGCAGTAATTTCTTTCCATCTTCTAAATCTTTGTTAAATGTCACAGATAAGGGTTTACCAGCTTTCTTCTAGGGCAGCCTCAGAACATCGCCCTGTTCTATGATATATTGTCCATGTTGGGTCATTCCATGCTATGACAAGTGACAGAAAACATCAAACCCTAGATGCAGAAGAGAAGTAGATTAAATTAATTAATAATCTTCATTTTCACTTAGTATGAAAAAGAATCCCTCATCTTTAGCTTAATATATTTAAAATTTTGAATTTGGAGAAGCTTGTTATAATTTTTGGATGGTGGGTGTACCACTAAATAGAGGCTCAACTGATAGGTTTAAGAAGATGGGCACTTTGGCAGTTTTGCCATTGATGATCCAGGTTGCTTTGGGTATATCATCATACCTTTATGTATTGTAAAACGACAATAACAGTACCATCTTCCTAGCTTCCATGACTTTTTTAAAGGCTCAAAGGGGAGAATGAATGTGACAACAATATTAAATATTAGAGATTATTGTCATTTGACAGCTAATCTGATTGTGTAATTAAAATGCCATGTATTTACCCCCAGAACACTCTCTGCACAGCGGATTTAGTTCATTCTCAGGTGTGGTGATCTTTTGTATTTAATGAGTCATTTGTGGTTCATTTAAGAGCTCATCGTAAGCACCTCGTTAATTTTCCTGTAAGCTATCGCTGATGTCAGTGAGTGACCAAAATTCTAATAGGGCAAATCAGGCCTTGGATGAAAAGAATCTGTGATATTTCTGGTTCCTCACTGCCTTTCATAGTCACTCTCACGTAGAGTCAGTGGGTTTTTCAGGGAAAATCTTGGCTCCCAGAAAAAGTCAAGGCCTTCTCAGTGTCTGGGTCTGGCTCAGATACACCAACCAGAAGAGGCCAACCCAAGTGTCATGGCAGATGCCTTCTATAATCACAGTTGTAGGAAAGGAGAGTGGACCCTGGGGGACTCACTCTGTGCTTTGTGGGTCTTCTTCATAGGATCTCATTTTCCCCTCTTCCATCTTTTGAACTGTTGTCAGTCTGTCAAGGCTCAGCTGTGACCCTGCATTCCTTGCCCAGGTTTTGCTTGTAAAATAAAGCCCTCATGCCTCTTGGTGTTCGCATCCCTTCCCTTGGTACCCTGGCAGATCACTTATTCCCTTGGGACGTGATTACAGTGGACTCTTCAACAACACATGAATTGCATAAGTCCACTGAGACACAGATTTCTTTTCGATACATACAACCCAATACTGTAAATGCATTCTCTCTTATGATTTTCTTAGTAACTTTTTTTCTTTAGCTTACTTTATTGAAAGAATACAGCACGTAATACATATATAAAATATGTGTTAACAGTTTATGTCACTAGGAAGGCTTCTGGTCAACAGTAGGCTATTAGTAGTTAAATTTGGGGGGAGTCAAAAACTTCACAAAGATTTTCAACTGTGTGGGGGCTGGCATCCCTGACCCCCTTATTGCTCAAGGGTTGGCTGTATGTTTTCATTGCCGCCTCTCCCTTTACTCTTGAGCTCAGGGGCTGTGTCTTTTGTTTATGTTTCCCCCATAGTGACTCTCCAGGGATGAACTCAATCAAAACTGAATGCTGAATACTTGAATGAATTCCTTCTACTTTTATAGTAGCAATGTGTTAGGGTGAATTTTTGACTTAGGTTTTGTTCGAATTTGTTTAATGAATAGCTAAATGAAAACATTTCACTGGTTTCTGGTATTTTTTAATTAAACTATAACTATGGAGATAATTTTTCTAAAAATCAATGTAGTACAATGCCCCAAAGTAATGACTTTGTTTTCCTGATACTTTAGATTATAGCTTCAAAAATAGCTAATGCAACTCTTTAATTTCTTCAGCCAGGAAGGAAGGTAATTTTTATCCCTGATAAATTGAGAAGACACAAAATAACAAACACTACCATATTATGCTCCCCTAAAGCAAGGTAAGCTTTTATTCCAGCCATGGAAAAATTGTTTGGAGGCTGAGAGTTTGGGCAGTTTTCAGGGCATGTACAGAGCGGAATAATTTTAAACGTGTTGGCAGCCTTGTCACTGGCTTGAGGTCCTGGTAGGCTCCTCTCTGCCTCCCTCCCCCAATGGCTCTGCTATGCTCAGTGGTTCCACCACTGTTCTGGGATCTGGAAGATCTCTTTTCTCTCCTTCTTTTTAGTCATACCCTGGGTCACTGTCACCATCCATCGATCTTCTCCATTATTCATTTTACCCTATCTTTCCTGCACCTGCATTCAGGTGCTCGTGCATAGGCACAAAGCTCTCAGCCTTAGGACTGCACCTACCTGGAGGGACACACATCATCTCCCTCCACTTAAGTGGGTGGCTCTCGATGAATCCATGGGTTGACTCAGATGGAGCCAGGGCTCTAAATGAGCTGCCTATTTGCTCTCTGAAGTACCCCAATGCACAGAAGACAAGAATATCCCAAGAACCTAACACATGTCTCAAACAGTGGGCACATTTTCCTAAACTTCTGCTGAGCTTACTGGAAATGTGTATAAGCCTGTCTTAAACCATTTGGAACATGCCATTTCTATATCCTAATAGGTTTTTAACTCAATTTTCACATTAGAATGTAAAATATTCTATAGGAAAAAAGGGAGCCTTGCCAATATAATTTCAAGGTGACTGCATCTTTTATGTAACATATGTCTAATGCCCTGGGTATAATAACTACCACTGTGTAACATCCCTTAAATTCCATGGGTAATTAGTTGATAACTGCTCTGTGCATGTTATATAAACCCTTTATTAAAACACATAATTCAATAATGAGAGATTTAAGTCCAAATCAAGTGAAGGACAGCATTTGGTTTTCTTCGCTTTCCTGTGCAGCTAAATTGGGGCTGCCAGGTGAGGACCATTACCCTCTTCAAGGATGGGGTATTCATTCTTGGGGAAAAGAGAGAAACAACCAGCCATCAGCCTTTTCATGTAACAACCTCAAATTAAACTGTGAAAAGCACAGCCAGTCTGGAGACCTGTTCTCTGGCTGGGGTTAGCCTCTGTGGTTGGCACTAGGAACTTTCTGTAATGAAAGACAAATTAGCACACTGCACTTACAAACAGGGGAATCAATGAAACCAAAAGAAGCTTCCACAGGAAAATAAAAATTAAATGGGAGATAAAGAATTATGTCCTCAAATATTGGAAATACTTCTCACCCAACAAAAGTCTCCTTTGTATTGTTCTGCTAAAGCTGACTGTAATTTCGATGTTTCATAAAAATTTAAGTGGAGATTTTCTTTCCGTGGTAGACATAAATCTCCTGGAGGAAAGATTTTATATGGAATTCCAATTTTGTGGTGCTAAGAAAACAAAGAACAGGTGAAGATTTTACTGCAGGTAATTTTGTAAATTATTAAAGAAAAAACCTCCCACAGCCATGCCATAAACATGCTCTCTATCAAAAACTAAAATAGGAAATCAACAATACCTCTTTTAGGTACAAAGCTCAAACCCTAAACTAGAAATAAAACTGCCTATAAATATTTACTGGTGAGATGGCTCTGTGATAATAAATAGCTCTTTCAAACCAATATAGAAAATATCGAAAGACTGAAATATCCTTGTGACTAGATGGGTAAAAGGAGGGCAGCACATACCAATGTGTATGCTGAGGCCTTAGTGAAAACTGCATCTTTGAGATTTTAAATTATTTAAAGGGCATGAAACACCTCATTACAAATCTGTTTTTAAGAAAGTACAGAATTAGATATATAATGGGTTCATTCATAAAGTTTAGAAGGCAAGTTTAAGAAATTTTTTAATCAATTTTTTTAACATGGCATGTGTACAGCTCAAGGAAGTTCTTTCCCATGTGTGGGAAACAATATCTACACTTGGCAGTGTGTTAGCTTCCACCTTTCCAAAGAAAGTAAAAGAAAACTTGGCATAAAGAAATATCGCTCGAAGGAAATGGAAAGGCTCTGTGACTGGTTTATCCACATCTTTATCTTTTGACACAAAAATTTATTGCAGTAGATTGTTTATTCCCTCAATTTTTAGAGAGCCATGAAAGGAAATTCTGGTTGAGTCTCATTTTATTGCTAGAAATAGTTTAATTCTGAGAGTGTGTGTCCTACTTTGGTCAAGAACCCACAGGCACTTTTCTATCAAATGAAACCATTATTCCAATAACCTAAACCTAAAATATTTTAGAGGATCGTGGCAGTAATTCTGGAGAAATTGGAAATACACCGAGAGAGAAAAAAGAAGGCAGGGAAGGCAGAGTGAAAGAAGACAGCAAGGCAGAAAGGCAGACAGGGAGAGTAGGCAAGGAAGGGCAAGTGATGAAGAGAAATGGAGGCAGAGACAGGAGTGGAAAAATCTTCCTGGTGTTCTACCAAGGGTCTAATTGTTGCTTTCAAAGTTAATTTAACAATCCTTGCCAAGGTAGCATGAATTTAATGTAATTGGTGGCCTGATTCCCATTTTTGGTTATCATGTGATTATGAACACATATTTGGGGCAATTTATTATGTCAGTCTGTTGCTCACCATTTTTCATCTTTGGATTTATCTGCACAGCAGGAGTTTAAAAGATCATGGAGAGGTGCCTGGGTGGCTCAGTCCATTAAGCATGTACTTTCATCTCAGGTCAGCTCAGGTCATGATCCCAGGGTCCTACGTCGGAGCCCTGAATGGAATTCCCTGTTCAACAGGGACCCTGCTTCTCTCTCTCCCTCTGCCTGCCTGCCACTCTGCCTGGTTTTGCTCTCTCTCTCTCTCTCTGTCAAATAAATAAAATCTTAAAAAACAACAACAACAAAAAAAGACAATGGAAATTTAAATATAACCTCACTCTGCTTCCTCCTGCTACTCCCCGCCTCCCCTCCCCCCAAAAAGAAGCACATCGCTCTGTGTGCTCTAAAAACCTAGAGGCTGAAGCTTATTAATGTGAAATCAATCTAGTGCCTGGTTCACTCAGTCAGGGCCCCAGGGAATCTCATCAGATGTTGGCAGCTATGGTGTTTGAAGAGACTGCTGTAGCTGCTTCTGGTAAGCATCTCATGGAGCCTGGTGCCAACTTGAGTTAATCTGCCCGTTGTTTCCTACAATCTAGGGTTACCTTCGGAGCATCCTAACTGGAGTACTTCACCTCGTTCTTTCTTTCTTCCTGTCACCTGCCAATGCATATGTTAGCCAAAAGGCCAAGAGGAAGTCCCACAGGCTACTCAGGACAATCTTTGTGAAGCTGGCTCTAGACCACATCACAGAGTAGCTAGTGTTACACTGAAATGGAATTACTCATTGTGCATTTTAGAGGAAGTGGTGTAGAGTCTAGAAATAGGAGCTGCTACAGTATACACTGTCCTTGTGGATATTCCTTGGTTCCAGTAATATGTTCCTAAATTCTAAGTGACACCCCTAAAACCAACCCAGCCCTTGCTAAAATCTCAAGGTACCCTGGTGCTATAACTAGGGGTGCAGACTATGAGCACAGTCACTAGATTCATTTTCACTATGAGAAGGTAAATCCTGCTCCATGCTTTCCGTATAGACAATGCTTTTTAACTTGATCCTCTGACCAATTTTATTAGAATTGATTTTTTTTGGTTTGTTTTTGCTTTTTCTCATACAGATTTCACTATTTTATGAATAGGCTACTTTATGTGGGAAAGGCATTTGAAAAATTTCTCAAGTTCCCATCTAAAAAATGGCACCCAAATCCCACACCCTTCTTTGAAACTTGTATTTCCAGAAATTTCTCCTAAATTTAAAATTTCAGGCTAATCTGCCTTTGTCCACACTGCTGTCTCTGAAGCCTTCTCTTCTTGGCCTCTGTGGCCACACCTACTCATGTTTGAAGACTTGGTTTTGGTTTCATCTTTTCCTATCATCTGTTCTGACCAACCTCTTCTCTACTTCTTGCCTGGTAGCATAGACACTTCAACTTCCTACACATTTCCCAGGATGGAGCTCTTGATTTCCCAAGGCTCAGAGTGTTATCTTAGAAGGATTTGCATTCCCCTTATATGACCAGAAACATAGCAGGTGTTCAGCAAAATGAATGGATGAATGAAAATAATGGAAAGAGTTTAGGCTTGGTCTTAATCAGGTCTGTGTGGGAAAATCTAACTTTACCTCTTATTAGCCATGTAACTTCAGGCAAATTACTTTAGGTTTCTGAGTTTCACTATAAACATTTGTGAAATGGGGCTAATAATAATATGTGCTTCCTAATCTTTAGAAGTAAAGATTAAAGAAGATAAATATATCAAGTGTCTAGGATATAATAAGCACTAAAATATAGTCCTCTTTCCCCTGTGAATACGTAAATGTGTGAATTTGCGTTTGTGGGACAGATATTGGAATAGCCAATCAGTAGGAGGAAGCATCTATAAACCTGGCATTTTGGTCTTTTCTAGAAATCTCTTTCCTATCTTCCCTCTCACCATGGGGGGCTTTTTCTCATTATTTTGTGCAATGTTTGTGTAGTTATTTAAATAAATTTTTGGATTTAGCAACTTATATTATTAATGCTTGAAAGAGGTCTGATTGAACTTTCCATTCCTAAAATGGTGAGTTAAAAATTAATGTACTTGTCTTTAGTCATTTATTTCAAGAAGATATCTATTATGTTTTGAATTTTACAAATGTCATGATCAATTTTCTTGACACCTCCACAACTTATTCTTTCATGTGTGGCTTCTGGAAATTTTTATCATTTGACTGTATTTAGCAGGTAATAATAATAAGAAATAACCAGTAATACTCACATTGAAGCCAAAGAGGGAATGTTTTAAAAGTAACAATTAAAAAGGAATCTGAATTTTAAAAATGTTTTATTCAACAACTAAGGCATCCAGACTATCTAAGAGATTTAATGGTTCATCTTATAGCTGCTGAGAAGAAAGGCATAATGTATTCATATGTGGCCCTGAATATAAAACAGTAAAGACACAAAGCTTTATAATATTTTAAGCATCTTTAGTTTGTGTTCTGGAAGGCAGAGATGGGGCTTTACATTGTTCATCAAGAATGGGATTTTTTTTCTTATTTTTTTATTAAAATAATTTTTTATTTTATTTTTTATTAAAATAATTTCATTCAATTTATTTAAACTAAAAATCCCAATTCACTCTTCTCCACCAAACCCTACTCCCTACCTCTTGCAACCACCAGTCTGTTTTCTGTATCTATGAGCTTGTTTTATTAGATTCCACATATAAGAGAGATCAAACAATATTTGTCTTTCTCTGAGTTATTTCACTTAGCATAATGCCTTTGAGGTCCATGCATGTTGTTGCAAATGGTAAGATGTCAGTCTTTTTTATGGTTGTCTAATATTCCGTTGTGTGTGTGTGTGAGATTGTGAGATATATACCTCACAATTTCTTTTTTTTTAATTTTTTATTTTTTATAAACATTAATATATTTTTATCCCCAGGGGTACAGGTCTGTGAATCGCCAGGTTTACACACTTCACAGCACTCACCATAGCACATACCCTCCCCAATGTCCATAACCCCAACCCCCCTCCCATCCCCCTCCCCCCAGCAACTCTCAGTTTGTTTTGTGAGATTAAGAGTCACTTATGGTTTGTCTCCCTCCCAATCCCATCTTGTTTCATTAAATCTTCTCCTACCCCCTTAACCCCCCATGTTGCATCTCCACTCCCTCATATTAGGGAGATCATATGATAGTTGTCTTTCTCTGATTGACTTATTTCGCTAAGCATGATACCCTCTAGTTCCATCCATGTCGTCGCAAATGGCAAGATTTCATTTCTTTTGATGGCTGCATAGTATTCCATTGTGTATATATACCACATCTTCTTTATCCATTCGTCTGTGGATGGACATCTAGGTTCTTTCCATAGTTTGGCTATTGTAGACATTGCTGCTATAAACATTCGGGTGCACGTGCCCCTTCGGATCACTACATTTGTATCTTTAGGGTAAATACCCAGTAGTGCAATCCTGGGTCATAGGGTAGTTCTATTTTCAACATTTTGGGGAACCTCCATGCTGTGTTCCAGAGTGGTTGCACCAGCTTACATTCCCACCAACAGTGTAGGAGGGTTCCCCTTTCTCCGCATCCTTGCCAGCATCTGTCATTTCCTGACTTGTTAATTTTAGCCATTCTGAATGGTGTGAGGTGGTATCTCATTGTGGTTTTGATTTGTATTTCCCTGATGCCGAGTGATGTGGAGCACTTTTTCATGTGTCTGTTGGCCATCTGGATGTCTTCTTTGCAGAAATGTCTGTTCATGTCCTCTGCCCATTTTTTGATTGGATTATTTGTTCTTTGGGTGTTGAGTTTGCTAAGTTCTTTATAGATTTTGGACACTAGCCCTTTATCCGATACGTCGTTTGCAAATATCTTCTCCCATTCTGTCAGTTGTCTTTTGGTTTTGTTAACTGTTTCCTTTGCTGTGCAAAAGCTTTTGATCTTGATGAAATCCCAATAGTTCATTTTTGCCCTTGCTTCCCTTGCCTTTGGCGATGTTCCTAGGAAGATGCTGCTGCAGCTGAGGTCGAAGAGGTTGCTGCCTGTGTTCTCCTCAAGGATTTTGATGGATTCCTTTCTCACATTGAGGTCCTTCCTCCATTTTGAGTCTATTTTCGTGTGTGGTGTAAGGAAATGATCCAATTTCATTTTTCTGCATGTGGCTGTCCAAGTTTCCCAACACCATTTATTGAAGAGGCTGTCTTTTTTCCATTGGACATTCTTTCCTGCTTTGTTGAAGATTAGTTGACCATAGAGTTGAGGGTCTATTTCTGGGCTCTCTATTCTGTTCCATTGATCTATGTGTCTGTTTTGTGCCAGTACCATGCTGTCTTGATGATGACAGCTTTGTAATAGAGCTTGAAGTCCGGAATTGTGATGCCACCAACCTTGGCTTTCTTTTTCAATATTCCTTTGGCTATTCGAAGTCTTTTCTGGTTCTATATAAATTTTAGGATTATTTGTTCCATTTCTTTGAAAAAAATGGATGGTATTTTGATAGGAATTGCATTAAATGTGTAGATTGCTTTAGGTAGCACAGACACTTTCACAATATTTATTCTTCCAATCCAGGAGCATGGAACATTTTTCCATTTCTTTGTGTCTTCCTCAATTTCTTTCATGAGTACTTTATAGTTTTCTGTGTATAGATTCTTAGTCTCTTTGGTTAGGTTTATTCCTAGGTATCTTATAATTTTGGGTGCAATTGTAAATGGGATTGACTCCTTAATTTCTCTTTCTTCTGTCTTGTTGTTGGCGTAGAGAAATGCAACTGATTTCTGTGCATTGATTTTATATCCTGACACTTTACTGAATTCCTGTACAAGTTCTAGCAGTTTTGGAGTGGAGTCTTTTGGGTTTTCCACATAGAGTATCATATCATCTGCGAAGAGTGATAGTTTGACTTCTTCTTTGCCAATTTGGATGCCTTTAATTTCCTTTTGTTGTCTGATTGCTGAGGCTAGGACTTCTAATACTATGTTGAATAGCAGTGGTGATAACGGACATCCCTGCCGTGTTCCTGACCTTAGCGGAAAAGCTTTCAGTTTCTCTCCATTGAGAATGATATTTGCGGTGGGTTTTTCATAGATGGCTTTGATAATATTGAGGTATGTGCCCTCTATCCCTACACTTTGAAGAGTTTTGATCAGGAAGGGATGCTGTACTTTGTCAAATGCTTTTTCAGCATCTATGGAGAGTATCATATGGTTCTTGTTCTTTCTTTTATTAATGTGTTGTATCACATTGATTGATTTGCGGATGTTGAACCAACCTTGCAGCCCTGGAATAAATCCCACTTGGTCGTGGTGAATAATCCTTTTAATGTACTGTTGTATCCTATTGGCTAGTATTTTGATGAGAATTTTTGCATCTGTGTTCATCAAGGATATTGGTCTGTAGTTCTCTTTTTTGATGGGATCCTTGTCTGGTTTTGGGATCAAGGTGATGCTGGCCTCATAAAATGAGTTTGGAAGTTTTCCTTCCATTTCTATTTTTTGGAACAGTTTCAGGAGAATAGGAATTAGTTCTTCTTTAAATGTTTGGTAGAATTCCCCCGGGAAGCCGTCTGGCCCTGGGCTTTTGTTTGTTTGGAGATTTTTGATGACTGTTTCAATCTCCTTACTGGTTATGGGTCTGTTCAGGCTTTCTATTTCTTCCTGGTTCAGTTGTGGTAGTTTATATGTCTCTAGGAATGCATCCATTTCTTCCAGATTGTCAAATTTGTTGGCGTAGAGTTGCTCATAGTATGTTCTTATAATTGTCTGTATTTCTTTGGTGTTCGTTGTGATCTCTCCTCTTTCATTCATGATTTTATTTATTTGGGTCCTTTCTCTTTTCTTTTTGATAAGTCTGGCCAGGGGTTTATCGATCTTATTAATTCTTTCAAAGAATGAGCTCCTAGTTTCGTTGATTTGTTCTATTGTTTTTTTGGTTTCTATTTCATTGATTTCTGCTCTGATCTTTATGATTTCTCTTCTCCTGCTGGGTTTAGGGTTTCTTTCTTGTTCTTTCTCCAGCTCCTTTAGGTGTAGGGTTAGGTTGTGTACCTGAGACCTTTCTTGTTTCTTGAGAAAGGCTTGTACCGCTATATATTTTCCTCTCAGGACTGCCTTTGTCGTGTCCCACAGATTTTGAACCATTGTATTTTCATTATCATTTGTTTCCATGATTTTTTTCAATTCTTCTTTAATTTCCTGGTTGACCCATTCATTCTTTAGAAGGATGCTGTTTAGTCTCCATGTATTTGTGTTCTTTCCAAATTTCCTTTTGTGATTGAGTTCTAGCTTCAGAGCATTGTGGTCTGAAAATATGCAGGGAATGATTCCAATCTTTTGATAACGGTTGAGGCCTGATTTAGGACCGAGAATGTGATCTATTCTGGAGAATGTTCCATGTGCACTAGAGAAGAATGTGTATTCTTTTGCTTTGGGATGAAATGTTCTGAATATATCTGTGATGTCCATCTGGTCCAGTGTGTCATTTAAGGCCTTTATTTCCTTGTTGACCTTTTGCTTGGATGATCTGTCCATTTCAGTGAGGGGAGTGTTAAAGTCCCCTACGATTATTGTATTATTGTCGATGTGTTTCTTTGATTTTGTTATTAATTGGTTTATATAGTTGGCTGCTCCCACGTTAGGGGCATAGATATTTAAAATTGTTAGATCTTCTTGTTGGACAGATCCTTTGAGTATGATATAGTGTCCTTCCTCATCTCTTATTATAGTCTTTGGCTTAAAATCTAATTGATCTGATATAAGGATTGCCACTCCTGCTTTCTTCTGATGTCCATTAGCATGGTAAATTCTTTTCCACCCCCTCACTTTAAATCTGGAGGTGTCTTCGGGTTTAAGATGAGTTTCTTGTAGGCAACATATAGATGGGTTTTGTTTTTTTATCCATTCTGATACCCTGTGTCTTTTGATTGGGGCATTTAGCCCATTAACATTCAGGGTAACTATTGAGAGATATGAATTTAGTGCCATTGTATTGCCTGTAAGGTGACTGTTATTGTATATTGTCTCTGTTCCTTTCTGATCTACTACTTTTAGGGTCTCTCTTTGCTTAGAGGACCGCTTTCAATATTTCCTGTAGAGCTGGTTTGGTGTTTGCAAATTCTTTCAGTTTTTGTTTGTCCTGGAAGCTTTTACTCTTTCCTTCTATTTTCAATGATAGCCTAGCTGGATATGGTATTCTTGGCTGCATGTTTCTCTCGTTTAGGCTCTGAATATATCATGCCAGCTCTTTCTGGCCTGCCAGGTCTCTGTGGATAAGTCTGCTGCCAATCTAATATTTTTACCATTGTACGTTACAGACTTCTTTTCCCGGGCTGCTTTCAGGATCTTCTCTTTGTCACTAAGACTTGTAAATTTTACTATTAGGTGACGGGGTGTGGACCTATTCTTATTGATTTTGAGGGGGGTTCTCTGAACCTCCTGGATTTTGATGCTTGTTCCCTTTGCCATATTGGGGAAATTCTCTCCAACAATTCTCTCCAATATACCTTCTGCTCCCCTCTCTGTTTCCTCTTCTTCTGGAATCCCAATTATTCTAATGTTGTTTCGTCTTATGGTGTCATTTATCTCTTGAATTCTCCCCTCATGGTCCAGTAGCTGTTTGTCCCTCTTTTGCTCAGCTTCTTTATTCTCTGTCATTTGGTCTTCTATATCGCTAATTCTCTCTTCTGCCTCATTTATCCTAGCAATGAGAGCCTCCATTTTTGATTGCACCACATTACTAGCTTTTTTGATTTCAACTTGGTTAGATTTTAGTTCTTTTATTTCTCCAGAAAGGGCTTTTATCTCTCTGGAGAGGGTTTCTCTAATATCTTCCATGCCTTTTTCGAGCTCGGCCAGAACCTTGAGAATTGTCATTCTGAACTCTAGATCTGACATATTACCAATGTCTGTATTGATTAGGTCCCTAGCCTTCGGTTCTGTCTCTTGTTCTTTTTTTTGTGGTGAATTTTTCCGCCTTGTCATTTTGTCCAGAGAAGAGTATATGAAGGAGCAAGTAAAATACTAAAAGGGTGGCAACAACCCCAGGAAAATATGCTTTAGCCAAATCAGAAGAGATCCCAAATCATGATGGGGGAGAAAGGGATAAAAAGAGGTTCAGAAAGAAAAAAAAAAAAAAAGAAAAAAAAAGAAACAATTAAAAAAAGAAAAGGAATAATGAAAAAATATAAAAAAGAAAAAAATATATATATTAGATAAACTAGTTAAAAAACGTTAAAAAAGAAAAGGGTAAAAGTTAAAAAAATAGCATAAGAAGAGAAAAAAAAATTAAATTAACTGTAAGGCTAAATAATCATGGGGAGAAAGCCAGGAGTTCCATGCTTTGCTTTCTCCTCCTCTGGAATTCCGCTGCTCTCCTTGGTATTGAAACTGCACTCCTTGGTAGGTGAACTTGGTCCTGGCTGGGTTTCTTGTTGATCTTCTGGGGGAGGGGCCTGTTGTAGTGATTCTCAAGTGTCTTTGCCCCAGGCGGAATTGAACCGCCCTTACCAGGGGCCGGGCTGAGTAATCCGCTCGGGTTTGCTTTCGGGAGCTTTTGTTCCCTGAGCACTTTCCGTAGAGTTTGGAGGACGGGAATGAAGATGGCGGCCTCCCAGTCTCCGGCCCAGAGGAGCCAAGAGCTCGGGGCCCCACTCCTCAGTGCGTCCTCAGAGAACAGCGCCCAATTACTCCCGTCTGCCTGGCCTCCAGCCGCGCTCCGAGCTGACCAAGCCTGCGACCGTTTCAAGGTAACCCCGAGCTGTGAGCTCACTCCTCGGCTCCGTCTCTGTAGCCGGCTTCCCCGTTCTAATACCTGCCAGCTCTGCAACACTCAGACACCCCCGATCCTTCTGTGACCCTGCGGGACCTGAGGCCATGCTGACCCCGCATGGGCTTCACCCCGGTTAAGCCTCTGGAGCGATGTCCCTCAGAGGAACAGACTTTTAAAAGTCCTGAGTTTGTGCTACCTTGCTCCGCACTTGCCGGGAGCCGGCTCTTCCCCCCGCGGTCTATCTTCCCGTGGCTTTGGATTCACTTCTCCGCCAGTCCTACCTTTCAGAAAGTGGTTGATTTTCTGTTTCTAGAATTGCTGTTCTTCTCTTTGATCTCCAGTTGGATTTGTAGGTGTTTGCAATCTTTAGATAAGCTATCTAGCTGATCTCCTGCTACCTGAAGTAGTCTCAGCCTGGTACTTCTCCACCATCTTGACTCCTCCTCCTACCTCACAATTTCTTTATCCATCTATCTTTGGATGGATACTTAGGCTGTTTACATATTGTTTTCTTCACTCTGTGACTTCTATTTGGTAGTTTCTTATATTTCCCACCTCGAAGCTCTCATTGTGTTTTTACATTCCTCTCCCCAGTTCAGTGAGGTCTCTTTGCGACCATTACTTAGAACTCTTTATCAGGTAAGCTATTTGTCATTTAAGTGCCCCCCAACAAGGAGTTTTATTTTTTATCTTGTTCTTTCATTTGTAACATACTTTTCTGTTTCTTCATTTTGCTTGACTTTCTGTATTGGTTTGTATAGAGTCGATGAAACCACCACTTCTTTCAGTCTTGAATGAATGGCCTCCTGTAGGAGATAAACCTTTTTGTTGAGGCCCACCCCAGCTCTTGATCATTTCTCAAACCTCTGTGCTTGTCCAAGCAGCCTATTATATTTTTAATAGCTTCCAGTAGTTGAGAATGTGCCAATACCTGTCAGTGTCCCACAGGGAAGGACCTCAGCACCTAGATAGATACAGGTTGGATGACAGGAACTCAGGGAACAACTTTTAAGAGGCTACAAATATATATGTATAATCCCAAGGGGCTGCAAGTACATCTCACTGGTCATTAGAGCCATGTGATCTGGAAGTTTCCCCTTGAGCTGCAACAGTCTGGGCTCCAGATGATCTAGAAGCTCCTTCCTGGGAGATACTGGGGAGCTGTGGCTGGACACAGGAGAGTGTCAAGATGGCATCCACAGCCTGTGTTCCTTTAAAGCAGCTCCATAGGCCACTAAATGTGTGTCAGACCTGAAGCCTGCTTCTCAGTCTGAAGCTCTAGGACAGGCCCAGTGGTAAGACTATGGGGTGTGCCTCAGTCGGCTATCTATGCAGTGCCCTAGGGAGTAGGTGCAGCCTACCCACATCAAGCCTCTGATTGCCACCGCTCCATGGAATCGTGCCGCATAAGCCCCTTCAGTCACCAGAGCCAAGCTATTGAGGGTGTCCCCTGTGAGTCAGCCTCAGGTAAGGCTGCCTTCCAGGAGACAATGGCACTGTGGCAGAGCAGAGGACGAGCAAAAGAAAGCGTCTGAGCAAAAGAAAGTGTCCGTCCTCCCAGGTCTCTGGAAAGGACTACTGTCAGCCCTGAGAGGTTTGAAAAAAACGCCTGTGCCTCAGGTCCCAGCCATGATAATTGGCTAATAGGTCTCCTTCATAGGAAGATCAAGGTCCCAGGTCTGTTGCCACCGGGGTGGGGGGTGGGGTGTGGGGTGTGTGTGTGTGTGTGTAACAGATTTTTATTTATGTGAGAGAGCACATGAGCACAGAGGGAAAGGGAGAAGCAAGCTCCCCACGGAGCAGGGCGCCTGACCTGAGGCTCGATCCCAGGACCCAGGTATCACGACTGATGTATCATGACGGAGCCCAAGTCGGACGGTCCACATACTGAGCCACCCAGGTGCCCTTCGGGTCTGTTGCCTCTTGCTGCGCCTTGCTGAAAGTGGCTGTTTATAAACGTTCTCTGCATTGGTTACAGTCCTGTGAGGCCCAGGAGCAAATCCCGGGGGCCATGAGGGCCAAGCAATGGGGGAGGTGTCTTCCTGCCAGCAGTCACGAGAAGGGGTGCACCACATAGGGGTGCTACAAGTTCCTTTCTGGGTGACAGCCATCATTCCAGTGTCCTTACCTGAACTCAAGTTCCCCGGCCTCCAGAGCGGAGTGATCCGGAGGCTCCCCTGAGCCGCAGGCACGGTGGAGTCTCCTGCCTGCCGAGATTGGCGCTCTGGAGCAGGCGTGGGAGCCCCAAGATGGCGCTGGCCGGGCTCCTGTGGAGAGCGTCCCAGCAGCCTCCCAGATGTGTGTGCTGAATGAGACGCCTGTCCTCAGTCCACCGCTTGAATACAAATGGCCAGCCTCTTTCCCTCGAAGTTCGGATGTGATCAGCTGCCCCTGAGTTGGGCCCTGGGCCCGGTGAGTCCCAGCATGTGAACAGTTTAGAAAAGTTGTTACTCAGATGGCTACCGTGTTGTGGGTCTTGGGATAAGAAACGAGATCTTCAAAGTTAGATATTTGGGGGGACTTGTTTGTCAAGTGCATGTCTTAAATTTTGGGGTTCTCCGTGTGGGGTTCAAATCTTTTGCTCCTCAGGGAGAAGCTCTGCCTTTTGAGTTTCCTCCCCCGGTGGGTCAGTGTGCCAAAAGTGGCGTGTGTGCTAAGATTCGGGTCTGCCCTCTCCTACCTAAGGTGTAGTTTTCTTCTCATATGCTCCACATGTGGTCATCACTCAGCCAGCATTTAGGGTTTTGTTTTCTTTTAAAGCTTTTATTTATTTATTTGAGAGATCCTGTATGCATACTAGTGGGGAGAGGGATAGAGGGAGAGGAAGAGGGAGATAATCCCAAACTGACTTCCGGCTGAACTTGGAGCCCAACCATGTGGGGCTTGATACGACCACCCTGAGATCATGACCTGAGCTGAAACCAAGAGTCTAAACCTTAATGTAC
The DNA here is from genome assembly GCF_002288905.1 of Enhydra lutris kenyoni. Classification (NCBI taxonomy): domain Eukaryota; kingdom Metazoa; phylum Chordata; class Mammalia; order Carnivora; family Mustelidae; genus Enhydra; species Enhydra lutris. The sequence continues at coordinate 48,710,817 of NW_019154093.1, forward strand.
TGAGCCACCCAGGAACCCCAGCATTTAGGTTTTTAAAGAGATAATTTTTCTGTATGTAGCTGTAGACTCAGCGTATCTGTAGGAGGAAGAGAGTTCGGGATCTTCCTACATCGCCATCTTAAACTTTGCATCTACAATGGAAAATATTGGAAAATCAGAGTCTGAATAAAAAGAGTTATTAATAAATTCTTACAATTATAAAGTACCTTTCATTACAACATTCTAAGGAGTTTAGTATTTTTCCCAAAGGCACTGTTTAATGCTCCTCTCATGCAATTGACTTATGGCACACTGACATGGTGAATCAGAGGCAAAATAGCACTTAAGGTTGAAAGATTGAGCCACTGCGGCAAAACACAAAGCTCATTCTAGTAAACTTTGCCTTTTTTTTTTTTTCTTTAGGAAATACTGTTTTTTTAGAAGCCAATAAAGCCAGCGAAAGCTTTTAGCCTCTTCCCACAGTCAGTGCTTTGCAACTTGGACTAGCACTTCTTGTTGCCACGATAAGTCAAATCTTTCATTTTTATGCATAATCATGGCCCTTCTCTTTGCTGGCCCACTGGGACATATATTAATCATTTTTTAATAGCCCATTAGGTGTAGTCATATCCTGTGGCAACCAGGTCTCTACTAATTTCAAAGTCTTTAGCTTTATGCAGCATGTCTAATAATACATTTCTCCATCTGCTTGGGTGAAGAATGAGCTTGGAAATAATGGTCAAAACAGTGTTTTTTAAGTTTTCATTAGATCATATGCTTTTTCGGGGGTGGAAGGCAATACCTTAAACTATATGTGTTAACTCTGTAGAATATAATAGGATCATTATTGCAAGTCAATGCCAGTAGACTACTCAAATCATAGTGGCTAGGTCACCATCTATGTAATTGATACAAAGTTTGAATAAATATACATACATTATATTCCCATTTAGACCTCAGTAAACCTGTTTCTAATAAATAACAGTCTTGCTGCATCTAGATGTCCTCCTTTTCCTGAAACCTGATTCCTAGGCTGCATAATACTTAATATTTGCAAATGGGATATGGTATATATTAAATTTGGGCATGCTAGTAACAATTTGGTTCTAAAGAGAATTGGCATTTATTGAACATCGCTGTGCCTGGCACATCATTTCAGATAATTGTCGTAATGAGAGGTTGGGATTATTTTCAAAATCTGAGATAAGAAACTTGAGTTTCAGAGCAGCAAGTGGTCTAATTGACTGTATCATGTGCCCAAGATTATAAACTAACAAATTAAGACTAGCTGAAATTTTTCTTTGTGGTCAAGAAATTTCCTAAATACAATATAATCTAAAAGCAGTAAAACTTAGGGTGTTTAAACTAATCTAAATTTAAATTACTTTAGACTAGCACTTTGCTATACAACTCGTCTGGAAACTTCTAAATGTCAAGGATTGTGTCTGTCTTATTTATCATTGTATCCAAATGCCTACCCAGTACCTGGCACAGATTAGGTGAATAAATATCTGTAGAATAAATGAATGCCATCTTTTATGGTCTTGCCTGTCACCTTGTAAATGACCACACATGTAGATATTTCCTAAGTTGAGTTATGCTTTGATTTTATCCTCTAGGGAGATATAAAGCTCATTTATTATGTTAGAAATATCAGAATAAATCAATCTTCATAAATTAAATGAAACATTGTTGCTCTTTTTGAGAAGGCTTACCATGTTTCTGATGGATTGCACACTAGTACAATTTTGATTTCATGAAATCAGCAGATATTGCTTTGTTGCTATGCTGGATAGTAGTTACATAAAGATGAGTAAAATAGTGGCCCTACCCTCAGTAACTGGCATGACATAATGGAAAAACAGTTGAATGCAGGGATCAGAAAACAAAAACAAAAACAAAAAAAATAGCACTAGAAACCTGTGACTTTGGGCATATTATTTCACTTATTCCAGACTGGCTTTCCTATTTCTCCTATTAACTGTTTACTTCCTGTTTTCTTTTCTTACATTTTAGGAATATCTCTTATATTGCATATATCTGAATTTTCTTTTAATCTGTATGATAACATTTTTATTTTATTTAGAAAGCTTAGGCAGTCTACATGGGTATATTTGAATTGCTTCTAGTTTTTATTTTGTGTTTTCCATTTGTCCCTTTTTTTCTGTTACTTTTTAAAATTAAGACTTTTTTTTTTTTTAAGAGCAATTTTAGGCTGACAAAAAAATTCAGGGAAAGGTACAAAGATTTCCCACATACCCCTTATCTCCACACATGCATTGCTTTTCCTATAATCAACCTCCTCTACCAGAATGCTACATTTGTTAAAATTGATGAACTTACACTGACACATCATAATTACTTGAAGTCCATAGTTTACATTATGATTCACTCTTGCTGTTGTGGATTCTTTGAGTTTGGGTAAATGGATAGTGACAAGTGTCTGTCTTTTACTTTTTTTCTGCTCCTGTTTTGCCTTAATTTAGTTTGTTTGTTTATGCTGGATGAGTTTCCAGTCAACCTAGCCCTGCCTTCCCTATTCAACACCCCCACACCCCAAGTCTTCCTCTTTTCTTCCTTCTTTAGAAATTGTACAGTTTATATTTATTCCCTTAGTGGTTTTGTTGGTAATTTAAAATGCATACTTAACTAAGTTTAAAATTATTTAATATTTTACCCATTGCTCAAGCAATAAAAGGATTTTAGAAGGCATTAACTCTTAGCAGCTCCTTCCCAATTTAACATGCCTTTATTTGAAGCATTTTTGACTTAGCTTGTTTCTTGATGCTTCCACATTCAGCAAATTAGTCATTATAATTTTTTTTTTTTTGTATAGTATTTTATTATCCAGGGTCCCCAGAAAGCAGAGCCTGAGACAAAAGTTTATAAGCAAGTAGTTTATCTGGGAGTAAAGTGAAATAGACAGAGGGAGAGACAGTATAAAGATGGGATGTTGAATTAACCACTACTAGAGGTAACTGCATATGCAATCTTTTAAGACCATGGGATGAGCCTTATTGAACGAGTCTCAGATTCTGGGAAAGAAGTAGAGGCATTATTTGTTGGTTCCTAGTCCACATTGGTCAAAATTTCCATTTATCCTAGCTTAGGCAAGTGTAAGAATTCCCAGGACAGGAAGTGAAAGGTGCAGAGCTGTCAGGCTACAGATGGGTGAAGTTGATTAAAGTTTGCATACAATTGGCTGGTGTAGCTTTGGCTGGAATAAAAGGTTTGTCCAAGAGAATTTGAAGAGGTACACAAGAAATGTCCAACTCAGCATTTCTTCTTACTTCTTGGATCATTTCTTTCTGTTTAAAGAAGATCCTTTGCAGTTTCCCTTAGTAAAAACATTTTTCTTGTGTAAAAACATCAGTTTTTGTTTTTCTAAGAATGTCTATTTCTCCCTCCTCCTCAGTTCTTGAAAGATTGCTTCCATGTTTCAACATAGATAAAACTCTATGCTCTAAGTTATTTTCTCTCAAAGCATCAAAGATATTGTTTTATTGCCTTTAGATTCTGAAGTCAGTTTAATTGCTTTATTTCTTTGTCGATGAGCTGTCATTTTTCTCTGGTTGCATTTAGGTTCCCTTCTTAATTTTGTACCCTATAGTTTCATTCTGAGTTATCTAGGTGTGATATTCTAATAATTTCCTGTGTGGAGTTTTTTTGGAGTTTTCTCTATCTGACTGCTAGTGTTTTTTTCATCAATTCTGAAAATTTCTCAGCCAGTATGTCTTTGAATATTTTCTCTTTCCTATTTTCTCTATTAATTCCGTCGGACACTTTGATTATACTGTCTCATTTTTATTTCTGTGAATCTATGCCCATATTTTCTATTTCTTTGTTTCTCTAGAGTATGTTCTGGATAGTTTTTTAAAAATTTATCTCCAGTTCACTAATTCTCTCTGCAGTGCTATCTATTCTTTTGTTTAATGCATCCATTGGTTCCCTTAACTTAAGTAATTGCATTTTTAATTTATAGAAATTCTGTTTTGACTCTTTTTCAAATATGTTTGGTCATCCTTTTTAATCACTCATTCACTGATCACTTTTCATGCTTTTCTGTCTTTTTAAAAAAATTCAAACACATCTTTTTCATTTCTGTGCTGTATATAAGTGTCAATTTCTGAAGTCCTTATGGTCCTGTGTCTTATTTCTGCTATTTCTTATGATTCCCATTCATTGTGTCTTCTCTTTGGGTATGTTTTGTGATGTGATTTTTTTTTGTTTTAATTTTTACTGTGGGTTATCTATTTTCCTTACATATTCAGTTATATTTTTCAAAGACCAGGTTGAATTTTAATTCTTTTAAGGAGGATTTATATTTGCTTCTAGCAGTCATTTGTGGCACTAACAGCTCTGGATCACTTTATATTAAATTACCCACTTTGATATTTTATGATCATATAGACAAGATATAGATATAGATATAGATATAGATATAGATATAGATATAGATAGATAGAGATAGATAAACACAAATTTGGATCACTAACCTCTTTGTGGGACAGTTGCATTTAAAAATAGTGAGGAGAAATCTGTTTTCTCCACACAGAACCAAGGCCCTGGCAGGAAAGTCTCTTTGTTAATCATCACTGTACAGCATATTTCATTTCAAGTTTCTTACACTGAGGCTAGAGATCTTTGGGATTCTATCAATGCAGGTATCTTCTACTAGATCATTCACCTTGAACCCTCTCCAATTTTATTTCCTATCTGTTGCTCACACTGTGTCTAAGATGAAGAACTCTTGGGGCAAAGCCAACTTTACTCCAGGGTCCTGTTACTTTGTTTTTAGTTCTCTGGTTTTTAAAAAAATATTATGCTTGCTTAATAATATATTAAAATAATATTATTTTATATTTTATCTAGCATCTTAGTTGTTTTAGGGGGAAAGATTTAGTAAAAGGTGAAAGATTTATCTTAGTTGTTTTAACTAGGAAAATTTAGAAATAGGAATATCTTCTTCTTATTGTTGTAAATGGTTGTTGCTTTCCATTTTTTTCCTTTAAATGTATCTTTTGTTTAAACTCAGTTTGAACACCCCCATTCTCTCCTTTCTGGTTCCTTTTCTTCTTCAGGTTGTTCTTTCTTTCTTTCTCTTCTTTGATTTCCCTGCTTTTTATTATCCTTTTTCTTCTCCAGTAAAACAAAAATTGAAAAAAATCTAGTGTCAACAATTTACACTTGGTGATTGATGGATTACATTTTAGTGTGGTTTTAATCTTTCAATCACTTACCTTTTACATATCCCTTTCTGTTATATAAAGAAAAGACTTTCTTCCTCTTGTTTGCTGACATTTAAGATTCTTTTAATAGGAGACATATTGCTTTTGGACCTGAATACTACTAAATCTCATTTTCCACAAGTCTGTACTGATGGTAAATGTAATTTAATATTTTAGTTATAATAATAGGTCCCTTTTATTGAACACTTGGTATTTGCTGGGAACCATATTAAATGCTTTACCTACATATTCTCAAATTTTCAAATCACATGGTAAATTAAACACCTTTATTTTATTGATAAGGAGGACTAAGGCTCCAGTAGGTGAGGTAATTTAGCCAAGTTTAGACAGTAAGATTCTCATTCTGGCTTATCTGGACTGTAAGCCTGTTTTCTCTTTCCACTGTCTCTCGCTGTCTCTCTTTACTAGTTGGACTTACAAAATGGCTTCATGATTCTCTCCTCTTGGATGACTGCTAACTTTTATAGGAAAAATGAAAAGGCTTGGTTATAGTTGTTTCTGGGTGACTTATTTCTGGTTTCTGAGTAGAGCCCAGAAGTTTTGAGATGATGATATTGGGCCATATATATTTTAGCTATACATGTTTCTTCCAATAACTGGAAGCCTATATAATTTTTCTGTTTTTAGACTTCCTCAAACCCAAATTTTGCCCTCCCTTTGTCATAAGATCTTTGAATCATAATTTTATGTTCTAGAACATGTGATATTATTTCTGTTAGTGTTGATGATATGATCAGACCATAATTGGGTCCTTTACTGACATACCAATTTATATCCCTAATGCCTCATATATTTTGAGCTCTGCTAATAAAATTTCTGACAATAAAGTATGCCGTTTGAGCATAACTTCTTCATTAATAGAGGTATTACTCTGCTTCCCTAACAAAACCCTTTTTGAATGAAAGCCAAGATGGACCAGGCCTGTGCTGAAATCTGCTATATTCACTCCAGAGTGGTTCCAGAGCACTGCTGTTTTTTAACTCAGTCACTGACTCACTGGCTCTGTCTTCCCCTCAGCAAATGAGAGCAATACTTTGCCTCTCCTTTCCTGAGATGATGAGGGTGTGAATAGGGTAGATGGGAAAGCCAATTAAATGCTTTGTATTTTTAAGACAAACTATCACAAGCCAAGCTACCCTGGTTATAAAGAAGTTTATTGCATTTTGCAAAGAACGCATTTAAATAAAGAGTAGAAATTAAATTTAGCATGCATAGTTTATATAAATGCAGTATTAAACTATGTGTATATAAATATCTATATAGTAGAACATACTATATGGTTGCAACTCCCTTGTTTTAGAATAACATCTTTTAAGCTGCTTACCCACTTAAGCTATTTTCTGCCTTCTAAGGAAAGTGAGAAGGTAGGAAAATTTGAAATTAAGCTACAGGAGAGCATTCTCTGAGGGGCCTTACGTATGCTGTTTTGTGTTTTCAGCAATCACGTTTGAAAATATTGGTACAACTCTCAGGACAAGCAGTGATTAGCTGAAATGGCAAATTTGGCTCTGAAATATTGTGGTTGTCCAAGATGTATGTTATTCATTAATTTGGGAAGAATTAATGGTGTACCTATTCTGTCTTGGCAGCTGGGGATTCAAAGATGATTAAGATGCCATTGTTATGAAGGAAGAGATATGGCACTAAGTTACAGTGAATGTGGGGGTAAGCTCTTCACTAAACTGTGGACAGAGACTGGAGACAGGGTTGAAGGGAAAATTCTATCCAGGGATATTAGGGAAGGTGAAAGCAGATTACTATGAGTAAAAATGTACTGTAATACTAAAATCAAATCCCCTGCTGTTTGTACAACTGGGTGTTGTGCCTAGCAATAAATCCACGTTTAATCCCCTTAATTTCAATGCAGGAACACAAAGGAAACAAAATCAGCTATAACTGAAAACCATCAAAATCCAAACCCAATGTGTGTGTTTGAAAGGAGGAGGGAAACTCCGTCTTCTCCAGCCCTCACACCTCTTAAAGGAGTTCGGTCTGCACAAAGAGGTTAAAGTGTGGCACTGGTGACACTTGCTCTAAACATAGACCCAGGGACCAGGCTGTGAAAGCAAGCATTGCAGGCATTTGCCTCATTAATGGCAGGCTTTCTCCACTGTGTTTCCACAAGGCAGCTCTTCTCATGAAGGTTACATCCACCCACATCAAAGGTGGAAACAAAGTCCTCGACTCTTCACACATCTTCCTGAAGGACATCTCCTCCTTTCTCTTCCCTTTCCCAGTTCTGCTGAGCTAGGGGAAGCCTTGCTTCACTGACCAGAATTCCTCAGTTTGGTGGATCATATGAGCTTTTCTCCATTCACATGTCTGGCAGGAAATGCATTAAGCTGGACTTCATGGGAAGTCTGCCAAAAATACCTTTTTTTAGTGTAGGGATATTTCAGAAAGGAATTGAAGCTGCTAAATTTAGCCCATTTCCATGTGAACATGTTTGCATGGTCCAGGGTGATGGCCCTAGATGTCTCTTTATAAAGCAAAAGCAAGGGGCTGTTAGTGGTCTGAGTGTCAGGGTTTTGCTGTACTTGTGTTGTGGCCCATGCTGAGGGACTGTCTTTCCTTAGATGGACTTGATATAGTGTCTTGTATCTCTGACTGGAGGAGACCTGAACAGGAAAGGACATTAGAGGATATAAATAAAGGGCCACTTATCAGATATTTATTTTTCAGAGGGACCCTTAAGACAGTTCATTGCTTGTCTCCAGAGTCCTGGTGTCTTCTTTCTGCAAAAGCTGGGTGTTTGGATGAACTTTAAAGCTTCCTGAGTTTTGATGCAGTGCTGAAACAGAAGCTTTGATGCTTCAAGCTGCTGACTGCAGAGGAAATGCAGGGTTTAAAGCTTATCAGCAGATGTACTGAACAGAGACTATCCAGAAAATTTTCTCCCCATAGTAGAAACACTGGGGATTCCATAGTTTCCACAATTACAAAGGGCAGACTAAATATGTTGCATTGAGTACTCAAGGGCTGGGCTCTGACTCCCTATTGTGCCTTGGCTCTCTGCTTTCCCCTCCTCTACACTCGGGTTTTCACCATGCTGAGCTCAAACTAGCCAGGGGAAATGTTTTATATTAAGGCATTTGCCTCTTTGATTTTCCTTACCTGAATGCTCCTTTGTTTTTGTTGTTGCTGTTGTTTGGTTTGGTTTTTAGTTTTTGGTTTTTTTGTCCTGGCATCTTAGTTTCATAGGGCTGCTTTAACAAAGTACTGCAGATTGTGTGGCTTAAAACAACAGAACTCTATTTTCCCACAGTTTTGGAGATGAGAAGTCTGAAATCAGGGTATTGGCAGGGCCCTGTTCCCTCTGAAACTTGTATGTAGGGGAATTCTTTGCCTCTTCCTAGCTTCTTGTAGTTTGTTGGCAGTCTTTGGTGTTTCTTGGTTTATAGATGCATCACTCCAATCCTCCATCTTCCCATGGTGTTCTCTCTCAGTGTCTACACATCACTTCCCTGTGTGCCCATCTGTCTCTTTGTCCAAACCATCCCAGTCACATTAGATAAGGGTCTACTCTAATGATCTACTTTTAGTTTGATTATCTGTATACTCTATAACCAAATAAGGTAAAATTCTGAGGTGTTGGGAGTTAGGACTCTAACATATCTTTCTTTCTTTTTTTTTTTTTAAGATTTTATTTATTTATTTATTTGATATAGAGAGAGAGACAGCAAGAGAGGGAACACAGGCAGGGGGAGTGGGAGAGGGAGAAGCAGGCTCCCTGCAGAACAGGGAGCCAAACACAGGGTTCAATCCCAGGACCCTGGGATAGTGACCCGATTTGAAGGCAGATGCTTAATGACTGAACCACCCAGGTGCCCCCCAACATATCTTTCTTAGGGGGACACTGTTTGACCCATAATAGCTGGCTGGTATCTTCTGTGAGAACTCAGCTTTTAAGCAGTCTTTGTGATCCTCCAAGCTGAGGTTAAGTATCCTTTCTGTGAATGTAAAGTCTTGGTATTTCCACTATGATGGGACTTAGTATATTTTATTGTCTGCTTAATTGTTTGTCTTCTACAGTAAAGGGTCAACTGCTGGAAGCTGAGGACTCTGTCTTGTATCTCTAATAGTACAGTGCCAAGCACATAGGGAGCACTCACTCAATTCACACCAACATATGAAGTGAGAAAAAATTTCTACACATGTGAGTTGGCAAAATATTTAGCATTTACAGTGATATTTAGTATTAAATAAGAAAACAGCCTGCCAATTTACTAACTAGATTATTTGATCTGAAAATGACTTAGTGAGTATAACTGGGAAGGAGACTTTGCAATGAGTCAGAGTCAAATTTGAGAATTGAGAGGGGTAGTTTGAGTGTTTCCACAGCCTGTGTTGTAGAAGATGAATTGGACAGGGCTCTGGGACAAGTGTCCCTGTAATAATGGGGTGTGTGGGAATGAATGTTGTTGAGGTGATTAGAGCATGGGGCAGCTAGTCCGAACAGCTGGCTTCTGTTCTTAACTCCCCCTGGATTCCCTGTGACCTCTGGCAAATCACTTACCTTCTGACGCTCTTTCAAGTGAGCTGTAAAATTAGGATGGCAATTGTGACCATGTAAACATATGGGCTGTGATGAGAACTAATTTTTAGGTTAGGGTTTAAAGAGATTTTCCTGAAAGCTACTATTTACTTTAAATGTTATGAGTAGTATGAACGAGCAAACTGGTAATGTTAGCTAAAATTTAAAAAGGTAAGCTAATTGAATAAGTAGATTCAACTTCAGTGAGTTTAGAAGCAAATGTCCTTCTTCCCTTCCACGCCACCCCCGCCCCTGTAAATAAAGCCAAATGTATAGAAGGCAAACTGTTTTACAGAAAAAAATAATAATAAAGATTCATCCCAAACTTACTTTTTTTCTCTTGATCTGTTTTGTTTCTTTCTATAACATGTTAACTGGAAAGTTGACCCTTGAAGAGAGGTTGGTTGGGAACCAAAATAGCAGAAGTGGGGAGTAAGGGAAATGGAGTTGACTTCACCAGTCCCTGGAGGATTTTGACCCTGAAAATAGAAGCAGAAACCACACTTTATTATCTGAATGAATTTCAGAGGAAAGTAGCAGAAGCAGCCCCACGATTTCTGTCTGTGAGGCTCCGTGGTGGTACTGTTGTTGGAAGGGGTGCCGGTGGCCAGGATGCTTGAAGTTGTGCTTATGGGGAAATTTATGTTAAACTAGAAAATTCAGGTTAGACATTTCAGATGATAGTGGGATGGAACTGATAGAGATTATAGAAATGTTCGTAAAGCCTTCATTTCTCTCCTTAGACATCCTATAAGCTGCCGGTAGGTAGTAGGACCCGTAAAAGGAATACATGCAATAGAAACCTACAAGTAGGTATGCAGATGCATCCCAGCTGGGAATGATGCTTACTCATTTCTTTTGGAGACTTTTGAAGGACATATACTCCTGAATTTCTCCCAACAAAGTTGCTGATTTCCTCTTGACCTATGAATCTAGTAATTTGATCCATACATCTAAATGTAGGCATTGACCAACTCCTATTTCTCTACAGTGTGTTGAGTGGTTGTGGGGCTATTCAAGAAGGGAAGAGTAAGAAAGTATGAGACAGGGGCGCCTGGGTGGCTCAGTGGGTTAAGCCTCTGCCTTCGGCTCAGGTCATGATCTCAGGGACCTGGGATCGAGCCCCGTATCGGGCTCTCTGCTCAGCAGGGAGCCTGCTTCCTCCTCTCTCTCTGTGATCTCTGTCTGTCAAATAAATAAACTTAAAAAAAAATTAAAAAAAAAGAAAGTATGAGACATTATATCTGCTATCAAATTGTTTATAGTTGGTTAATTGAGACTAGCTGCAATGGAAAGAAACAGTTGTCAGATAATACAGGAAATATAAATTCTGTGATGAATTCTGAGACAGTAATAAATGTTGAAGCTGGTTATGAAAGGAAAGACCTTATGGAGAGACCTTTCTAGAGTCAAGAAAATTATGGAAAATGTGAAACTTCAGCTGAACCTTGAGGGACATTTGAGTTAGCAGAGGGAATGGGTAGGCCAGGGACGGCAAATACATGTTCTTTGCACAATTACTGTCTCCTCCTTTGTCCATGGAAGACATTGTTAATCGGTCATCCCGTAACAGGTCTGTCTTTCCTTAGAGAACTATTCATGTACTGCTTTCTTAGATTAAGGCATTGGCTAATTTTCTTATCACACTATAGTGTAAAGTTTAAGCCTTGTTTATCTCTGGATCTGAGTTAGGGACATGGAGGAGGGTCATTTCAGCCATCTAGAGGTGCACTGCTGGGTCTGATCTCAAGAAAGAACTTCCCCTTCAGCTGTGAGGAATAATTAGCTGACACTTTCCAGTTGCAGTGGTTTGGAGATCTACCTCCATGGACTGCAGCATTTGAGCCAAGGCCAAGCTCATTTTGTGCAGCCCCCAGCCACTGAGCATGGTTGGGATGCTGGGGCTGCTCATCCACTTCTGCTATTTGTGGGGCAGTGTTTGCTCTGGAGCTCCCCATTAGGTTAGGCTGGCTGAGTGTCAGGTCTGCAATGCAGTCTGAGATTCTCTGCCCAAGTCCTGCTTCCTCCCCCTTTATCTTTCACAGGCAGTATCTGCCGGTTAACCTCTTGCACTCCTAATGCAGTTTCAGTGTCTGCTGGCAGAAGGATTTGCATCGACTCTGCAAAAGTCTATGGGATTGAATGGAGCTGGTAATAGTAGATCAACCATTTTGTTCCATCTAGGTCTCAGTCGAGACTCATTGTTCCATTTTACAAACATACATGTTGGAAATTCAGAGATGACTAAGGGTGATCCCTATCTTTGACAAGACAGACTTGTGTGTGTAAGAAACTGAGACTTAAAAGATGATTAGTTCAAGACCAGTCTCCTAACTGGCCACTTGAGTTTTTAATCCAAAAAGGGGTTTTGGTTCTAAAGTACGAATCTGTAACAGAGACAAGAGAACTGGTACAGTTAAATGCACTACATTACTTTGTCCCCATTCAGAATTCCCATAGGGAATTCGTTGGAACACTAATCCCTCAGGCGTGCTTCATGGAATGAACATGTTAAATATATTAAAATGGGTTTCTTGATTGCAGTTTAGGGGACTCTCTTGTGTTTTAAGGTACACTGGAAGAGTCTAAGAGCAGGTCAAGTGGCTAAGGTTTCCAAATTTATTTGGCTCAGGAGTTGTTTTACAGTATACCTTTGAGGAACGCTATCCTACTCAGTTAAATCAGTTGAGGGGTTACTACTGACTACCAGCACAAGCTAACATCCATTCAGTATTTTCTATCTGCTAACCACTGCAGTTCTGTGAAGGAGACATTATTATTGATGCCATTTTTCAAATGAGGGATCTGAGGCAACAGAGGCTTAAGTCACTTGCCTAAGGTACACATAGATGGGCAGCAGAGTCATGCCCTGTCCCACTACCCTACACTCTCCTGCTTCCCAGTGGCTTTGATGTGTGGGGACCAGTGAGCCTGCCCCTTTCAGAGGGGAGGGGTCATATGTCAGAAATTTACTAAGGACATAGAAAAGTGTGTGAAAGAATTACAGCCTCTTTGCCCATTCACAGGCACCGTGAGTTTTGGACAATTCAGTGAGACATATGCACGAAAGTTCTGAAAAGAAGGTTGGTTTGGATGATGTTTAGTGGGAGGGCTGAGCAGGCAAGCATTAATGCTTCCATCTGGCAGTCTGGCAAAGAGGACTTCTCCCTTCCGAGGGCATGTCTAGTGCTCTCCAGTGCCCCTCCACCACCTTTCTCATCCTCTCTTCTGTTTTCCAGTGCCCCAGCCCTCTGTTCCTTATACCGCAACATATACTATCAGATAGAAGCTGATAGATGGAGCAAGAGCAGGGGCTTTACAGTTAGACACCTGTTTTTAGATCTTCACTGTATCACTTGTCAATTGTTCAAGTTACTTAGTCTTCCTAAGCCTCAGTTTTTGCAAGTAACAAGGTGCTAAAAAAATATCTACATCATAAGATTATTGTAATGAGTCAGGAAAATAATGTATGTAAAATACTTAGTACATAGTGGCACTTAATAAATGGTATTGGCTGTAAAGTCTTATCTCTCTAGCTTTCTGGAATTAAATGGTGACCTCTTAAACTGAATATCCTTCCAAATGTAAGAGGGGCAAAAATCAAATTTCAGGCATCATGCAGTTAGCAGGGAAAGGAGGGAATATTTTGCAAGGGAGTGGGTGGCTTTTAGAGGCTTGACAAATAAACTGCCTACATGCATGATTACTGCATGTGCCCCTCACCTGTGAAAGAGAGCACAGCTTTGGTTTACTTTGTGATGACTTGAGGCACCACAGGACCAGGTCCTCTGCATATGGTTGTGGGTTTGCTGGTCCTTGGCTTGTGTTTTCTTAAGGTTTTCTACTGTTACCTCAATATACCTTGCTGGTAATTTGAGTCTTTGAAGAGGAAGACAATGGGGGTTTTAGTTAGCTCTGATGTCTATTCTGTGGCTTTATTTGCCTCTTTCCCAGGGATTGAGCATTTGTGTCTATGGGCATAAGATCGATTACTGCATTGTGTGGTGGAAATGAAAAGGAAACATTCTTTCTTTCGTCTCGAGCTCTGCTGGGCATTGGCTGCAGCCAGCGGCCTTGTCTGAGCAGGCACATGCCACGAGCGCGTGGACATGGCAACTTTAATTGTACACTTATCTCGGAGACAAGAAATAAATGAAGTTGCTATTGAATTTATTCAGATGGCTCTCCAAATGCAGCATTTCATGTACAGATTTGATGTCCAGGAACTAGAAAGTAACTATGAATGCTTTGTTAGGGAAATTACTTCAGCACAAAATGAACCCTCTTTTTTTCTTTTTTTTAAACCCAGCCACAGTAACCAATAGCTTAAGATATAAGATAAAAACAATGTATTTTGTAATTAATATTTTAATTTACTAAGAAGGGAGCTAAATGGTGACTAGACTGCTCTTCCCCTTGATAATAATGAACCCAGGCAATTTCAAAGAAGGAGAGCAGCCAGGAGTTTAATACCTTTGATTAAGAACATGTTTCCACAGTGGCTATTATGTTCCTATTTAAAAGAGCAAAACAAAACTCTGGCTTATTTTATTTTGGAACTGCAGGGGGTCTTATGGCATCAAAAGAAGAGGAGAAGATGTTTAAAGATAATTAAGGCAATTTGCCTCATCAGGCCTTTTTCCTCCTCCTTTTTCCTCTTCTCCCCACAATACTTGCTAATTGCTGCTTCAGTGACCTGAGGATTTTTTTTTTTTTTCCCCCTTCAAGTAACTTGCCTATTTGGCTGTTGCCCACACTTATAATTGACTGCACAAATCAATGAATCTCCATTAGTTCATTTAAACAAACAAACAAACAAACAAACAAACAGAATATGAGTTACTCCCTGTCTTATCATGCAGTCTAGTTAGACATCAGGAAAGCCAAAGGCAAGAAATGAATTACATGTGTTAATTCATTTAAACTCTGAAAGAATGCCATGAAGTCCCTGAGATAGAATGGGAAGCCAGAGCAGCTTGCTTAGGGTCCCAAGGCTTAGGGTGCGATTGGAACCTTAAGCTTTGTTTTTACTTTATTACCTCCTTAAGTTAAGCTCTCTGTTTCTATGTTCATTTAAAAACTTTCCGTTTAGAATTTTCATTGGTTCCTTCAATTTGAATGCCCCTGGCATGCACTTAGGTTGCAAAAAGTGAACTTGGCGACTCTCAGAAGAGGCATTGTGGAAAGTCATTCACAGCAGCTTCCCCTGAGACTGAGAAAACTCAGTCACCTCCAGGAAATTTTTAGCTAAAGTTTTAGAATAACAGAACCCAGGGTAGGAACTGAGCTCCTAAAATGCAAAGTGTTTTAATTCGGGATTATGTTTTCAACTTTGAAAATGGTTAGAAAATGGCATCACACTCCCAGATCAAGTGACCTTCTGGGAAAAAGAGTGGTCCAAAAACTTTTGACCTCAGAGTTAGCACAGGTTTTCTTTGAACTCAGGTGAATTGAACGGTATCACACACTAAATAAATGCTAGAAAAATACAGACTGAAGTAATGGGTTAAGTTGCGTTGTAGTAGGAAAACCCACAATGGCCATGAGTCCAGAATAGGGTTGTTGTACTGCTGCTTTGGGGAAGGGCGGCATAGGAAACGTGAGGGGAAAGAATAATGGTTGCATATTAATTCTTCAGCTAGATAGAATTTGAAAAAAGGGGGGGGTGGAATCTGAGTCTGATCAAATAAATGTGTAAGCCTCACAGAAATAAGAAATAGTATAATTCCTCCTTCTGGTTTGTTTTCTGCCAGCAACTTCCAGCCATCTTCAAATATCCAGCCACACCAACTTCAGACCAATGGATGTACAGAGGTTTCCGGGTTTTCTACTTTTGTTTTTATAGCTTTTATTTTCAACTGCATTTACACACATAAACAGCCAACTATTTGCATATAAAGCACATCTACTCTAAATTCCAATTTTAAAATAACTTAACAGAGAATGTTAGAGATAAAGAAAAGTTTTGGGTAGTAAAATAGACAAGAGGCCTGGAGAAATTCCTAGAATGCCCTGGGGTAACCTCACCTTACTCCTTAGGAGTAAGGAGGTAGGGCATAACTAACTTTAAGCTTTAATTAACATCCTTAGAGAGAAAGCAGAGCAAAGCAGATCCTAGCTCTGGTTCCTCTACCATTCTTTATTGTATGCCCCAGGAGATGTTTTCAATTGCCACAACCCTGTAAAATGTGTTTTATCTACTTAGTTTCTGACTGGTTGGATCAAAGTTAACACAACCATATTTTGAGGAAATATTCAAGACACTGCGATTAGTTAGAATTATAGGTAAACTTGTGGATTGGGAAGTTAAGATTCTCTTTGAATGATAAACTGGAAATGAAATAAAACATTTTAAGATTGCATTAATTCTGAAGTCCCATGCATCCTAAGTTTCATGTGGTTTTGGAGGAAAGTGTCTTTATGCAGAGTGGTGAATCCATTCCTGCAGACTGGCTGTTTTCTGTTCCCCCTACCCCCCAGACCCATTGCCTGTGATTCATCTTTTTACTCACATCCAGTCCCATTGGCTATCTTTCTGTTCCTCCAACACACCAGGCTCCTTCACACCCAGCTCCTTCACACTGTGTCCTTAGCCTGGGACAAAGGCTCTGTGTCTTCTGGGTCCCTGCAATTCTCTGTTAGGATGAATTTGTGCTCATCTGTTAGGGGACTACTTAAAATGTTCCTTGTTTTGTTCTTATACCTTTTATGTTTCTTTATAGGATATATAAACATAGTTGAAAATCACTTGTGCAATTCCTGTTTTAATGTCAGTCTCTCTCTACAGATTATGAGAGTCATGAGAATAGAGGCTGTAATTATATTGTTGACTGTTATATAGTACTTCTCGGCCATAGCTGGTCTTGGTATATCATTATTGCATGAATTAATGTATGACTGGACTTGAAGAATAGGATAAAAACTGCCTAAGGCACCGCCTCACACCAGTCAGAATGCTAAAATTAGCAATTCAGGAGATGACAGATGCTGGCGAGGATGCGGACAAAGGGGAACCCTCCTACACTGTTGGTGGGAATGCAAGCTGGTGCAACCAGTCTGGAAAACAACATGGAGGTTCCTCAAAAAGTTGAAAATAGAGCTACCCTATGACCCAGGATTGAACTACTGGGTATTTACCCTAAAGATATACACATAGTGATCTGAAGGGGCATGTGCACCCGAATGTTTATAGCAGCAATGTCCACAATAGCCAAACTATGGAAAGAACCTAGATGTCCATCAACAGATGAATGGATAAAGAAGATGTGGTATATATACACAATGGAATACTATGCAGCCATCAAAAGAAATGAAATCTTGCCATTTGCGACGGAACTAGAGGGTATTATGCTTAGTGAAATTAGTCAATCTGAGAAAGACAACTGTCATATGATCTCCCTGATATGAGGAAGTGGAGATGCAACGTGGGGTGTTAGGGGGTTAGGAAAAGAATAAATGAAACAAGATGGGATCGGGAGGGAGACAAACCATAAGAGACTCTTAATCTCACAAAACAAACTGAGGGTTGCTGCGGGGAGGGGGGTCGGGAGAGGGTGGTGGGGTTATGGACATTGGGGAGGGTATGTGCTCTGGTGAGTGCTGTGAAGTGTGTAAACCTGGCAATTCACAGACCTGTACCCCTGGGGCTAATAATATGTTACATGTTTATAAACAAATAAAAAAAATTAAAAGCAAACAAACAAACAAAAACTGCCTAAGGCTACTGACATGGAGGCCACATCTCAGTATTGAGGATGAAGGAGATTTTAGGAATGTAAATGCTTAAAGTAGAGGAACCTGGTTGTTGATCATAGATTGAATAGTGAGGAGTGCTGGGGAGACAGAAAACGAGCAATGCTAACTTTGATATTTTTGGCAGAGAACAAAGACTGTTTACCTAAGATCATTGCTGGAAGGTAATGGGAGGGGACTGGTGGGCTAAATCAGCTTAATGCTAGGTTGTTGAAAGCCTCTGGTATCAAATATGCTATTCATGGTGACCCAAGTCTGTCAGTGAAGTAATTTCTTGACCATCTCTCAAGGCTGGGAGCTATGGATTCACGGTTATTTGTCCATACACATAGAATGCAGTACTTCTCATTCTTCTGGATTTCTCTGATACTTAACATTCTGTAACCTTCTCTGGGAAGTTTTCTGAGTCATGTCCCCTTTCTTTGTAACCCCAAATATCTATAATTGCATGTTACTGTCTATTTGTTTCCTCTACTAGACTACAAGCTTCTTAATGGTAGTGATTTTCTTATTTGCCTGTTTTTCATGACTAGCTTAGTGCCTAGCGTTAGATACCTGAGTAATGTTTGGCAGACTGAATGGAATTAAACTAATTTTAATTAAATAATTGTTTCCATTTGCCAAGTAAATACTTGGTTGGGAAATGGTTAAATATTTATTCATATAAGGGTGCCTAGCAGAGCAGGTCTTGTAGTCAAACTTAATAAAGTTTGTTGTTGGACCACTTTTTGCCACAGATCCTTTGGTTTGATAAAAAAAAAAAAAAAATCACCTCATCATTATGATGTGTTTTTGCAGCATCTCGCATCAATTGTCTCTACCCAATCCTTGAATCTTGGCTGGTTTTAGAATTTGCTTTGGCTAGTGAAATGTGACAAAAATGATGGTATGTCAGTTCCAAGCCTCTATCTTCCCTCTGCTCACTTGCTTTGTGAACAAGTCCAGGCAGCCGTTCCAGCTGAGGTCATCCTGGACCAACTGGTTCCCAGCTGACCTGGCAGCTGAGTACAGATGCATTGACTGAGTCCAGCCAAGGCCAGAACTACACAGCAGCTATGCTTAGCCCAGCTTGCTGACCTGCAGAATTGTGAGCTAAATAAATGGCTTTTTAAAACTATTAAATTTGGGGGTTACTCTGCAGTAGAAGTTAATTATTATAGATACGTTACTTTTTTAATTTGCTAATTGAAAATAGCTGTTGCTATATTTTGCTAAGATTATAGGTGGTGAGATCTGATGTACACACAGGGCGTTTCTTTAAAAGGAGAGTCCTAGATGGAATGACCTGGGCAGTGGAAGACTTGAGACATTAGATATCTTGAGTAGGAGTTGGAAAGTGACAAAAGAAGGTATCTTCTTTAGGGAATGAACAGTGGCTAACAAACAGAACTCATGAGGCATCTTATACAGAGTGCAAGCTTCCTCAGGATTAAGGGTGATTTCAGGGGACAGAAGAACTATATAGATGAACTGACTGATGACATTCAGGGTAAGCAAGCCCTTGTATATACACAATGTGGGAGGGAACCTGGATGAGTTAGTGATAATTGCAGTCTGTCGCTATTTGGGAAGAATAAACATCATAAGCAAATAATTACAAGCCATGGGATAAAAGTTGGGCATGATCTTAAGAAGAGACTTAAGAAATGGCATTTAGAAGGATGAAGAATGTAAATAGCCCTTTCAAGGTGGAGTATGGAGGTCTGAACCTGTTTTATATCATTAGCACTATTTGGCTTTAAGAAAGTCAGTGGGCCTTGGATTCTTCAAATGGAAATTTGGTTCCTGTAACTACTTCATAGAGAAAGTCAAATAAAATAAACAGGAACACATCTAATTAATTTTAGAGAGCTAGAACAATGGTTTTTAATGTCTAAGGTTGATATTGGAAACTATAACTAGGTAATTTTGGATGAATGATCAGCTCATGGACAGTCATATAGGATTTTTTTTTTTTTTTTTTAAATCCACGGCATCTGTCTTTATGTCCCCTTGTCCTTCCTCTCACCTTCACAACAGCCTTCCTTATTGCAGAGAGTGGCAATTCCTTCTTTTTGCTGAAGCTGGACGTTGACTCACCCCGGAATCAGGGTGATGATAAAGCTTCACCTGTTTGAAAACGTTTTTGCTTTTATATTCCTGTGACATGCTCTAGGCCACAGGATTGCAAAGGTATGTTAGAGATCAGAAGTACTCAATGTCATTTTGTTACCCAGTCTTTTGGAATTGATTTTCTTTGTTTTTGAAAAGATTTTATTATTTATTTGACAGAGAGAGCAACAGCGAGAGAGGGAACACAAGCAGGTGGAGTGGGAGAGGGAGAAAGAGGCTGCCTGCTGAGCGGGGAGCCCGAGGCAGGGCTCGATTCCGGGACGCTGGGATCATGACCTGAACTGAAGGTAGATGCTTAACTGACTTAGCCACCCAGGTGCCCCTAGAATTAATTTTCTTTTTAAAATTTTGGGGCAAAGAAGGCATGATTTTGAAACTTCCTCTTCTCTATTTTTAATTCCCTTTAGTTCATTGGCTTTATAGTTCTGTCCATTGAGTCATGATATCCATTGCTTCAGGGGGAGGGCAGGACTCAGCCAAGAACAAAGGAAACAATGTTCAGTTTTTGAATTCCAAAACATGCTCTTGAAGCTAATTTCAGAGACAATAGTTGTGAAAAGCCAAGGCATTCACTTGCAATACCTGGATTTGTTGAAAGAGAAATCAGAAGCTTTGCTTTAAATATTAACTATTCCTTTAAAATATTAAGAAGTTACAGGATTGAAGGAAGAAAGATTTACTATAAGCCACAGAATACAAAATATGCAGAATGTAACACAAAGTTCACTTTCCAATCCCTGAAAAGAAACAAAGCAAAACAAAACTGATGGGGAGGAGTCTGGAGAGAAAGAATAAGAGGAAAGCAAGAATGTGGAGTCCTGAATTGGGTCGGGTTCCTGGCCCTGGGTGAGTCAGAGACCCGATGTGACTTTAACATTACTGATTAAAGGGAACTTGGTCCTCACATCTTGCCTGGAACGCTAAATGGAGGTGATTTCCTTAAAAGGGGCTTCCTTGGTAGAGCAGAAATGAAGGTGTTACGTGTGTGAGATGATCAGGCCTGAGCTGGCCCATTCTCAAGCTGTCCTTCAGATTCAGAGACGAGATCCAGGAAAGTCCCTAAAATTCTTAAAATTTGAAGCAAAGGACAATATTTGAGAATTAGAAAATTGCATGTCTGCCAGGAGGCTGCCACAACTTAAATTGGAAACTACAGATTGGATAGTCCAAAGCAGGGGCCCCATGTGGACGGATGTATAGCTAAATCTCAGAATGTCAGTTGTGGATGTTAGTGCTGAGGTGAGAGATTGAGGCTAGTGTCAGAGAAACTGAGTTACCTGAAAGCTATCACCTCTATGCTAGGGAATCAGACCACAGATATCGTCGTCATACAGTTTGGTGCAGTGATGGATGTGGTTGGCTCTTAGATACCAAGCAAAAGCTAGATATTCTTTCTCTAATGACAGGACAGTTTTTTTGTTTGTTTGTTTGTTTTGGTTTTTTTTTAAGATTTTATTTATTTATTTGATGGGGCAGGCTGGGGATGAGCACAAGCAGGGGGAGTGGGAGGCAGAGGGAGAGGGAGAAGCAGCTCCCCACTGAGCAAGAAGTCCAAAGCCAGAGGATATGGGGCTCGATCCCAGGACCCTGGGATCATGACCTGAGCTGAAGGCAGACACTTAACCGACTGAGCCACCCACACACCCCAAATGACAAGACAATTAATAAGCCACTTAGGGATAGGAGAATGATGTTGGGGGCAAACCTGGAATTTGGCTATCCAGAAGAGATTAAGCTTAAAAAAGAAGGGTCTAAATTACTTTGAAAGGGAAAAATCTGGTTTTTGCTTCTGTCATCAATGAAGCCTTATAGGTACGATGAGTCTAATTTTGTATGATTTATAAGTTTTGACCCCACAGTGCCACTATTCCCAGGTGTTTGGGTTCATGTATCAGTTTGGCTCTCTGATACGGGTTAATGCCTTCTTTCTAAAACTAATTTTTTGCGTTGCATTATGTGTGAATATATCTGTCTCCACCACTTGATTATAATCTTTAGAGTGGCAGGGACCACACCTCATTCCTTTTTATATTCTCAGCTGCTGGCACTGGGTCTGACATGTAGTTATCTCTTGAGAAGTATCTATTGATTAAATCCATAAGTCCGGGACGCCTGGGTGGCTCAGTTGGTTAAGCAGCTGCCTTCGGCTCAGGTCATGATCCCAGCGTCCTGGGATCGAGTCCCGCGTCGGGCTCCTTGCTCGGCAGGGAGCCTGCTTCTCCCTCTGCCTCTGCCTGCCACTCTGTCTGCCTGTGCTTGCTCTCTCTCCCTCTCTCTCTCTGACAAATAAATAAACAAAATCTTAAAAAAAAAAAATAAAAAAAATAAATCCATAAGTCCATGAGGACAAACCAATCAGGTAAATTGTGAACATTTTTACAAAAAACTATCTGTAAGATTCTAGAAAGTCTGATGATTCTTGCTTTGGTTTATCAGAATCAACTATTTTGTCTGTGCTGTGAAAACATATCCCATTTATTAATTATGAAATGCCTACTATGTGTATTACTCTAAGCACCTTTCATGTAAAATTTTTTTAATATTCCCAAGGATCCAATGATGTTAGCCTTCCTATCCTCATTTTATTGATGAGGAGACTGAAACCTGAAGAGGTTAAGAAACTGATTCAAGATTCCATGGCCATTAAGTGGGCCAGCGAGGATATTAGTCTGGCTCTAGCCTGTGTTTTCAGTTACTACATATATATGTCTCTAAGTGTATATGAGTGTTCTCATATAGAAATGGTTAGAAAATTTGTACAGATGATCCCCAACTTAATGATGTCTGACTTATGATTTCTTGACTTTATGATGATGCAAAGGCTATATGCATTCAGTAGAAACTGTACTTCAAATTTTGAATTGTAATCCTCTCCTGAGATAGTGATACACAGTATGATATTGTCTCATGCTGCTGGGCAGGGGTGATGAGTCATAGCTCCAGTCAGCCATGAGATCATGAGGGTAAATAGCCAATATACATATTTATACCCATTCTGTACCCATGCGACTGTTTTATATTTTGCTTTCAATACAGTATTAAGTAAATTACATGAGGTATTTAATACTTTATTATAAAATAGGCTCTGTCTTAGATGATTTTGCCCAACTATAGGCTAATATAAGTGTTCTGTGCACATTTGAGGTAGGTTAGGCTAAGCTATGATGTTAGGTAGGTTAGGTGTATTAAATGCATTTTTGACTTAAGATATTTTCTTTCTTTTTTTTTTTTTAAAGATTTTATTTATTTATTTGACAGAGAGAGAGAGAGAGAGAGATCACAAGTAGGCAGAGAGGCAGACAGAGAGAGAGGAGGAAGCAGGCTCCCCGCTGAGCAGAGAGCCCGATGTGGGGCTCGATCCCAGGACCCTGAGATCATGACCTGGGCCAAAGGCAAAGACTTAACCCACTGAGCCACCCAGGTGCCCTGACTTAAGATATTTTCAACCTATGTGGGCTTACTGGGATGTAACCCCTCTGTAAGTAGAGTTACACTGTAAAATCTGTATTAGTTAACAGTGACAGTATAACATTCCCCTGTGCAGTACATATGATTTCATGAATGTGTACACTCAAAGCATTGTTTTAGTGTTCGAACAAATGATAAGAGTTCTCCCCAGCAGTAGGAAAGGACTGCCTCTGTATTTCTTTGAGATACTAAGTACCACTAAGATACAATAAACCAGATTATCCTAATAGATATGTTCAGAACATTCCATCCAAAACCAGCAGAATAGTCATTCTTTGGAAGTACACATGGAACATTCTTTGGAATAGATCATATGTTAGGCCACAAAACAAGTCCCAATAAATTAAAAAAGATTGAAATTTTATCATGCATCTTATCCAACCATGGTGATATGAAACTAGAATTTAGTCAAATTCCACAAAAAACATATGGAAAGAACACAAATACATGGGGGCTAAATAAAATGCTACTAAACAATGAATGGGTCAGACAGGAAGTCAAGGTGGAAATTAAAAAAATATATATATATGGAGACAAGTGAAAATGAACAATAGTCCAAAATATTTGAGATGCAGTAAAAGCTGTTCTAAGAAGGAATATTATAGTAATAAAGAGGCCTACCTCAAGAAACAAGACAAATCTCAAACAACCTAACCTTACACCTAAAGGGACCAGAAAAAAGAAGAACAAAGCCCCATCAGTAGAGAAAGGAAATAATAAATATTAGAGTAGAAGTAAGTTAACTAGAGCCTAAAACAACAATGGAACAGATCAATGAAACCAGGAGCTGGTTATTTGAAAAGATAAACAAAACCGATAAACTTTTAGCCAGATTCATTAAGGAAAAAAGAGTGAAGATTCTAGTAAATAAAATAATAAATGAAGGAGAAAAAAAAAAACAACCGACACCATAGAAATACAAAGGATTATAAGAGAATATTAGGAAAAATTATATTCCAGAAAATGGACAACCTAAAAGAAATGCATAAATTCCTGGAAACATATAACCTTCCAAAACTGAATCAGGAAGAAATAGAAAATTTGAACAGACTGATTACGAGCAATGAAATTGAATCAGTAATCAAAAAACTCCCCCAAAACAGAAGTCCAGGACCAGATGGCATCACAAGTGAATTCTACAAAACACTCAAAGAAGAGTTAATACCCTGTTCTTCTCAAACTATTCAAAAAAATAGAAGAGAAAGGAAAGCACCCAAATTCATTTTATGATTACCCTGATACCAAAACCAGATTAAACATAACAAATACAGGAGCTACAGGCCAATATCTCTGATGAACATAAATATAGAAATCCTCAACAAAATATTAGCAAACTGAATCCAACAATACATTAAAAAAAATCATGCATTACAGTCAAGTGGGATTTATTCTAGGATTGCAAGAGTGGTTCTGTATTCACCAGTCAACATGATATGCTACATTAGCAAGAAAAGGGATAAAAACCATATGATCATTTCAATAAGTACAGAAAAATCATTTGACAAAGTACAACATCTATTCATGATAAAAAGCCTCAGTGAAGGTAGAGAGGGAACATACCTCAACATAACAAAGGCCATGTATAAAAACCCCACAGCTAACATCAAGTTCACTGGTGAAAACCTGAGCACTTTTCCTCTAAGATCGGGTACAAGGCAAGGATGTCCACTCATCACTTTTTTCAGTGAAGTACTAGAAGACCTAGCCACAGCAATCAGACAAGGAAAAAAAAATAATAATAAAAGGCATCCAGATTGTTAAGGAAGAAGTAAAATTTCATTCCTTGCAGGTGACATAGCAGTATATATAGAAAACCCTAAAGACTCCACCAAAAAACTACTAGAACTGAATAAATTAATTTAGTAAAGTCTCAGGATACAAAGTTAATATACAGAAATCTGTTGAATTTTTTCACACTAATAATGAAGCAGCAGTAAAAGAAATTAAGAAAACATTCCATTTACAGTTGCACCAAAAATAATAAAGTATTTATTAATAAACTTAACTAAGGAGGTGAAAGACCTATCCTTCAAAAACTATAAAACACTGATGAAAAAAACTGAACATGACACAGATAGAAAGATAGTCCATGCTCATGAATTAGAAGAATGAATATTATTAATATGTCCGTATGATCCAAAACAATTTACAGATTTAAGGCAATCTCTATCAAAATAACCAACATTTTTTATGGAAGTAGGGCAAATAATGCTAAAATTTGTATGGAACAACAAAAAATCCCCAAATAGCCAAAGCAATCCTGAGAAATAAGAATAAAACTGCAGATATCACAATCCCAGATTTCAACATCTACTACAAAGTTGTAGTAATCAAAACAATATGGTACTGGCGCAAAAATAGACCCATAGATCTAACACAGAATAGAGAGCCCAGAAATAAACCCACAATTATATGGTCAATTAATCTATGACAAAGTTGGGAAGAATATACAATGGGGAAAAGACTGTCTTTTCCATAAATGGTTCTGGGAAAACTGGACAGCTAAATGTAAAAGAATGAAACTTTCTGACACCATGCATGAAAATAAACTCAAAATAGATTAAAGACCTAAATGTGAAACTTGAAACCATAACACTCCTGAAAGAAAACATAGACAGTAATTTCTTTGACACCAACCATAGAAATGTTTTTTCCAGATATGTCTCCTTAAGCAAGGGAAGCAAAAGCAAAATTAAGCTATTGGGACTCTACCAAAATAAAAAGCTTTTGATAGTGAAGGAAACCATCAATAAAACAAAAAGGCAGCCTACTGAATGTAAGAAGATATTTGCAAATGATATATACAATATGCAGTTAATATTAAAAAATATAAAGAACTCATACAACTCAATAGCCAAAAGACAAATAATCCAATTAAAAATGGGCAGAGAACCTGAGTAAACATTTTTCCAAAGAAGACATACAGATGGCTAATAGACACAAGAGAATATGTTCGACATCATTAATCATCAGGGAAATGCAAATTAAAACCACAGTGAAATATCACCTTACACCTGTAAGAATGGCTAGAATCAAAATCACAGGAAATAACAAGTGTTTACAAGAATGTGGGGAAAAAGGAACCCACATGCATTTGGTGGGAATGCATACTGTTGCAGATACTGTGGAAAACAATATGGACATTAACCCCAAAATTAAAAATAGAATTATCATATGATCTAGGAATTCTATTACCAGGTATTTACCCAAAGAAAACAAAGGCATTGATTTAAAAAGATGTGTGGGACGCTTGGGTGTCTCAGTTGGTTAAGTGTCTGCCTTCAGTTCAGGTCATGATCCCAGGGTCCTGGGCTCCTGCCCTGCATTGGGCTCCTTATTCAGTGAAGAGTCTGCCTATCCCTCTGTCCCTCCCCTGCCCCGCTCCTTCTCTCTTTATCTCTCTAAAATAAATAAATAAATATAATCTTAAAAAAAAAAAAGACATATGCACCTCTATGTTTATTGCAGCATTATTTACAATAGCCAAGGTATGGAAGCAACCCATTAGCCATTAATAGATGAATGGATAAAGATGAAGATATGTATCTATATCTTCTATCAATCTATCTATAGATCATGGTTAATACTATATATGAATATTGTATATGTATATATATGAATATTATATATATCTATATATATAAGTATTACCCATAAGAAAGAAAGAAATCTTAATATTTGCAACAACCTGGATAGACCCAGAGGGTATAATCCTAAGCGAAATAAGTCAATCATAGAAAGTCAAATACCACATGATTTCACTAATATGTGAAATTTAAGGAACAAAGAAAAAAAGAGAAAAACAAAAAAAAATGGACTCTCATATATAGAGAGCAAACTGGTGGTTGCCAAGAGTGGAGGTGGATTGAAGGTAGGGTCAGATAAGTAAAGGAGGTCAAGAGTACACTTACCTTGATGAACACTGAGTAATGTTGAATCATTCTATTGTACATCTGAAACATATAACATTGTGTATTAATTATAATTTAAAAAAGTAAAAAGTATTAAAGTTAAAAAAAAAGGAGTACTACTAGGATCAGTGTCAGGGTTGGCTTGTTTGTTCTTTCAGAATTAGAATGTCTTAGTGAGGTCAGACGGGGTATTGAGCCTGTTCTATGGTTCCTTCTGTGAGTTTCCTCTTGCCCAAAAAGTGACTGTGGGCTCCTACACCTCCATTATTCTGGGAAAAGCCCTGGCTTTCTGTTCACTTAGTAGGACCCTATTAGGAGAGAAAGGAGGAGTGGGGAACCCAATTCCACAGGTGGCACTGTGGAATTGGGTTGCCTGCCCCTGCCCCAGTTCCTTCTGGGAATGTACCTATCCGAAGAGAGGGGCTCAGAGTGGGACTGGGCACTTCAATCTTCTGACTTCTTTGCTCCTTAGCAGAATATGGACTGGAGTGAATATCTTTCTCTCTGGATAAATCTGGGGGTAGCCCGTCATTTTGAGGGACTCTTCTGCTTTTGTGCATGTTGAGTTTGACTGGGACAATGTACGGTGGCCTCAGGCTTGGGAATCCATGCAGTGAGGGACTAGAGGGGCCTTCAACAAATTTATGAGATGATTCTGGAAAACTAAACCAGGTCCTTGGATTTATCCCAGTACAAAATGGTCTTTATTTATCCCAGTAGAAAATGGTCTTTAGTATTTGGGGGTTACCTCAGTAGGACTAGGACTAGGCCGTGCCATGCCAATTTTTTTTATGTGGTCTGATTGGTCTGTGTGGGTGCCACATTGGCTGTTTCATAATGGTGAATGTCATGTCACCCCTGGCCTTAGGAGAGGAAAGAATGTTGCCAAAACAGAACTACATAGAACGTCTATGAGAATATACTGAAACACAGTCTTTGTTTTGCTTCTGAATTTTTTTTTCAAATTTTTCTAGCTTCACTGTAGGAAGGTAATAAACATCAAAGCTGGCATAGTCAATGATCCCTTTCCAGAGATATGACCAGACAAGCCTCCTTTCATTGGGCTCTTGGGGAAAGTGCATTCCCAGAAGGGGAGAGGAACATTAAACCATGTGTCACTCATTCTGCAGGAATGGAAATGTTGGTTTTTCCGGTTGTAATAATTTAGAGATTAAATGTTGAACATGTGACTGCAGGAAGGCTGTGATTTGTTTTTTAAATAATAAAATCTCATTTCTATTTCTAATCTCATATGCATCTCCTTTGGAAAGCCATATAACTTGTCCAGTGTGTCATTGTATGGCATCGTGTCAGCAAGTTTGTGGTTCTTTCCATAAATCATGTCATGTAGAGACTCTTTTCATAAGCCAATCCCCCACCTGGCCACAATGCTCTGAAAAAAGAATGTGCTTTGTTACATGTGATTGCAAGCTTCCAAACTGGTCTTGGCTATTTTCTATTACTTAGGTCTTTCTACCTTTCCCTTAGCTATTATAGAAATTTGTCTTTACCAGGCTCACCAGGATCTAGTGAGCCCTGAGACTTTATCACAGGGAATACTCACTAATCATTTTCAATTGTGTGAAGGTTTGGGGCCTGACTTCCGATAACCTGCAATACTCAGTACCACGACCCCCTTTTATTTTCCTGCCTACTTGTCACATCCTACTTGTTGGAACATAATATTTGTGGCTTGCAGAATCCCAAACCTAACCAAGTGATGGATGTACTGTTGATGATTAATCCACATCTCTAGGTAGTTTTGAGTCTATTGCTTTTCGATTGATTCGTGCTGAGGTTTAAGCAACTAACGGAATGGCTGCTAAGGTTTGATTCTTAACTGTAATACTTCTCCTAGGTGTTTGGGTCTAAATTCTCTTGAACCTGGTGGTGGTCAGATGGGGTATTATAGACAAAACCAAACCAAACCCCACATAAACTGAGAATATACTGTCTAGTTAAACATGTGATAGCCAGAGAGTGCTACCTTTCTCTCTCGCTCTTCCTCTGCTTCTTCCCCACCCCATCTCACATGCTGTCTAATTATACTCCTTGGTTTCTAGCAGACAAACCAGCATCTGTTTGGTGCAGAGAATCTCTCTTACTTGTTTCAACTTTATTCCTTTTATCTCTACCCCACCCATTCTCCTTAGAGAACAGGCAGCTAGAATGGAAGAACTTGCAAAGCCTTAGTTGGGGCATTTTAGCTCCCACAATTCTGGGCCATCGAAGATGGCACACAAGGTAATCTGAAGGGGATTCAGCAAATTCTTGTACTATTTGGATAGTTTGTTGAAAGGTACTAGTTCCATTACCATAGGCAACTACTTTCTAGTGCATCTTTTTGTTTCAGATTGTGTTTTACTGTTTTGTATATACATATTTGTAATTTATGAAAATGATACTGGATGATGTTCTTTCATTCTGTTTTTCTTTATTCTCTTTTTTTTTTAGATCTATCCATGTTACCTTGACCAAATCTCATTTGTTGTTTCTGTTTGCCACATCGTGCTCTATATATTGCATTCAGCACCTTGGTTCATCCATTTTTCCAGTGATGGACACAGGGTGCTTCCAGGATCCCCTTCCCATCATACCTATCACTGCAATGAAGTGACCAAAGTAAATATGTATACCACTTAGCTGATAGGTTTTCTTCTTTAATGTGTCTTTCTTATGTTTATAAAAAGCTGAATTTATGAGATAAATTTTAGTTTTTGTTTCAGTTCCTTTTTACCCTTTAAAAAAATCGTTTAATATTTTACATAATGCTCCATAGTTTAAAGGTTACTTATAGATTAGTTGTGCCCTTTGCTCAAAATTGATCTGTTTTCTCTTCTTGCTTAAATTCACAATTATCATAGTTTTCTGTTGTGCTCACTGGGTTACCTACATGTTTGAGAGAATAACTCAGTTTGCATTTTTGTCATGGTAACAGTACCATTTCGGTAATAATTCAAAATGTAAATTAACAAAATCCAATACTACAACAAATAGTGACAATCTGTAGAAGGTTGTAGGTGCCATTAAAAAAATCTAGGAAAAAATTCTGTGCATAACGGAGATAAAATGGCTAGAAGATGTGTGTCTTACATATTTTTCTTTGTCTTGAAAAACCCATCTGTTAGCTATGTCATGGGTGGCTAACCCTACAGTTCAATATTTTCCTACTCTGTAGAATACTAAGGCAACAGTAAACTGAAAATAATGAATGCAGCTCTATTCATGGAAAACACATTCACAATACTATTTTGGAGAAGAATCTATGAAACTGTGAGATTTTGTCTCACCCAAAGCTGCCTTCTGAGCTAAGCTGCCAGAGGTGAGTTACAGGGCACAAAGTTTCATTAAGACGTTCCACAAGTCTGGTTGTGGCAGGCTGTATTAGGATTATGTGCCTGACCAAGGCAATCATGAGAAGGTTGGCTTGTGATCTACAAAGGGACCCCATTTGAGAATTTAGTTCCAAAGAGGTGCTGCAGTTCCAAAGAGGTGCTAACTGGATCCAATTAGATCATCTCTATAGTGGTTCTTAAACCACAGAGAGACACATTGATAATGGAATAAAAAGAAGCAGCTGATAGCAAAATAAAGTAGTTTAAAGAAGAGAATAATAGGTTGATTTAATTTCTGTGGCATCCTAATTCCAGCTTTCTTTAGACCTGTTAGAATATTGAGGCAGTTTTTTTCTGTGATTCTATTCTTAGAACATACATTAAAAAAAAAAAAAGCCAAACACATTCCAAATAACAACATGTATGAAGCCAAAACCCAAAATTGAAAGCGGTAGTGAGAACAAAGTAGATTCTAATTTTAGTAATTTATATTTTAACTATAACTAAATAAAGAGGTTATTGAACTAAAGAAAATATATTGGAACTCTGAGTGGCTATAAAGGGAATGACATATTCAGCTCTGATTATGTCCATGTGTTGAAAATGGAAGGAATGATTCACAACCGATTTTTCAAATACAGCAGTGATTGAACGCTGCACTTGGGACACTGTAGTCTGCTGATGGAAGGTGAGGGTGTTGACCAAGGTTGAAAAGTTTGAAAGTGGTAGAAATGTGTTTCACAGGCAGTAATACTAACCAAATAGCTATGTACTCAGCTATATTTTATAGCCTCCTTGTAATTAGTTTACATATGAGCTGTAATCAGTGGCCTGTGGATGGATCTGAGATGTGTCATCTCCAGACACTGATAGTCATAATCAGTTGTGAATGCTTTCTGCTTTCTCTTTGCCTGTCTTGGAGATCCCAGAAGCCGTGCGGCAAGATGATGAAGTCACAAAATAGAGCTGGGGAAGTCAGCTTCCTTGGAGAGTATCTAGGCTTGTAGATAGTTTGTGAGAATGCATAATCAACTTTTATGTGTAAGCAGCTGAGTTTCTTGAGGTTGCTTATTGCTTACTACCAGGCTCTTACTGAGTAGGATTTGAATCTTGGGTAATCTATTTTACTAGAAATGTTGTGTTCTTCCTAGTGCATTGAATTAGCTTTAACAAAGTGAAAGGCTCTGAGATAGATGTGTTTTAGCTTTGTCTTATCAGAAAAATATGGGGAAAATGAACTGTATCCAATAGGAGTGTTATAAAAACTAAATGATGTAACTTTTAAAGTGTAGATTTTATTTTTATTCATATATGGTGGGGTCAACAGATCAGGATCTGCCATTGAAAAGATAACTTTGTTACTTACAGTTCTCCAGAGGAACAGGTGCACACCATGTAAGGCCTCATGGGGAAGCACCAGGCTTGGTCAAGCAGCAGAGGGAAGAGGCTTTATTTACAGGATGTACTATCAATCTAATCTACCTCTATAATGAAAAGAGATTTTTCAAAAATGTTTGTTGATTATGTTCATTTCTCTTTTTTAAAGCCCTAAATTATTTTATGCTTTTCTCCCTGTTTGTCTCACTCTGACCTCCATATTTATGAGAATTAGTCCTATTTATTTTATAAGTCTCAGTGAATGACATTTCTTCTTGGAGATGCTTCCTTAGTCTCACCCATCTCATCCCCACTCTGTGCCCCTTCCCCCTCAGGCCTGTGTGGAGGGTCTCCTATGCACCCATACATCACTGTTGACATGAATCATACCTGGTGTTAGATTTCATATTTGTCTGTACACACTCATTAGCCAGGAAGCCACATGAACATGGAGATATTTTGAGAACTCCCTCCTCTAGCCAACATTAATTCCCCTACTGTATAAGTTCTCACGGCACCTATATTTCTCCTTTGTAACTCTGATAGTTTTTTTCATGATAATTCATTCATTGTTTGTCCTGTTTTCAACTTTTGGCTCCAAAAGAGTCCATCTTTTTTTATTGCTACAATTCTAGCACCACAACACATGGTCCATGCTCCATGCATGTTTGTGGAATGTCTGACAGGCAGGACTTGAATCTGTCTTATTCTTCATAGTGCTTGAGGCTTTAAAACAATGCCTGGCCCATTACAGATGCACAGGAAAATGTATTTGAATAAAAGCAAGTATAAATCTTCATAAAAAATCCTGTAAGTCACATCTTGTTATAAGAACTTCTAAGGGTGATCAAATAGGTACTCAGGAAATGAAGACTTACCTGCCTAAGATGCTCAACAAGCTGGAAGCATAGTTGGGACTCATACTGAATTCTTCCGACTCCAGTGCTTATTTTCCCTCTGATGATGTTCAGTCTTAATTAGCAGGTTGATTTGACAACAGTGGAGCATTTCAATGGTTGTTGGATTTTAATGTGCATAGAAGTCATCTGAGAATCTTGATCAAATGCAGATTCTGAGTTAGTAGACGCCATTCTGAGATGGCGTCTGAGATTCTGCATTTCTAACAAGCTCTCCCCGGGTGATGCCCATGCTGCTGGAACAGTGACCACATTTTGAGTAGCAAGGATAAAGATTACCTTGATTAATTTTCCTATCATACATGCTTATATCTTCAACAGAGAGGATAAGAAATAAAGAAAAAATTAATCAGTGTATAGGCTTCTTATTAAGGGAAAGAGTATTCAAGCAAGATTAGTTGTCTAAATTGATAAAATTCAAAAGACAATTGTTCAACTCTACCTAATTTTGCTGCTTGGGAAGAGAGGGTGTATAATTTTAAAACCAGGCCCTTGTTTTTGTTTCATCTTCAATAAGAAGTTGAAAATAACACAATTTCAGTTAAAGTGAACTCTTAAGATTTATAGTGGGCTTCTCTTGTGTTGGTACGGTTTCATTGCCTTAGGATGGGTGCCCTGGAAAATAGACTTTGAGGCAGAGATTTGCCTGTAGGAGGTTTACTCGGGAGCAAGGGAAGCAGGATGGGTATGGGGAGAATTTGAGCAGAATGTATTTGCAGCAGAGCTCTGGCTGATCCTATGGGCAGCTCTGGAAATGAAATGGCCCTCTCAGCTGTCCCAAATCACAGCAGGAGAGCTGGGTCTTCATACCCCCACTGAACCAGCATTTGGATGCAGACTGCCACCCCAGGAGGGGAGTGGGGTGGCTTTGACCAAGGGTGATGCACAGAAAGGGACTCAGAGAGGGCAGTCAGCCGCCCTCACATCCAGAAACAGAATGGGAGCCTCAGCACAGAGGGGGTCCCACAGCTCCATATATTGTTTCTGGTACTTAGGCAGTTCTAACAGATATTTTACAGTACCATTTCAGGATTCTGTAAACATTGTTCTGCAGACTCTCCAGAGAAACGGATTTTTTTTGATGCAAAGAACTGGAGGTCACTAGGAAAGAGTGGGGCCAGGGAGAGTGAGTTAGACAGCGGTATTCTACTACTTAGATCTATTGTTATTTATATTCAGAACTCTTTGAAATAATTACTATTACAAAAATTTCATTAAACTCATACTATGTCTATTGGATCCACCCACATGTCTGCCTGTTATGTTTTTTTAACTTTCCCTTCTCGGTTTCTCCATTATAAAATGTGGACTCTCAAACAGATGATCTATAAAATCCCAGACAGTTTTAATAAAATTCTGATTATATAACTCTTTCTCCTTCTAAATCCCTGCCCTTATCAACTGGCTCAGAGAACAGAAACTTGGCTTAATCCAAAAATGTTTTTTTGCCCACAAACATCTATTCCAAGAAATACCTAAAAAAGAAAAAGAACAATTGGAATAAGTATGGGTTCTTTTATATCACACATCTCTTTTAAACTGAAAAATCAGGTCAAAATGTATTTTGACTTCATAGAAAATTTGGAATATAGAGAAAACAAAATGATCTTCACTAGTCTTTTAACATTTAATTGTGTTTTCTCTTTCTACTTTCTATATACTTTAATCATAAAGATGCAATTTTGTATCCTGTTTTTTTTCATTTAACATTGAATATCCAAAGAATTCCCATATGTACTGAATGTTTTTGTAAATAACTTTTAAAAATAATTTAGAATTTACTTAGAACTTCTAATTTGGGAGAGTTCTTGTATTTTTTAATTTGCTTTAATGGATATGGTTTTTGAAAAATTTATTTATTTATTTTTTAGATTTTAAAAATAATTAACATATAATATGTTATTTGTTTCAGGGCTACAGGTGTGTGATTCATCAGTCTCACACAATTCATAGCACTCACCATAGCGCATACCCTAACCATCCTATCCCTCCCACTCTCCTCCCCTCTAGCAACCTTCAGTTTATTTCCTGAGTTTAAGAGTCTTATGGTTTGTCTCCCTCTCTGGTTTTGTCTTGTTTCATTTTCCCCTCCCTTCCCTTATGATCCTCTGTCTTGTTTCTCAAATTAATGGATACAGCTTTATTGACAACATTTCCCTCAAATTTGGATGATGTCTTAGGATAGAATCCCAGAAGTAGAAAATGAATCAGGTTTCAAGGTTGAGGGAAAGCAGTTAAGATGATCAAACCAAGAGAAGAGATCAGGCCCCAAAGTATGTTATTTTATTAACAGGGTCTGCCTTCTTCTCTCTCTCAGTTTGAGGATGATATTTATTAATGACCAGACCACAATCTGATTATTTTACATGGTCCAAGAATGGCAGTAAACATCATAAAACCTAACAGAGAAGAAAAGGAAAGAAGGAAAGGAGGAAGAAGTTACAAAAGAGTGAACAAATCTCGATTATCCTTACACATTTATGGGTTTTGTAAATTGATCTTCCACTTCCCCCTTAACTAAATGACACTTACCTCATTTGGGGGAACATAATCAAACAATATTGCTTTGTACTCTACTTTTGCAAAAGTCTTTGTGTGGTGAACAAGGGGGTGGATTTTGGGAGTCATTCTACACCTCAGGCAGAATATTATTATTCTAGTATGTGGTTTGGAACTAGGGTGTGAAATTCTCCTTCATCAGAGACTTAGAGGAGAATGGAATGTTATTTCTCATTTGGGAACACAGTTTTGGAAGAAGAATGATCAACTTCTCAAAACAAAGCCTCTTCCACTTCTAAAAATGAAAAAAATTAAAGCAAAAGGGCAAACTCTTAGATTTCATCTTGTATTTTCCTTTTTTTCTCTTATCAAAACTACCTCGTGTTCTACTAAACATCTTCCCTCTCCCCCCAGAATGTCTGTGTCCCTATTTCTCGGTTCCCTCATTTCTCTCCTTCTTCTTTTTTCTATTTGCCAAAGGTGACCAGCAATAGCAGTTAACCTTTGAAAATAGCCTGGGAAAATTTCCAAGGTGCCTAGCCATAGATAATGTAATGAATTCCCTCTACCTACCTGGTAGAAATAACAGGTTAACCCCAGGAGTACTGGGGAAGATCTAATTGCTTTTTGGCATAGCTCAACCAAAGCATGAACACTCTTAGCAGAATTCGGACTTGGTATTCATAGATAAACAGTTTCTTGTTTATAAATATTCTCAATTCAGGTCAATGCACGTCAACCCAGAGAAGTAAAGTTAGTATCAGGGGGAAGATATATAAATGAATGAATGAATGAAAAATGTCAACTATTGCAGTTAGTGATCATCCTACCATTGACTCTTATCATTCCGTGGCTTTTAGGGAATAGTAGGCTCAGGAGAGCTAAGAAAAGCAGGGAGCATCATTGTGAGTTCTTTTTCAGCAACTGCAGATAACTTCCTTTGAGCAGAGCACTGAAGCCCTTAGAGTTTCAGTTTATGGCTGTGTAAAAATGAGTCCAACAATACTAACTGACCTCTGAAGTGATTTTATGCAGTACTAATAAAAATTATGGAAAGCAAATATCAGGTGCTAGACAAACATTTAAGGATAATTTTCTCCTGTTTAATGGTTTTGAGTTCCTGGGCTTTTTTTTTTTTTTTTCTGACTAACCTTTTCCTTCTCTGCATTCTCCTTTGTATGCTAAGGGCAGTGCCTCAGCAAGACTATCTGAACCTTTTGTGTTGGAGATTTCAGTTCTCCTTCTGTAATGTTTCTGGTATACAGCCTGTAACATGCCCATGAGTGACCTAATTCACTATTACAAAACTCAAGAGTGTATAGTTTCAATGGAGCAAGTAGTACAGGCACAACTATCCATTGACTTTGCTACCTATATGAGTCAATCTAGAAAAAATACTTGAAACTGGCAATATCACATTTGAAATCATTTGGATTCTAGGAAATGCTTATTTCTGAAGCTCTCATTGATTTATTCATTCAACTGTTATAATATTAAGCTTCTACTTGTATTCCTTGCTTTTCAGTTATAGGAACTGAGGATATAGGAGTAAAGAAGAGAAGTAAGGTCTATGGTCTTAGTTGGGAAATGTACACATTATCAAGAAAACAAATTATATACCAATTTCAAAAAAAGCCATAAGTGCTATAAAGGTGGTGAAATAGGGTTGCATGGGACTCTGTGAAAGGGAGAGCTCCTTAGATTCAGTGGTCAAGGAAGGTTCTTTGAGTGGTGGCAGCTGCTCTGAGACCTGAGTGATAAGAAAACATAAACCATCAGATGAGATATTTTCATGTGCTGCCACCACCACATCTATCCACCTCATGAACTCTGCCCTACTCCCTAGTGCTATGGATGCACTCCCCCTGCTTGTCTCCCTCACTTGTCAACTGGATTCCATCCTCTCTTTCCTATTCAAGGGAATAAGACAGCAGTCATTTCATTGATCTATTGCAAAACCAAATTTTCACTTTCTTGTAGTTCATTCCCATCCATACATAGGCAGATTGTAAATTTTTTTTTTTGATCTTAAGAAATGCTTGACTCTGCATCCCTCACCAGTTACCACCTCAGTTATCCACTCCCTCTTATTGGAGATGTCTTAAAATCTTTCCTTTTTGTCTTTACCACTCCACTTTTGGAGCCACTCTAATAATGTTTTCACCCTCAGCACTCATTGACACTGCTCTTATCGGGTTCACTGATAATCACAATGTTGATAAAGCCTGTGATTATCTAAACCTCACCTATCAGTAGTGGTTGACAGGGTCCATCGCTCTCCTTCTCCAAACACCTTCTTCACTTGAAGTACAGGATATTGCAGGAGCCAGAATACTTACCCCTCCACACTACCTGCTCCTTTTCACATCCTTTGGTAGCTTCCTCTTTTCTTCTCTAGATTTTGGAGTTTTCTATAACTCAGTTCTCACATTTTTCCTTTTTTCCATTTATACCATTTAGATAATTTTATAGATTTAAATTCTGTCTCTGTATTGGTGTCTCCCTAATATATCTCTCCAGGCTGGAGGCCCAAACTCTTGTATTCAGATGGTTGCCTGATATGTCCAAAATGCAAGCCTAATAATATTTCAGCTTAACATGTCTCAGAAAATCCCTGTTGCCTTAGAAAATGATTTTTCCCTTTGACCAAAAAGGGAAACATGGGAGAAAAAACAGTTTTGTGATAGAAACCAAAGCATTCAGTTTTGGACCACTGTATCCAGGGTCACTGGTCATGTTGGGTGAAATTTCAAGAGACTGTGGGGGCCAGAGTTAAAGAATTAGGGGAATGTTTCTAATTTTCATGCAATATAGCTGTCAGAGATAAGATTTTTGTTCTTCTCTGACCATCTAGCAGTGTGACTTTGGGAATCTAGAAAAGAACAAAAGGCTTATTGTTGTTCTTGTTGTTTTTGGTATATTTATATTCTGTTTTTGAAATAGCCTTTGTCATTTGGTGGAGGCAACAAATGATAAATAGATTTGCTTATCCTATTCATATTGTAGTATAAGCATTTGTATCATTTATGCTATTTTAAGTATTTGTTGAATCCAAATAATCACTAACATTGTAAAAGATACTGAAAAATCAAATACTATGATGTTGTGTCTGATATTGAAAAGCTTATCATCTCTTAAGACCTATAAAGCAAGTACCATTAGAAGCAGAAATAGTAGTAGGTATTTCAGACACTTCACCAAGCGTGGTTTGATAAGAATAAATTTTAGCCCTAAATAATGATAATGTATCAGGAGGCTATTCCCTTATATTACTTGAAGGGTGTGAAATTTGCTATTGTAAGTCAGTTTAACTAAACTATCTCCTAAAATAATTCAACAGAGACAAAAAACTGTCTAATATGCCAAATTTAGTTATTCTCTTGGTTCATTATAAAAATTAAATTGCTTTATATTGGTTAGATTGATATTGAATATGATATTCAATTTGAAAATGTCAGGGGGAAATTCAGAAAATCAAACTTCTAAGGCATACATCCCATGCAATTCTAATTAGAAAATTATTTTGTATCCTGTTTCTATTTAACACAAAACAAAACAAAGAACATTAACAGTTTGCTGCATGAAAAGATTTAAGGCAAATAAAGAAATGAGAAATTTCTACATAGGTGAGCTTGCTCCTTTTAATTATAATTTTTAAAGGAAAGAGCCAATTAGAGTACATTGAGCTTAGAAAAACCAAAATATTTGTATACCACATTTGTGTGTATTTTTTAAATGCTTCAAGTTCCCCATGTTTATGAGCCCAGAACAAACACAATTAAAGCCACTGGGGAAAAACACCAAGGAGTTATTTTGTGATACGCACAACTTTTAATAAGTCAAAAATTGATATATTCGGGATGCTTAGCTTATGGGACATGCAGTTTTAAGGGGATGAAATGGGGAATGAGGAAATGTGGGGATAGAAAAGTTTATAAACCATTGAGCAGCATATGCATCACTCCTGTCATCCTTGATAATGGGTCCATGGTTTATATTTACAAAGTTTTGGCCACTTGGCTAAGCTGAGACTTACCAGCTGCTAAATCATGTACCCCATCTCATTGGTTTTCTGGTGGAATCCTCAGTAGGTTTGTTTTCTGGGGGCGATGTGCCCTCTTCTCCCCTCTTTCGGTATCTCATGGGTGTGCAAACAATACCGACTTCCCCTGGAAATGATTCCTATAGCTTGAGCCAGCAAGGAGAACTCTCAACTTTCTCTTGTGATAAATATCTCCCTCAGCCCTCTTCAGTGACTTTTCATCTCTTGTGCTCTCCTGGCAGCCTCTTGACATCTGCTTCAACCCGCTGCTTCCTGTCTCAGGAGGGAAGCTGGGAATTTTGATTTGTAAGGGGCTGCTTTTCACTGAAGCCAGAGTTCCTTTGTGGCTTTCATCTACAATCTTATCTGCCTCCAGAAATGTGATCTGCATGATACATGTGAACAAATGAGTTGAATGATGTGCAATTTCTTCTCTCTGGATCATCAGTTTTTCCCTAGTTGACTGGCAAATTTGCAGATTTTTACCAGGCTGAAACACTCATTGGGAAAGGAAGAAGTGAAGTCTCAGGCTATGGCTGGCTGGAAGCCTGCAGTGGGCCAAATGTTACAGTACATGTTGGAAATGCATAATACAAAAGCAGAACATTCTTCTTTCCAGGATGTGCGTTTATCAAATTGCCATTTGCCTCTCCCACTGTCCCTGTCCCACTTCTGTTTCAAGCTCTATTTTTGTCCTTTCATTCGTCCCAGAGAGACGTAGTCAAACATCATGAAAAAGCTTTGGGAAATAAAAATGCCTTCAACTGGGAGGGCTAATCAGTAGGGATCCAAGATTTCAGATCTCTGCCAGGAAGTGGCTTCAGACACTTGGAGCCTGAAGATGGAAAATCCTAACCCTTGGTGTTGCTTTAGGTTCCAGCAAGTAGGGAGGGAGTTCCCATAACACGGAGCCGTGGTCATTGCAGAGTGCAAAGGGTTAAGTGGACCTGACTGCAATTGGACAGCTTGTACGGCTGGTCCCATCTCCCGAACCTGGTGATTCACGGTCTGCTCCAAGTCTCCTCCATCCTTTTGACTTCCTCTGCTTAATTGTAAATTATCCTTCCTTCTCTCCTTTTCCATTTTCTTTGTGTCAGTGAAGCGGTTCAAAGAACATTGCCGGGACTGAGCTCCCTCTGGAAAAAGAAAAAGCAGTGCTCAGTGCCTATGAGGGCCCACTCATGCTGGGCACTGGAGCTAGTGACATTAGGGAGCTTGTTAACTTCAAATCTTGTTCGTTTTACATTTTTTTGGTGATACATTTTATAGAAACCCACCCCGGGGAGAGAAGGGCCAGTTGCCTCTTTATTACACTGTAGAAGAGCCACATTAGCGTTCCAGTCTATATATTATGAAATTAAGTGGATACCCTTGGGGTTAATTCCTTGTTGTAATTGTAATGAAAAGAAACAATTTCTAACCCTCCATTTAAGATCTATAACTATTAAAATCCACTAGTCTTAGTGACTCCTGGGGCCAGTGGAGTACTTCAGTGTGTATGAAAAAGGGCACTCCTACAGTGTCCAATATCAGTAATTTAAGAAATAACAACCTCCAAGAGGGAAAACTAACAAATGAGTTTTCCATTTAGCCCCTCCCTGCTGTTTACCCATGGTGTGTTATATTCATCAACTGTGTGAAATTATATGCATATTAAAATTACGGGCCTGGGTTCTAGGATTTCCATTGGACCAGAGGAGGGAAAGGGATAAAATTCGGAGTGAATAATTATAAAGGATGGTGTTGAAAGTATTGGGAAAAAGGACAAAAAAAAAAAAAAAATCCCAGTACCTTCCTTGTTCTTCTGCCTCCTCCAGAGCCTCTTCTGCTTATCTTAGAGTAGTTTCAACACACGCTTTCAATTGCAAATGGATACATGTGTTCCTTTATAGTATTTAGCCTGCTATAATTCAGTTTATTGTTAGCGGCAAAAAACATACGTTCTGCATATGACATCTGATTTAATTTCTTTATTAGAGCTATTACAGCCATTAAAACACCAAATTTACTAGTGTATTATCATCTGACATAGCATAAATCACTGGTTGGTACATGCACAGGGGACGATGACAATAATTTAAAATAAAAGAAAGGGACGTTTCAGTTCATAATAGAGTTAGTGTGTGAAAAAGAATGAGACTTTGTGAGGCTTCTAAGATTTCTGGTGGGAGTTCTTTTTAATAAATGTATTTGTTCAGTTGTGGTTGACATGATCATAGCTCTTTTTATTTCTCTCCTTTCACTCATCATAATATGAACTGCTTCAGAAGAAAGGAAAAGCAGTTGCATGCTTGACAGAAAAGGAGCAAACTAAGAAAAAATTGTATTAAAAATTTTTATTCTGTTGCCTCAAGAAATGTGATGAAAAGTTCCATTTAGAGATTTTTCTTTTTTGATAATGCATTGCATTGCGTGTCGCAACTTACTGGTGGAAAGTTTTATTTTGGACGAATAATCCCTGTTAATTCATGCAGCATATCTCCTGGTGACTTTATGTTTGTGTGTGTGAGGTGTCTCAGAATGTTCATGAAAGGTCATTACTCCTCTATTGTTCTCGTGTCATTTGCAAATCTCATTGTTCTCAAATTTGTCCTCTATGTAGTCATTTCAGAATGCCAGCAGAGGGCTGGTAATGGCCCATCATGTTTAGGTCACTGGCTTGTATCCGAACCAGGCAGGTGGTCTGAGTGAAATTAGCAGGCCTGTCTCACAATTCGGTTCCCAGCTTTCACGGGACCGCTCTATCAAAACATTTTGCCAGTCTTATGACTGAGCTTCCCACTTGTCCCTAACTGGCCACTTTGGAGAGAAGCTTTTGAGAAGCTCAAATATGACTATGGCACTACAAGGGGGAGCTGCTTTGCACTGAGTCAACCTGGGGCTGCCTAATTCCTGCTATGATAGATTATTATTTTTTTAATTTTCAATTGTTTATTTTGAAATAATATTAGACTTACACAGATTTGGAGAAACCTTACAGAAAGTTCACGTATACTCTTTACCCAGCTTCCACTAATATTTAAACTTACTTAACCATGGCACACTTGTTAAAACTTCTATTATGCTATTAAATGAATTATAGTTTAATTTTTTTCACATTCAAGATTATTCAGATGCCATCAGTTTTTCCTTTAGTGTCTTTTTTTTCTGTTCCAGAAGCCAAGCCAGGTACCCACCTTGCCTTTAGTTATGATTTCTTTGTAGTCTGCTTGAATCTTTGACGACAGATCCTTACTCTTTCCTTGTCTTTCTTGACCTTGACATTTTATCAGAGTACTGGTCAATATTTTGTAGAATGTCTTTTGAATTTGGTTTGTCTGCTTTGAATTCAGTTTTTCCAACATTAGATTAAGGTTATGCATTTGTGCGAGAATACTACAGACATGACATGTGTATCATATCTAGAGTACATGATGTGGCTAAGTCTTGTTACTGATGATACTGATCATGATCACTTGGTTAACCTAGTGTCTCCTGGGTTTCTCCACTGTGAAGTCACTGTTTTTCCTGATACAGTATTTTCAGTATTCAAAATTTTAAACAGTTTGCAAGGAGGTTTGTGTTTGTATGTGCATTTCAAGGAGGAAGAAGGAAGAGCTGCCCTTCTAAGTTTTGTGTTTAAGTAAGTAATCCTAACTTATTTTTTTTCACAGTTTTCATTTTGCAATCCAGTTTGTATTGAAGAGACTCAAATAATTGATGTAAAATCATCCTTGGTGCTATGGCCTTACAACAAGAACTGTAATCGCAGAACGGTACAACTTGTGGCTTATACTTGGAGGCAAGGAATCTGTTCACCTGGTCAGTGGCAGATGTTGGCATTAACTTCTGGGCCAGGCACATGACTGAAATCTGGAGTAATTTGAACTATATTCCTGAGATGACTTCTATTTCACGAATTTGTGGTGTTTTTGTTTTTGTTTTTTTGTACATGTCTATTTCTCCCACTGTATTGTGAGCCCTAGGAAGGTGGGGATTGTATAGTCTATGACATTGTTTGGGTCTGCAAGCTTCCTTTAACCTTGTAGCATAACCTGTTCACAGGTTCCAGAAAATAGAATGTGGAAGACTCTCACATTTATTGGGGGACTGAGTGAGACTAATATTGTTAGTAGGAGACTAATAATATGAGTAAAAGAAATAATACCAAGAGGCAGGGACCTCTTTCTGCTGTTTTTTGAGGGCTTGTAACATGCTTAGTGCTTGCACTTGGTATTTTACATGTTATATATATGGTGGGTTTTATTTTCTCTATTTTTCTGATGTAGAAACTGAGGATTAGAAGGCTTATGTAATTGATCTTCATGCCTAACCCCTTCTCACTTAAAATTTTTGATCTAATACTTAGAGCAAAGAAAACAAATAAGATGGTAAGGTTTCCCTCTAGCTCAATCCCCTTTCTGCTTTTCTGTTATCTGTCATCTGTTTCTGCTATCTGCTTCTCTGTTAGACCATAGCCTTTGAAGCCTTGGAATGGTAAGTTGGAATCAAAAGGTAAAAATAGCTATGAATACTATAAATTGAGAAAATAAAATAAAATTTTTTAAAAAATATTTTAAGTGACAAGATACAGATAAGAGAAATAGAAACACTGAACTTCCCTTTCAGGGGTTGTAAGTCTTCGATAGTCATGTTTGCCTCTTCAAATTACATAGGTTGCCTTGGAGCTGGAATAGATCTGGAACTAAATTACTAAAAGAGGTTAATTATGAAATTAATGTTATTGCATTTCATTATTGTTAAGCCACAGGAAGAAAAAAATTCTGAGAGATCTTAAATTCAGAGAAAGTTACAACCACATTAAAAATTTGCATCAAGTTGTTATAGAAACTAGAAAAGCTTGCAAAGGAGGCTACAACCATAGGATCATACAATTATTAACCAAAGTTATATTTATCAGGGTGAGCAAAATTTTCTTCCTTTTGGACTAGAGTGCTGAGACATCATTACTTCCTCTCTTAGTTTTTCCCGTTTTTGCTGGGCTAAGTCTTCTATATCTACCTGGTACTATTGACATCCTCAGGGGTTAGCAATCGGTGAAATCTATCCAACCATTGAACAAAGATCCTTCTGAGAGCAGCTAACAGATTATGTGTCAGATCATTCTGATATTCTGATATTCTGATACTCTGAGATTCTGCCAGATCAACTGTATGGGGAACTTTAGATATCTAAAGGCTGCCTTTCATTTGTTGTCCCTTAATTTGGGGCATAATATTTCTGACATGTACTTCAGCTATTGGAAATTGTCTCAATTTCCAAATATTAGGGCTGCAAAGTTCTCTTGAAATTTTCCTAACTGCAATTTATTCCCCTGTGTGTGTGTGTGTGTGTGTGTGTGTGTGTATGCACGCTTAATCTTCAGATCTTCTTAAATGAAATTTTTGATAAATGACCTTTTTTTATATTGAAGTTTAAACACTGCTTATGCATAATTTAGATTAATCCCCTCTTCCCTTTTCACATGTATGTGTACAGTTTGTTTGATCTTTAAACTGGCTACTCCTTTGAACAAAACCAAATGGTTGATGATTATGCTTTTCTAAATTGACTGGCCAACGTAGTCAAATAAGA
Source organism: Enhydra lutris kenyoni (assembly GCF_002288905.1). Classification (NCBI taxonomy): domain Eukaryota; kingdom Metazoa; phylum Chordata; class Mammalia; order Carnivora; family Mustelidae; genus Enhydra; species Enhydra lutris. The sequence goes on from NW_019154093.1 coordinate 48,755,566, forward strand.
TTATGTTCACTGTATATGCAGACACTGCTCAGCACATCTATAAAATTGAGAGAGCCAAACCTTTCTCCCTTACAAAGGTGACTGTATTCATCAGATTTCTCCAGAAAAAACAGAACTAGTAAGATGTAACTGATAAGATACGTATATATAGGCACACACACAGAGAAAGAAAAAGAAAGAGACTTATTATAAGGAATTGACTCATGTGATTATGGAGGCTGGCAAGTTCTAAGATCTGCAGGGTGAGTTGGCAAGGTGGAGATCCAGGAGAGCCAATTATATAGTTAAAGTCTGAGTCCCAAGTTCTGAGAACCATGATAGTAAAGGTTATATTTCCCATCGAAAGGGTGTTAGGCTTAAGACCCAGGAAGTACTGATGTTTCAGTTTGAGAGCAAAGTCACGAAAAAAACCCAGCCTTCTGGTTTAAAGGCTATTATGCAGGAAGAATTTTTTTTTTTAATTTTATTTTTTATAAACATATAATATATTTTTATCCCCAGGGGTACAGGTCTGTGAATCGCCAGGTTTACACACTTCACAGCACTCACCAGAGCACATACCCTCCCCAATGTCCATAATCCCACCCCCCCTCTCCCTACCCCCCTCCCCCCATCAACCCTCAGTTTGTTTTGTGAGATTAAGAGTCACTTATGGTTTGTCTCCCTCCCAATCCCATCTTGTTTCATTTACTCTTCTCCTACCCCCTTAACCCCCCATGTTGCTTCTCCTCTCCCTCATATCAGGGAGATCATATGATAGTTGTCTTTCTCCGACTGACTTATTTTGCTAAGCATGATACCCTCTAGTTCCATCCACGTCGTCGCAAATGGCAAGATTTCATTTCTTTTGATGGCTGCATAGTATTCCATTGTGTATATATACCACATCTTCTTTATCCATTTGTCTGTGGATGGACATCTAGGTTCTTTCCATAGTTTGGCTACTGTAGACATTGCTGCTATAAACATTCGGGTGCACGTGCCCCTTCGGATCACTACGTTTGTATCTTTAGGGTAAATACCCAGCAGTGCAATTGCTGGGTCATAGGGTAGTTCTATTTTCAACATTTTGGGGAACCTCCATGCTGTTTTCCAGAGTGGTTGCACCAGCTTACATTCCCACCAACAGTGTAGGAGGGTTCCCCTTTGTCCACATCCTCGCCAGCATCTGTCATTTCCTGACTTGTTAATTTTAGCCATTCTGACTGGTGTGAGGTGATATCTCATTGTGGTTTTGATTTGTATTTCCCTGATGCCGAGTGATGTGGAGCACTTTTTCATGTGTCTGTTGGCCATCTGGATGTCTTCTTTGCAGAAATATCTGTTCATGTCCTCTGCAGCAGGAAGAATTTTGTTACTCAAGGGAGAGTCAGCATTTTTGTTATATTCAGGCCTTCAACTGATTGAACAAGGCCCACACACATTCTGGGAGGTAATGTACTTTACCCAGTCTGTTGATCCAGATGTTAATTAATCTCATTCAGAAAAACCAGAAATATATATTTTTATTATTATTTGTATTAACATATAATGTATTATTTGCCCCAGAGGGTACAGGTCTGTGAATTGTCAGGCTTACACACTTCACAACACTCAACCATATCATATACCCTCCCCAATGTCCATAACCCAACCACCCTCTCCATACGCCCCCTCCCCCCAGCAATCCTCAGCTTGTTTTGTGAGATTAAAAGTCTCTTATGGTTTATTTCGCTCCTGATCCTATCTCGTTTCATTTTTTCCTTCCCTACCGCCCAAACCCCCCACTCTGCCTCTCAAATTCCTATCAGAGAGATCATATGATAATTGTCTTTCTCTGATTGACTTATTTTACTCAGCATAATACCCTCTAGTTCCATCCACATCGTTGTGAAGGACAAGATTTCATTTCTTTTGATGGTTGCATAGTATTCCATTGTATATATACCACATCTTCTTTATCCATTCATCTGTTGATGGACATCTAGGTTCTTTCCGTAGTTTGGCTATTGTGGATATTGCTGCTATAAACATTCAGGTGCACGTGCCCCTTCGGATCACTACATTTGTATCTTTAGGATATACCCTTTAGGGTAAACACCCAGTATTTACCGGGTAAATACTGGGTGCAATTCCTGGGTTGTAGGGTAGTTCTATTTTCAACTTTTTGAGGAACCTCCATGCTGTTTTCCAGAGTGGCTGCATTCCCACCAACAATGTAGGAGGGTTCCCCTTTCTCCGCATCCTCTCCAACATCTGTCATTGCCTGACTTGTTAATTTTAGCCATTCTGACTGGTGTGAGGTGGTATCTCATTGTGGTTTTGATTTGTATTTCCCTGATGCTGAGTGATGTGGAGCACTGTTTTGTGTCTGTTGGCCATTTGGATATCTTCTTTGCAGAAATGTCTGTTCATGTCCTCTGCCCATCTCTTCATTCAATTATTTCTTCTTCGGGTGTTAAGTTTGATTAGTTCTTTACAGATTTTGGATACTAGCCCTTTATCTGATATTTGGTTTGTGAATATCTTCTCCCATTCTGTCAGTTGTCTTTTGGTTTTGTTGACTATTTCCTTTGCTGTGCAAAAGCTTTTGATCTTGATGAAGTCCCAATAGTTCATTTTTGCCTTTGCTTCCCTTGCCTCTGGTGATGTATCTAGGAAGAAGTTGCTGCAGCTGAGGTGGAAATGGTTTCTGCCTGTGTTCTCCTCAAGGATTTTGATGGATTCCTGTCTCACATTGAGGTCTTTTATCCATTTGGAGTCTATTTTTGTGTGTGGTGTAAGGAAATGGTCCAGTTTCATTCTTCTGCATGTGGCTGTCCAATTTTCCCAACACAATTTGTTGAAGAGACTGTCTTTTCCATTGGACATTCTGAACTTCCTGCTTTGTTGAAGATTAGTTGACCATAGAGCTGAGGGTCTATTTCTGGGTTCTCTATTCTGTTCCATTGATCTGTGTGTCTGTTTTTGTGCCAGTACCATACTGTCTTGATGATTAGAGCTTTGTAATAGAGCTTAAAGTCTGGAATTGTGATGCCACCAACTTTTGCTTTCTTTTTCAACATTCCTCTGGCTGGCTATTCAGGGTCTTTTCTGGTTCCATATAAATGTTAGGATTATTTGTTCCATCTCTTTGAAACAAAAAAATGTGTGGCATTTTAGGTAGTATAGTATATATAGATAGTATAGATGTTTTCACGATATTTGTTCTTCCAGTCCATATGTGTGGAACGTTTTTCCATTTCTTTGTGTCTTCCTCAACTTCTTTCATGGGTACTTTATAGTTTACCTGAGAACACATTCTTTGCCTCTTTGGTTAGGTTTACTCCTAGGTATCTTATGGTTTTGGGTGCAACTGTAAATGGGATTGACTCCTTAATTTGTCTTTCTTCTGTCTTGCTGTTGGTGTATAGAAATGCAACTGATTTCTGTGCATTGATTTTATATCCTGATACTTTACTGAATTCCTGTACAAGTTCTAGCAGATTTGGAGTGGAGTCTTTGGGTTTTCCACATAAAGTATCATATCATCTGCAAAGAGTGAGAGTTTGACCTCTTCTTTGCTGATTTGGATGCCTTTAATTTCTTTTTGTTGCCTGATTGCTGAGGGTAGGACTTTTAGTACTATGTTGAACATCAGTGGTGATAGTGGAAATCCCTGCCATGTTCCTGACCTTGGGGGAATAGCTCTCAATTTTTCCCCATTGAGAACGATATTTGCTGTGGGTTTTTCATAGATGGCTTTGATGAAATTGAGGTATGTACCCTCTATCCGTACACTTTGAAGAGTTTTGATCAAGAAAGGATGCTGTACTTAGATGCTTTTTCAACGTCTATTGAGAGGATCATATGGTTCCTGTTCTTTCTTTTATTAATGTATTGTATCACATTAATTGATCTGCAGATGTTGAACCAACCTTGAAGCCCAGGAATAAATCCCACTTGGATGTGGTGAATGATCCTTTTAATGTACTGTTGGATCGTATTGGCTAGTATTTTGGTGAGAATTTTCGCATCTGTGTTCATCAAGGATATTGGTCCATAATTCCCTTTTTTGATGGGGTCTTTGGTTTTGGAATCAAGGTAATATTGGCCTCTTAAAGTAAGTTTGGAAGTTTTCCTTCCATTTCTATTTTTTGGAACAGTTTCTGGAGAGTAGGTATTAATTCTTCTTTAAATGTTTGGTAGAATTCCCTCGGAAAGCTGTCTGGCCCTGGGCTCTTGTTTGTTGGGAGATTTTTTGATGACTACTTTGATCTCCTTAGTGGTTCTGGGTCTGTTCAGGTTTTCTATTTCTTCCTGGCTCAGTTTTGGTAGTTTGTACTTCTCTTGGAATGCATCCATTTCTTCCAGATTGTCAAATTTGCTCGTGTATAGCTGCTCATAATATATTCTTGTAATTGTTTGTATTTCTTTGGTGTTGGTTGTGATCTGTCCTCTTTCATTCATGATTTTATTAATTTGGGTCCTTTCTCTTTTCTTTTTAATAAGTCTGGACAGGGGTTTATCAATCTTATTCTTTCAAAGAACCAGATTCTAGTTTCATTGATTTGTTTTTCTGTTCTTTGGTTTCTATTTCATTGATTTCTACTCTGCTCTTTATGATTCCTCTTCTCCTGCTGGGTTTAGGCTTTCTTTGCTGTTCTTTCTCCAGCTCATTTTGGTGTAGGGTTAGGTTGTGTACATGAGACCTTTCTTGTTTCTTGAGAAAGGCTTGTATTGCTATATACGTTCCTCTCAGGATGGCCTTTGCTGTGTCCCAAAGACTTTGAACAGTTGTGTTTTCATTTTCATTTGTTTCCATGAAATTTTTGAATTCTTCTTTAATTTCCTGTTGACCTGTTCATTATTTTGTTGGATGCTCTTTAGCCTCCATGTATTTGTGTTCTTTCTAACTTTCCTCCTGTGATTAAGTTCTAGCTTCAGAGCATTGTGGTCGGAAAATATGCAGGGAATGATCCCAGTCTTTTGGTACCAGTTGAAACCTGATTTGTGACCCAGGATGTGATCTATTCTGGAAAATGTTTCATGTGCACTAGAGAAGAATGTGTATTCTGTTGCTTTGGGATGGAACATTCTGAATATATCTTTGATGTCCAACTGGTCCAGTGTGTCATTTAAGGCCTTTATTTCCTTGTTGATCTTTCGCTTAGATCTGTCCATTTCAGTGAGGGGGTGTTAAAGTCCCCTACTATTATTATATTATTGTCGATGTGTTTCTTTGATTTTGTTATTAGTTGGTTTATATAGTTGTCTGCTCCCATGTTAGGGGCACAGATATTTAAAATTGTTAGATCTTCTTTTTGGAAAGATCCTTTGAGTATGATATAGTGTCCTTCCTCATCTCTTGTTATAGTCTTTGGCTTTAAATCTAATTTATATGATATAAGGATTACCACCTCAGCTTTCTTTTGATGTCCATTAGCATGGTAAATTGTTTTCTACCCCCTCATTTTAAATGTGGAGGTGTCTTTGGGTCTAAAATGAGTTTCTTGTAGACAACATAATGATGGGTTTTGTTTTTTATCCTTTCTGATGCCCTGTGTCTTTTGATTGGGGCATTTAGCCCATTAACATTCAGGGTAACTATTGAGAGATATGAGTATAGTGCCATTGTATTGCCTGTAAAGTGATTGCTACTGTATATTGTCTCTGTTTCTCTATGGTCTACTGATTTTAGGCTCTCTCTTTGCTTAGTGGACCCCTTTCAATATTTCCTGTAGGGCTGGTTTGGTGTTTGCAAATTCTTTTAGTTTTTTGTTTGTCCTGGAAACTTTCTATCTCTCCTTCTATTTTCAATGATAGCCTAGCTGGGTATAGTATTCTTGGCTGTATGTTTTTCTCATTTAGTGCTCTGAATATGTCATGCCAGTTCTTTCTGGCTTGCCAGGTCTCTGTGGATAAGTCTGTTGCCAATCTAATATTTTTACCATTGTATGTTACAGACTTCTTGTCCCGAGCTGCTTTCAGGATTTTCTCTTTGTCACTTGTAAGTGTTACTTACAAGTGACAGTGAAAAAACTTGTAAGTTTTACTGTTAGATGATGTGTGTGGACCTATTTTTATTGATTTTGAGGGGGGTTCTCCAGAGATCCCAAAATCTCTGGATTTTGATGGTTGTTCCCTTTTATATTAGGGAAATTCTGTACTATAATTTGTTCCAATATACCTGCTGCGCCCCTTTCTCTTTCTTCTTCTTCTGGAATGCCAATTATTCTAATATTTTTTCATGTTATTATATCTCTTGTCTCTCGAATTCTCCCCTTGTGGTCCAGTAGTTGTTTTTCTCTCTTTTGTTCAACTTCTTTATTCTCTGTCATTTGGTCTTCTATATCACTAATTCTGTCTTCTGCCTCATTTATCCTAGCAGTAAAAGCCTCCATTTTTGTTTGCTCCCTTTAATAGCTTTTTTGATTTCAACTGGTTAGGTTTTAGTTCTTTCATTTCTCCAGAAAGGGCTTTTGTTTCTCCAGACAGGTTTCTGTAATATCTTCCATGCCTTTTTTCAAGCCCAGCTAGCACTTTGAGAATCGTCATTCTGAACTCTAGATCTGACATATTATCAATGTCTGTACTTTTTAGGTCCCTAGCCTTCATTACTGCCTCTTGTTCTTTTATTTTGTGGTGAGTTTTTCCACCTTTTCATTTTATCCAGATAAGAATATATGAATGAGAGAATAAAATTACTAAAAGGGTGACAAAGACCCCAGAAAAATATACACTAACCATGTCAGAAGAGACCCCAAATTGGGGGGGAGAAGAAGGGGGGTAAAAAGAAAGAAAAAAAATATATTTGAACCAATTTTGGTTGGTTATACATATATATAATGTATATATTTGACTGGTGAATAGAACAGAGCCACGCACTTGATTTTGGGTGTGTTTTGGTCTCTTAGAAGAAACTACCTCCTAAAATTTTACAGAGAAAAAAACTTATATACACATACAAGATAAGGGTAAACATGATAAAGGATGGAATATGGCTGTAAAGATGAAAATTAAAAAAAAAATTCTAAAATGGGAATTGATAAGATAAGTTGTTTGGAGAGAGAAAAAAAAAAAAGGTGGAGAGAATGTGCTCAGGCTGGAGACTAAAATAAAACCCTGTGCTAGATTTAGGGTTTATTTTGATCTATTAGAAGAAATTATATCCCGAAATTTTTTAGAAAAAAAAAACAAACAACCCTATATGCATACAAAAAATAAGGTTAAATACAATGAAGTATCAAATGTGGCAATAATAATGAATATTTAAAAAGATTTTTTTTCCCAGAAAGGTATTATTAAGATACTAGTTTAAAAAGTTAAAAAAGGAAAGAGGGAAAGTTAAAAAAATAGAGTAAGAAAAAAAAATTAAAATAATTTAATTTAACTTTGCAAGACTAAAGGATCATGGGGAGAAAGCCCACTCTTCAGTTCTGTCTCTATAGAGCTTCCATGGTCTGATACCTGAGAGCTCTGCCACACTCAGACAGCTCCGATCTTTCACTGACCCCACGGACCTGAGACCACACCATCCCATCGAGGGTTCCACCCCTGCTTAGACTCTGGAGCGATGTCCCTCAGTGGAGCAGACTTCTAAAAGTTCTGATTTTGTGTTCTGCTGCTCCACTGCTTGTGGAGAGCCTGCCCCTCCCCCTGCGGTTTATCTTCCTGTCGCTTTGGATTCACTTCTTCGCAAGTCATACCTTTCAAAAAGTGGTTGATTTTCTGTTTCTAGAATTGCTGCTCTTCTTCTCTTCGGTCTCCTGTTGGGTTTGTAGGTGTTTGGAATGGTTTGATAACTATCTAGCTGAACTCCTGTGACCTGATGTCATCTCAGTCTCCTACTCCTCTGCCATCTTGCCTCCCCTCCCAGAATTATGTTTGACCAAATAGCTGGACACCCATAGCCCAGTCATATTGACACAGAAAATTAATCATCGCAGCATCGCAGGTTATTTTAAAGTGTTTTAAAACACTGTGGTAACATCAGTAATTGAAGGGACAATGAATGACAGGATATTTCCTTCCTTATTCTACATGAATCTCAAGGGCTAACAGATTTTGCTCTGCTTCATTAAAACCCCAAAGACAGAGTATCTGGCAACTATGGGCAGTGATATTCCTTAGTTTACATGTTCTTTTGAGGGTAGCCTGCATTCTTGATGAGCCACATTTGCAAGGTACCTCTCTCTGGTGTCTGGAAGTCCTCTTGTGTATGCCTCTCCCTGTGACTCCATCAGCTCATGCTGCTGGCTCATTGTCATTCTGTTGACATCTGAGAAGACGGCATCATGGATCCTGTACCTAAATGCTGCAGAAATGATGATTAGAGGGAGAAACATCAGTGAGTTGTTGTGGAAAATGATCTTCCTGTAAGTAATAAGGGGAAATGTGTTGTTGTAGTTTATAAACTGAACCATAGCATCAAGACCCCAACTATTTAAAGTATACCTGCTAGTTTTCAAAAGAAGAGATGAGCTCAGTGGGATTCCTGGGTGTTATACATTTTATTTTAAATGGATTTTTGTGGGAAAAAAATACCTTTTGGTTATTTTAAAGAGTTTAAGGTGCCAGAGAAAATACACTTTATTTGTAAAAGCTTGAACTTTTGAATATTCTGCCTGCATTTTCAACATTTTTCTCATTTACCCTTATTGATCAACTTATCTCCTTCCTTAGAGTATTTTAGTAGTGATTATTTTAGAGCATTAAAACCCATTATCCCACAACCCTTCCACCCAAACACAATTAACTTTTCTTTATGATCTATCAAAAAATGTATTTGTATTCTGTATAATTCTGTATAGCTATGGTAAAAAGTCATGTCTTTTTAAGTCATTATTTTTTCTTTATCTAGCCCCATTGAAAGTCTTCCTTCTTCCTTTGGGAAAATTTTCTGTTCCATTGCCAGTCCTTATTCAGTGTCAGCCATGATGATATGGTAAAACTAGTGGTATGCGAGATAAGCAATCATTTTCTGAGTTTCTATCACTATTTGAAGTATAAATATAAGGTGATGAATCTACTGTTATAGAGGCAAACAAAATACTTTGCAAGACTCATTCAGCCAAATAAGTCCATTGAGCTAAGCAGAGTAATATTCTTATAGAATAATATATATGTGCATATATACAATATAAAAACATTTTAAAAATATACTTTTATGGAAAATCTGACATGTGCTGAGGTTACTTCTGGTTTGGCCTTTAAGATGGGTTATTTTAATACAAATTATGTTTTTAAAAATAGTCTTTTAGAAAGGAATATGGTAGACCCCGTATTTTATTTTTAAGACAGTGCTGTTCTCATGACAGTTATTAAACTCCCCAGGCCCAGTGATGTTTCTGTGCTTAGTAAAGAAAGTCACGTGTGTTAATACCTTTAAATTGGCAAATGTATTTTAAATAAAACAAATTTTGATTTTGGAACGTGGTGCCAGAGGATGTCATTGAAGATAGAAACATATGGCCATCAGAATCCGGATAAGGGCCCTGAAGTTTTAAAATCCTAATGCTTCCTGCATAACTGAGCTCTAAGAGGGGAAATGAAGGAATTATCCTTTCTTGATACTCCAGAGTACTGCACTATCAAGTGCATTATGGTGGTTTTATACCTCCTCAAGAGGATCATTAGTCTATTTCTCTACAACAGTTTTTATGTTTTTTAATGTACATCAGTGTGGAAGGAACATCTAACTAACCTATTTATAAGGATCATAAAAGATTGTTTTCCCTCTTAAAATTACATTATAAAAAATGAATCTTCCCTATGCTTTATTGCTGGATATGTTTTCAAGATTTTTCTCTTTGTGAAACATTTATTTTCCCTTAAAAAATAGTCACCATTTTACTTGTCCTCTCTCATTAAGGGAGAAAGAACAATTTTAAGAGTGGTTTGAAAAGAGAACAAGCTCCCAGATTATCTCCAGACACAGTGATTTAACCCTTGTCTACCTGAAAATCTAGTACAAACTACAACAGGAACAGTTTTCCTATTCATAACTAAAGATAAATCTCCATAGTTACAATGTAAAAGAATCACTAAAAAGGTTTAAAAGTTCTGAATTGGCAGTAAGCCAATCATGGAAAAGACGCAGTCTTATTCCTATTCTAAATCTGCCTAAAATGCTTGATTTGCTCCTATATTTTAAGTACACTGTGATAAATACACATCCCCTAAGGAATTAACTTTCTGCTGTGACTTTTGGAGACTTGTTGTGTTATTAAGTGATAGATAATGTGTGTATCTCCTGCAATGCTCAAGTTATGTTGTAGTAACAAACAATTTCAAATTCTCATTCACTAGATATATCACAGTTTATTTCTCTTCTAGTTGCAGGGCAACTGGGAGCTCTGCTCAATGTAGTCACTCAGTAACCCAGGCTATGGAGGTTTTATCTCTGCTGTGTTTCCAGTGCCACCCATGCAGGATTTAATCTCTGTAGCCATGCTAGAAAGCAAGGAAATGCTAAAATAAACAGAACAAAACAAAACGAAACAAAACCTTGGTATTTTCTAAGGAGACACACAAGAGTTCTCAATGGCTAAATGTGGAGCAATTTGAGCAAAAACAAAAATTTTTTTAAGCATATTCCCTACTTTCTGGATTGTTGCAGAGATTAATTCTCTAGAAAGTTGAGTTAGCAGTCCATATTTTCCATCTGCTGAAATAACTACAACTATTACAATTATCATGTTTTACTTTCCATTTTGCTGCCCGGTCTTTTCTTTCTGAGAAAGATAGGAAGGTCTCAAAATGCCTGTCAGGTAAGTTGATCATTTAAAACTGCCACGGAGGGACGCCTGGGTGGCTCAGTTGGTTAAGCAGCTGCCTTCGGCTCAGGTCATGATCCCAGCGTCCTGGGATCGAGTCCCACATCGGGCTCCTTGCTTGGCGGGGAGCCTGCTTCTCCCTCTGCCTCTGCCTGCCATTCTGTCTGCCTGTGCTCGCTCTCTCTCCCTCTCTCTCTGACAGAAAAAAAAAAAAAAAAAAAAATCTTAAAACTGCCACCGACTTGAGGTGCAGTGAACAACAAAAATCCTTTTTTCAGAAGACATTACAGATTCCAAAAGGAAAAAGATTCATAATGCTGAAAGATCTAGTTTGGCTAAGATAGTCATTTCTTCCCTATAAAGACTATTTTATAGCCATGGTTATTTGTAGGGATAATAATCCCATGGTTTCTTCTGCTGACTATGGTGTTTCCAGGAAAAGGGAACTAAACCTATATTAGGATATTAAGTGTTCTGATTATGGTTTTTCTAATATAACATGCTGTTCTTTTAGTTTAGCTTCTATGTACAATGCATCGGTACTGCAATTCAGTATTATGCATTATAATGATAATTTTTATATTTGCTCTGGAGGGCTAAGGTTTTAAAAAAAAAATCATTCCACCATTTTTGTCATATGATACTAGTAGAATGCAATCTCTTGCTCTCTCTGTTACAAAGAAACTAATTGCTAAAGCTATTCATATAAATGAAAGGCTCTTTATCAAGTGTGTGCTGTGATTTGGTTCTGTTGCCATAGCATGAACTGTCACTACCAGCTTGGGTCATAAAGCTTTTGGACAACTGGTAGACAGTAATCACCGCCAATCTGGGCTAGATGTTTTAATTGTCAGTTCAGGCCTAGAGAGCACTGACTTGCTCTCCATCTGCCAGCAGATCTCCTTAGGCATGGAACTATCACTGCTTTTGGAACATAATTTCTCATGCAAAAATATTAGAAGTATACCAAAGAGGCATGAGATAGAGTGACTTTTATTTTAACTGAGATAGGGGACATTGAATGGAAACAGTGAGGAATGGTCGAAAACAGTGGGGTTTCTTGTTTACAGGCAAAATAGTTCAGAACTACTTCACACTGGAGAGTGCTCTTGGAATTGGATGAGAAGAGACAAGAGCTAGGAATAGACTCTCAGGCCTGCAAACAAACATTTTCTGGAGAGATTTATTCTTCCTTTTGTGCTGTAGAAAAACGAAGGGAATGTGGCCCGACATGTGCTATCAGTTGGTTTCCTCCATAACTGAATCCCACATCATTAAGGGCCTTGGAAATACAACAGCATTTTATATTGGCTGCTAAGTTGTACTTGTAGCCAGCAAAGGGAACAAAGGTTTTGGGTAAATGTGTTCTTGGCGGCATATGCTGTCTTGTAAGAGGGTTGATGTTTTCCACACCAGATAAAAATTCTCTGTGACCACCTGTGCCATATGCCATTACCAATCCCCTCAGCTCGAGGACCCCTTTAGCCAGTACAAAAGACCTCTTTACTATCATTGGAATTCAAAAGACTTGAAAGGCCTCCAGGAGGCACTATAGAGAATCTGCAGTTAGAATTAAATACCTTTTAGTTGAGGAGAACCAGTTTCACACTGGTCTCTGAACTTGGAAATCTTAGCATTTTTCCCCCGGGAGACAGGGTATTGAAATCAGATTGCTGAAGCTGTGTTACATGAATGAGAGCTTAAAAAAAGATTAAAGAAGTTTAAGGCAAAGTTCAGATATATCTTTACTATCTTCCTCAGCACATTGACACAAAGGATTAAACGCAGTTTAACAGAAAAGTGGAAAAATGATTTTAATAGAATATGGTCAGAATTTGGGAACTCAAGGATTGTTATCTATATTCCTGAAAGTAGAATATTTTCACATAAAACTGAGAAGTCATTGAAGTTGTATTCTTCTGCAATGACATACAGAAAAATCCCTATTTATTTTGACCTGAGAGAAGGAGTTAGGGAAAAAAAAATCTCTCCTAGGAACCAATATCTTATTTCATTTTCTTCCTGACTCACAATCACACCTGATTTATTGTTAACATCTACCGGTGGCTGAGGTTGTTAAACACTCCTGAGTTGTGCTTGAAGTATCATTTATAATAAACACAAACTTTGTATAAAATAAATATTCCTAACTGATATTAGTATAACTGGGCTGTTAAAAAAAAAAACTATTGAAGATAGAATCCTTAATATCTAATGCATATATGATCAAGAATTTAAATGAATTTGCTTTCCTGGTATTTACTATTAAAAATTAAATTAAGACCAAGATGACACTCTAAGACATTGTACTTTGATGGTACTTGGTAGAGGGAAAAAGGTTCCCCAAGTGCCTAACTTGAAGAGCCCCAGGAGATTATGAGAAATATACTTTTTGAATACTTCAACTTATAGTGTCTTTTCAGTACTCAATTAGCATAATTTGACACAATTACAGGTATAAACATTTTATAGGCACTTGGTAGCAGGAGTGTCAAAAAAGTGTTGATTTCCATCCACTTATATTGGCAACACTCACCTAGTTCTAGCATGACACTTGAATGAGCAGTGAAATATGCTCCCTACTATTAATAAAATTCAAAGCATATTTCATCTTGACACCATATCACAAGTTTGACACTGCGGTTCCTCTCTGTGGAATTTTGAGTCATGGAGACATCCCCTTGCTACATCCCCATCTCAACTAGATGATAATTTGATTCAGACTATTTCAATACATGCCAATATGTATATCTCCCATGCAAAATGGAGGCATACCCACAGAGAAAAGAAGGTATAACTGACAGGTCAACATCATTTTTGTGAAGTCGTACCTTAGTGGTTTTAAAAAAAAAATACTGAAGTATGACTTACTTTTATTAATTCTCCTCTTCTCACAGTTTATCAACAGGACTTTTAAGAATATGAAGTTGCATGAAACAAAGAAATTATTCTTAACTGTCTTAATAAAATTCTATTTTTAATGAATTGCTTTTTTAAAATTTCAATCATGGAAGAGTTAGGTTAAGCAACTGTAAAGCATTTCCAAATTCAGCAGCATGGGGACTTATTGACATTGGCAACTTCCTGCAAGTGTTTGGTTTGATTTGTTGTTTTCTAAACAGGCAGACCTTTATGTGTATGTGTGTATTACCAAAATGCCTGAAGAAGAAAAAAAAAATGAATGATAAGTACAAGAAATATGGGATAAAGAAACTCAGTCATTAGGGAAAAGAGGATAAAAATGATGAGATGTGACATTCCTTCAGCTCTATTTTCCCTTATTGTTAATCATTTCAGGTTTCCCAGAGTTCAGATGAAGTCCATTTGTTTTGGCACCATCTTACTGTGATTTAGCAGCTCTGATTAAAATTCATGCCTAATAAAAATAATCTGATTCATCATAATACAATGGAAAATAGAAAACAAGGTCCATATCAGTCAAAAGTATTTTTGGTCAACATAATTTAACTATACTAGTTAGTCTAATTTTTCAATGGTTTTTTTCTTATATTTGTACTTATTTTTAGAAGTTGGTTTTTAGAGACATATTGTCTCAAATTTCCTCTGTAAAATTTTACCAAAATTTTTTTTTATTTTGGGGATTTTTTTATTTGGAATTTACATTTCTCAGTCTGATACTGAGAATAAAAACCATCTTAGGGATTGTTTTTATTTAGTCCTTTAAAAGTAAGAAGAGCAAAATACTGTGAATATTTCCTCGTATCTATACATTGATGTATAGTTTTTGAAGTACTTTGATGTTATTTCAGTTGATATTCATAATAACACAAGTAGGGAGGACAGTTCTGAGAGTATGTGAAATTGTTTTTCAATATTTGGAAACTGAAATATGTTTTTGGAATTCTGACCATATTATTGACTTATAGCACACATTTTATATACCTGTTAAGGTTAGAACAGTTGTTATCCCCATTTCACAGATGAAAAAGCTGAGGCTTGGAGTAGTTAGGTAAATTGATCAAGGTTAGGAGGTAATGAGTGTCAGAGTTCGAAGTTGAACTCAAGACTCTTCTGATTCCAGAGTTTAAGATTTTATTTTATTTTTTAAAGATTTTATTTATTTATTTATTTATTTATTTGACAGAGAAATCACAAATAGGCAGAGAGGCAGACAGAGAGAGAGAGAGAAGGGAAAGCAGGCTCCCCACTGAGCAGAGAGCCTGATATAGGGCTCGATCACAGGACCCTGGGATCATGACCTGAGCCAAAGGCAGAGGCTTTAGCCCACTGAGCCACCCAAGTGCCCCTCCAGAGTTTAAGATTTTTAACTTGTACTGGAAACTGTTTCTTTTGAGAGAAGCTCACTCAACTCTTCCTTTTTTTTTTTTAAATTATTTTTCGGAGTAATTTTAAGTTTACAATAGAATTGAGAGAAAGTTACAGTAATCTCCCATTTACCTCCTGCCCCCACACATGCATAACCACCCCCATTATCATACTCACTTGCTAGAATTTTTTTATGAAGGATGAACCTACATTGACATATCATAATCACCCAAATCCACAATTTACCTTAGGGTTCACTCGTGTTGTACATTCTCTGGGTTTGGGCAAATATATAATGATATATATACTTCGTCATAACATCATATGGAGCATTTTCATATCCCTAAGAAGCCTCTGCTCTGCCACCTTCCTGCTAAAGTCCAGGCACCAGTGATGTTTTTATTGTCTCCATAGTTTTGCTTTTTTTAGAATGTCATATAGTTAGAATCATTTAGTATGTTTCCTTCTCAGAATATTTTCTTTTACATACTAATATGCATTTAAGTTTCCTCCATGTCTTTTCATGGCTTGAGAGTGCATTTCTTTTTTAGTGTCGATAATATTCTGTTGTTTGGATGAACCCCATTTATTCATTACCCTACTGAAGGACATCTTGTTTGCTTCCAAGTTTTGGCGATTATGAATAAAGCTACTATAAGAATATATATACTTTATATATATATATAAAGTATATATATACTATATATACTTTAAGAAACCACCAAACTGTCTTACAAAGTGGCTGTACCATTTTGCATCCCTACCAGTAGTAAATGAGAGTTCCCGCTGCTCTGTTTCCTCAGGAGTGTTTGGTCTTGGCACTGTTCTAGATTTTGGCCATTTTAATAGGCCAAACTCTTTCTTTCTTTTCTTCTTCTTCTTTACTTAATAAACTGAATCCTAGACAGGCAGTTTTTGAGACCCAATTCTCAGCCATTTAGTAGAAAAACTAGAGTTCAAATCTTGACGTCAGGTTACTGATGGTACTGAGTTTCGGTAGCTACATTGTTCTCTCAGTTGTAAAACTTTATACATGGATCACTGCATAGGTGAAGTAGTTACTTAACTCAAATATGTTTGATAATTAATGGCAACTAGAGGTGATTTCTTACCTGTGCTTCATGAATGAGATATTTCAGAGCTGACAGTAGTATAGATTTATTCCCTAGCTCAGATGGGATTTGAACTTGCCGTGATCACTCAGCTGTATGGATCAAATCATACTTTCTGAATGCCATTCCCCCTTAATGTGCTATCCCTTTACCTACACTGATCAGTGGGCTCCTGGTTACAAGGATAGGATTGGAAGTGGTTTTCTTTCTTTCGTTCTTGCTTTCTTTCTTTTTTTTTTCTTCTTCTCTTGATGATTTCAAAAGCATTAAAGGATACTACTCCTTTTGTGGGCCCTTGGGCTAAGGGTGAGGCTATGGTGCACATTATAATAGCAAGCCAAGGCCAATCCCGACCTTTCTTTGCTCTTCCTTGAATGAGATTTTGAAATAGACAGAGATAAAGTGGGAAGGACAAACTGTAGAACAATATAACTTTTAACATCTATGATACACTTTGGAAAGATCAGAGAGGAGCTAAGGCAGAGGGAGGAATAGCAACTTTTTTTTTTTTTTTTTTAAATAAAAGATAGTAAATGTAGAGAATGAAGGGAAGGAGGATGGCACAATGGGGTGAGATGCCAGCATGATCAGGTAATTAACTGAGTTCCTCTTATAATTAAGTGAGTTGACCTTTACCTATTTCCAAGTCTTTTTGGTTTTGTTCTTTTCTGGGAAAAGGTATGTGACAGTACAGAACCAGTGAGGAGGTATTAGTTGCCTCATAATGAGCTCCATTCCCAAATGGGATAGGACAATTTTTGCAACTGAGAAGTTTGTATCAATGACTTTAAAGAATAGTAGAAATACCTGTCCACTCTCCCTGTGAATATGAGCTGGAGAAACCAGAGGATTCTTACTCTGCTTGCATAATAATACATCATTTGCTGGTATGTAGTTGTACATAAAGGCTTAGTGAATTTGGGGGAGGGAGAGAATCTTGAGGGCAGAGAGAGAATCTTAAGCAGGCTCCCTGCCCAGCGTGAGTTTGATGCAGGATTCAGCTCACAACCCTGAAATCATGACCTCAGTGGAATCAGGAGTCTGAGGCTTAACCAACTGAGCCACCCAGGGGTCCTGAGGCTTAGTAATTTTTTCTTTTTAAAGATTTATTTATTTATTTGAGAGAGCACTCATGAGCAAGGGAGGGGCAGAGGGAGAGGAGAAAGAGGCAGAGAAATAGACTCCCCTCTGAGTACAGAGTTGGACCGGGAGCTGGATCCCAGTGTCCTGAGATCATGACCTGAGCTGAAACTGAGTGGGAAGCTTAATCATCTGAGCCACCCAGGCGCTCCCGGGCTTAGTCAATCTTATAATGAAATGGAAGATATTTATGCATACTCATTTTAAGGGGTAAAATAGAAAAAAAAATACTATATTTTGTTCTAATGCACTTTTTCACATTTAACATAGTTTAAGTTAGAATGTGTTATAATTGATGGAGTTTTACGTTAGCTGTTGATGAAGTGGCAGTTGTAAGGAAGTTGTCATTGTGTGCATGTGTGAGCCTAATTGTTATTCTCTGTGGCATGCCTGGACAGTGGGAACCTCTTGACATTTCAGTCAAAAACCATCAGGATTATTTGAGGAAGGAATATGAGTGCAGAATGGGAGTCAGTTTGAAAGAAGAGGCAGGGGACAATTTTAAGAAATGCTGCGTCACCAGGGGCACCTGGGTGGCTCAGTGGGTTAAAGACTCTGCCTTCAGCTCAGGTCACGATCCCAGGGTCCTGGAATCGAGCCCCACATCGGGCTGTCTGCTCAGCAGGGAGCCTGCTTCCTCCTCTCTCTCTGTCTGCTTCTCTACCCACTTGTGAACTCTGTCTGTCAAATAAAAAAAAAAAAAAAAAGAAATGCTGCGTCACCAATGCTCTTGATAGCACAGAGGTTACTATCATGTAATGTAATATCTATGGCTCTGAGATGAAATGTGGCTCAGGAAGGTTGGATTCTAGTGCAAAAGTTTTTAAGCTATAACAATATATTGTGCTAATATTTTTATTTTAACCCATGAATGAGAACAATGCATGATAAAAATCTATACGTAAATGAATCTGAAAAGAGTTCCTTTAGGGGCACCTGGGTGGCTCAGTGGGTTAAAGCCTCTGCCTTTGGCTCAGGTCATGATCCCAGGGTCCTCGGATTGAGCCCCGCATCGGGCTCTCTGCTCAGTGGGGAACCTGCTTCCTCCAACCTCTCTGCCTGCCTCTCTGCCTACTTGTGATCTCTGTCTGTCAAATAAATAAATTAAAATCTTAAAAAAAAAAAAAGCTCCTTCACAAAGTATGAAATAAAACCCCCATGTAGTAAGAAAGCATTGTGTCCTAGTTTGTTTGTCAACATTTGTTTGATTTCCTAGTGGTGCATCTTACAATTAATGGCAATTTGATGAAATACTGCAGTTTAAAAATTACATGTTGGGGAAATAAAATTTTCCTAAATTATAAAATCAAAGGTAAATTCAAGAAATTAACTACTGAGTATCTAAATCAACCAGGGCACATGAGGTTTGAGAAGAGAGTGGAGAAAAGTGGATGTTCCTATGAAGTAGAAAATCTGAGCGGTTATTTTGCTTTTGATACTGAGCAGCTGTGACCTTGGGCAAATCACTTCAATTCTCTGGATCTCTGTTTCCTAACCTGTAAAATGAAGAGTTTGTCTGAAATAATCTCCATTGTGCCTTTATGATCTTGGATTCTACATATTCAAAACAGAAATGTGGTGGATAAAAGATTAAGTTTACCCACTATTATTTTATCTCCTTTCTCCTAATGGAATTTTGCCTGATGTGCAACTGATATTCCTTACATTTTAGCTTCAACTAAACCAGGGTTCATTTAGCTGAACTTTCTTCAGCTCCTATGAGATATGGGGAACAACTGGCCAGCTAGCCTCTTCTCACCAATTCTACGCATACTTGAAAAACTTATGAATAGATACCAAGGATTTCTCCTTCTCTAAGAAAATAATCTTAAGTTCTTTAAAAAAATTTTTAAGAAAAGATTTAGTTATTTATTTGAGAGAGAGAGTGAGAGAGAGGGAACATGCTTGTGTGCAAGCAGGAGGAGGGGCAGAGCAAGAGGGAGAGAAGCAGACTCTCCCCTGAGCGTGGAACCCCAGATGCAAATACATAACGAAGGTAGAGTTTTGAATGAATCAGATGGTGTGGTGTGTGGTGGATTGCAGGGGAGAGGATGTGAGGCAACAAGACTAGTGAGATACTTTTGCAGTAAATCTGCTGTGATGTTCAAAGGGCCAGATATGGTGGGTGGGTGGGAAGTAATGATACACAAAGAGGGACAATGAAATGAAGAATGGAAGGGGCTTATTATTGATCAGCTGAGGGTAGCAAAGGGAATAAGCATTTCTGAGTGATATGACTCAGGAATGGTAGGGTATTTTAGGAATTGATTAATAGATTTAGGAAGAATGAGAAACGTTTTGTTGAGTGCAAGAGTGGCATCCAGACAGAAATGCCCAGCCAAGATGAGGGAAGTCAGGTTGAAGCTTGCAAAGGGCTGAAGTGAAATCCTTGGTAAGTCTTTTGTATGAATAAACAGGATCTATTATCTTTTTCTTTCCTTTGAAATAATATCAGAAAGTTATGGGAGAGCAGTGGCTTTTGAAAAACACTTAGCCTTATGGGACCTCAGTTTCCTCTTCTCTAAACCTGATGTTGGATGATCCCTATGGGACAGTTCCCAAATTGAAACAGATATGCGAAGTGTGAATTTAAGGATTAGCTGTGTTGGACTGAGAATTATGTCATATCAGTATATATTGTATTATACTTTACCTAGCTTCTTTTCGAATTTTAAAATCAAATGTTCTAGATGTTTAAAATGCTTAAGATATTATTATTTTTTTTTAAAGATTTTTTTTTTAATTTATTTGACAGACAGATCACAAGTAGGCAGAGAGGCAGGCAGAGAGAGACAGGAGGAGGAGGCAGGCTCCCTGCTGAGCAGAGAGCCCGATGCGGGACTCTATCCCAGGACCCTGAGATCATGACCTGAGCCGAAGGCAGAGGGTTTAACCACTGAGCCACCCAGGTGCCCCTGCTTAAGATATTATTGAAAAAGCAGTATGTTCAAAAGGTAGAAAACCTGTTTCCTTCCTTACTATACAGTGCTCCCAGATCTGAAGCAGGGTACAGAGATACAACCAAAGATATTGACAAACGATAAACACATAGTCCAACAGCCTAAGGTGTTTATATAATATATGTAATAATACAGAAAATAAGATTAACTTCAAAGGAAATCTATACAAGGGGTTTATTTTTCTGTACCAGAAATAGAAACCATAGGTGTAAAAATAGATAATGCATGAAAACTTTACAATTTATATGTATGTGTAAACAATTCTCTATGAAATGTATTTGTGATGATTAAGCATGTAAATTTGAATTGCAAGCACAGACTGCAGTTGTGCTCACCTAATCATCCATTATATACACAGTTTACTGATTTGCACGCTCAGTATTTGATAGGATCAAATATTATCTGGATGTCACTTAAATGTCCATGTTTTGTAAGTTTAGAGTTGTTCAAAATAAAAAGGTTCACTTCTCTCAAGGGCATACCACTTTACTGTGCTCTGCCTACATTTTAACACAACCAAGTGCCCACAGCTTTTTTTCAAATTTCTTTTGCCTTTAATTCTGTAGAGCTAAATCTGTTACTTTGTGATTTACTAAAAAGAAAATTTATTTTAATAATGGCTGTGCTGATCATATTAAGCCATTATATCTCTACTTGTTCCACATGCTATGGAACTATATTTTAAATTTTTTTTTTTTTTTTTTTTTTTGGTGATAGCTTGATTTGTAGAATTTTATCTCTCTGTAGTGGGGCATTTGAAACTTTGACGAATAGTTTTATGTTAATGATTAGATTTGACATTTATTCTCCTTGCCCACATTTCATCATCAGATATTTATTTTAGTATGTGTTATCTTTGATTCTGAGGTCCCATAGGGTTGAGTGCATGGTTCTTGGCAGAAAATTTTGGTCGAAGAGATGTGCAGGAATGGACTTATGATTAGTTGTAAGGATAAAAAGAAAAAATTTGGAAATGGGTGTAAATCACAGTGTTCTCTTTAGAGATTTGTACAAGAAGAGTTCCCCTTTTGCTGCACCAACCTGAAGTATTTCTTTGGAGTTAATTATACCTACCCCAAGCAGATGTTGACAGCATAGCGGTCAAGAGCTCAGTCCTTAGAGTTCAGATATGGTAATCATCAGCTAGATTTCATAATCTGTATAAACTTAGGGTTTTTAATTGAAAGAAATGTTAATCTCCTGATGGGTGTATAATGTTGATGGTGCAATGCGTGTGAAGCACTTGGAGGTAGCAAACACATACTTGTTATCTTGGGAGTTGCCATTTCTTTCTTATATGTCAGTGCTTCATCAAAATTTTCGTGGCTTAGCCAAATGGTACCTTTTAAGTCAGAGGCAAACCTATTATGATTCTCTTTTCACAGCTTTTAAAAAGTTTCAAAAATTCTTAGAATATTTGCTTTGAGAATATTCAAGCATACACATACATGAAAAACAAGTAATACTACTGGGGAACTTTGGTCCTGCACTAATGGTCCATTCTCATAAGAATATTTACCAGGTGCTTTTCATGAAATACATATTTTAAATCTGACAGTAATCTGCAAAGTGATGTTACTATTATTTGTATTTTATTGTTGAGAAAATTAAGACTTATTCTGGTTAAATATCTTTCCCAAAGTCAGAGAAGTAAAAAATTGTGCATTCTAGGATATATCATTGTACAAAGACTAGAACTTTTTGTGTTTGTTACATGAAGTTGCTTTTTTAGGGTCATTAAAGAAAAAATCACAACCATTTTTGAATTAAAAAAATACCAGGAATGACAACTATGTACTCCCAGCTTCTGACAACAACTCTAGGTTAAGCATATTTATTGATCCAAAATATTATGCTATGCAAGTCAAATGAAGTACATGTGAAAACAATCCTTCATCAATTTTGAGAATATAAACATTCCTCTGAAGGGGAAAAAAAAGTCTACATTTTTCAATTTAACTACATCCCTTAAGGAATTTTCTCCCTTAGTTTCTTTTTCTCACTCACTGAAATGTTACTAGGTTGAATATCACTCAAATAAATAAATAAGCCTATTTCTTTCCATTAACTTGCCAACGTGTAAAAAGACTAGGAGATTGATTTACTTTCAGGAATCAATTCAGAGGTAATTCTTTTAGATCTAGTGCAACTTTTGATTCTTCTAGTCTCTCTAACTATCAAGCCAATAATATCTGTTTTGTTTTTCTGGCCTTGAAATTCCTTTGCAGTGAGCTTCAGTGACTGAACTAGATATATCTCTACTATTTGTTTGTTTTAGCAAAAAATATTATTGATGAAAAGGAAAAGTAGAAGATATAATAACAAGAAATTGTTCAATTTTCATTAGTTTCTGCTCTGTATGACATGTAGAAAAATGGAGAAAATACAGAAAAGTCAATAGTAGAGTCTTTAAAGGTAAGTTTGGTTATCAAAAAAACAACAGTGGGGTCACTTGGGTGGCTCAGGCAGATAAGAATAAGCATCTGCCTTTGGCTCAGGTCATGATCCCAGAGTCTTGGGGTTAGAGCCCCACATCCGGCTCCCTGGAGCCTGCTTCTCCCTCTATCTTTCTCTCAAATAAATAAATCTTAAAAAAAATCTTGAAAGAGAATAGTGATTATATATGAAATCAGAAGTATATATGGGAAGAGAGAGTGAGGAAGAGAGAGCAAGATATTAAGATTGAGCGAGAGAGATAGGGAAAAGGAAGGAGAGAAAATTCAAAATAAAGAACTATGTCCTAGAAGCTGGACTTATTTGTCAAAGAGCCCCTACCTTTATTATTTATGCATATGTTGGAACACTGTAGCAAAAACCACGCATGCTTGTGGAAGGACTACTTCAGCAATATAATGTCATATAGCTGTTTCATTTGATGTGTAAGTTAAGAAAAAATCTTATCTATCAGAGTAATCTTTTTGTAGCTATACCACAGATGTTATAAGACTCACTCAAAAGATGGCATCTTTTAAAATTTGAAAACGTCAACTCTGCCAATTTACTCATTACTATTAACAAGATAAAATCATAGCAATATCTAACTCAGCAGGCATTTATTTATTGTTGCTGCTAAAAATGTCTGGCACTACAGAAAAAATAGGGCTTGTGAAAATAATAATACAAATGACAGCAACTCACAGGGAACCTACTATGTACCAGGATTTTATAAATGGTGTCCCTAAATACAATAGCTCTGCAGTGAAGAAGTTATTTTACAGACAAAGAAATGGAGGCTTAGAGAATTTAAGCCTTTTTTGTTTATTTGTTTTTACAATTATATAGGAATATAATCCTAAGTCCCAAGTGAGGGCTTGAGGTCTTACCTGTCTAGCTGAACAGACTTTGCTTCATGGCTCTCTATGCTGAGCTGTTGTACCTAAAAATATAATGCTGTGTATATGTAAAATTATATATGTAAAAAAATCATACATATACAAAAATCTCATATATATAACCATATTCATATCTGTATCTAAACAGACATCCACCTATACCTACCTCTATCAATTTCTGTTATCTTTGTATCTATATTTCTCTCTCTCTCTCTCTCTTGCTCTCTCTTCATCTGGGAACTAATGATATATTAATATACAAAATAACTTAAAGATATATTAGAGTGTGATATGAGCAAGTAAAGTATACTCTGAACTGAGTAAAATGTGGAAAATTTTCAAGAAGGAAAATGAGAGAGGTCGTTGTTTGCATTCACCAGAAAAAAAAAAAAGTGTTACTTCACACTTAGTCTTATTGGGAAAATGGGGCCAATTGTGAATAGGAGAGGGAAAGAAAGAACAGAACTTTTTTTTTTTTAAGATTTTATTTATTTATTTGACAGAGAGAGACATAGCGAGAGAGGGAACACAAGCAGGGGGAGTGGGAGAGGGAGAAACAGGCTCCCCACAGAGCAGGAACCATGATGCGGGGGCTCTATCCCAGGACCCCTGAGATCATGACCTCAGCCGAAAGCAGATACTTGTTAACTGAACCACCCAGGTGCCCCAGAACATGTTTTTATTGAATACTTAGTATGTTCTAAGTACGGGAAAGACAGCCTGTTTTGTATACTGCATGTAATTACCTTGTTATCGTCACATTACAAATAAGGACAGTTCTACTTAAAAGAGATGAAGCAACTAACCCATAACACAGTTGAGAACTTGGGCCAAAGTCTGTGGGGGAAGCAAATGCTGTGTGTTTTTCCTATTACCGTGAGATCAACAAAATTATATTAAGTGAAAGTTGACCTGGAAGCAATATTTAGATAAATTGGAAGGGGGAAGAGACTGAGAATGAGAGGATTTTTTGAGAGTTTAATAAAGTAAATTCAGAGCCGAAAAGAAGAAACCTTAACTAAGGTGATACTACGGTTAGACAAAAGAATAATGTGATTTTATTTCTTCTGAGTGGAAGTGATGCTTAAGTCTCTTAAATGCTTTTAGTTTTCAGAAGTTCAAAAGTCACTTCAGGTCTTTCATTGATTCATTGATTTGATAAGAGAAAGTTCATCTAAATTCATCTTTGGAAGTACTTACAAGTGCATGTAGACTATTATATAATTTAAGAGTTCAGAAATGAGCAAATGCGGGTGTGCAGAATTTGCTGGGTGTGTAACAGATCAGGCTGATAAAATAGAATGGAACTCATTGAGATTAGGTTAAGCATTTCTCACTGCGCTGAGTTATGGTGCAGGTGGAGGGGGAAGATCCTAGTATTTTTAAACAAGTTCACATGTACTGATTCAGTGGAATTTTTCTGAGTGGTCTTCAGAGTGCTCAAAAATGAGATTGCTGAGCAATTTACAGTGATTTTATTGTTAAAGAATTATGGAGACAAGGATTCGGCAAACTGGAGATAAGCAAATATCATACAGAGTTTTGAAAAAGGGAAGAAATACTTTGCACACTATAGAGTGACCATCTTCATTGATCTCTGGCAAGACCAGAATGAACTAGAGGAAGGTGGTTTCACACTTTTGTTAGAGGAAAAGGTGGTTATTAGGACCCAGTGTAGACTCAGTAAGATCAAAGCATGTGAGAAGAATGCATTTCCTTTTTGAATGAAATTAATTTTCTGCTGCAACAGACCAACATGGTGACGTTTCTCTAGGCATGTCATCCATCTAGTTGCACGATTATTTTACATCTGCCCTGTCTAGAGATCTGCAACATCCCATCTGCATTTCTCACTCTTACTTGAGGACCTTAATTCTTTTTTCACTGAGAAAATGAAAGATACCAGAGGAAACTTCTGTGAGCTTCTTCTGCCAGAATGCCACCTCTTCCTGCATTTGTGTCCACACAGTCTGCCTTTCCCCAGCTCCTAGCGATGAACTGTCCTGCTCCAATGTAAAATTCCCCTTCTCCCCTTGGCTCTGCATCCTATTCCCTCTTGCTGATTCATGGCCAGCACACCAGCAATTGGTCCTTCTTGCTCTGATGATACAAACTTCTTTTCTCTTGGATCATACTCACCAACACACAGACATGTTACAGTAGTTCCCATGTTAAAAGACAAATGAAACCAAACACCAACCAAATAAAACCTTCTTTTGTCTACGAATCTACTTCCAATGCTTATTTCATTTATTCCTTTTGGACTAAACCTCCTTGAAAGAGTTGCTCGTATTTTGTTTCTAATTCTCTTCTTCCTGTTTTCTCTTGAACCCACTTTTTTCACGTTTTGGTAGCTGTATTCCAGTGGAGCTGCTCTTATTAGTATTATCAATACTGACGCCCAGAGGCTTTTACTTAATTAGTTTGGGATGGGGCCTGGGACTTGTTATATTTTTATAAGCTGTCCAATTGATTACGGATTGTAGCTGGGACTGAGAACTGGCCCAGACCTTCCAAGCAGGGACAAAATCCCTTAACATGCTCACTCCATCATATTGCTGGCTGCCTCACAGGGTTTGCCTTAGACATCCAGTCGGTTTCTCTCTTTGGCTGTTTTGTAGATAAAATAGGGTGTTTATTTTGAATTATTCTTTGTAAGGGTTACCGCAGAGTGCCCTTAAATAGAAAGCTTGCAATGCATTTTAAAATAAGATTATGATTTACAAAAAATTGATTCATTCCCGAATTTTATGAAACATAGCTATTGCATTAGGCCAGGTACATATTTATTTCTCAGTCTTTTGCAGATGCTTGTATGCCTTTATAAACTAATAATCAGAAGAAATATGGGACATAAGTAAATCATTATAATGGTAATATAAAACTTTATTTTGTTTTGTGTGAAACATCTTCTCTCAAGCAATTTAAAGTATTTTACATCTTTGTAGGACAATACTTGACATGTTGTATTTTTGAATTGAAATATTTTCCCAGACTACTAAAAATTCATAGATGCCCCTAAGCTCAGGGTTCTTTTGTATGTGTGCACAAAAACCTTTGAGGAGTTAAGTGTTATGTATTGAAAATGTAATAGTGGGCAAATTTTCTATCAATCAATCTCTAGGTCTGCCATCTACTTCTACGGTGCTTATCATCCTATCATCCATTTTCTACATATTTTCTCAAGATATACAGTTTGTGATTTTTTCCGTATTTATGGCACATAATCATTTTTGATGTTTATTTATTCTTATTTCTCTTTTGAGAAAGATCTGGATAACAGCAGTGCACAGTAATGGAAAGAATGAGACAAATAGTTGACTTTTCAACATTCCATAAAATCTTTGAAGATCAAATCAGCAGTTCAATAATCTGAGAATTTTTACAGGCAATCTAGTATTAGACTGAGTTTCCAGTCTGAGCTTGGCCACTAATTAGCCGCGTGACCTTAGAGGAGCCTCTAACTGTTCCAGGCTTCAATTTCTTCAACTCTTAAAGGAGTTTAACTTTTAGGTTACTTCAAAATGCTTGGGATTGTATAAAGCTTTTTATAGGTATACCTGGGAAAAAATAATCTTTAATTTAATAAAGATTTTATTGTTTAATAAAAGAATGGGAATAAGGTTATATTAGCTGTGAATAAGCCCCGTTTTAGTGAGTGCTAAAATAAATGAATTTGGTAGTTTTTCTTTATGAAAATTGTCAGAGAAATTAGATCTGTCTTTGAGCACAAACACTAGAGTCAGAAGAACAGTAAACGTAATTTCAATTTCATTCATCTTTTTTCAGAGACTGGAGTCAAACTTGGAACTTTTCCAAAGACCCAAGTAAACAGAGAGGAAATTTTGGAAGATTGAATCAGAGCCAGAATAAACCAGGATTTCTGTTTAGGGTGGATATTACAAAAGGATCTGAAAAAAAATGATTCAGGGAGATACATTTAGATCTGGAACCAGGCAAAGTTGTTTGAATTAAAATTTTTAGAATTAGAAAATTAACTTGTACAATATTAATCTATGTGAGAGACTACTGAGGACATACAGAAAGGGCATTTGACTAATAACATCTTTATCCTTCTTAGTATCAATACTAGGATGATGATAGAGATATCTTCTTAGTATCAATTAAGTGGTGGGGGGGAATCACATCAACTCCATGTAATTGTTAATATAGTAAAATAAAATTTGTATTTAAAAAAATATATAGTTTGGTTTTGTCCTTAAGAATAAATGAAATAGAAACAATTTTACTTCTTAATATAATTTTAAAGAAAAAAAAAGTAAGTTGTAGCAAAGGCACTCAGAACTATTTAAAGGAAATAGTGATCAATAGGGTCAAAATTAAATTAAGTCTTGATGTCTGATGTTTAATTGGCACAACAGAAAAAAAAGTAGATTGGTGAGATTATCCAGGCCATGGCAGAGTTCTGAAGGAGCCATCCTTTACTCCTACAGTGAAAAGAGATCCTAATTACCCAGGTTGATTTTATTACTTGTTTCTGATCAGATTTGCTTAGAGTCATTTCATGTTCAGAGCATGTTTTCTGTCTTGTAAAGTCTGGTCAATTGAATAGCAATCTCAATTTTACATTAAGAATTGAGTTGTTACCAATTTTGGAGAATTATAGACTGGTGGGATACTATATTTGAATGAGATCTCAGCTGGTATGTAATCTGAATTTTTTAAAAAAAGATTTTATTTATTAATTTGACACACAGAGAGAGTGAGAGAGCACAAGCATGGGGAGTGGCACAGGGAGAGGGAGAAGCAGGCTCCCCCTGAGAGGGAACCGGATGTGACACGGGCCAGATCCTGGGATTCCGAGATCATGACCTGAGCCAAAGCAGATGCTTAACCAGCTGAGCCACCCAGGTGCCCCTGTAATCTGATTTAATAAGAATTAGAAAATTCTCTTGACTTTTAGGAAAATGATAGAAAATCTTGGATAAAACAAGAACCGAAACAGCAGCAGTAAACACTTCTCATTTTAATGCCTCAGTATTTTAGGGATGTTCTGCAAAAACTCTTATACTAGTGAATAGCACAATATGCTTTGAATTCTGGAGTTACTAGAAAATAACTTTTAAATCTGTCTTCTATTCACCTAGCTGGGGAGACACTAATCATATAAATTGAAGTAGATGAAAATTATTTTAAGATATTGGAATTGTCACTTTTTAAACATTTATTTGAAATTTTAAGGTTTGAGCTAGATTTTATAGTTATGTATAATAATTTTGATAATGTATGTCACCAAAGTTACTTTTAGTGAGATGTCACCTATTTTATAGAACCAAATGTGAACCTCATTTATTTGTTCAGTAAATATTTACTGAGTGCCTACTCTGGGGAAGTGCCTTATTAAATGATGAGTAATTTTCTACTCTTTCCAGTCTTTACTTAGTATGAAACTTATATTTTATTCTTCATTACTTTCCACTAAATGTGTTTTTGGTTTTATGCTGACATCAAAAAATATATGCTATAGGAGGTTTTTTCAAGATACATTCTCATTTTCTAACTTTGAGCAATATATTGAATTATAAGTTTTGTTTGGGCTTCTCCAGAATTCTGTTAGACTCACCTGTTCCATTGATCTCATGCAGCATTGCTCATATGGAAACAGAAATATGAGGCTTTGCAAGCGTCACCTGGAAGCTTGACTAACCCCGAATTCCTTCTTGCATAATAATGTTAGAGTTCAATATCTTGACTTTTGTATGCATATCCATTAGGAATGAAAATTAAATAAAATGGGAGTAAAAAATACTTGGAGAAAACAATGTTCATGAATTTGTTTGCCTTATATATATTATATCTGTATAATTGGCAGCGTTGATGTCTTAAAATTTTGCAGCTAGAGATTAAGGACTCATAAAGACACAAAATTTCCCTGGCTGGACATTGTGGCAAATCCAACCCAGTATTTGGTCTCTTTTAGTACTAAGATTGTAAGTTAAAGGTGCTTAAAAACTTCAATAGTACTGAGATTTGTAGTAAAACAGATGTGGGTTTGAATTCTGGTTTTACTACTTACCAGCTATGTAATCTTAGGTAAGTTATTTCATTTCTGTAACCCACAGAAAAGATTGGTAAGATGGATGTGATATTTCTACCCCATGTAGTTATTGAAGACTCAATAATTAAATAATGCCCGAATCAATAATATCATAATATCTGAATCAATAATTACAAAAATATTTGAATCAATAATAACCAAAACCAAAGTGTTTATCACACTGTTTAATCTGTAGCTTTAAAATTTATTGATGAAATTCAATCTTTGTTGGTATGTATTCATATATGTCATCATTAAAACTTTTTTGGCACCTTTTATATACCAGGGTCCCTGCTATATATCAGAAGTATAAGGTTAATTAGTGTCTGTTGTGGGGGAGAAGAGATTGGTAGTTACGATTAAAAGTACACACACACACAAATCATACTGAATTTCATTGCATGCATAGAATTCCGCTTATGGGATGGAAAGCACTTTCACCTGTTTTCTCTTTCTTTTAAACACCTTTCTCAGTAAAGCCATGCACATCTTTGTTTTATACTATGTTATGTACAAAGACAAGATAACAAAAAAATTAAAAGCAGAGATCTCAAATTAGACTCCCTGGATTTCTATTCTGGCTTTATCACTTATTAGCTGTATGACCTCAAGCTGTTTATCTTTCTTTGTCTCCGTTTCCTCAACTGAAAAAGCAGGGCAGTAATACTACCTGTTTCTTAGGATTGTTGTTAGATCTAAATGTTAAAAAATATATAAAATTCTCAGAGCAGTTCTTGGCTCATTGTGAGCACTCAAGAAGTGTTGGTTATTCTTAACATTATGCATCACATGCTATTTAAATATAGTTAAAGATGTGTGTGTGTGTGTGTGTGTGTGTGTGTGTGTGTGTGTTAGGGCTTAGAACTGTGAAATATTATATTAGGTAAAATAATACCAGTATTCTGTATTCCACACATTTATCTTTACCAGTTTTAATAATATATCCAATAACTATCTATGTTCAGTAATATTACATTTAGACATAGGGATAATAGTGTCAGGTATAAATGGCGCAATTAAAAACGCTACAGAAGCTAAGTTGCTCAGAAAGTTGCAGTACAAATGTTCTTTCCTAAAGCCTTGCAAATACACGGTGAAAAAGAATGGGGCATCTTCTTTTATTCCCTGGTGGGAATCTATCCACATCAGAAACACTACATAAATCTGCACATGGATAATCTCTGCTGGGACTCTCTCCCTCATCACACAGGCCTTCTAGAGAAGGAAATTGGTGGATATTGATTTCATTTTGAAAGGAATCAGCCATTATAAGACTAAGTTAAAAGGAGAAGCAGGTCATATGATTTAGAGATATTTTGAATATATCTAGTTTAAAGGTACTATAATTGAAACACATTGGAGTTGCTTACAGATTACTGTGAAATGAAATTTCTCTTACATCCAAGAAGTGTTTCAAAATGACATTTATTCAGTTTATTCCAGGACTATGAAATACATTCATTGATTCACTGAACATTACTTAGTAGGTACTCATGAAAATTCAGCACTTTACTGGGCACTGAGATACAAACCTGACCTCAAATGGTTGGTTGTCTAATAGTGGAGAAAACGGAAAGAAAAGAACTTTTTAATAGAGGGTACTATGTTAGATTTATATAGAAGAATTGAGAGGACAAAAGAATGGTTTCTAATTAAGACCAGGGGAGACATCACCAAAAGCTTCGGCGAGTGGAATCTTTTAAGTGCCGGCCTAAGCTGATGCATATATATATATATATATATATATATTAGGCAATGTGGTATGCCTGAGTGGTGGGGGAAGACCAGCATATTCTATTCAAAGGGAAGAGCTTGTGTAAAAGGACAAAGGTGTGAAAAAGCATGAACTTTTTAGGGAACACAGGTGTTCCTGTGGATGGGGCACAAGAATTGATGAGCTTGTGGAGATATTTCCCATGTCCTCTTATAAGCAGGTAGAAACTGGGTGCTGGGTGACACTGGGGGACAGTGTCAGGGGAGCCTGGATCAGGAACTGTGGCTGGAATGCCCCCTGCTCATGGGCCACAGTGTGCAGCAGAGCATGAGGGGTGATTAAAGAGACTATACTTTGGAGAGATTGAGAAATTTAGAGTGTGAAGATCTGACATCTAAGGAAGCAGTCAGGCAGTATTCAGGATGGAGGCAGAGACTGAGGGAAAACAGGGACTTACATGAGAGCAAAGGCTCAAAGCTGCAACCTGGGTGTGATGTGGAGCTTGGAGGAATTTCCTGAGCAGCCGGAACATAGCTGCAGCAGATTTTTATAGGGCACTTGCAGCCTCCTGAATTGGTGAGGAGGGAGCTGTTAAGGGCACTGATCTGGCTCAGGCAGAGGGCCTTGAACTAAACGGACGAGTTTGAACTGTATCCTGAAAGCTTTGGGGAATCATTGTGGGGGTTTAAGCAGGGCAATGGCATGATTGGATTTGCATTTTAAGAAGATCTTGTTGGCTGCTGTGTATGGATAGATGGAAAGTTTGTGAGTCTGAAGGTGTAGAAATCAGGGAAGAGGATTTTTACTCAAGAGAGATGGTAAAAGTCTGGTCCAAGGTGCTACAATGGAAATGAGCTATGGAGGAGACATTCTGGGGACACCTGGAAGGTGGAGAAAAAAGACTGGTTCAGAGGAAGAGGAGAAGATCAGAGTCTAGGAATCTAATGTTTCTGCATTGGATACTTGGCATAGAATTGGGTACCTGCCATTCTCCGCAGCAGGGATCCCCCAGAGGAATTACAAAGCTGATTTCACAGATGGAGGTATTGAGTTTGAGGGTCTTCTGAAAAGCTAGATGGCGGATAATCTAAAAGGAGTGATGTATAGGTCTAAAACTTAAATAAAAGATCTGGGCTCAGGATAGGGGTTTGGAGTCATTAAGATTTAAGGGGTGGCTGAAACTGATGGATTTGAATGAAGAATGGGGAGTAGAAAAGGAGAAAGCTCTGGTAGATACTGACATTTAGGAGAAACAGGAAGAAAGGGTTTATGAAATTGAGAAATAATGGCCAGAAAGGGAGAAGGGAAATGAAGAGACAAAGATGATATGAAAACTATAGGAGGAAATAGTTTCAAGACCAAGAAGAGGGTACAGAACAGTCAGTGTGATGAGTAAATTCTACTGTGAATGTAAAGGGTAAGACAACGAGTGCCAGATACTCACTTTGCCAGATACTTTACATATGGTAGCTCATTTAAGCCTCAAACCTATGGGTCATATGATTTTGTCTCCATGTTACAGATTAGGCTGCTAACACACAAAGAGTTTAAGTCATTGGACCCACATGATAAAACAAAACAAATATTCATATCCACACAGTTTGATTCCCTAGTTCAGATACATAAGAACCAGCTTTGACAGTGCTGAAGAATTACAAAACCAAAATATAAAGCTGAATTGCAGTGAGATGAGGAAGTATAGGGGAAATCAGGAAGTAGAAATAATGAATAAATACCTTTCTCAAGGAATTTTCATAAAGTAAATTGGAGAGGTCCTCGCTAGAGGCGAGATGAGGCTGTAGGAAGATTTTTTTAAAATATTTTTTTAAAGATTTTATTTATGACAGAGAGATAGTGAGAGAGGAAGCACAAGCATGGGAAAGCTGGAGAGGAAGAAGCAGGCTTCCTGCTGATCAGGGAGTCCAATATGGGGCTCCATCCCAGGATGCTGGGATCATGACCTGAGTCAAAGGCAGACGCTTAACGACCGAGACACCTAGGCGCACCCCTCCCTTTTTTAAATTGGAAAGATTTGAAGTTATTTATGCATTGAGTTACTTGAGGTGTATGTAAATGTGGAAAACAATGAAGTGAGTCCTTGAAGGCATCAAAAGGGATTAGAGTCAAGAATATAGGTACAGACATTAGTAGTGAACAAATATTGAATACATAGTACATACTTGTCCCTAATAGGTGTTGGATTTATAAAGATTTGTTATGTATATGTATGTTATACACACACACACACACACACACACACACAAATATATATATATACACACACACACAAATATGTGTGTGTAAAATATGTGTGACTATATTTCTATACACACATCCACCCACCCACCCATATGTATATACATGCAAACACCTATTTGGTAATTTGCTGTCAAAGAGCTCCAAGTTCAGTTGTAGGCAGACAGTTTTAACGGTGCATTTTGACATCATGTGCTGTTATGAAAGGGGCTGCTGATAGACTGACTTCAAGAGGATGGGATCCAGAAATTTAGGAGCAGAAGCTCATGTTCTACCACCTTAGCTCAAGGTTTTATGCTCCATTCACACTGACCTCCTTTTAATTCCTGAGTAGGCCAAGCTCTTTCTAGTCCCAAGGATTTGCATACCTGGTCCCTTCTCTTCAGGTTCCAGTTGGAATGTCACTTCTACTGGGAGTCCTTCCCTCAACATGTATCTGCATTCATACTTCACCATACTTTATTTTCTCTCACATCACCCCATTTACTTCATGGCCATTTTCACAGTTTATAACAGATCATTCCCGATTTACGATGGTTTGACTTCCAACTTTTTGGCTTAATGGTGGTGTGAAAGCAATACACATTCAGTAGAAACCATATATCATGTTGTGAATTTTCATCTTTTCTTGGGCTAGGCAACATGTGTATGATCCTCTCTCATGATCCTGGGCAGTAGCAGTGAAACTTAGCTCACGGTCAGCCTCACTATCTTGAGTATAGATAACTGATACACTGACAACCATTCTTTACCCACACAACCATCCTGTTTTTTACTTTCAATAGAGTATTCAATAAATGACATGAGGTATTCAACACTTTATTATAAAATAGGCTTTGTGTTACCCGGTTTTGCCCAACTGTATGCAGATATTAGTGTTCTGAGCATGTTTAAGATATGCTAGACTTGAGCCATGATGGTTAGTAGGTTTAGTTTATTAAATGCATTTTTGATGTAAGGTATTTCCAACTTTAGTGGGTTTATTGAGTTTTAACCCCTTGTAAGTAATGGAAGATCTGTAATTATCTTGTTTATTTTATTTTATTTTATTTATTTTTTTTTTTTAAAGATTTTATTTATTTATTTGTCAGAGAGAGAGAGAGAGAGCGAGCGAGCACAGGCAGACAGAGTGGCAGGCAGAGGCAGAGGGAGAAGCAGGCTCCCCACAGAACAAGGAGCCCAATGCGGGACTCGATCCCAGGACACTGGGATCATGACCTGAGCTGAAGGCAGCTGCTCAACCAACTGAGCCACCCAGGCGTCCCTATCTTGTTTATTTTTACATTTGTTTATTGTCTGTCTGCTTCCAGAGGTAAGCTCCCAGAGACTGGGGGCTATCTTGTTCACCATTGTTTCTCCAGTGCCTAAAGATGAATTGGCATATAGGGGATAGTCAGTATACTTTTGAACAAATGAATGAATAAAAGAAATAATATTTGGGCAGAGTCCTTATGGGTAGCTATTAACAGTGTAGGTGAGGCAGAGCAGGTTGTTTTAAGTAAATGGGAAAGCATTGCAATGTCCTAGAAGTGTGAGCCAGGATGGTATATTTAAGTAGCAATCAGTAATTTGGTATCTTTGTAGCATCTCATGAAATGGCTTAGTGGCAGTGCAGGTGAGGATGGAAGTCATAAAGGGAGTGATTGGCCACAGAATGGGTACATTGTGACCACACAAGGGATACCTTTGTATGCCAAGTCAAATAATCTGTTGATATGGACAACCCATTGAAAAAATTTCTAATACTGTGAAAATTAGATATTAAAAATCAATTCCATATGAACTTAGCTATTAGCATTTATGCCTAAACTCTGAATAATTAGAAACTCTCCTGTTTATTAAGCTCCATATTGATGTAATTATGATCATACAATACAAATTATTGACCTAAATCCTTTATTACAAGTGAGATTTCTGTGAAAAATTAAGGTTTTCTGTTTAGTGTGTATCACATATTTTCTTGTGATCATTGCCCAGTAATTTAGCAGCCAGAGAATCAAGGGCTTTGTCATTATATGAAGACATCCATATTCATTAAAATAGTTGGGCTGATCTTTGTAGGTATGGTAATGGAAATCTGCAAACTTGTTTAACCAAAGATCAAACAACCTAATTAAATGCTAGTCATTAATAATAAAAACCTCATTTTTTACTTTTTAATTTTTTTTGGTAAGAAATGGCAAATGGTAGAAATGCAGCACAAAAAGAAAGCAAGCAACATTCGCTGAGAAAACTGTTCTTTGTTTTTTATTAATTACTAGATTAGGGAAATGACATTTACTGAGGAAAGTAACACATCATTTAATGGAATTGCCAAAGGTCTTTTGAACCTCCAGAGAATTGAAGAAATGAGCCAAATGATCAAAACTAACGCTGGGAGCTAGGACTCTAATACTTGCTAACGTTTTTGCTAATTTGATAAGTTATATGAACTCCTAAACAACAGGATGAGAGCAATGAAGGAAGTGTAATGGGGAGAAATACTCCATTTTACATCACTATTTGTTGTCCTAGTTACCTGAGGTTATTTCCATGAGATGATAGTATTGTCTTCATGGGAACATTGGTAAGATAGACATCACTAGGTATATGTGAAGAGATAATTACTATTTATCCCTTATTTTTAGTCGCTTGCTAGAATAATATGTCAGTGTAAGAAAATATAACTTTGCAATTTGCATAATTACTAACCAAAATAAAAACTACACAAGTGTTATCTTTTCAATTTTCTAGCATATTTAGTAAAAATAGTCAATTCTGGTTTTGAGGTGTATGTCCAGTTTAATTCTTTCCATTTGCTTAGAAGCATATAGCTCTTTAAAATTGGTACAATTATCCCAGTCATCTACTAAACTAAAGGCAACTTATTTTGAGCTGAAGGTTGTAGTATCTTAGCACTTGGGGTGTCTTTCCTTTATTTAGCACAGTTGATAAAACTAGACCTTCACTCCTGGCATATGTCTTTTAAAGTCACAGCGAAGTTTAAGGAAACTCCTCATTGCTCCCTGAAGACAAACCCTAATGGATAAAGATGGTGAATTTTCAGCTTCTATTCCTGGGAGAATGATCATGCTTCTATTTCAGGGTTGGCAAACTTTGGCCCACTGACTAAATATGGTCTGCTGTGTTTCTGGAAATAAAGTTTATTGGATCACAGCTACACTCCTTCATTTACATATCAATTATAGTTTTTTGCATGCTGCAGAGGTAGAATTTAGAGTTGCTACAAACACTACAGTGGACTGTAAAGCCTAAAGGTATACTTATTTGTCCCTTTACAAAAAAGTTTGCTGACCCTTGCTCTAGTGAAAGTTTCCCTAAATATTTCCATATAACAAGTGTTAAAGGGAATTTTAATGGGTGGGGTTAGTCAAAGGTCAGATTGTTAAGGAAACAGTTAGTAAAGCAAATTAAATTTTTCCTTACTGCAGGATTTCTCCTGATTAATGTACTAATACGCATTTTGACCCTTTTAGAAGGAAATGTGTTAGTATTTTCCAAAATTACTATTCCTACTACTCATACTATGTGTGAGCTTAGTGATTTGCAAAGCACACTTTGAGAAATGCTGAAATAAATGAATTTTCTTTATGATTGTCTATATCTCAATTCTCTTTACTGCTTGAGAGGACAGTCAGTTCTCACTTTTCTCCATAGTGTAGATACTATAAGAGTTATTTAACTTAATATAATGTGTACCTTACCTCTACTAGTTCAACATGATCCCAGTATAAATTATTTTCATGTGTGACCTCATTTTTAAAGGAGTATTTTTTTCATTCTTTTGAACAATTTTAAACTCAACTTGAACACAGTGTATGTTGAACAGTTATGTAACCACATGATTTTTCTCCACACTGCTGCTCTTAGAAAATATTTGAAAGCCAGCTATATAAATTAGCTGCTCTGGAAAAATTAAATGTACATCTAGCATTTTCTTCACAGTTCGACATTCTAAGTTAATAATGTATCTTTCTTTAGGTAGAAGTAATCATTTACAAAAAGGAAATGCTCGTGGACAGTGTATTCAGTAAGATAGTGTGATATTTTTCCCCTCCTAAGTGTGAGTTAATTTAGATCAATAAAAACCACTGATTGCAGATTATGTTTATGTCAGCTAAACTGATAAAAATTGGGGCTCTTGTTTGTTTCAGGTTTTTCAGTCATATAACACAAGGTTTCTCAGAGCAGAGAATATGGTATAAATGGAAGGTTTTGGTGGGTCACTTCAAATAGAGAGAGTGGTATGATCATGAAGTAGTAAAGAAGAGTAGTGGTGTGGTGGGTGTGGATTACGTGGGTAATGCAGTTTATTCCTAATGTTGTTAAACTGTTTATATTCTGTGTGCAGCATTAATAGATGACCAAGTTTGGACAACTCCCATGGGAGGATGTAGATTCTAAAATGTTTCCAAGAGTATTTCAGCAGTGTTGGTCTACATGGTTGGGAATATCATGATATTATAACCAAATTTAGAATTTAGTCTCAGACTGGTAAATGTACTTTCCCACTTCTATTCTTTGGCAAGTATTGTTCACTCTGGGGAGAGTTAATTTCCTGTATTACTGCTTTGCTATTGTTGCATTATAGCAACATAAATTATCACAAATTTAGTGGTTTAAACAACACAAATTTATTATCTTAAGTTCTGGAGGTGAGAAATCTGAAATGTATTTCACTGAGCTGAAATCACAGTGTCATCAGGGCTGCGTTCCTTCTGGACACTCTAGAGAAGAATCTGTTTTCATTCCTTTTCCAGATTCTAGAGGCTGCTTGCACTCCTTGGCTTGTGGCCTCTTTCTTCATCTTCATGCCAGCAGCGTAGCATTTTCAAGGCTTTTTTGGATTTTGGATTTTGCTGTCATCACATCTACTTTTTCTCTTACTCCCCTCATCCTCCCTCTTTCTCAGTCTCTCTTTTATAACGATGCTTGTAGTTATATTTGGCTTACTTGGATAATAAAGGATAATCGCCTCATCCTAAAATGCTAATAACTTAAATAATTTTTGCTAAATCCCTCTTGCCACATAGGGTAACATAACTCACAAATTCTGGTGAATACCATGTGGACATGTTTGGTGGGACATTAGCCTTCCATATGTAGCAAAATGGAATGTATTCTTCAGTTTAGACATTACCCCTACCACCCAGAATGCATTGCTTCACATGACCTCTACCACACCAGACTAAGTTATATGTCCCCCAAATGGGCCCCACTAATAAAACCTCATATTTACTTATGCTATATTATTCATGCCTGTTCCCAACCATTTCTTCTTGTAGACTGCAAGTTTGTTTACTTTCATATCTGCAATACTGGATACAATGATGAGAGGATCATGGATACTCAGTAACTACATGATGTCTTCCAGGCATGTTTTGACCTAGGCTGCAACTGTTTAATTTACTTCATACAATTGCTTTTACTTGGAGTCTCCAATTATTTGCTCAGTTCTGTGGTTCAGTCTGATTTACTTGCCTTCTGAGCAGCCAGCATTCGACTCTTCCATGTCATCATTTTTTTCCTATTCTTTTTATATGTCTTTGACCATTCCTGTTACTCCTTTTCAAGGAAAACTCTTCCTTCACTTACTGCTTAACTGTAACTGTTTTACATGGTTTTATCTGTAAATCTTGTCTTTCTCTTCTTTGCATTCCTGGATTCTTAACCAAAACCCATGATATTACTACCTGTTTTTTTGGTAACTATGTTAATCTATTCAACTCCTACCCTGAGCCACATGTCCGACCTTCTAACCATCTCTTCCTGAAGTGCCACAGAACTTTATACTCTTTACAACTTGCACACCTCAAGCATCAATCATTTTTTCTATCCAATCTATACACCCAATTCTGTACACCCTCCTCAACTTTCCTCTCTGGATTAATGAAGTTGAGACCCATTCTCTTCCCACTTCTGCTGCCACAGTTCAGGTTTTTAGCATTTATTTTTATTTTTTTTGGATAGGACTATAGCATTGATAACTTAAACTACTAGAGTCTATCCTTCCTCTGTCTTTAGGGTAATCATTCCAAAACATAATCATTCTATCCAAAACAGAGCATTTCAGTGGCTCACCAGTATTTGTAGATAAAGTCCAGTATCTTTGCCACATTATACAAAGTTCTTTGTGATCAATGAATGATGTTTCCAAGACTTGTGCAGAGTTATTACCTGTGTGGCTGTGGGCAGTGGTCCTGACAAATGTTTAAGCTCTGGAAAGAGATTTCTTGGATATAAATCCTGGATCCATTACTTATGAACTCTCTGACCTTTGATAAGTTACTTTGTTTTCATCTTCCTTATTGTCCTTATATATAAAATGGGGAAGATAATAATACTTGCCTCAAAGAAATTAAATAGAGATTAAATCTTAAAATTTATAGAAGTTCTTTAAAAAGCGTTTGGCACAACATAATTACTCAAGTAAATTCTGCATACTATTAATATTATTAGTTAATTAATTCATATTAGCTTTATGTGCTCATGAAACTTTGTATCTTTTATGTTTATTCTATATTTACCGTGGTAAGCACCTGGAGGGTAGTATAGGCTAGTGCTACAGAGCACATGTTTGGACATTAGAAAGATCTGGATTCATACCTTTACCTCTGACACTTAATATCTCATGTTTGAAATCATGAGAATATTATCTCTTAATTAGAGCTGTGTGAGAATTAAATTTGAGAATATATATATATATATATATATAATTATTATAGTATTTAATGAATATAACAAATACCCCAAATAGTATCTGTTATTATTTCTGTATCAATAATGATTTGCATATATAAAATATTTAGTGATTGGTAAGTAGTTTGCCAAGTTCTAATTTGGAGAAAACTAGCTTGATTTGAGAAGATGTAAAGGGGTTGTTTCACTGTCTTTTCTTTTATTTTTCCTTGTTTTTGTCTTTGTGTCTTAATAGAAGTATTGTTCAGGACCCTTGGGATCCAATATGAGACTGTTATGAAACTCAATCAAAATAAGGTCAAGATATTAAAATATGGAGTAATCATAGACATCTTTCCATCTGCTAGTTCTAGCTTCTAGCTCCATCTTTACCTTTGAGGTACTAGTCTGATATTTTGTTCAATTTGCTCAACCTCTCCGTATCATCATTTTGATTGAAAATATAAAAATTTCGGTTTATGTAAATGAAACAAAACTTTGTTGAAAACCATAGCTTTAGTTAATTTTTTAATTAAACTAGGTCTTGTGGTTGATGGGATTTATTAATTTATTTGCATGAGTTATGTATTCATGTCTGTTTCACAAAATGGACCATAATTCCCGCGAGGCAAAGATTTGCTCTATTTGTATTATGTCCTTGGTTCCCAGTAGGGTCTCACTAATTTTTGGTGAATGAATGACTTTCAATTATGTCTTGTAACCCTTTTAACTGACCTAAATAAGGCAGAGATTTAAAATTCATCCTATGTAGGTAAATGTATCTGTATATATTGATTTGATTTTGTGATCATTTTATATGAGAGATTGGTGAACTATGGCCTATGGGCAAAATCTGGCCTGTTGCCTGTTTTGTGAGGCTTGTAAATTTAAAATTTCTTTTATGTTTTTAAATGTTTAGAAAAAAATCAAAAGAGGAGTAATATTTCATGATATGTGAAAATTGTCAGAAATGAAGATTTTAGTGCTCATGAACAGTTTTATTGGAACACAGACATGTTCATTCATTTCTGTATCATCTATGGCTGATTTTGCTCTGAGTGGCAGTTACATAGCTGCTATGCAGACTGTAAGGCCTACAAAGCCTAAAATTTTGACTGTCTGACCCCCTACAAAAATATGCCAACATCTGCTCTAAAGAAAAGAAATAAAAAGAGACACTATGGAGTTTGTCTTGTTTTTGATTTTGAAAGAATCAAGATAAATGACCACATGCATATTTTAGTCCTCTGTTTATAAATTATACTTAGATAATTTCCTGTCAATCATGGTTGTAAAGTGATAAGCTGTACAGTTTTTATCTCCCTATAAGGACATGAACCAATATTGATAAGATTCATGCATTGGTTAATATAAAATTTAGTAATTCTTATTTCAGAGCTTTGTGTTCCCACTTGCTTTCATTTATATACCCTCAAAATGACTCATATTTGTGTATGACTATGAGTCATTTTGAGGGTAAAGCATTTAAAACCTAAAGTCTAAATTCAGCTTTATAATTATTCTATGAATTTCAGAAATATTCTTTCTTTTTTATATATCTCTCTTCCCCTCTCTATATCTTAGCTCTCAAGTATTGGGCCAATAGCTATCACAATTTGAAAAAAAACAAAACAAAACAAACAACTCTGAATAATAATAATGATAGTAATAATAACAACCCTTTATATTTCAATAGTATATTGTTTTTTTTTTAAATTTTCCAAAAACTTTCACATACATCAAGAAAACCTACTGAGCTTGGTCTAAAACCTTACAAGTTAAGACACAGCATATTTCATTCTTGGAATTGGTGTGGGGTTCACCTATAACAGAGGTGAAGTCTTTAACCCTGCTGTTTGTTTTCTAGTTGATTAATTCTTATACTAATATCAAGAACTGTTGACATGAATAGATAAATAGAAAATAGAAGGCTTTTTTTAAATTTTAGTAGATGAAAACAATACCATAGGAAATTGGAATTGTGTTTTAAAAGATTTTGTAAAGAAATTCAAAAAATATATATTCATTTTCCCATTTTTTTGTGTGAAATAACTCTAGCATATTAACTAGAGTTAAATTTGTCATGATGTGTTTTGTAGTTGCAGCCATGTGCCCTTTCTCATTTATTGAGTGTTTTCCATCACCACACCTGCCATTTTTTCCCTCCCTAATAGGAAGTGTTAAACTGGGTACAGGCTAAAATTCTCTAACAAAGAGAATTCAAAGTAGTCTACTTCTCTTACAACAATCCAGACTTTGTGATCCAAAGCTGGTAAGAAGATGATGGTACCGTTACCACATATCTACACTCTCTGGGTCCCTGGTGGCCACTCCAGTTGCTATCATTTCCCAACCAGAGAGAACAAAGAGCTTGGGAGTACATGTACAATCTTTTGTCGGGGAGAAATCCTCAAACTGGAATATATCGATGCAGATATAGATATAGATATACACATACACATATACATATATGTGTATGCTCTGATCTTATTCCTTAGAACCTAGGCAAATGGCCATTCTAACAGTAGAGTATATCCTCTATAGCTGAGAGGACTGTTGGCAAGCTTAGTTCAGTCCTGTTGTCAAAAAAAGGAGAGAGTAGTTATTGATAGATAACTAATGATTTTTGTTACAGAAGTGATGCTACTATACACACACACACACACACACACCATTTCTTTTATTAAGAGAAAAACTGTGTAGACATAAATTTGCTCAGATTGACTTGGTTTTCTGTGCCATTATTTCTACAGCATTATACACAAACCACTGAATATCTCTAAACACTCTTTCTTTAAACTATTATGTGACCATTTCTTAACCTTGAACCATTATTCATGAAACTGATTTGAATAGTGAGCACCTCAGATTAGAAAGTATCCATGACTTTAGGCCAGTTATATTAAATAACCCTTACTAATAATATTTTGCTAAGTTAAATGTAAAACTTCACAGTTACTTTATATTATAAACAACCTAGTTTAGAATTTGTTTGATAGAGGGTTGAAGGTCCTATAAAGAGTTAGTGGCTGAATTCTATTGGGTTCATTATTTTCAAATGTTATTTAAAAACTGGCTTGCAATATTTAAGAATCCCAAGATACTGTATTCCCAATTAATACACATTTTAGGAAGTATTTTGGTAATTTTCAAGTATAAATTCAGTTAGTAGAACTCATTAATTTCTAAATTTTAAATGATTTGCACTGGCTATGCTTCTTTCTTGGATGAGTAGTTCCTCTAGTAAGTACCCTAATATTAGACTGTCTCTTGAATATTTAAACCGACTTATTAAAAGAAAAGGCTCGAGTGAGAAAAATCATACAATTACAAAGCCATCCTTTCCACTTACTATTAAGCTAACAATCTAAGCCCAATATTTAATGTTATTAACAATGCCCCAAGTCAAAGTTTTGTGATTAAATGAAGGATACAAAAGGACTGCCATTTTTAAAACATCACTTAATTTTTTTAGAAGAATGTAAATCAAAGACTAGAATTAAAGCCCAAGAGAAAATTTTATTTAAGCATATTTGAATTTCTTTTCAGTTCCATTTCACCCTCAATTTTTTTTTTTCTTTCCTTCTGATAAACTTTTGCCCTTTAGCCTGCTGTGAAAGGAACAATGAAGCAGGCACCAATGTTCCCTAAACTCTGTAAATGACTCTTTCTGAGTTATTATCCTTTGGCTTCTATAAGGAGCATGAAAAATCTCCTTTCTACCTCTCCCACCAGGAATCTGGTGCAAAGCATTGCACTTGATGTCTTGTAGAGCGGAAATCAAGGAACATAGGGCCCATCTGTGTATCTCTTCCATGCCGAATGGAAAACATCACCACCGTTATAAATTAATGAGAAACCTTTATCTGGCCAAGGCTCTTTTCCCACACAATGTAAATAATGTGGCAAAGATCTGAGACTTCCATGAAATGCTTGCCCCAGTCTGGCCTCTTCTAGTGTTAAAGAAGAATGGGAACCTGTTCAATTTTCAAGGACTTATTTAAGCCACGAATCTGCTTGCTGGGCTGGTGAAAACTTTGTGTTTTAAGTTTTCAGCTTTTCATCAGAAGAAGAAGAAAGGCAAAAACAGAAACAC
The DNA here is from genome assembly GCF_002288905.1 of Enhydra lutris kenyoni. Lineage (NCBI taxonomy): Eukaryota > Metazoa > Chordata > Mammalia > Carnivora > Mustelidae > Enhydra > Enhydra lutris. The sequence goes on from NW_019154093.1 coordinate 48,799,935, forward strand.
CCCCCCCCAAAATAAAATAAAAACAAAAAAATTAAAAAGGAGAAAAATCTAAAGCAACAGTTTTAATTTCAGAATTGAAGATTTGATACTGATATTTTCTCTCTCCCCCTCCTTTTTTGTTAAGAAGCCAAACTTATTTTCATATATAGTTTCTCTGCTTCTTTGTCAACTCATTAGCCTGTGAATCCAGAGTAGTTTTTTATCGAATGAATCAGGCTTCAAGTCCTAAGGACATCAGTGATTCTACAGGGTGATAAAACCCTTATCCAAACTGCATACTGCCTTCTAATTAGCTGGCACTCTCCTTAGGAAATCCAGAGTTTTGCTAGATACCATTGGTCTTAGATTCCTAATGTAGTATCTATTAGCATATGGAGTCATTCATCATTTGATAAGAAGCAGAAAGTTATGAATCTAAAACAAAAACTGGAGGAGGAATATGTATTTAACCTGCTTACTAGCAAAGGTGCATGCTTTACAGATGACATATCTGGATATCTTGTGTGAAAAATACTTTCCCACTTCATCTTGTGTCTTCCACCCACATACCTGCTTTCTCCTTTTAATTAGCCAAATTCCCATTCCTGACCTTTTCTCTTTTTTACTCTGTTTACCTACTGTGGATGCATCTTTTTTCCTCTGCTGCAGTAAATCCTTGAAACTACCTCCTAATTAACACATGGTAAATCTCCTCTATAAAAATATGTATTTGCTGAATTATACACAGGTATTTTGTTCTGTAAATCTCCAAGGTGGTGAAGGGTCTCTATTATCTGTCACTTATATGACAGTAAAGTTAATTACAATTGCCACATCACCTGTGGCATTGTTCTATCATTATTAGTTATTTATTTACATCCATGCTGTAAATTTCTGTGGATAAGCCCATGTTGTTTTTCTTTGTGGAAAGGAAGGTGCCAGTACTCTTATATTTCTCTTCCTACTTTGTACTTTTCTTATTTTTCATCTCCATCTTTCTCCAATTTCTAATTGAGATATAAATTAAAAGATTAAAAAAAGTTCTTTGGGGTCACATGGGTGGCTCAGTCAGTTGAGCATCTGCCTTCAGCTCAGGTCACGGGTCCTGGGATCAAGCCCTGTGTCCTGCTCCCTGCTTGGCAGGGAGTTTTACTCCCTGTCCCTCTGTGCTTCTCCTACCTCCACTCATGCTCTCTCTCTCTCTCTCAAATAAATAAAATCTTTAAAAAATATATCTCTTTGAATAAATCTATTAATTTATAGGCATTTCTCCCAGTGTTTTTTTTTTTCTTTCTTCCCTTCAACAGTGGCTCATGCTAAACATTGATTTACAGAAAAGCAGCTGTAACTGCATCTGTAAATGTTTTGCGCCATGATTTTGGCTCAGAAATTATAGCTTCCATAAAAGTTAATTATTAAAGTGGCAGAACTTGAAATGATGTTGCTTAATTAGTGAATGTGGTATAGACTGACTTAGTTTTCAGATACTAATATTCCTACTTGATAGAAATGCACAGACCAGTGAATATCCCCAACACTCTTTATAACAGCTTATGATGGCAGCTCTAAGAATGAATGTAACGTCATTGGAATTTCACATCATATCTTCATGATCCATAATTCTGTGGTTGCAGAAGTTTGGTTTCAGCATTATTTTTATGTGTTGTTTCCTCTAACTTCCAAGGCATGAGTAACCTGAAATTAAATGGCAAGTACCCAAGGACATGCAAACCAAAATGAAAGAGGAAGGTGATTTCCATGTAGCAAGCTCTCTAAGTGTGAAATTATATTATACAACTAGGTAGATATTTCTGTTGCTGAAGTTATTCCCTCAAAGCTAAGCTCCTCACTCAATGATAGACTTGTTTACAAATATTAACACACCTTAGAAAGTTCAGTTTAAGAGTGTTAGGGCCTGAAACAAATATCTTGTGAAACTCAAAGCATATTCTTTTTCTGCTTGAAAAACTTGTAGTGATTTATCCCATTCTTTAACTGTAATATAAAATATTGCAGTCAAGTTTTGAGCTTGGTTTACAAATCTACATTTTTAGGACAAAACATATATTTTAGCATGAAATAAATAACATTAACATTTGATAGTTAAACATCCTATTTAAGTTTTTAAAATTATTGTTAAAATTGCGTATTTTAATTAAATAAAAAGTACCAGAGGAAACCGTAGTGTAATCATAGGATATTAGCAAAAGTATGGTTTGTAAGTTTCTTCTTTGTATGAAGTAATAAAAAAATTCTAAATTTATATTCGTCTTCTCATGACATTATTTTCAAGTTAGGTTTTTTTTTTTTTTTTCTTTTGAGAGAGAGAGAGAGAGAGAGAGAGAGTGCTCAAGTTTGGGGGAGGAGCAGAGGGAGGAGGAGAGTGAGTCTCCAAAGCAGGCTTGTCACCTAGCACAGAGCCTGAAGAAGGGCTCAATCTCACAACCCTAAGGTCATGACCTGAGCTAAAATCAAGAGTTGGACGCTTAACCAATTGAGCCATCTGGGCACCCGTACCGCCCCCCCAGGCCAATTACTTCTAATTAAGACAAAAGCTAAATATGTGAAATCATTCAGAATAAGAATGTGAAATTATGCTGTAAATTTAAATGTCTCTCTTATAGGCTAATAAGTTTGCCATGATTAGGTAAAAAATGGATACCAAATATACAGTATCTATTTTTAGACTCATTTTCAAGCAAAAATCCCAAAAGTAATCATATAAATATAATTAAAATATGCATTGCCCAGAATATACTGAAGAAAATTAAAATCCATTAGTTGTTAAAGATTTGAAGTGTTGTATAGCCCTGGAAAGGAAGTTCCATAGTTGCAAATCTTTTATTTATTCCTTAAATAAAAAGGAAGTGTATACTGATAAAAAGTGCCTCCTAACGCAAATGAATAGCCAATAAAACTTATACAGACATGGGCTAAGCAAGGTTTGGTCTAATTTAACTATTATTACTCTTATTTGGATAGGAGGTTAATGGATAATAATGGCAAAAAATACTTGCAAACTTTCAAATTAATAAACTTCATTTTTAATAAAAAATAAGTCATATATTTATTTTTATAAAAATAAGTCATATACATATATATGCATATATATACACATGTATATGTATGTATATGTGTGTGTGTGTGTGTGTGTGTGTGTATACACACATACATATATATGTATATTTATAGCTGTATCTTTACGTGAGATTAACTTGTTTGCCCTGGAAGTTTGAATTAAATATTGTGTTTTCAACGTCTCATAAAATGTATTTTAATTTCTCCTTAATAAGTTTTTCTGAAAAGATGCAAAAAAACCTCTTAAATACCTTGACTGAAATAAAAAGATCTATATGTGAGAAAAGTTTATCTTTATCAAGACTGATCGATGCTTGCATGGATGGGATTTTCTTTTCATTAGTATGTGAGTGGTTTGACTAAGTTTTGGAAGGCTCTGCTAAACTCTACAAATAGTTACATAAGAATAATGAATAAGGATGTTTTGCTCAGATGCACATTTACCAAGCATCCACTGTGTACCAAACACATTATCCCCCTGCCAAGAATATATACAGTCACACTTTTACTGAATCATGGTCAAGACCAATGTTTTATGAAATCATGGCATGAAAATCAATCTTAGTCACTGAAGTTGTATTTCAACACCCTCCTGTAATAATAGGAGATACTTTTCAAATCAGATATTTTTATTGACATAATCCATATAGCATCTTTTTACTTTCAAGAATTATATTATTTGTTTCTGTTAAGATTCTTAAGCAGTAGATCTAAAAACAAAGAAATTGTTCCCCTCTATTGTCTGCAAAAGCACTAGATTTGGACTTAAGTGCTCTGAGTTAGGGATGTACAACTGCCACCTGACCCTAAGCTGACTTAGGCAAACCACTTAACCTCTAGTTCTGGGTTCCTTGTCCTTCAAGTAAAGATATGTAATTTACCTCACATGGTTATTGTGAAGATTTAATGAGAACATATATGTTAGAGCATTCTGCAAACTGTAAAGGGGCTATTTGAATGTGAAATATTTTAAGTGTCTTGGTTTGAAATTGTGAAAGATTCCCAACATTTATGGGGAAAAGTGTTGAGTTTTCTGAGATAAGGGTGTGTGGAGAAGGGAGTATGAGGTTTTGCCAGTTCTGTAACTGGAAACGAGGATTATGAGCCAAGACTTCTGCTTAAGGGGGATGACAAATGTGAAAGCAGCAACTGGCAAGAAAAAGACAAAATACAGTGATGAGATTTTATTTTATTGTTGATAGAATATCATTTTCTTGGATATTAGGTTAATTTTCTCTCTGTGTGTGCTATATACTCACAGAGCAGGTATTTATACACATTGGCTAAATTACAAGGACCTCGTTATGGACCATTACGACTTAAAGGGAACATGAGAAAGTTGGAGAGATTTCTAAGGAGAGTCATAAATACAGTTAAAGGGCTTGGGCATGAGACCTATGGGGAAAGGTTCTGGGATTATTCAGTTTGCTAGGGACAAGGCTAAATGTAGAAATGTGGGAATGTGTAATATACTAGGGATAAAAGAACATCTGTTTTTTATGTCTAAGAAAAATCTAAAAGGAAGTGGGCTTAAGCTATAGGATAACAAATTTAAATTAGCAACAAGAAAGAATTTCCTGACAGTAAGGGTTATTGGGCATACAAGGACTTGCTGAAATTGCTTTTGCGCATCTTTGAAAAAGTGTTTCCATTAAAATAGAGTGGTGTAGGTGTTGACCTTCCTGAGTGCAGAACAATGGATCAGATAATTTTTAAGATTTTTTTTTTTTTTTTGACAGAGAGAGATTGGAGGAAGCAGGCTCCCCACTTAGCAGAGAGCCCAATGCGGGGCTCGATCGCAGGACCCTGGGATCATGACCTGAGCTGAAGGCAGAGGCTTTAACCCACTGAGCCACCCAGGCACCCCAGGATCAGATAATATTTAAATACCATTTCTAATCCTCTGATTCTAAGTATTGTTACTCTGGTAAAACAAAAGAGAACTTTGGCAAAGATTGTCCAAATTAAAGAGGGTTTTTATTTGTGTAGAACAAAGAGAAAATGCATTTTGATTATAGTTATCCTATATTGTATCATTGTACATGGCTAAACTGTTGCTTGAAATATTCTAGAATGTTTAAAAAGATGTAATGGAAGACTTCTTAGAAATTCTGTGCATCTGAATTCTTTCAGTTCTGGAGTCACATGGAATAGGGCATACAAAGTGTGGGAAAGACTATTATCTATTCATCAAATGCTTATTATTTTTCCTGCACTAGACTGTATTTCCCTAACTGTTTTGATCTGACATGTAACAATATGTTTGAGTTCCTCCAGTGAATATGAATAGGGTGGATGTTATGTGTGCCATTTCTAGGCCTTTTAAGGAAGGGTATGCCCACCTTCACTCTGTTTCCTTTTCTTCCAGTTATAAGCATGATGAGGTACTAAAGGGTGGCTGAGACACAACTTGGCAGGGGCCTGGGTCTTTGAGTTACCATGTGGTGGAGGTTGGGGAGGGGGTGCTGTGTCATCTGCTAACAGGAACATCTTAGTCTTTTATGCAAGTAAGAAAGAAGTTTCCCTTCTATTTGAATCATTCTGCATTTTTTAGATTTGTTTCTTCTGCAGACTTGGATGAGACATTGAGTAGCCAGGCCCATTTTACTGTGTTTATTTCTTCTCTGATCTTGGACAAAGACTTTTCTTCTCCTTGTTTTGGATTCTCGTCCATAAAACAGTGAGAACAATGAACTCACGCTTTCATGTGTGAGTGTGTGTATTGGAATGACGAATGACATTGCCTCTTGAATTGTAGTTTTATTATTTAACCTAAAGCATGAAAAGATTTTCCTAGTAGATGAATAATATCAGAATGCACTTGTTATAATATGGAGATTTATAAACCACTGTATCTTCAAAGAAAAACAAAGGAAAAACCTTTAAAATATGGGAAGAGGGCTAAAGATTTACTACAAAGAATTGTTTGCAAATGAATTCTTTAAACTCTGTTAAAAATATTTTGCCTTTTTTACTAGAAAGATTTTTTTCAGTATGCTTAATAACAGTTATTCATAAGAAAGCTGCATTTTAGTTTCATCTGTAAGTTAGAATTTTACCTTTCATTCTTTTCTACCAGAGACCATTTCAAATAATACCTGTACAGAGAAAAGCCTTATTTGCATGATATTTAACTATGTTTCTCTAAAACTGAAATATAAACTATAGGAGATTTAGTGAATTTTCTAATTAATCTTCCTATCTATGGACACTGGAAGTCACAAATATGTAGAAATATTTGTATGCTAATTAGTGGAATATATTTCTCTTCCATGTCTTCCTCTTCAGGATTTTGAAAACTGACAATATAAATTTAATAAATATGGGTCTGTATGTAGTTCCAGATAAAGATATGGGGACTTGTTTTAAGATTTAAGTATATAATAAATCATCTCTTAACCTCTTCTGGCTGCCTAGTTCTATTTGAAATCAAATCATTCATTTGGAGGTAAAATTGTGTGTTATTAGGAGTTTGGGCTGTGGAGCTAGATTACCTGAGTTTAAATTCTGGCTCTGCCGTTCACTGACTGATGGACTTATGGAAGCATTTCACTTCACTGCTCTGTTCTCAGGTCTTTATCTTCCAATGAGGCCTTTAATGGTACTTACTTCACATAGTTTTGTGTGAAATAACACCTTAGGGCCTGGTACACAAGCAATCAAGAAACTATATTATTCAGTAAGTATTTATTGATGATCTGCTATAGTAAAAACTGTAGTACATTAAATCTTATAGGTCAGACAAAGTACTTGACACTTTAAAAGTTGTCCCAGTAAATTCTAACAACCCCTCTGTGTGGTAGATATTATTATGTTAATTGCACAGGTGAAATAACTATGTCTCTGAGAGGTTAAGTAACTTGCCCAGAGTCACACAGTTAGCAAATGGCAAAACCAGAATTTAAAACGAGTATGCTAAATTCCAAAGCAATATCCAGTGAATCACAAGGGTAGGTGCAAAGATAAAAATGATGCAGCCCAGAAGAAATCAGTTTAGTCATGGCAGAGATATTAAAAAGTATATATCTTGCTAAGTGTTAAAAATATCAATGATGTACTATAGGAAGAAACTTAGTTTTTTGTGTGTGTGTGTTTTTGTTATTTTTTCCATTGTCGTTATTACTGAGTAGTGTATTTTCCTGACATTGGTTGGTTAGAGATTGTTGCTAATAAGATAATTGTTAGGGCTAAGTCATTGACTGGTCTACTTTGTGTTCTCTGATACCATTCTATATGCCTGCCCTACCTCTGCAAATTATTTCATGAATATGTGTCTTGGGCCCAAGAAGAACAGTGAAGGTATTTGTGGGTGGAAATGAGCAAGGGTATCACTGCTATTTTAAAAGTCATTCAATATGGAAAAGTATATCAAGAGTGGAGTACTCAGATGCACATAGACTTGTCAGTTGTCACCCAGATCTGACATATCTTTGGCTGGATTTTACAATGAGACTAACGTAGATTCTAGATCAAGATGACTGTTAACAGTTCTCTGCTTACACACTCCTGGCTATGTACAAAAAACTTGATGTCATTTAATTTGATCCCTCTGCCTGCAGTTGCACTAAGATAAATTTAGTCATTTCTTTAGCTAAATTATTCACAGAGGTGAAAGTGTTAGTAACATTAGTTAGTCATAGAATTATAAAGTCAGAAAAGACCTCGGGAATTGTCTGATCCAGTGTCCTCACAGTACCAGTAAGGGAACTGAGACCTAGTAAGAGTCAACAGATTAATTTGGGTCACACAGTCTGTTGTGTACAGAGCTGGATATAAAAGTTAGATATTCTCATCATTTTGCTCACCTGCCATATCAACTTAGGCAACAAGTCCAGTTATTGATTCTGCTTATTATTTCTGATATCCAAGACCTCTTCTACATTTTCATAGTCTCTGCCCTTGTTTTAGCTACAACAGGAAAGCCAGCTGGGTGTGGGTTAGAGAGAACAGAAATGGCTAAAATTAGCAGGACTCTTTTGGTTTATAAAGTGATAGCAGTGCTAGCTTCATTTTTAGCTGGCCTTAGTGAAAGTCTGTAGCAGCCAGACTTTTCTCCATTAGATCAGAGTTGGGCTTGGTTCTAGCTCTGTTCAGGGTCTATGCTGGATCTGTTACCTCTGGAAAGATTTGATGAGAGAAACTGCTTTTCAGACAAAAGAAGGAATATGATGAGAAGCTTAAATAAAGTTTCAGGATTTAAAGCTATTAGGAAACTTAGGATCAAGTCATCTAGCTGTCTCATTTTACAGAGGGTAAAATAAAGTCCTAGATGAGTTGGGTGACTTCTGAGGCTGTAGAATATGGGCTAGAATTGGGTTCCTCATTCCTAGTGATTCCTGCATTACAATAGAGCCATAGTTGGCAAATTTGTTGAGCATATACTCTGTGCCTTGCATTATGGTAATGCATGTGTTATACACTACATAAGATAATATATATTACACCATGTAGCATTAAACTCTTAAGGCTGGCCCCACCTGACAGTGGAGTCTATATTGATGCTTAGAGTGTTTAAATTACTTTCTTAACATCATATAATTTGTAAACAAAAGAACTAGGATTCCAATATGGGTCTTGTCAAGAGCTTTGAAGGGCTATGAAGGAATTTTTTAACTTCTTTGGAAGCTGAACAAGTTAACCTTGTTTCATGGATGCTGGCAGAAGACGTAAGACTCTTGGATTAGAGACAAAGGACTTTACTATTCATATTAATAGTAGTACTCATAGTATCAGTATTTCTTTGGGCTGCATTTCCTACAGAATGGCAAGAAGAGGGCCAGGTGTAACTTGCACAGGCAGTGAGCTGCATTATAAGACAGGACGCCTGAGCTGAGGAAACTGATCTTTTATAATAGGCAGTAAGTATGGCTACCTTTTACTCTGGAGAGAAATGCTATCTCAGTCTTACAAAAATGTTTGCTATTTAATCATGTTTGAAGAGATAGTTCAGAAGAAAGTCATTCAGTACTATTGCTTGAAAGACATGCAGAAATGTGAAAGACCCATGGAGAATTATCTCCCAATATACTTTGACTATAAAACTTGTATTATCAGCCACTATACAACACTGACCCTGTGGCAAATCGGTCAGCAGGAAAACATGTTGAAATGGTTTGCTATTGGAATGGAAGCATTTCTGTAACATGAATTTGTTCCATTGGAATGACACTGGTGGTCAGGCCATTGAACCTTGGAATAAATCACACTGAGTGAGGTGGATATGGAGCCACAGGTATATTAATTGGGGCTGACTTTCTGAAATTTACCCTGTCCTTAGGTACCCCTCTCCCCCTTTACTTAGCACCTACTTGAAGGAAGCAAGGAAGGAAACAAGGAAAGAAGGGAGGGAAAGAAGACAGATTGTAAGCTCAGTTTGAAGAGAAGAGCATCTCTAGGCTTTACATTGTGTTCTGGTGTCATTGTGTGTCAGTCCTTACGGCTTGTTGCTGAGGCCACTTGGGTCTGTTCATAATATCAAAAGGGATGGGGGCCACCAAGGTAGAAAGGGCAGTTGGATCTCCTGAGTTTAAATAAATTCTGCTTACTCGCTGGTGTCCTTGGACAAGTTTCACCCCTGTCTCTGGGAGTTTCATTAGCTCTAAGATGAGGGTGACCCTTGTCAAACTCATAGGACAGTTCGTGGTCAATAATAAGCAATCAGTTAACATTAATTATTATTATTATTAAAAGTAGCAGAAGTTTGACATGGCTAAAAGTAATACTGAAAGATGCTTTTAATACCTGGAAACCCCACAAGATATATCACTTTGAGCTAAAATCAGCACACAGAGGAATTTTAATTTGACAAGGTGAATTTTTATTATTTAAAAATGTAGAAATAATATTTGTGATAATAATGTTAATGCTGCTGCCTTTGAATCCCAGACTGAAACTCAACTGCCTTCATTTATGCATTCCCCCCAAAAGGAACTCTTTTGTTAAGCCCCACTTAGTCCATCTTAAAGCACGTTTCAAAGAACAGCTTCTCATTAAGGGAAAAATGATTATTAACACCCTCATTTTGCTTCCTCTCGTGAATTATTTGCATTCAGAAATGGCATGGCATTAGTTTCAGGGTAAATGCAAATATTACAGCGGGATTTCTCACCAAGCTCTTTTTTATTATTAGCTCTTTTTATGTACTTCATTTATTATTCCATCATTTTTCAGATTGTATTAAAATGTTAGATTTCTTAAAATAATAATATTTCTTTCATTTGGTAATTGTCTCAGCCCTGTCTATGCCAGTCTACATCACAGAGTGCCCATCTATAATTTGGAATGGCTTATAATGACTGTTCGTCTTTGCTTCGGGGAGGTCCAGGCATTAGCTATCACGGTAACTGAATCCCCTCTCTCCCACTGAGAATGTGATTACTCCAGGTGAGGTTCATGGGCTTGGGAAAGAGGGCGGTAGTGTGAGAAAGGCTTCTGCTGTGAGTGCTGGCAGTGTATTTACAGTCTGGGGTTGAAGATAAATTAAGAATCCCCCCACCCCCTCAGCTTTGAGCAGTGTCCATCTCCAGTGCTTTTTAAATACAATAGCTCACACTTTTTCTTTTGATGTTGTGAAGTCATTTTGTGAGAAACCTTTGTTTGCTGCATCCAATGTCCTCCCTGTGTGGAATGAATGAATTAGGAGGCTGAGTATTAGTCCAAGGGCAGTGGTTATAGCTTGGCTGGAGTGGAATCAGGGACTCGGGTATGCTTTCCACCAGGGTCTGCCTTGATAAACTGATTATAATTATTTTGTTTTTCCCTGATCATAAAAAAAAGGTAATAGATCTGACTAATAAAACGAAACTAATAAAATCATTTGATCATTTTGATTCACCGCACTTCACTGTACAAAGCTTCCCTGTTGACTCACAAATTGTTACTGTCAAACCATTTTATATTTGTTTCTTTTGGATATGACTTAACGTCTCCTTTTCTCTCCCCTTGTTACTGTCCATCATTTCTCTTCTTCCTTTCAGGGAGCAGGGGAATGATCAATGATCAAGTCTTAAAGCAAGCTATCCAGTAATCAAACAAATGCACCTGTTCTTAAAATGGCATACTATGTGACATGTAGATATTTGTAAGGCTTTTACCATAGGTTCTGCTTCTTGGTGCATTATGAAGTACTAGATACAGTAATTAGCTTTTGTACTTTTGTTGTATGATATGCAAATTTTTACTTTGTAGAGGTTGAGATGAGAGAGTATTACCTTCATCATAACCTAGAAGTCAGTAACAGGAGCAAGTGTCCAACTCAGAATTCTGCTGGTACAGGCTTGCAGTTAGACTAGTTCTTCCACATATTTAATAATGGCTGCCTTGCACCAGTTTTATTAAAAATCCCCTAGTGGGTAGTGGGTTAGCATATACCAGCAATATTTGGCAGGAGGAAAAATGGGTATAAAACATTTCTCACAACGGCTAATGGGCTATTGGGTGGCATATATCATTCAGCCTAAAGCAGGTAATGTTAGTTTTGAGTGGTTATGATGTACCTAGCACTTTGCTAAGTACCCTACAGATTACTTCATTGATTGAAAATCAAAGATGTTTATCAGAACTGCCCGACTTTTTCAAGTCCTGGAATACTGAGACTATTACATCTGTGAGGCACACTGAGGAAAGTAGACTAGGATGCTTTCTATTAGAGCCAGTCAGCTGAAGGTTCTGGGCAGACCCATGTCCGGGCAAACCTGGAACCCTTTCACAGCACAGCAGTGTGCATATGATGGGAATTTGCATGTCACCATAACTGGTGAGATTTTTCTTTTTTAAGAGGGGGCAGCTGCTATTTGTATTCCTTTTGGAATTATTAGTTCCTATGGTTGGCCTTTTTTTCTCCTTAAAGAGAAGTTCATTTTTTTCTCTGATTCATAAAACTAATTTTAGGGTGTGGAGAGAACCAAATGACTGATTCTGGATTTTTAAACTTCCTGGGTTCATGTACTGGCACTGTTCATGTGCTATTCTCTTATTCGTAATCTGCAAGTTACTTATCCACTTTTCCCTCGAGGATCATTGGAATTGAACTACCCCTTGGATATGTTAGAAGTATTACCAGTAAACCACTAAGAACAGTGCCTGTTGCCCAGAAAGCACTCATAAATATAAACTATTTATTATATTATGAATATTAGCATTTTGTTACTTATTTACAGATTTTTTTTTTCCAGCTATCTTCTTGTCAACTTTGTGAAGTTTTGGATATATATAACTTTTGGTGATGGGTGACTTTGAAACAAATTCATAAAAGTTAAAAGTAACTTTAAAATGCTCATGTAAGGGCGCCTGGGTGGCTCAGTGGGTTAAGCCGCTGCCTTCGGCTCAGGTCATGATCTCGGGGTCCTGGGATCGAGTCCCGCATCGGGCTCTCTGCTCAGCGGAGATCCTGCTTCCCTCTCTCTCTCTCCGCCTGCCTCTCTGCCTACTTGTGATCTCTGTCAAGTGAATAAATAAAATCTTTTAAAAAAAAATGCTCATGTAAGGGCACCTGGATGGCTCAGTTGGTTAAGCATCTGCCTTCTGCTCAGGTCATGATGCCAGGGTCTTGGGATTGAGGCCCACGTTGGGCTCCCTGCTCATGGGGGAGTCTGCTAATCCTTCTGCCCCTCCCACTGCTCCTGCTCTCTCTCTCTCTCAAATAAATAAATCTTTAGAATGCTTGTTTAAACATAGGTATGTAGCTAATAGCAGTGAAAAGGTATGTTTGTAGAAAGATACAACTATTTGATGACATTCCATTTTAGTCTTGTATCTATTATCCTAATGATTTCCTACAAGGGAAGAAGCAAATAATCCATGTTACATTTACCAGTTAATTTCTTCAGGCTTTTCCCCTTATCCATGTTCTTCTTTTGGCAGTCTGGAATGGAAAAAAGCATTTTGATCTCAGAGGAACTGCAGGGCTCAGGACTATTTGACTTTGATGTCCTCACCAAAAGGACCACCTTCACTCTGAGGTACTCAGTGTCATCACTCAAAACCTTGACCAGTTGCATTAGGAACCCTAGCACACAGGGGTTATAGCAACTATTTAACTGACACCAGGCAAACCCCCAGGGGGACTGGGCCACTAGATTGAGAGATGGAACCGCTGTTGAAGGATGGTCCCTCTATCAGTGTTGCTATATGTATTATGTGAAGGACAGGCTAATACAATTCCTCATCCATAGAGAGCTGGTAAGAAAAATATACTCCAAATGGTACCAGTAAGAACCATCATTTGGTCAGAAGATAAATTACCATCACTTTTTAAACCTAAAGTAATGGTCTCTTTCTGATTTATATATTTGAAAGATAACCACTCAATTAAAAACAGACTTGACAGAATTGTCCTATTGTTTTGTAAGCCATACTATATAGGATAATTTTCCTATTTGGAGTATCTGGCATTTGACCTCTGAGGAGAAGTCCAGGTCCCTCCTCCCTACCCCAAAAAAGGAGGAACTCCACAATGAAAAGCATAGATACCTCAGATCTCTGTAAGTGGTGATCATGTTAGCTTACATTTTAGTAAAATAGTTTATTCTTTAGGGACCTCTGGAACTTAAAAAGGCTCATATCACCCCAATATCCAGTGTGTACACTTAACAACTACACCTGCCAATGAAGAAAACTGTATATGCCAAAGTTTTACATGCCAATAAAGAAAATTACCACATTGGGACAATTTTAAAATATTCTTGTAATAATTAAATCTCTTCAACCAACAAATATAGTTAATCAATGTTTGGAAGCCCAGGAAGTTGTCCATATGTTCTCAATTCTCCAGGCGATTCTGGCATTATCAATCAAACTCTAGGCCAAAGATTCCTTCAAGTCACATGGATCTGCCAGATAGGAACTGGCAAGGATCTTCTCACTTTGTCATAGCCTGGCTGAAGGCCAGTGTGAAAAGCTGTATGGATAAATATATGAGTAAATCTTCTGTCCATATCAAAATAGGGTGGCTACCATCAGTATAATTTTGGTCCCTAGGCAATGCCTGAATAGTGTGGCTATTTGACTGGTGGTGCACTAAAATACAGTCATTCCCATATTGAGAACTTAAGGGGTGTTATAATTATTGAATAACTCAATAAATACCTGTCTGGATTGATATTGGTGCTTGCTGATTTATGCACATCCAAGTTAAATGTAAACAGATCCCCAAACCACCTCTAAAAGCTTCATATGAGTAGTGCCTGCATCAACAGATTAGAAGATACACAGACACATGCCAACACCAACCAAAAAATAAGTTGAACCACATACCTAAATGGTATACAGTAGTTTGTACATTGCTTACACATTGCTGGGAAAGTGAAATTTGAGACATGAAATTTGCATATCAGAAGTGCTATTGAGGGATAAATAATCTCATGAATTCCAGTTACTCAGAGGATTTTTTTTTTAAGATTTTATTTATTTATTTGACAGAGATCATAAATAGGCAGAGAGGCAGGCACAAAGAAAGAAGGGGAAGCAGGCTCCCTGCCAAGCAGAGAACCCGACGCGGGGCTCTATCCCAGGACCCTGAGATCATGACCTTGGCCGAAGGCAGAGGCTTAACCCACTGAGCCACCCAGGCACCCCTCAGAGGATATTCTAAGGCAATAATTTCACTCTTCCTTCTTCCAAAAATAAATCTTTATATTTTGAGGAGCTAAAATGGCATCTGGGCTATAGTAGATGCTCAGTAAAATTTTTGTAAAAAGGAATGAAGGAAAGATAAATTTGGAAAGAAAGAGAGCTTCAGGTATGTGTGGTTGAGAAGATTTAAGACCTAGGAAAAATGGACAATTTGATTGAAGGTCCTGAGAAAATATATTTGTTAAACAAAATAAGGAAAAAACCATGCAAATAAGAAGAACCTTCAGGAGATGAGAGGTGGAATGCATAAAAGAAAATTCAATTTTAATTAACTGCTTTGCAGACTTTGATAATATACTTTTCAGTTTGATTGTATAAAAACTTATATTTGACAAACATAATTATGATTAATTTTAACAGATGGAAAATAACCATAGAGTACTTACCTTCTTTTTAGTTTTAATTTAAAATTAAATTGAATTATCATTCCTCTTTGGAAAGGAAGAATCTTTTTGCTTAGGATATAGGAATGATCTCAGGATCTTTAGTTCTCTCTGTCTAATGTCATGGATATAGGAAAACCTATCGGAAGGAGTCATAGAGAGTGAGAACCATGAATTTTCTCTTGTCAGATTTTACCTTTGTTGTGATGTGTAAGAGCTTTGTTCCACACTACTGGAATCATGCACTGTCAGGTGGGGGGAAGTTTGAATTCCAGAAGGATTGTGCTCAAAAGGAAGTGTGGCTAATTTTAATGCCAGGGTTGTCTTGAATGTGATGTTGAGACATTCAGCCTGGCCAGACAATAAGGACAGTGAAAGCTCTGAACTGTTTGGACTCGTAGGCTCCTTCCAATCCTTCTAAACCCCCAAAGGGACATAGTGTTTAAAAGAAAGAAAAGAAGGAAAAGAAAGAAAGAAAGAAAAAGAAAGAAAGAAAGAAAGAAAGAAAGAAAGAAGAAAAGTGGAGGGAACCACCATAACCACTTCAAAGAAATGAAAGAAGTTACAAAAACAAGCCAATGATACGGCATTCTGATTATAACCAAACAACAAAATCCTGCTCCTCAAGGTGGTTGTTTTGAAAAACAATGTATTTTATGATCTGATTTTTCACTTTCTGCTGTTTCTTAGATTAGGTTTTCAGTATCCTGTAAAGGAACTGGAGTGTAATATAGGATAAGTCATTCCCCACCCACAAAAGCTTGTGACTTGCTTGAATTAAGAGAGCTTGGTCTTTGGATGCAGACCTAAATCTAAATTCTAGTTTTGTTTTTTACCAACGATGTGACTTTAGGCAAAGTTACTTAACCTTTTAGAGTCTCGCTTTCCTTTTCTATAAGATGGAGATTATAGGATCTATCAAACAGGATTATTGAGAGGATTATAAAATCACCTCGCACTAGCACCTGCAAAATCTTGGGTTCCCTTCCAATAAAGAAAGTGGGGAGTAAGAAGAATCTACTTTTTGAGAGAAAGAACAGATTACTTCAAGTTTCTATGCATTTTTATAGTTTCAGAAATTAGTGAAGCTCGATAATAAGCTAAATTCAAAAATGTAGCCAAAGGATAGAATCTTGATATTGTACAAATATTTATCTAAAAGAATCTTGTCATTTTGTTCATAATGGAGAAAATTAGAAATGATTATGGCAAATCCATTTGATGTAATACTAAGCTGCCATTAAAAATATCTCATATCTGGATACTTAAAATTCTGGGATTATTTATATTGTTTCACTGAAAACAAAAAGACTAATTTCATCACTAGAGGTGTCCAGTTTTAAAATGGAAAATAATATATGCATTAATAACACAGAAGTGATCCATCTGCATGTTAAAAGTTATTATGTTTTGGGGGTGTCTTATGTGTGACTTTATTTATTAATTTTTTTTGTAATTCTTGGTGTTTCCTTTATTTGTGTGTGCCTTTATATATTAATTTTTTTGTAATTCTTGGTGTTTCCTCATCAAGAATAGTAAGAATTTAATTTTGTAATTGTAAAAATGTATTTAAAAATCATTAGTCTTTGGCTTATATATGTGTGACTTTATTTATTGTGTGTGACTTTATTTATTAATTTTTTTGTAATTCTTGGTGTTCCCTGATCAAGAATAGTAAGAATTTAATTTTGTAATTGTAAAAATGTATTTAAAAATCATTAGTCTTTGGCTTATACTTTAAATAATAGGACAATTGATTAGTGTCAGCGTTCTCTAAATTGTTAAGAGTCAAAGATAAGAGTGAAATTATTTAGTGGATTATATTTCTGTATATGTCTCTAGAAAAGTAGGTGAATTCATAGAGTTGATGACATAATAAGGTTATCTGGCTTGTTTCTCGTTTATACAGATATTTTTATATTATACCTTTCAATAACCACAAGCATTTTCATTTGTATTAGAATAAACTCTTTAAATGTATCAATATAAAAAGCAAACTCTTTAAATGTATCAAGATAAAAAGCTTAGATAAAATACTTGGTTTTCATTTGGTCATTTATACAGAGGGATTTCTTTTCTTTTGGCTGAGATTAGTAAGAAAATAGGTATGGTATTGCTTTTATTTAGAAAATTAAGTACATGTGAAATCTAACACAGAGGCTAAATGATTAATATATGCTATTGAATCTGAATTCAGTAGAAAATAATAGTGGTTTTTAAAATGCATTACTCTATCTACCCCTTCATTTATTCTCTCATTAATTATACCTTTCTTCTATTCAAATGTAGCTGAAGTTTAAAAGCATCTAATAGAACATTTAAAATATCATTTTAAGTGTAATAAAATAATCTGGGAACAACAATATTCTTACTATTTTTCAGCCTCATTTTTAGACTAATTAAGTCACACAACTAAAAGAAAAAAATACTAGCTACTCATTTGCTTAAAATTGATTCCATTAAAATTTTATAATAGTGGCCTTTGTTGTAAGGAAAATATTTCATGAGTCCTATTAGGGTAGTTAATAATTTGGAGAATTTAGAGGACCGGATTTCATTATGATACTAAAGTTATAAAGTCTCTCTTTAATTTGAATCTGGAGTTAGCTGATACACAACATTATTTGTTAGTATCACTGGGTCAGTATGTTAGGTGTTTTGCCAAAAAATTTGTCTTCACAGTTGATTAATGATTATTTTTAGTTATTTCTTTTTCTAGGCAGTCTCATGATTTATTTTTGCAGAATCACTTTTATTAACTATGAAGTGAATCTGATTTGTCCACTTGGAAGACTGAAAATGGATGGACATTCTGAAATTCAGTACATATGCGTAGGGCTTAAGATAGTGATGAAAAATACACAGCAAGAAATGTGGATATGGCCCCTAATAAATACCCTGTCTCATCATCTTTTGACAGTTGATACAAAAACAGAATTCGTGGGGGACATAACTCTAACTACAGTTCACTTTAGTTATCATAGATGTCTTTGGCTGATATCAGGTGTTTAGTGGACAATTAAATACGTTCTAAAAATTATTGAATTTTATATATACACCATATGTGTATATATACAATAATTAATAATGTTTACTAAAATTTATAGTTTACTTCTTTTGAATTTTAAAAGCAAAATATTCAGATTTGAGGAAAATGGAGAAATACAATATATTACGAAGACTAGAGAAAATATTAAAGGGAAGAGAGTAATCATATGGAGGTAATCTTTTAACATTTTGGCATGTTCCTTCAATCTCTTCCTCCCATAAAGAAACAAACAATTACACACACACATGCCTCTACACTAATACTAATCAAATTCATGTAAACATTTTAACCTACTGAGCCACTCAGGTGCCCCCATATAAACATTTTAAATAATTCAAGTTATTCTGTATAGAATTGTAATTCCTCCCTTTTATTTGCATATTATATCATTTGATCTGTTACATAATATCAGCCCATACTATTGGATGCTTAAATATGTCATTTTCCACTAAACTTCTTTTTCCCATTGAACATTTTTAATGGCTGCATATTAGTCCCATTATATGGGTAAGCTAAAATTAACTATTTTAGTTTGACATTCAGTTATTATTCATTTTAATATTACAAATAATATTCTGATAAACATGTTCGGTCCAAATCTTCATATATTTCTAATGATTTATGTGATAAATACATTTTCCTTCTCAGGGTCTAAATCAATCTCCTCTTGAGGCATGACCAGCATGGGATATGTGTGAATCACTTTAAAAAATATTTTTAAATTTATTATTTTTTTTATGATGACAAAAATTATACTTAGATTTAGCCAGCTGGACTCAGTTTAGATGATCCCAATTTTGTTGGCAACATCCAAAGCATCATAGTCAGGGGCCGGTTGAACATATGCCTTCTTCCCATCAGGCCTGATCAAGGTGTTGACCTTGGCCACATCAATGTCGTAGAGCTTCTTCACAGCCTGTTTGATCTGGTGCTTGTTGGCCTTGACATCCGCAATGAACACAAACATATTTTCTTTATGGCTGATCTTGAAGATGGCATAGTGATCAAGCTTGTTTTCTCCTGGGGGCGCTTTTTCCAGGATATTTGGGCTGCCTTCCGAGATGCAGAGTCTTGGGTCGTCGGAACTTAGGTGACCTGCAGATCTTTTTTTTTGTGACTGTGAATGCCTTTCAGCACTGCTTGCTTGGCGTTCAAAGCCTTTGCTTTGGCTTTGGCTTTGGGAGGGGCAGGGCCTTCCTTCTTAGCTTTTGGCGCCATCTTAGTAAAAATTATTTATTTATTTATTTATTTATTTATTACTTTAAATATACCTTAAATAGAGTGATAATGCTCTTCATTCATTTAAGTATCTGTTGAGTACCTGCTGTGTTAGCACTGGTCTGGATGCTAGGGATCCAGCTTATATTTTAGTGCTAATTTATGCTGAGGCTGTTAAGACTGCTTTTGTCAAGATCATTGTTCACCTGTATGTCGCAAGTCCAGTGATCAATTTTCATATTTTTTTAATGGACTCATCAGTAGCATTAGACACAGTTGCTTAACACGTTTTTCAGAACACATTTTTTTCTTTGTATCAGAGATACCACTCACTCTTGGTTCCCCTTCCATTTCATTGGCTCTTCTTTCTGTGCTTTTTTAAAGTTTGTTTTTCTGACCTATACATACTCAAGTGACCCAGGGTCTATTCCTTAAACTTGCTTGGTATTCACAACCTGGATGATCTCATCTTCCCCATTGCTCTAAACATCATCTATTCTCTAATAAGGGCTATTCTCTAATAATTGTCTGTTTTTTCTCCACATTCCAGACATGTACTACCAACTTGCTCTCTCCAGTTGAATATCTTCTAGGCATTTCAAATTTAACATGCCCAGAACTGAACTACTGATTCACACTCTTCCACAAACAGAACAAACAACATGCCTCTGTGGGTGTTCCTGGGGACATTCAGTAATTAGTAACGTCATTCATCTAGTTTCTCTGTTCAAAACCTTGGAGGTGGAGGCACCATATTTATTCAACAAATAATTACTGAGGGTCTGTTATATTTGCAGTCTCTATTATAAATGCTGTAGGTCAGTCAGTTGGACAAATACACATACACCCTCTTAAAATAGTTTATATTCTAATGAACTTGACTTCTGTCTCTCCTAGCGCTATCATTCTATCAGTAAATTCTGTTGATTCTACTTTCATAATAAATCTGAATCTGACCACTTTCCATAATCTGTATCCCTTTTCCATCCAGTCCATGCCATCATTGTCTTTCTCCTAGACTGTTGCATTAGCCTTCTAACTGGTCTTCTTTACTGCTCTTTGCCTCAACAAAGATTCTTGTCAGCACAGCATCTAGAATGATCTTTTAAAGCCAGATCATATCACTCTTCAATTTTAAAATCTTCCCATTTCCACTAGTTTAGAAAGATGTATGTGCCTCTATGTTTGTTGCAACATTACTTACAATAACCAAATTATGGAAGCAGTCAAGTATTCTCTGACTAATGAATGGATAAGGAAGATGTGGTACAATGGAATATTACTTAGAAATAAAAAAGAATGAAATGTCATTTGCAACAACATGGATGGGTCTAGAAAGTGTAATGCTAAGTGAAATAAGTCAGCCAGAAAAAGACAAATATCATTTGATTTCAGCCATATTTGAAATGTAAGAAACAAACCAATGAAGAAAAAAAAAGACAAACCAAAAAATAGACTTAGCTTTAGAGAACAAACTGACGATTACCAGAGGGGATGTAGGAAGGGCATTGGTGAAATAGGTGGCAGGGATTAAGAGTACACTTACCATGATGAGCACTGAGAAATGTACAGAATTATTTAATTATTGTACATACACCTGAAACTAATATAACATTTTATGTTAACTATACTGGAATTAAAAAAAAAATCCTTCCCATTTCAAAACAAAATCCAAAGTCCTTACTATGAACTCCTTGATCATAGCAGCAACTCAGCAAATACCTAGTATGAAAGGTTGGATGTGAGGGTGAAAGGCTATGACCTATAGGCTCTATATAGATAGCTTCCTCCTTTACTCCCACTTCTAAAGCCAAGGTGCAGCTTGTTAATATGGTTGTCTGTGGTGGAGGAGATGGAGTGCACAGGACATAGAGGTTTGAGTATTTGATTGACAAATAGTCAACCTAGTTTTTTACCATAAGACCAATCTGGTTAGACATGGCCATGGCTGCTCTAGGAAGAAGAAATTTCTCAAATTGTGAATCTTTTCAGTGGGAGGAAGGTGATTGATTTGACATAAAGGCTTTACTCTTAGCCTTTTACCATCCTCTTTTATGTGGCATTGAAGAACTATGAATTCAGATGCTCAAGTTATGATTCTATCTATCCATATAAAATTCTTGATTTATTTGAATCATATGTATCTATTGCCCAATAGTTACGGGTATCAGTCCCTCTGCACCCACCTCATCTGTTATCGTTAACAGTAATCGGTTGACCAAGCTTGGCAAGCTACCCAGACTTTAATCTATAAGTGGAAACAAGGAAAAAAAAATCAATTTTTTTTGGTTTATATGTGTGAAATTAAAACATTTCTAGTTTAAAAACTCTGCCTGGGCTAAAAGAACTAACTTTGCCTCACTATCATTTTTTTAAACAGAACCATTTGTTACAACTTTCTTGGTAATGTGTTGATCAGTAGCGAATTTCTCTTAGTGGTATTCAGTATTAATTTTAGTAGCTAAAATTAGTGGCTCTCCTTACTAAAGGGCTATTTGCTGCTTTCTTTCTTTTAAAAAATGGGAGCAATTATTTGTGCTTATGAGAGCGATGGGAGCAACCAAACACTAAAAATAGAAATTATGAAATTAGCCACAGGCAAATTACAGAGCTGGGACAAGCCATGAACATTCTCTCTGACCGACCTGCTGCTGACCTCCCTCTTGAAGTGGACAGGCCATTTACTTGAATGGATGACATGTTGGAGAACCATCTTCTCTCACTTGGTTCTATGTGTCTTTAGCGCAAAATGCCAATTGAGGGCTTAGTTTGATGCTGCACTTTGGTTCCAGAGACAAACCCATTAGAACCATAGCTGAGAGTAGAAAATGCATTATGTCAAGGCCACCTGTTAAATTTGAGCCATAACCTTTGGACTGGGTGACAATTTTGTGGTTTTTAATTCTACTTTCATGTCTTTGAACTTAAAGCTGTTTGGAATTCTGTGCAGAGTTACTCTCAGTTGATATATTTAAAGCAGGAAAATATTTTGAATTGGAGAAGTGATATTTGTTCTTACTACCTTCCCCAAATATATATGTATACCCTCTGTTCCTCTCCCCCGCATCAAAAAAGAATCTGATTCATCTTTGGAGAAGGGAAGTAGGAAAAAAAAAGTCATCCGGGGAAGAGCTCTAAGCAAAATCACATTTAGTGATCAGATTCTCTGTTTTCTTGGCTGCTGTTGCTAAGGCATCTGCAATTATTATCCTTTTTGTATCAGGATGAACACATGGAAGCAAACAGAGCCTGCACGTAGTGAATGAAATTTAAGAATCATTTGAGTGTAGGTGGAAAGGAAGTGATAAAGTTCAGAGGAACAGATGTTCTAAGAGTTATAAAAACTTTTCAAAATGAGATCTCGTGCCCTGTGTCTAATTATTGCATTGCTCTTCTTGTATCCTGATAAATCAGACCTGTTAAAAATCTTGGGGAGAGTGAAGAGTAATGGACATGGAGACCAAAGCATCTTGGCACCACACCACTGATGACTTTCAGCCCAAGCCATGTTGTTGACCCTCTGTTCAGCTGAGCATCTGCAGTGGCATAGAACTGCCCACAACAGTGCCAGAGAAGAGCACTTCTGGCTGCTTGTTTTGTATTCTTCAACTAGACTGTTTGAATTCCTTATCTGAACCGCCCCCCCTTACATTATTGTTCTCAAAATAAGTGCTCTATGATTTGTTTGACTTTGTGTTTGCAATACCCTAAAACAGATTTCATTTTGTTCTCCAGTGCCAAGTTATCTAAGCATGCATTTTCTTTCCATGCAGAATTAGGCTTTCTGCACCCATAGATTGGGAGCTAAATGCTTCATATTTATTATCTTTAAGGTGTTGTGTTAATGAAAGAATTTTAATCATTGACATTGCTCTGTGAATTATGTATTACAAAAACCCCTGCTGGTGAGTTAGACAAAATTAACCTACTGTAAGGGGCATTAAAAAAAAATCACAGCTAATTAGTAAGCCAACAGGAACAAAGAAAATGTAAAACAAAGATGTTGAGAACAAGACGTTTAGGTAGGACTGTTCTCTCTGCTTCAGATGTGGCTCTTTCATTCGGGGTATTTGTAATACTGCCTGCCATTGCTGGAATCTTCCTCCAATCTGATATGTTCCATTAGACTTGAGCATTTTTATGTTTTGTAATTAGTTTTCTAAGCTACAGTCTCTTCCCTCATTCAAACTGTGGAAATCCAAAGGCTCATAATAGAAAATGGAAGATATTTTTAAATGCTTTTAAATTATTTCCCAGGCGATCTATATTAGAGATGTAAGGCAATTCACGGGGATTATAATGGGAAATGATTTCCATCGCTTTTTTTTTTCCTTTAAATTACTCTGTATGCTCATCATATATCCCGTATCCATTCCTGTATTCTAAAGTAGCAAAGCTTTGTCCAGGCTCCTTTCCTGATGCAATTCCATGTGGAACGGACAAAGGCAGGCATGGGTTTAAATCACAGGTCGCTTGCTTCCTTGGTTCCTTCTCATGCTAACATCCAGGGGCTATGCATCACTCTGCTGGTGCAGGAACTGGGGAGGAGACAGTTGACCCTGAGAGGCTGGCAGAGAGGTGCTCATGCTGGGCCCCATTTGTTTATAATTGCTCTTTCTAAGTTATAGGTGGAGATAAAGCAACCAAAATGGGACAGGCAGAGGCAAGAGATGACACTAATGTCTATTTCAATGTTTCCCTGCTCAACGGAGGCCCCAAGCATTAAAAAGGATAAGACGATTCTTTGACCTTTTGTTTTCTTCTGGATTGTTTCTTTTTATTTTCTTCATGTTAAAATTTCTCCACTTGCCTAATAGTATCCACGACCATTGTCTTTAGGATGAGAATCTGATCTGTTCTTTAGAGAGAGCGTCATTAATCCTTCTTCTTCCATTCTCTTAGTTTACTGTTGGAGTAACCTCTGATTCTTGGATAATTTAAAACAAAAGCAACTGGAAAAAAAAAAGCAAATGGAATAAATAATTTTGTAATAATCTTGCCTTTATTTTAGGCAGAGGGAAATGGACAAAGAAGGTATGGCAAGGAGGTGTTGCTACTGGAGAAGTGACATAAAGCATAGAGGGTGCAGATTGTCAGGCTCAGGATGTGAGCCCTTCCTGTGGGGATTGTGGCTCCTGCCACATTCAGCTTTGAGTAGCAGGCATCACTTTCTGTTATTCTTCTGTACTTACAGAACTGAAAAGGATTGCTCTACCTTCCAGTTCAGATGAATTTTCTCTTTTATTATAAGCTCAGTGAAAACACTTTGGAATACTGTAGTAAATTTGAATTTTCTTGAGTCTGAGAGAGCCCTCTTCCCACAGATTTCTGCTTCCATCATCATGGTTAGAAAAGGAAGCCCCAGAAACCTACCTTTCCCATCACAAGTCTTTCTACCACTATCTGCCTTGAACCCGTCATACTTTTTCCTGATTATGTCAGTCACCTCAAGAGCCCCCAGGGTGCAGGTCACCCCTTTCTACCATACTCTAATCCCCACAAACTCACCAAATCCCATATCCTTCCTGTAAACTCCTGCCATTCTTCCAATCTGATTCTAACATAATATTAGGGAAATATCCTGTGCTCCCAACTTTATCTCTAAATGTTCCCTTCATAGTTTCATTTGAATGAAAATCTGGTTTTGTTCTAAGGACAGCTTTTCTTACATCCCTTTCAAGTGGGAGCTTTCTTTTTCTCCCCACAGTCCTCTCCCCACTGGCCTGCGGGTAGAGTAGGTGCCCTTGATCCTCCCTGCCCTTTTCACATCAGTCTCTCTCCTCTCCCCTCTAAAAAATCCCAAGTTTGATCTCATTTGTCAGCTACTCCCCATTGTTGCTGTCATCTACTAACTTCTGGGTGATCCCCTCTTAGCACGACAATTTTCACACATAGCTCATTGCCCGTCTCTCCAGTATTACTTCCAACTTCATGGCTTCATTTGTGATGACTTCAGTATGCACAGGGTTGATCTTTCTAACACTGGGCTCCTCAGCCCCCTACCCCACTCTTGTTATATTGTATTCACTTGAGGAAAACTATGACTTTTGATTCTTTACAACCCTTTGCCTACTTTATGTCCATAATCATACAGCTGAAAGAGATTAGAGACAAACACAACATCACGCAGAATGGCTTCACTTCAAATTCATCACAGAGATCTTCAAGTGGGCTTTTAGTGCTGCTGGTAAATAATACCACAATAGTATAATGCTGTGATATATAACTGATATACTTCTGACTCTCCTGGGTGATGCACACTTTCTTCCTCTGCTATTTAATCTCATGTATAATGTCTAAATTGTATCGGACCCCTGGCCTGTTCATAAAGATGTTATGATTATTTAAGCCTTCCTGAGGGCTCCACTACCTTGTAGCTGTGTGATCTTGGGCAACTTGCTTGACTTCTCTGTACCTCAGCTTCCTCATCTATAATGTAAATATATTATACCTACATTAGTGGATTGCTTAACTGAAATGATGTCTGTAAAGTTTTATTACTTGAAACATAGCTGGGCTAAAAAATATTGGATAATATTATTATCACATTTAATTTTTCAGGCCAGTAGTTCTTTTTTCCTGCTTCTAGAAACTCCCACTTATCTTTGAAGGTCAGGACCTAATTTTCCTTTCTGATGAATGTGCCATGTCTTGTTCGATACTACCATGGCACCCTGTGCTGGTCTTTTGCAGTAGTTATCACACTGCATTATAATTGTTTCTTACATGTCTGGCTCCTCAGCTAAAGTGTTTCTTCCTTGATCACACTTCGTATGTTTCATTTAAATTTGCATCTGGATGCTCTAGCCTAGTGACTGGCAAAAGAAAAAAAAAAAGCTAGTTGTGTGAATAGAAGAGCCAGTTAATATGCCAGTATAATATAATACTTCTCCTGTGTCTATATTGCCAAAATTCTTCTCAAATTAAAAAAAAAAATCCTTTTTATGAAGAATTTTTTTGAGAACAAAGACCACTGTAGAATATGAATCCTGCCCAACATCCACATACAGAAAAAAATCACATCTAGTTGTTCAGATAGTTGAATGGGTTTATCAGTTGGATACATATCCTGCGGCCAGCTCTGAGGCAGGACCTAAGGTCCTATTTTCTAACTCACCACCCTGTCAGACCAGCACAGTCTTGGGCCTGGGGGTACTGAAGTGCCTGTGTCAGAGCTCAGCTGTTCCCATGTTTATTCTGCAACACACATAACACACTAAGACATGAATTGCTTCCCTATATCAACTCAACTTGGGAAGTCAGTATGAGAGGTATCTATCTGTCCTCTCCGTAGGGGTTCTGTGATGTTCTATCCGTAAAAAATTCTCTGCTCCTTCAGAGTCATCAGGATTATAAGATGCTAGTAAATTAAAGGTTTATTTTGAGGCTAGCTGGGAAAGGGATATCCTGCTGCTGTTCTTTTTGATGTATTTGTCCTGTAAATTTTTATCTTTACCTCTTTAAGAAGATTAATTAATAAAAGTCATATGAATCACTGTTATTGTATGCATATAAGTGGTGAACGGTGACAAAAAGAGGACTATGCTGTTTGCCTTCATGTGAAAGTAAGCCATCCTCAGGTCTGGGCATAGCTTTTCCGGGGCCTTAACACACTTCCCCTTGCTGTTTTGAATTTTCATCACTTGGGACTTGACTCATGTAAGAAAGAACTACTATTTCAAATTTATGTTTGGACATACTGCTTTTTTTTAAGGGAAGGTGCGAGAACAACGAACAAACTGTCTGTAGATGTTGTCACCACTTATAAACAGTTTTGCTAAGGGCATTACAAGGTGCGAAGAACTGTCAGCTGAAAGAAGATCTATTGGTTCTCTGGCTTTCCAGCATCTGGGAAAGAACTGAGCAGCTAGTTGAAACCACATACCATGCAAAATTGTATTAGATTTTTCATAGTTAGCTTACTCCCCTTCCCGTTCTGAATGGAGAACCCCTATAGGGCCTTTTCCTACCCCCCTCCACATGCAGCCTGATGGATCATCTGAAACTCTCCGGGGCCACTTCCTAAGGAATTACACAAAGAAATACTGTACAAGGAAAAATGCCAGTAGGTGACCATGCAAGTATCTGCACGCACATCGGAACTTGAAAAGTTGGGGAACGCTGCTGCCAAGATGTAAGTCTATTAAGTAAATGTTGAGAAACTGACTAGTCCTTACGGTTGATCAGTTAATCTCTGTTTAACAGTAAAAGGGCAAGCGAAAGAGCAAGTAATTCTCCACCAAGGCAGTCTTTGTTTTGTAAACTACTGTCTTCCACGTTGAAACTACAGTTTGCGTACACTGAACCACAGAATGACAAAAAGACCAAGACTGCTAACTTCAGGCAACAGAAATCCAAGGCAACAGCACAGACTTGAGGCCACTCATCTTGACACTTGATGATGAGAATAACATTATTATTAGCAACCACTGTTGTTTACCGATTGAACTCCAAGTACTAGCCCCTGTGCTCAACAATTAAATGCACATAGTTATCTCATTTAATCTTTGTAAGAACCCTGAAAGGTTGCTGTACTTTCACGACTTTACAGAAGTGTAAACTGAAAACTCACAAAGGTTATGTCACTTGCAAAGTCATGTAGAAAGTAAAGATGTGTGACACTGACCCAAAGCCTGTATTTGTAGCATTTTTCTCATTCTACTTCTCAAATCTACAGATTTCAAATCTCTTCCCAAAGCTACAGAGCAGATATGCTCCATGACCAGGAAATGGATTTGGGGAGTCCAGAGTAGCAAGTGCTCTCATAAGGTTGTACTCACAGGATGGTAAATTTTAATGTCTGCAAACATTAGGACTGAATAGATATGTACTGGATATGATCACAAACCCGGTATTGTGCTAAACTTTGGATGAGAGTGCTTGTAGGTGTGGAGAAATTTGGATCACTCTATCCCTTTTCTCAGTCCTCTGCCAAAGAGCAAAGAATTAAGCTTCCCTTCCATCCCCAACCATCTAAGAGCATGTTTCCCATCCCCAAAGAACTCAGCATTTATTTGGGTGGGGGGGGGTCCACAAATTCCAGTTTTCCCTGGTGGTATTGGTTTACACCCATCCTCTTGGCATACATACTAGCACCTGTTAGCATTCTCAAAAATGTTCTGATCTGGGCAACAAGTTATACAATCATCTTAATTGTATTTTTTCACTAGTTATAGGGAAACAAAATATTTAAAGGAAAAAAAAAAACCCTTACAACTCATTTCTCTAAGGTAATGGGTTTTTCCCTGGAAAACCATGTGGGAAAGGTGTTTGAGGACACACGGAGTCCCTGGGCGGTCTGCATTGCTGAGTGCTCTTCCGGCCCCTTGCTCTGTCCCCCTGGGGCTTGCTGCCTTGGCTGATATTTGTGAGGGCGTAGGGAATTGCATGCCTTTTAGCTTTCAGAGATCTGTAAGGGAGATCTGTTGTCCAACTAAGGTGGGATATTTTGATTAAATGAAGTTCAGAGGGCAGTTTCTGATGAACCATGCCGGACTCCAAATTGACGCTGAAAACCCTTTCGAATTTGAAACTTCGGCAGCATCTGTGCTCTCAGAAACAAGCAAGCTAGTACACATTCCACCCCTTCTGCGCAGGGCAGCTGACACCGCAGCTGGGAACACGCGTCCTGCCTCGGCCTCCTGTGCTGGGCAGTGGTGTCAGATGGGAACACTTGTGGGGTTTTCAGGATACCTTTCTCCTTCCTTTCCCCACTCAGCTATCCACCCCTTGTTCTTCATAAAACTCCAAGACAGCTTCAAAGGAAGAACAACTAATTGCTCTATTCAGATGAACATAGGACTTTTTGCATTGAAAAATAAAGAATTAAAACCTAGTTTGTGGAATTCAGAAATAATCATGGTTCTGCCAAAATGCCACCTTCATCGGAGGCTTAGGTTGAAATGTCAGGATTCTGTTTGTAGTCTGGGTGAGTATTTTGAACTGTAACGAAATCACCTCTGTGACTGTTTTAATGTGTTTTTGGAAAGCCTGGCGAAATTATATAAATAAAATGTCTTCAGATTTTCGTCTTTGCTCAGCTGTTGTTGCAAAGGGGTAATCGGACCCCACTGTAAGCGCTATGGAAAAACACAGCTTAGCTGACAAATTAGTGGTATTTGGTGCTAATATTACTAATTCAACATTTGGAAGTGTTGCTCGCTGGGGAAAAATAACATGTTCTATAAGTCACAGGAGAAACTAGGGAGATAGTTAATGGGTGTTGGCTTCACTGCACATGTTGCTCACAATACTCTTCAAACTGCTGCTGACTTCCTGCCAATAGACGTGGAAGTAATTGTCAACAAGATTTATTGTTACTTTCACATTTACACAGTGAGAGAGGAAAGGTTGAAAGAGTTCTGTGAAGTTCAGTGCTGACTTCTACTGAACCATAGCAATGCTCTCTGATTATCGCTAATGTGTGCCACAGAAAGAATTTTGGATCATTTGAAGCCCTAAAATCATTTTTTGTCAGGACAGATCCCCCCACCATCTCAGTAATTTCTTCTAAGATCAATGAGCTGAGTGTCTGTTTGTTTTTTTCCATAGTAAAACAGTTGTTTTGCATGTGATGAAAGCAGTGTCCTTCAGCTACCGAATTAGAAGTTGGATTTAGAGTGCGACCAACGAACCCCATCCTATGGAACTACCAAAAAAACCGAACTCTGGAAAGAGAAGGGAGACACTAATTTTGAAATGGAAGATTTTGCTTGGCAATTTAGAAGATGTCCATGAGGGAATGAGCTTGGTTAAAGTTGCTAATGAATACTCAAGAACTTCTATAATAACCTATTCTTTCCATTTCAACTGTTCTGTAGGAATACCTGGTTTGTACAGGCTTATGAAGGAGTTTATCTTTCTTCAAGTGGCATCTAGCCCTACGAGAGTGAAAATAAGATTATGAGATTTCATTTCCTGTGATTTGGATAGATTTTTCTAAGAGCAAGAAGTAAACCTACGAATGTCAAGAAATATGTCAACAGAGTATAGGCTTCTCAAACCGTGCATACAATTAAACCCACACACATCACTAACACACACAGAAGATTATCTCTTCCTTCGATTTCAGATGGCATTTCCAGGCACAGGAGGCACCTGTTGGCAAAATTTCTCTCTGTAATGAAGGCCATCTGGATGGGAGACAAAAGTAGGGTGTGAGGACTCTGGTAAGTGGAGAGAGAGCCCCTAGTACTGATTGAGGCAGCAACTGCTCTGAGAACTGTTAACAACTGTGGGGGAACAAATACATTGGACAAGGAGTCATTTATCTAAGCAGTATTTACACAGGCAGCAGACATTCAAAAAAGAATGGATTTGGATTATGAAACCTCTCTTTTTCCTATAGGCGTGTTGCGGGAAATCTGAAACCTCTTGGCGTTCCCCCTTGCCATTTGAGCATTTACCATGGTGCTTGTTTTCATACTATTGAGTGCTTATCCCATGATTACTTTTTGGAGAGGGAGGAGAATAGATATAAAGCGACCTATCATTTTAAATGCCACCTTTCAAAATGTAGATAAAAATGGGGCAGAAGCGGTATTATGAAAATGCTGGTACTATTAGATGTCAGAGTAGAACATAGAACATGCTGTACTGAATCAGTGACGCGGCCTATTCAGCTTTGTGTTTTGTATCTTAGAGTGACACAAAGGAGAAGGATTTCCTGGAGGCCATGGTGGCTTTGCATAGCAGAAACCCTGACATCGAAGTAAAACCCTCTGAGGATTAATCATCCAAGAATACATGAACACTGTTGTTGTTGTTTGTATATGTATTTTTTTTTCTTCCAGAGCTCCATACCTTGGCTAGAAGATATTCATTAATTTATTTAACAAACATTTATTAAGCACCTGCTCTGTGTCAAGTAATTGCTTCAGGCACTGAGGAGACCAGATAAAAATCTCTTCCCTCCTTGGGTTTATATTCCAAAGGAAAGATCATCATAATAAAAACATTAAAATAAGTGGAGATAAGTGAGCTACAGGGCAAGGGGGAAGAAAAGGAGGGAGGGTGGCATTTCGGGTCTGGGGAGAAAGAGATGATGGTTCTAAATTGGGTGGTCACATAAGGCCTCATTGAAAAGATGGCATTTGAGTAAAGCCCCAGGGAAGGTGAGGAGTAAGCCATGTAGCATCTAGGGGAAGAAAGTCTCATGTCTAGGGAAGAGGAGATGCCAAGGCCCTGGTAAAGGAGCAGGCCTGGTATTTTCAAGGAAAAGCAAGGAGGCTGCCTGCAGTGGACGAAGCGGGAGGATACGCGGGGCCCTGACTAGACAGCGTCGTGTTGGCCAATTAAAGAACCTCGGTGTTTGCTTTGGGATGGGAAATCATTTGAGGGTTTTAAGAAAAGACTGGTTTTAAACAGTTCATTTGCCCTGTTGAGAAAACCCTGTAAGGAAGCAACCTTGGCAGTGGAATGATGAATTAGGCTACTGACATAACCCAGGTTAGAGAGAACCGTGGCTTAGACAAGAATGTCAACCGTGGAGGTGGTGAAAAGTAGCTGGGTTTGGAGAATACTGGAAAGGCCATGGGCCAACAAGGTTTGCTGATGTATTACATATGGAGTGTATACATAATGAATTGTCCTTATATCATCCTTGTACAGCTTCTAGATGTGGACTTGTTTGCCTTTGTCTTGATTTTCTTAATTTCTTGTCTAGTTTTCTTGATTTTTTAAAACCTTTATTTATTTATTTTAGAGAGAGACAGCATGCATGCAAGCAGGGGTAGGGGCAGAGGGAGAGAATCTCAAGCAGACTCCTCACTGATCGTGGAGCCTGACGTGGGGCTCCATCCTTGGACCCTGAGATCATGACCTGAGCTGAAATCAAGAGTCAGACACTCAACTGACTAAGCCACTCAGACAGGTGCCTCTGTAGTTTTCTTGATTTTGTAAACTTTGAGTTTCCCACCAAAGCCGTCACCTTTCTAGACTGAGGCTTTGAACATTGTTCTCCTACAGTAACCTATCCTCACAGGCATTTGCCTTCTCTCCCCTTGACTTCTTTTAATTTTGTTATGATGGTGTTTAGTTGAATGCAGTGTTTTAGGTGAGCTATAGCATATCTCGGTGTGCAAATTCATATTACATCTGTCTAGAAAAAAAATGTATTACTACTTCTTCTTCCTAGTTCCATCTTTCCTCCTCCCTCCAAGGCATAGGCAATGTATTTAAATGTAAAGATGATCAGTCAGTGTCAGTACTCGAAATGCTTTATTTACTTAATGGGTACTGTGGGCACTTCTGTCAGTTAGGATTCCTTCAGTAATTCTGATAATAGTAATTTTAAGTTATATTTAAAAAGCCCTGTTAGTAGCAAGGACCTATTTGAGTGCATTTATCCTTATTTTCTTGTTTAATTTTCACAGCCATTCTCTGAAGTTGGCACTAATGAGGAAACTGAATTTTAGAGAGAATAGGTGCTTTGCCTAAGGTCAGACAGCTAGTATATTTTATCTCTGGGATCTGCAGCTAATTCTATATCTACTACATTCCTGCCTTCGAGTTTGGTATCTTTGGTGTGATAGTTAATTTTATGTGTCAACTTGGAGGGTGTTTTTGGATCATATTAACATTTTAATCAGTGAACTTTGGATAAAGCAAATTGCCCTCCATAATGTGGATGGCAGTCATTCAATCAGTTAATAGCCTGAATAGAACAAGGGACTGGCCTCCCTGACCAAAAGAAAATTCTCCACCAGATAGCCTTGAGATGACCTGGAACATTGGCTCTCCTAGGTTTATGCCTGTCCAGCTTTGGACTAGAACTGCACCACTGGCTTTCCTGGGTCTCCAGCCTACTGGCCCACACTATAGACTTTGGACTTGCCAACCTCCATAATCAACTGAGCCAGTATGTAATTTCCATATATGTTTTTACACACACACACACACACACACACACACAAACATATCCTATTGATTCAATTTTTCTGGAGTATCCTGACTAATAGAGTTGGTATTTTTTTTTTTTAAGATTTATTTATTTATTTTTGAGAGAGAGAGTGCATTCACGAGAGAGAGAGAGAGAGACAGACAGACAGATAGACAGCACCAGCAGGAGGAGGGAGAGAGGAAGCAGACTCCCTGCTGAGCAAGGAGCCCAATGCTGGGCTCAATCTCAGGACCCTGAGTTCATGACCTGAGCCAAAATCAAGAGCCGGACACTCAACCAACTAAGCCATCCAGGTGCCCCTGGAGTTATTTTTAAGTGTTGATTGGGTTGGAGTTACGTTTTAAAGATTTATTTTATTTATTTGATGGACAGAGATCACAAGTAGACAGAGAGGCAGGCAGAGAGAAGAGAGGAGGAAGCAGGCTCCCCACTGAGCAGAGAACCCGATGTGGGGCTCGATCCCACAACCCTGAGATCATGACCCAAGCTGAAGGCAGAGGCTTCAATCCACTGAGCCATCCAGGTGCCCCTGGAGTTACATTTTAAAGTACGGTTATCATTAGAGGTTCAATTTAGGACTGTTGAAGTCTGATGCCAGAGCATCCGCAACTTAATGGAATACAGGATTTCTACCAACAGAAGAGTAGTATCTGCCTCCTCTCCGTCTTGTTCCTAGGCTAATTTGGGTCCAAATTACAAGGCTTTCACACCAAGTATGACACCATTTCCATCCTTTCTAATGATGACCACTTTGCATAGCACCACTGTGTTAATTAAAAACAACCCATTTCCTTTTATTCGTTTTTCTGCTTAATGACCTATTATGCATTTCCCTTTTCATCAAGTTGATTGAACATTTTCTAATAGTTTTTTTTTTTTGAAGAATAATAAAACTGTGGTCAATTCACTATTCTGAAAATGTTGTATGATGTTCCAACTAGAAAATTCAAGCCATGGTTTCTAATTACGATTGGATATGACACTGCAAAATTTCCCTTTACAACGTTTTTAGTTAAAAGACCAATTAAAAAACTCTACCCCTTAGGGAATATTATCCTTTCCACAGACAGGTATCTAGGTGAAGTTTTCAGGATATGGTTGCATTCCACCCACCATTAAAAAAAAAAAAAATGTTGCAAGTCGGAATTTTCAAAGCAGATCTTTCAAGGGTGACCAACCCTGGATATTCTCAATACAGATCAACAAGTATTGGAATAAGAGAAATTAGTAGGGAGAGTATGAGAAAATGCTAAGGTTCTGTATTATTTTTAAAAAGATTCTGTTACAATTATAATTTTTATTTGCACAACTATGTAAGAGAAAGAAGGCATTTTTCTTCATAGTCATAGATGATTAAATAGTATAAAGTCTATGAATAAATTAAACTTAATATCATCTATCAACTGTATAAAGAATAAATATACTTTCCTACAACAAACAAGTAAAACATACATCATAACCTTGAGATTAGCAATATATAATGCTGTGGCTTAAGAAGTCAGAATGTCCCAAGAGAGTTCTCTTATAACCATAGTAGTTAGGATTTAATTTCATAATGCTAAAACACAGATTAAATATAAAACTGATGGAACAGTTTTTATAAGGACTTTATACCCAGTCTAGCTATTAATTATATCCTTACTGTTTTGAAGTATCAGACGGGCATGCATTCTCTAGCCTTCTTTTCTATTCTTATGACAAGATTGGTCAAAGGCCAGCTCAGTGCTCTGTATTCTAAGTATTTTGGTCAATAATTCAGTCTTCCATTCTCTTAAAGTTACTGCTTTTGAAACCAATTATCTCTAGTTACAACCCATTTAAATGAAAAGTATTTGAATGTATTATTTTAAAGTTTCCATAAGAGCTTTGGTCTTGTGTATCAGGCAGAGTGAGATGCAGAATGAAAGCTTGTAAAGAAACCATTTGGGTTTGATTTCTTAAATTTATTTGTTTTTTGCTTTGTAATTTCTCTGTAAGTTACTACATGTTTAATTTTTGTCCACTTGATCTGCCCAACCCCCCCCCCCCTTTTTTCCATCTCTTAAGGGTTCCTGGGAGAATTGAATAAGATAATTTAGGTTGGGATAAAGTGGCAGGCAAATTGCAATAATTCAAAAACAATTAGACTTGTAAGATCGTGGGCTACTCTAAACCTAGGATCCCAGGCTGTGGTTTGGGATCCTAGGTTTATAGCCTGGGATCCATAGCCTGGGATTCAAAGCCCATCTGCTGCCTTTGTAAATAAAGTTTTATTGGAACACAGCCTCACCTATTAACTTATATATTGTCTGTGGCAGCTTTTACACTTCTACACTTTAAAAGCAGACTTGAGTAGCTCTAACAGAGACTGTCTCGCCAGCAGAGCCTAAAAACCATTTACTGCCTGACCCTTTATAGAAAAAGTTTGCTGGGCCCTAATAAAACTGGTATTAAGATCACTATTAAGTAAATAGTTAACCTTCTCTTTCCAAATCGTTTGAAGATTTTGAGGAGTTGGAAATATATTGATATTTGAGAGAAGTTCTGTTCCTATGTCTATAAAAACTGTAGGGAAAGAAGATAAAACAACAACAACCAATCATAAACTAAGAGCTCTCACCCCCAAACTCTGTAGCAGACTAGAACGTGGTTGTTGCTAGAGGCAAGGGAACTCCAAGCTCACTAAGTTTGGAACTTGCTGCTAAATTTGGCATCACTAATTTTCGGGTGGTTCCAAATGCAACAAAATGCTTTCTTCCATA
Organism: Enhydra lutris kenyoni; assembly: GCF_002288905.1. Classification (NCBI taxonomy): domain Eukaryota; kingdom Metazoa; phylum Chordata; class Mammalia; order Carnivora; family Mustelidae; genus Enhydra; species Enhydra lutris. The sequence goes on from NW_019154093.1 coordinate 48,835,914, forward strand.
ATGACATATATGTGTCTCTTTGCCTGAACCGCATGATGAGTATTAATTAAGGTACTTTTCTGCACAAACTTGTTCCTCAGGGAGGAAGTGAACACCCTCACAGTCATTTCACTGTCCTGAGATTTAAAAAGGAAGTGATGAGCATAAGTGTCAACAATCCATTTTATTAGATTTAAATCTATATTTTCCTGTACTTAAGACCAAAAGTCTTTCTCCTCCCCCAGCCTTCCCCCCACCCCCTTAATCTAGCATAGATGAAGTACAGAATAACAGTTAAGTGCAGACTTGCGCCCAGCACTCTGGTTTCCATATCCTGCTTCCATCACTGCTAGCTGTGTGACCTTGGGAAGTCATTTAACCTCTCGCATTCCCAGTTTGTCACTCATTGAACAGGGATAATAATGGTACTTTCCTTGTAGGATTGGTGAAAGGATTGCATGAATTAATATATGCAAAGTGCTTTGAACAGCATTTGGCTCATAGAGAGCACCAAAATGCAATTTGCTATTATTACTATGATTGTAGTGCTTAGCTTTCTTCAGGAGACATTTGTTCCAAAACTTGAGACACTTCAAGTTGTGTTCTTAGGTAAGATATGGCTCACACTTTTAGTAAGAGAAAAACAATTACACTCCTGTCAATTGATATGAATTCAATTACATGAATCCATACAGTGGATATTATTTACTTAATACTATACCAGATTGCTGGAGATTAAAAAAAAAGTGACATCATTCCTGCTCTCAAATAATTTGCAGTCTAGTAGAAGAGATAAAATATACACACAGGAAACAATTAGAGACCAATTCAGCAGTAACATCAGCCTCATTATCTCATCACCCAACTTCTAGTTATTGATCACTTACTCTTGCCGGACTCTATACTTGCTTTTTTACATATATTACCTCTGTGAATTCTTACACACCAGTCCTGCAATGAGATGTTATTTGTCCTGTTTAACACGTGAAGAGATTGTTCAGAGCAATTCTATGTCTTATCCAGGGCCACACATGTAGTAATACTCTGCAGACAGCCATTAAACAATACAATTTCAAATATTCTTCCTCCCCAGATATCTCAGCAGTGTTTTCTAAAAAATACTATTAATTTCATTTTAATAATGACTCCTGTTTTTTTGAGTGTTGTTGAGGAATATTGAAGAATGTCAAGGACATGTAGCCTGTCCCTTTATAGAGACTTATATAAAACTGAATTTAGTCAGCTTAAAAATAAGTAACATGAACTAACGCTATGGGCTACATGCTTTGGAGGTTAAAAATAAGATTGTGGAAGGTTGGGAAAAATTGATGGGCAGACTTTGTGAAGGTTTTAGTGATAATTTTTGTGATTATTTTAATTCAGCACCATCACTTTTTTTGTGTTCAAAGACCTGCTCTTGAAGATCAGACATACATTTAAATATACCCCAAAGAACCTGTAAATGTCACTCTGTTATCCCATGTGGATATATTTTGCTTTACACAATAGAGGTCTTTTTAAAATAAATTGAAACATGATCTCTTGGCATATAGTGGGTGCTTAATAAATACTAGCTAATAAAAAGAATGGATGAATATATTTACATTGAATTTACATTCTAATTTCAGAGCTGCTTTATTTTCATTTCTGATTGATATTTAATTGGTTGTGGCCTTGCCACTCTAACTTTAATTATGTCTGTCCCAACAGACTCTATAGCAAGTAGTATTAAGTGATACACACTTATGTGTCTGAGAACTTAGTATTCAAATAAATCCAGAGTATATCCTTTAGAAAAATAAATACCTGTGTAAAAGACAAAACAAAACAAAACATACCTTGACTTGTCTAGTCTCTAGCTTCAGTGTTTTTATGAGTTTTATTTTCTTAATATCTGTTTTCTGGAATATTGGAGTAAGATTGAGCAAGCTTGCTATTAAAATGGGGAAAAGTAGGCATATTTGTGTATGTGTAAGAGCACAATTTTTCAGCTGTAAAAGAGTACGTAGGGAGAAGATGTGATATTTAAAGGAATCTACAATGATTTTTGTAATGCTATTGAGAATGTCATATGAAATGGAAGCACAGTATTATCAATTGTGCCTTTAGTCCTGTGTTTCTCCAAGTGAGCTTTTAGACATACTCCCATGAGGATCACCTGGGACATCTATTAAAATGCCCCTTCTTGGGCACCTGGGTGGCTCAGTGGGTTAGGCCGCTGCCTTCGGCTCAGGTCATGGTCTCAGGGTCCTGGGATCGAGTCCCGCATCGGGCTCTCTGCTCGGCGGGGGGCCTGCTTCCCTCTCTCTCTCTCTCTCTGCCTGCCTCTCTGTCCACTTGTGATCTCTCTCTGTCAAATAAATAAATAGAATCTTAAAAAAAAAAAAAAAAAAAATGCCCCTTCTTGGCCCTATCCCAGATATATCGAATCAAAATTTCTGGGGTCAGGCCAGGAAACATATTTTTAACAAGCATGCCAGGATATTTTTACACACATTATGAGTAATAACCACTTCTTCAGTCCTAAAGACGTCTGAAAAACAGATTAGTTGGGCTCATTAGATTTTCTGAAACTGGTATTTGAATTATATGTTTAATAATATGAAATCTTTATTATACTATGTACCTATTTATCTATCCATCTACCTATCTATCTATCATCTCCAGAGCATCAGAAATATCGCCTAACTAAAAAGTTGACACATTGACCAGAATATGGGATAGTCAGTGAAGAACGAAGAACCTAATTGGAATGAGGATGTACTGATTAACATTTATGTCTGAAATTCAGATATTGTCAAGTTTTGATTTGTGTATCTTTACCATAACCAGGATTAAACATGAGGGGGTAAGAAATTTAATTCTGGCAGGTGGCAGAATTAGTAGTCCCTAACTCCTATAAAAGCTGCTGTGTTTCTTTTTAAAAAATCTTCAAACATATTTGGCTTCTGCTCAGTATGCGCATCCTTATTATGTAACATTTTAAAGAATAAAAATGGTTGTAGTGGTACAAGTAAGGTTATAGGTCAGTGTCAGCATACAGTATTTTCTCTTATAAGGCCTGACTTGGTGATTTTGTTTTGTTTTATTTTCTATGACACTTAGGATGATTTTTGGCAACCTCTCAAAGAGAGACAACGATGCTGTGTTTATGATGTTAATGTCATAGGTACCTGTTGGGTACTTATGTTGCATCAGGCTATCTGCTTTGCATATTTTGTCATTAATGCTTATTTTTTTCAGTGACTTCTGAATATCAGCTTCCAAGTACCTATTACTATTAGGACTTGCAGAAGAAGAGATGGCCATTTAGAGAGGTTAAATAACTCATTCGATGTCACACATTCCTCAGAGGCAGAGTTGGGAAACAAATTCAGACATATCTGAATCTAGAGTGTGGGAGCTTTAAAATGCATCCTGCCATGTCTGATAACCTACTCTTAATTTGGTAACAGGACAGTGGCATGGGACTTTAATGAGCTAAAATAAAAAACCTATCTCCCCTTGTGCTTAATCCCTTTGTCTGCTATTTTCATCTCATTAGTCTCATTGGCCAACCTGGAGAACTTGTCATATTCGATGTACATATTTGGAATCTAACATGCCTGGGATTTGCGGACATGCAATGGTGCGTTTTTGTCATCTAGAACTCTTTTAAGGAAGAATTGAAGACTAGGGCGTTGGCATTCATCAGGGCAAACTAAGTAGACCATAAATGATTTTCAGGGCTGGGGTAGACTCCGGAATCTGTTTATGCTACAAAAGTGCCTGAATTGTGGAAGGCTGAGCTTCATCAGAAGTTGTGACATAACGGTTGTGGCACTGGGCCTAGTTCCTATGTTGTTCCTGCCTTGGACAGTCTCAGTGTTATATTTCCTGTCACAATGTTGAGAGGGGAAAAAAAAAATCTTTCTCAGGAGTGAAGTTTTCAACCAAGTATCTGAGTAATAATCCTGACATTTTTCCAACTGGAATGAAAAGCTGACTGAACTCCAAGGGAGTCAGAAGGCAGTTTGAGGGAGGAAGGTTAGAGGAGAGCAGAGAAAGTCATGATTTCTGGAACGGAAAGGGTAGGGACAGGCAAATTAGCATAACTCCACATTCTGATGAAAACCAGCTGAGTGTGTGACCTGGAATGGCGTTCAGGATATGTACAATTAAAATGAATATAATTGAATAATTGAAAGAAGAATGATAGGTAAAATAATATCCAATGAGTGAGCAAAAGGGAACATAGAGCATGTAAAGGGATTAAAAAAAAAAAAAAAAAAAACAACCAAACCAACCAACCAACCAAACAAAAACAACAGAACACCTCAGAAAAGTCCCAAAGTCAGATTTTTCTGAATGATGGCAATGCATCAAATGAGGTAGAAGTTTTCAGTGGCTTATAATACAAAGTTTGTAGGGTTTGAACAGTAACAAATTAAATGTCAGTAGCTTTCCAACACCATGTAACTATTCAACCCAAGATGTCACTTCCTTGGACTAATTTCTATTCACCAGAGAATGTAAATTTCCTGTAATGACACTCAGCAAAGACAGGGTCTGTCCTTCGAAAGATGACACGAGATTTTCATTGTAGCAGGCATTCCAGAGATGCAGACACGTTTCTGTCAACTTCTTTGACTGCGTAGTGACTTGAGGTTCAGGACCACAGTATAACTGAAAGACCAGGCATGCCTTGTCCTGGAGGCTCCAGTACACTTATTTATATCTTAGGGACCCTTTGAAACAGTAGCTACTAATGACTTTCTCCCATTACCCAAAGGGCTTGACCTGGAGGAACAGGGCTAATTTAACAGGAAGTTTTCCAGGGAAATAAGTTTTCTGGGGTCAGTCTTAGTGTGATTCTTTGGCCAACATTATCTTCACTTGTAAGTGAATTTGCAAACAAAGTCATGCATGTGAAATGTTTTCGTGGAGGAAAAAAGCCTATTTTCTTTTTAAGTAAATATCTGTAGCTTGTTCTATAAATAGAATTTATGCTGTTTATGTACTAGAATTTATGTACTAGAAAAATTGGCTAAAATGAGAAAAAAAAAACCTGAATCGCCTATTTATATTTTTAAATTATGTATTGAGACTAGGTAAAGGACTGTATTTGACACTAGGAAGCAATTATCACAATAATCTGGGGAATTTGCCATTTGAAATACACCAAGATATCATAGATGCAACATGTTATGCTCCAAGATAGCTTAAATGTGTGCCAGGTCATCTGGATGATTAAATACATATTTTTCTAAGTTCTCACTCAAAAGCCTAGCACCAGTAAAGGAATTATTAAAAAAGAAAAAATAAAGCACACATACACATGAGAAAAGTAACAGAAGAGAAGGCAATAGTAGACAATGAATTTTGGGAGAGAGAGGATTGAGGACTGAATCTGATTTAGGCCAAGGTGCAACAGAGGATACTGCAGAAAGGGGATTAAATTTCCTCTGCAGAACTCCAGAAAGGAGGCACCGGCCACCTCAGAAGACATGAAAGAAGCATGGCAATGAACATAAAGGGTCTACATATGGAACAGATAGGCTCCCTGGGTCACCTTCCCAACTTGAGCCCCTCAATAACCCTGATTCTTACTCTCTACACCCCTGTCCCCTACCCCACCCCACATCTCCAGGCTAATCTGTAACTTTCACTCATGACTAGAGGTTCAACTTCTTTTGAAATTGGACTAGCATGTCTGATTTTAGGTACCGCAGACCCAGTTGGGGGTAGGGTCAGTTTAAGTGATGAAAATAGGATGAAAGATTGACATTTGCATATTAAACGGTGGGGTAGCCAGCTTGGGACTCTGCTTTCTTGCACTTGCACACTCTCTCTCTCCCTTTCTTATTTTCTCTCTCATTCTCTCATCTATGAGAATGCAGAGAGCCAGAAGGAAACCCCCTTCCACTCCTATACCCAGGTAAAAGCCTGGAGAACTTTTCTCTGAAAAAGCAGAACAGCTCTAAAAGAATAAATAATAATCTTTATTTTTTTTATTTTATTTTTTTTTATTTATTTGACAGAGAGAGATCACAAGTAGACAGAGAGGCAGGCAGAGAGAGGAGGGAAGCAGGCTCCCTGCTGAGCAGAGAGCCCGATGTGGGACTCGATCCCAGGACCCTGAGATCATGACCTGAGCCGAAGGCAGTGGCTTAAACCACTGAGCCACCCAGGCGCCCAAATAATAATCTTTAAATCTTGACATTGGTGGGATCTTCACAAAAAAATGTAGCTTGTCACTCAAGGTTCAACACTTAACAAGACCCACCTTAACACATAGAACTTCTCCTGAGTGTTTTAAATATCTGACTCTTAAACATATAAAAATGGACAAGGAAGGTTGACAGGTAATGGAGGAAAGTCTCTGCCATGAAAGAGAAAAAAACAAAATAATCTGTAAAATGGAACTCTTAGGAAGCAGAGCCATAAAGGAAGCAGAAAATACTTGAAAAAAGGCTCTGTCATAATATTCTTGTAACAAAAACCAAAGATACTGTATCTATGAAGCAAAATAGGATTCTAAAAATAAAGAAGCAATAAAAAGAAAGAGGCTTTGGATGTATAACATTCAAAATAAAAGTTCAGTAGACAGTTGAGTCTATCTCCCTGCAATTAGAATAAAAAGATAAATGGAAAATGGGGTGTGGGGGGGTGGAAATAACTAAGAACATTATAAGACCAATTTTAGAGATTCAACAATTAGTTCTAGAGAGAAACAAAAGATAGAGGGGAGCAAATTATCAAAGAAATTATACAAAGGTAGATTTCACTATTGTTAAAGAAAGGTCTCCATGTTCAAAGAGACTACCACGTGCTCCTAACAATGACCATGAATGAATTTATGAGGAAAAAGATATTACTTATCATACAGCGTTTCTTTTGCTGCAAAGGCTAAAACAATAGTGACTGAAATAAGATGGAAATTTGTCACTCAAATATTAGTCAAAGCACAAGCTGCTTCATGGTATTGCAAACCCAAGCTGCTTTCATCTTTTGCTCTTGCCATCCTTAAAATGTGGTTTCCTCTCTTGGTTTGATGGCTGCTTTAGCTCTCATTGTCACGTCTGTTTATAGCTAGCAGGAAGAAGAGAAAGGGAAAGTGAGGCCATTTGCCAGTTTTTGTTTTGTTTTTTTTTTTGTTTTGTTTTGTTTTGTTTTTCAGGGTCCACTCTAGAGGCTGTATATAATTTCTGCTCATATCTGGTTGGCCCAGAGTTGGTCACATGGTCATCCTGCCCACAAGGGAAGTTGGGAATGATAGTCCTTAGTTTGGGCTGCCCTGTGCCTGGATAAATCTTAGAGCTCAAACTACTGAAGGAAGAACAGAGACTGAAGTTAATTAAGGAGCAACTACAGCCTCTGCCACACCCAGAGATAAAGAAAAGAACTTAGAAACTCACACAGAGAAACAGCAATGATAAGTAATGTGAAGGGTAAAGGTAAATTCTTAACCAGAATATTACTTGGTTACTCATTAGCAGCACTTTAAGCTAGAAAATAATGGAGTGATTCATTTCATGTATAGAAGGGAAAGAATTTTCATCCTATATAAAAAGAAATAAACTAACAATCAGGTATGAGAGTTGGAATAAAGACATTTTCAAACCTGCAAATTCTCAGAAACAAATTCTCTAAGAAATATACTAAAAGCTGTTTCAGCACAGTGATAGAAAAATTAAAAGAAAAAATGTCATAGGATTTAGAAAACAGGAAAATCCAATACAGGAGAATCATGAAGTGAAAGCCCAGCTGAACAGGAGGCCTAGAGAGTAATGAGTCCAGATTGGAGCAAGTCTGAGCATAGGATTTATTTTAAGCTTTAGATGTCTACAACTCAACATAATGGTGTAAAAGGAGTTTTCACTGCCTATGAGAATGGAGAGTTCCTAAGGCTGAGAGAGCCTTGAGCAAGGGAGAGATTTTGTGGGAATGAGACTGGAGATGGAACATGCTTAGGTCCTTCAGGGATCCAGGACTTCAGAGACGGGGATGGGAAGACAACAGCAAGGGAGAAACCTTAGCAGGATTGAGAGAAAAATCTGAAGTAGAAAGGTCTTGTTTGGAAATCTGGAAAAACATACAGGCATGTGAGAACAATAGAACAGTCAGAATTTTGTTTGTGTAGGCAAAGATAGGGCTTGGCTACCTCAAAATTTCCCTCCCATGGAGGGTAGAGTAGAACAGCACATAGTTTTCTATGCCATTCCTTTGAGGGGTGCTGAAAGTAGTGCTGGAGGGTGAATTTATCTAGATGGCTTGGCAAGGCAAGAATTGAAGTCCTTTGTGCTTCAGGGGGACTTCTAAGGCAGGGTCTTAACCAGGAATTACAGCCAGACCACAAAGTATCTCTTAAGATTTAGTCAGCAGGGAATGTGCTGAATTCCCAGGGTGTGTGGCTGCGTTCCCTTGGAACAATTATGGCAGTTACTTTTTTAGAGAGAAACAGACCTGAGCTGAGTTTGAGAGAATTATGTGTGTGTGTTTGTGTGTTTATGAGACTGTGTGTGTGTGTGTGTGTGTGTGTGTGTGTGTGAGTGAGAGAGAGAGAGAGAGAGAGAGAAATGACATTGAGGAATGACATATTGAAAAATGACAGAAATGGGAGGTGTGCTTTAACTTCTTTACCTTTGTATTTCTAGTGCCTGCCATAGTATCTGGACCATAAATATTTGTTAAGGAATGGTAAGGAACACAGAAAAGAGACTAAAGAGAAAGATCTAGAAAGAATACTAAAGATGAGAGAAAATAGTTGGGCAACATATCCAGTTTATGATATTTTCTGATTTTTTAAAAATATTTTGTTTATTTATTTGACAGACAGAGATCACGAGTAGGCAGAGAGGCAGGCAGAGAGAGAGAGGGAGAAACAGGCTCCCTGCTGAGCAGAGAGCCCGATGCAGAGCTTGATCCCAAGACCCTGAGATCATGACCTGAGGTGAAGGCAGAGGCTTAACACTGAGCCACCCAGGCACCCCCTGATTTTGTTATTAACAATGTATTGTGATGTCGCATTTTTACAACATTAGGCATACATGGCAACATTGCTGTTTGATATTTGATCCAAGAACTAGATAAAATAAATCTAGGCTTACCTGGATTCAACTTTTAAGAAGGTGATTTCCCATTCCTGCTGTGTATATGTTAATTAGTTAAGAAAATGTTGTTTCTACTTGAATGTGGATTAATCGTCTGTGAAAAATTACATAAATCATCCTTCATTGGGATTAAGAATGACAATACTAAAAGATGGAAGGAAAAATTTTGTTACAGGTGTGAAACATGGGTCCTAAAACCTAGGATATATGTCAGAAAAATACTGCATATAAAAAGAATAGTATTCTCCTGAAGATTAAAGACACAAAGCAGCGTTAGGATTGTTGATTGAAGTACATGTTTTAACAGTGAGGGTTTGGAGAGAATAGAATTTAAGCTAATAACTCAGTCTAGGCAATGATTTTAATTGTATATGCCAGAAATAGAAAGAAAAATGTTATTACAGGATTTTTCTCTCAGTGGAGACTAAGGAACCCTAAGGATTTTATGAGAAGTCTACTTTACTGAGTGTTTTGTTGTTGTTGTTTTGTCTAAAGAGTCTGCAACTCCAAACCCATTGAGATTTGCTCATCAGTAGTTGTTAAGCCTTCAATGTATTTTGACAATAGAACACAATAATAATTATTGTATTACATGTATTTGTAGCAGCCTCAACTATGATATACAGAAAATGGGGAAGAAAAGCAATCATTTTGTGCACTTTATTAACTCATTCATTATATGAGGTGACACTGGTTATATCAAGATTGTATAATAATAGTCTACTCTAAAGTAGGGTTTTTTTTTTTCCCATAAAACAGCATGAGTGTATCATGCCAGAGTAATATGAATGTGAAAGAATATCCATCATAGAATAATAAAGGAAGGATAAAATCATTTTACAAAATGAGACACAGAATTCATTTGCTCAAGTAGCTGCCAGTTGGTTGTCTGATAAAAGAGCTAATGCTTAAGAGTCAGGCTATAGACCTAGTAGTAATAGTTGAGATGGCATTTCCGTCTTTGTGGGTGGTATGCCACAGGCACTACAGTGTGTATGCAGGAGTGGACTGCTGAATATATCAGCTCTGCCTGCAGTACAGGATTCTAACTCCAACAGCTTCACTGTGCAGGCTTGACTATTCCTAGCACTTTACCTCTCTAGGCTTTAATGAGCCATAGTTTCTTCATCTGTGAAATAAGGGAGTTGGGCAAAATCTTTTCCACTTTGAAAATATTATCCTGCTATGACTTGAACAAAGGAGAGACACAGTTAATAACCACAGCTCTAAGGATTGACTATCTGCTGATCAATTTCACGAACTCAATCTCTACCTAGTAGGGAGTACTGTGGAAAATGCTTACAAATGATCGTGTAGAGGATGTCTGAGAAGGAAAAGGAGACTCAGTGTCACTGACTGCTGGGGACTATTAGAATCTATTGGTTAACTTTGGCAGTGTTGTACTGTGAGGAGGTCATTTAGAAAGCTTTCCCTGGATTAAAAAGCAGGAGGCAGAGGATCTTGCAGCAGAGAAAGCAGAGTGAGGGGATGAGAAGCCAAGTGCAGAGTGTGTGTACGTGTGTGCACATGTATGTGAATGTGTGCATGCGCATTCAGACAGCTCCATTCCTCTGTACATGTGTGCATTCCCCACTGAGAGACAGACATCTAGCTAAGCTGCAGTTCCTTTGCTTTCCCAGTAATGCTTGGCAGAAGTTTTACTTGAATACTAAAAGTTGAAAAAGTTCAGGATTTTTTTTTCTGGTGAAGCATAGATGCAGATAAAAGTTTCCTATTGATTTCAGACCATTGTTACAATTGCAGGATTTTAAAATCCTGGGTTTTAAGAATACACTTTGAAATCTGTCTGTCTTTTAAAAAAATTGTGTCTCTATGTCCTTTCTACTGCATTGGGCAGGTTAAGTGTAAAGTTAAAATGATGATACAGAAAAAATATCTCTTAAAGTAAATTATAACCTGCAACAATGGACTAAGTCAGATGGAAAATTTAACTCCTGAGCAATTAATTGGTCGAAGGTACAGTGAGCTAAAGATTATGCAAGTTTGAAGGAAGAGTTATGGAGTTTGAGTTATTAACACAGATTTTGTATCACATAGATATAGTTTGAATTCTCTCCCTATCCCGTTACCAACTGTTTGACTTTAGACTATTGATGTTTTTAAGCCAAAAATTTCCCATATGAGAAAAGAGGATTATATTTCCTGTCTCATAGTGTTGTGAAAAATGAAAAGATTATATATGGAATGCACTTAACCCAGTACCTGGCACATAATAAGTGGTTGATAAATGGTCATTACAGTCTTTTTTAACACTCGTTCCCATGCAGTAGGTGCTCAAGAAGCATTTGTTTAATGAATGTTTCCTGTAGTCACAGATTAATGAAATAAAAAAGTCATGTTTGTTATTGGCATGGTTAATTGCAACTTCATAAAAATTGTTAGTCCCTTACCAGTCCAGCATAGAACATAGCACCTCATACCTTCTTGTGTTGTGTTTTCTGGGGATACACACACACACCACACCTCATGAAATGGCTTTGAGTTGTAGGAAGGAAAATTATAGGCATACCTCCAAGATTTTGCAGATTTAGTTCCAGATTACTGCAATAAAGTGAATATCACAATCAAGTGAGTCAAATGAGATTTTTGGTTTCCTAGTGCATATAAAAGTTATGTTTACATTATACTGTAGTTTATTAAGAGTACAGTAGCATTATGTCTAAAACAGCAATGTACATACCTTAACTAAACAGTACTTTATTACTTAAAAATGCAAATCATCATCGAAGCCTTTAGGGAGTCACGATCTTTTTGTGAGGGTGTTTGCCTCAGTGTTGATGGCTACTGACTGATGAGGATGGTGGTTGCTGAAGGTTGGGGTGGCTGTGACAATTTCTTAAGATAAAGCAACAATGACATTTTTCATGTCAATTGATTGTTCCTTTCACCAACATTTTTTTTTTTCTCCTCCAGCATGTGATGCTGTTTGATAACATTTACCCACAGCAGAACTTCTTTCTGAATTGGAGTCAATCTTCTCAAACCCTGTTGCTGCTTTATTAACTAAGTGTATGTGATATTCTAAATCCTCTGTTTTCATTTCAACAGTCTTTGCAGCATCTTCGCTAGGAGTAGATTCATCTCAAGAAACCACTTTCTTTGCTCATTCCTAAGAAGCAACTCCTCACCCATGAATGTTTGATCATGAGAATGCCACTGTTCAGTCACATCTTCAGGCTCCGCTCCTAATTCTAGTTCCTTTGCTGTTTCTACCACCTCTGCAGTTACTGCCGCCAGTGAAGTGTTGGACCCTTCCAAGTCATCCATGAGGGTTAGAATCAACTTATTCACTTCCTGTTAATGTTGATATTTTGACCACTTCTTGTGAATCCCAAATGTTCTTAACAGCATCTAAAATGGCGAATCCTTTCCAGAAGGGTTGACTTTGCCCAGATCCGGCAGAAGAATCACTATCTATGGCAGCTATAGCCTTAAGAAATGTATTTCTTAAATAATAAGACTTAAAAGTCAAAATGAATCCTTGATTCCTGGGATGCAGAATGGAGGTTGTGTTAGCAGAGATGAAAACAACATGGATCTTGTGGTACATCTCTACCAGAGCTTTAGGTTCATTGTCAATGAGCAGTAATATTTTGAAAGGAATCTTTTCTTCAGAGCAGTAGTTCTCAACAGTAGGCTTAAAATACTTAGTAAAACATGTTATAAACAGATGTACTGTCATCCAGGCTTTGTTGCTCCATTTCTAGATCACTGGCAGAGTAGATTTAGCATAGTTCTTAAGAATTCTAGGATTTTCAGAATGGTACATGAGCATTGGCTTCAACTTCAAGTCATCAGCTGCGTTGCCCTGAGAGTCAAGTGTCCTATGAAGCGTTGAAGCCAGCATTGACTTCTCCTCTCTAGGTATGAAAAGCCCGTCTTCTTCCAGTATAAGGCTATTTAGTCTACATTGAAAATCTGTTGTTTAGTGTTGCTACCTTCCTTAATTATCTTAGGTGAATCTTCTGGGTAGCTTTGCTGCAGCTCCTCCATCAGCACTTGCAGCTCCTCCATCAGCACTTGCAGCTCCTCCATCAGCACTTGCAGCTCCTCCATCATCAGCACTTGCTGCTTCACTTTGCACTTTTATGTTATGGAGAAGACTTCTTTCCTTAAACCCCATGAGTCAACCCGTGCTAGCTTCCAACTTTTCTCCTGTAGCTGCCTTACCTCTCTCAGCTCTCATAGAATTGAAGGGGGTTAGAGGGTTTGGGCCTTGCTCTGGATTAGGCTTTGGCTTAAGGGGATGCTGTAGCTGGTTTGCTCTATCCAGACCACTAAAATTTTCTTCATATCAGCAGTAAGACTGTTTTGCTTTATCATTCATGTGTTCACTGAAGTAGCACTTTTAATTTCCTTCAAGAACTTTTCTTTTGCATTTATAACTTGGCTAGCTGATGCAAGAGGCCTAGCTTTCAGCCTGCTTTGGCTTTAGACAAGGCTTCCTCATTCAGCTTAATCATTTCTAGCTTCTGATTTAAAGTAAGAAACATGTGACTCCTCCTTTCACTTAAACACTTAGAGGCCATTGTTGAGTTATTAATTGGCCTACTTTCAATATTGTTGTATCTCAGGAAATAGAAGGCCCAAGGAGAGGGAGAAAAATAGGGAAACAGCTGGTCGTGGAATAGTCATAGCACACACAATATTTATCAATTAAGTTTGATGTCTTATATGGCACAGTTGTGGTGCCCCAAAACAATTACAATAGTAATATCAAAGATCACTGATCACAGATACACATAGCAAATATAATAATAATGAAAAAGTTTGAAATAGTATGAGAATTACTAAAGTGTGTCCCAGAGACACAAAGCGAGCATATCTGTTGGGAAAACATTGCTGATAGACTTGCTAGATGCAGGATTGCTACAAACTTTCCATTTGCAAAAAATGCAATATCAGCAAAGCACAAAAGAAACAGAATAATAAAGTGAAGCACAGTAAAATGAGGTTTGCTTCTGCAAGAAGAGCTCAGGGTGTGGAGAGTTTGACAGAGAGCAGGACTAGTGGGAGGTGGACCGTAAGAGAGTGAGGCTTCTCTTAGGTAAGAGAGGGAAGCAGTGGAGGTAGAGGCTTAAGAGAATGTGAACATGACCAGTCACACAACACTAGCTCAAGAACCATTCTTTTTCTTCTTTCTCTCCTTCCTCTTTCCCTTCCATCCCCTTTTTCTTGTCTCCCTCCCTCCCCCATTCCATCTCTTGCCTCGCTTCTCCTTCTCCCCTATCCCCTCCATACCTTTCCTTCTCTCCCTTCCTTCTTCCTTTCCATGACCTTCCATTTTCTTTATGCCTGTTCTCAGCGGGTAATTTTTACTTGGGAAGTGACAAGCCAAACAGTTTGACTATGCCTTATGTTGGGCTAGGTGTTTTGGGGATGTAGGTGTACTTTCGAAATGCTCTCGGGGGCTCCTGGGTGGCTCAGTCGTTAAGTGTCTGCCTTGGGCTCAGGTCATGATCCCAGGATCCTGGGATCCAGCCCCACATCGGGCTCCTTTCTCAGTGGGGAGTCTGCTTCTTCCTCTCCTACTCCCCCTGCTTATGTTCCCTCTCTTGCTGTCTCTCTCTGTGTCAAATAAATAAACAAAATCTTAAAAAACAAAAAACAAAACTGCTTTCTGGGAAACCTCAGGTTTCTACAAGATGCTTCTATAGAGTTTCAAGTTTAATTCAACTAAAAATTATATTTCATTTTTTTAAAAGGTGTAATCAAAACCAAAGTCAAAACTTAAAGCTAAAACAACAGACTGTACAATGTATCTGCCACTTTTTAGCACTTTAGAGACTGTGGAGCATACCAGGTACACAGGGTTTATCTTGTTTTCATGCAGATTTTAAGCTATGGTTCCCTTTGCTTATTTATGCGTATATTTGTTCTCCCTACAAGTGTGTACTTTAGTGGGAAGGAGGGAGCTTTTCTCTGGTCTTTCCTGGAATTCAAGCCTGTACATGTCTGCCCATGTCAAATGATACAAATGAGCTCACTAGTTCAGCACGTGTGTACTGTGCTCCAGTAAATGCCAAGCAGAACTCAGGCACATCTGCTCGCTCATGCTCTTATCATGGCTTATTAGACAATTGTGCAATAACAGGTGAACTCTACACACTGCGTCATGGCCCTGCTTTCCAAATGAAGTGTCAGATGTTACTTGCCTAAATTAAATATACACATAAGTGTAACTGTGAAAATTGAGGTGGGATAATTGCTGTTCAAACTAGAAATCAATCACTAATTAAAAACAGGAAGTTTCAAAGAAAATAGAATTTCCTGGCTAATACTATGAAAATTATAAGGATCACATGACACAAGTTAAGTTACATCAGCCCCAAATACAGTGTCCTCTACACAAAGTCTTCATTGTGTTTGTGAAATTTAAATTTGCAAAGTTCTTTGTTCTGTGAATTCTGACATGTTCTTAAGTTCTGAAATGAAAGATCGACTATAAAAAACAAGTCTTCCAGCATCTTTTAGTACAGTTTGAACCACCAGTTAATGTTATTGAAAAAGTACACTTAAAAGTGTAAATCTGTCAGTAAGAAAGTATTTACAGCACCATTTGAAGTTATCACGTAAGTAAGGGAAAAAGCACAAGGTATCAGGAAAATACTCATTCAACCCTATGCTATTGATTTTGCTACAGTCATGGTAAATGAGCAAGCAATGAGTTACACACTTATTGCCATTCCTTTAAAATACTGTGAGAAAAAGATACCAAGAAGCTGCTCATAAAGAATTGTTTATTTCAAAAAGTGAAATATGTGAAACCATTTTAATTCACCTGTTTCAAGGTGTCAGTACTATGCATTAGACCAATTTGTTGGTAAGATAGGACCAAACAAATAAACACAAAGGATATACATTACTGAATAAAATCCTTGAAGCACATACAACAGGGAAAGTGTTTAAGTTAATTTTAATTAAAAAAAAATTCCATCAAGTCAGTTGTCAAAAATGGATTGGTATGCAATTAGCATTGAAAAGTAATGGCTAGAAAAACTATGGGATTTGTAATACAGGAGCAGTTGCCAAAATGAGTTCAAATAATTGTGGTATATCAAGTAGACAATCATTTTCTATGAAGTAGGTTAATAAGCATCTTTCAAACAATCTTTTATTTTTTTGATAGAAATTGCCAAATTTTAAAGGTGTACTCTTTGTTGCAGAATTTTTAGCATTGTGTGTGTGTGTGTGCACGCGTAAAATGAGTTCCAAAATTCCCTTTTCAATTGAAGTTACTTCTCCCAAGGCCAAGTGCTGATACAAATCTTTCAAAAGAGTCAAGAAATCTTTTTTTTTTTTTTTTTACCCCTTCCTGGTAATAACACCATTAACAGAGCCTCTCTTAAAATATGGTTTTGTCTGCTTGTGTCTCTTGTTGACATTTTTAATAAGCTGAAGAAACTCAGTATGACAATGCTAGCTTGCCATGTTAATCTCATTTACAACTACCTACAATATCAGCAATAAAATTGAAACTTAAAATTTGGATTCAATATAAAAACAAAGCAAATTCGATTCTTATAAAACTGAGTAAATATGTGATTGAGATGGGTATTGAAATGTATAATATTCTTCAATGACATTACTGAATGTCTCATAATATTTCAAGAGATGTATATAATGTATACACACACACACACACATATATATATACACACACACATATATATAATTTTAAACTTGGTGAAAAAACCATCAAATGTAATTCTGAGATATTACTAATTCATATTGCAGACACAGATTTTGTACTATTCCTCTTTCAAGATTCTGGATGTGTTTAATTGAAGACTTCTGAGGTTACAAAGAAAGATGTTAAAATAATTTACTCATCATCTGTGTAAATCAGAATTTTCTCTAGCCTCTGCAACCAAAACAAATGCAGAAATAAATTGGATACTCATGCTGAAATTAGATTACAACCATCAATTGTGGTGTCTCGTTTCAAAGTTTCATGTATAGTCCAGTAATCTTGTTTTCTTATCGATTGTCTCCCTGAGTGAATATTATGAATTCAAACTTATAAAATAAATTCATACCTGAACATCGTTTGTATATTCTTTATACTGGAGTTTCTGCCCAATATTTTATTTTGTTTCATTTCACTTTTCTCTTTCTTTTCACTTTTATGGCTGTACTGCCTTTCATTTATATTCATTGAACATCTACAATGTTCTAGGTTCTAGAGATTTAACAGAAAAGATCCCTGATCACATGGAAACTATCTTCTCTTAAGGAAAAAAAAACCAAAACTGCTATTAAGTTTTTGAACTATGATCCTAGATTTTAATTTCTATAATAAGGAGGATCCAACCTGAATCGGCAAATTCTTCCTTTCCCATAGATGCTCTCTGTGGAACAGACTTCCTAGAGATGTTTGGAACTAAGCAGTGAGCAGACTTTAGAGTAGAGGTAGGGAGAGCACTGGATATATTTGTTTCAGAGTGAGTTGTTCAGGACCTCAGCTTTAAAGCCTGAGGTTTTCTTTATGAAGGCAGAAGGAAATAACAAAACAAAACAAAACTCTGTATGATTTGCAAGCTTTGCAAGTTCCCAAAACACATGTGCAGTAGCTGCAGTTCGTAAGTTTGTAGTAGTTTCAAAGGTCTGAACATGACCTAGAAAGATCAGTCAACAAGTATTTATTAACCACCAGCACATTCCTAGGTATTCTCTGAGAAATAAATAAGAAATATTAGATATTTTCTCTGTCCTTAAGAAGTTTGAGAACTAGCTGTAAAAGAAAACTAACCATTCATCATACCGGGCACAAATAGACAAAGCTATCTGTAAAGTGACACTTAGAATGGAAAGATAAATCAGCTGTTCCCTTTTCCTAAGGCTGGATGTAGCCAGAGTTTACTGTAATACAACATGGAATATAATATGGCCATAAAAGAAAGACTTTCAAGCAATGTGCCGTTGACTTCAAAGCCGTAGGTATTTTGAAAAAGAAGAAAATGTGGGATAAAGTGGTTGGGAAGAAAATTCTGTGGAGGTAGAAGGATACCATTTGGGTCAGTGGTATGCTGGAGCTAGCTCATGCCATCTCCCAGAGGCCAACCATGGGTATTTTTTCCCTAACTCTGAATTGAGTGTTGCCATGTTGGTAGTGAATACTGGTCACAATGGAAGATATTTATAATGTGGAAAATGGCAAATACTACAAACCATGCTTTTCTCTTTGTTTTTATTTTGTTTTTGTCTTTTAGCAGAGACTTGCTTGATAAACATTAACCAGTATACCACTGGTCTATTTGGATGCATAGTAGAAGGTTAGCTAGTGATTAGGAGTGGAGTTCCCGTTGCTGAAGAGGATCATTGATCTGTATTAGTCACTATTGCCTAATAAGCTTAGCAAATTGTTGTGCATGAGATGGATAAGTTGAAAAAGTAATAGGAGAAGAAATTCTTGGGAATTTCTTGGGAACCCCACTCTGAGGTATTCAATTTCCCATGAAGATACTCCCTTGTGCTTAGATACGTAGTGCCCTTATATTTCCCTAAAAATGTTGAGCCAGCTGCTCCCCATCTGTGCCTCAGAAGTGCCTTCCCTTCACTCTCCCTCACCAATTGACCCTTTCTGAGTCACTTTGGCTAAAAAGTTAATTTCATCACGTCTTATCAAAGTGTCACTAGATTGTAAGAGCTCAATGTGGAAAGCATTTCCTTGGATTATACTTTAGCATTCAGTAGATTTGGGTTCAATCCTGGCTCTATTTCTCATTTACGCTGTGACTATGGGCAACTTGATAAGGTGAGTTGGCTTCAGTTTCCTTATTTGTTAAGCATAGTTAATAATATCTTCTTCGTAACATAAAGAGACACAAATGAAATGGTACATGGGTGTAGAGAATCTAATGACGTTCCTGGCAGCCAGTAAGTAGGAGCTATCATTATTTTGTGTGGTATTATATACAAATATAAACATATAAACACATATTTATAACTCCTCCGGCACCCCAACTTTTTTCTTTTTTAAAATTGAGATGTAGGGGCACCTGGTTGGAGAATTGGTTAAACATCTGACTCTTCATTTCAGCTGGGGTCTGCTCTTGGGATTGTGGGATTGAGCCCTGTGTGGGGCTCTGTGCTCAGTCCCGAATCTGCCTGCATTTCTCGCTCCCTTTTCTTCTACCCTTCCCCCTCCTCCCCTCTAAAATAAATAAAATCTTAAAAAAATAAAATTGAGATATAAATGACATATAAATTGGTTTTAGGTGTAGTGATTCAGCATTTATATATATTGTGAAATGATCAGCACAGTAAGTCCAGTTAATGTCTATTTTACACACATAGTTTTGATTTTTTTCTTGTGTTGAGAACTTTTAAGATTTATCCTCTTAGCAACTTTCAAATATATAATAGAGTATTATTAACTGTAGTCACTATGCTGAATATTACACCCCCAGGACTTATTTATTATATAACTGGAAGTTTGTACGTTTTGACCCCATCACGCGTTTTGCCCACTCCCCCCCCCCAAGCAACTACATATTTGCTCTCTGTAATTGCTTTTGGTTGTTTTGTTTATTAGTATTAGATTATACATATAAATGGAATCATAGCATTTATCTTTCTCGGTCTGACATTTCATTGAGCCTAATGTCTTTTTTTTTTTTTTTTTTTTTTAGATTTTATTTATTTATTTGACAGATCACAAGCAGGCAGAGAGGCAGGCAGAGAGAGAGGAGGAAGCAGAGCCTAATGTCTTTAAGGTCTGTCCATGTTGTCACAGATAGAAAGACTTCCTTTTTTTAATGGCTGAATAATATATATGTATATTACTACTAATTTCATAGTGGCTGCACCAATTTACATTTCCACCAACAGTACACAGTGATTCCTTTTCTCTACATCCTTGCCAATACTTGTTATTTCTTGTTTTTTTTATAACAGCCATTCTAACAGGTGTGAAGTGATATTTTATTGTAGTTTTGATTTGTAGTGCTTTGATTAGGGATATTGATCATCTTTTTACATACCTGCTGGCCATCTGTATATCTTCTTTAGAAAAATCTCTATTCAGAAACTCTCTCCATTTTAAATTAGTTACTATTATTCTTATTTGCCATTGAGTTGTATGAGTTCTTCATATAATATTTTGGATATTAACTCCTTATTAGATATATGTTTTGCAAATATTTTCTCCCACTTAGTAGGTTGGCTGGCCTCCCAACTTTTAAGGAGGGTTTATGCAAATTTGTTATCTAGCTGAAGATTTCTTTTATGTTATAAATATGACACAGTGACCTATTTACCTCCATTGAGTTTTAGAGCAACAGGAACAGTCTCATTTTTATTGAGATATATGTGGAGGGGAGGGATGGTTGACAAAACATTTGCCTGATCCCCCTGTTAAAAAAAAAAACCCTAAAGGCTGTAAGAGGATGCTGCAGTTTCTATTTTCCTATACATCATGTGCATGATGATGTACATTAATGCAACTGTGATAATACTTTTGTGATATTAAACCAATGTATTTGTCAGCTTAAATCATATTCCCTTTTAGCATTCCATTCCTAAGGCTGAGAGGTGAAGCTTACTGCTTTAGGGAATGAGAGAGAATGGCTCCTTCCTGGAACCCATAAGGTCATTGATGTGCTTTGAATCTTAAGGCTGGCTGTTGTGAGTACAAGGCTGTAATAGTTATATCCAGACAATCTCAAAAAAGAAAAGCATTTTCCATTTCCTTTGGCCCTTATTTACAAGACCCAGACATGCATTACTAGAGTATAGAAGTTATTGTTTTGTTTTGTTTTTGTTTTTTAATGTGTCTGGAACAAATAAAAGAACAGGATATAAAGAAGATCTACCCCTTCCCCCTTCTTGTGCTCTTGAGTTATGGGAAAAGTAAGACCAAAATAAAGTGAAGAATTATACTTGGTGTTTTATTGTCCTTTTTTGGGAAAGGAAATTGAAGGAGGAGTATCACAGAAGTATCTACGTGTTACTGGGGAGTCCAGGAACATGGCTATGAATGTATGGGTGTGTGTGTGTGTGTGTGTGTGTGTGTGTGTGTGTGTGTGTAGTAGTGTAGTAGCATAACCTCCTTGGGTATACAGCTAAAGATTGCAAACATATAGAGCATGGATTAGCAAACTTTTCTTGTTAAAACTCAGGTAATATTTTAGGCTTTGTGGACTACATGATACAAATCTGCAGTAATAGCACAAAAACTGCCATAGATAATACATAAATGGATGGGTGTGTCTGTGTTTCAGTAAGACTTTATTTATAAAATCAAGTAGTAGGCTGGATTGGCTTTCAGATTATAGATCACCAACTCCCACTCCACAAGACACCTCAGATGTGGATATTTCCAGCATGTCACAGGGCTTCTGTGAAGGTGTCCACGGGTGCCGTGAGAACTGGTAGACCACCAGAGGACTGAAATAAAGACAGAGAGGATACTGTTTCTAGGGAACAGTGACAGGAGATTAATGGTGTGCAACCCTCCAAAATTCCCACTCCTAAGCCATACATTGATGGCTTGGACAAGGAGAGACTAGAAATATCTTTCATTTATTTCCACCAGCCAACAATACTTTGCTGAGGTTTACTTTTTGCCTTTAATATTAGAAATTATTATTTTTTTCAGGCACCTGGGTGGCTCAGTCAGTTGAGTGTATGACTCTGGATCTCAGCTTAGGTCTTCTCAGGGTTGTCCATCCAAGCCCTTCATTGGGTTCTTCGTTTTGATTCTGATACTCATCTGTGGTATATCTTTCTTCCATGATATTTAGTCATTACTCCCCATCATGTCTTCCTTAATCTTTATCTACTCTCCCCATTGCTCAGCCGGTGGACAATCACTCATCTATCTATATACTACTGAGTCAAGGGCAGGTGATATTGCATGGTGGAAAATAATTTTCTAGGAAACTTACTTCTAGATGAATAGATCCTTAGTGTTTTTGGAAATAGTTTAATCCCTGTTACAGGTTGAATTATGCACCCCCCCCCCAAATATTTTAAGTCTTAACCCCTAGTATTTCTGAATATGACTTTATTTGGAAATAGGGTTTTTGTCAATGACCAAATTAAGATGAGTTCATTAGGGAAGGTTCTAATCCAGTGTGGTTGGCATTCATAAAAAAGGGGGAAGTTTTGACACAATTATAGAAGGAAGACAGTGTGAAAGCACAGAGAATGCCTCACCTATAAGTCAAGAAATATTAAGACAAAAGCTAGCAGGGAGGCATGGAATAGATTGTTCCCCTCAATCCTCAAAGGGACAGCCCTTCTGGCAGCTTGATTTTGGACTTCTAGACTCCACAACTATGAGACAATACATTTCTGTTCTTTAAGCCAACCTGATTTGTGGTACTTTGTTTTGGCAGCCCCAGGAAACTAACACAATCTCCTTCACTGTTTCCCTTTGGAGAATATTCAAAAGTTAAAGAGCCAAAGCTTCCAAATGAGCACACATGACTAACATGTCACCCTAACTCATCCTGTAACTTCTGGTTGGTTCTTGCCAAACATCCTATTGAACACACAGAACTAATTCTACTGATTTCTATTTAATTCTAGATAAAAATTCATTTTTAATTATACTGTTATGTAACTATATATAGATCACAAATGAAAAGAATCATCAAATGCCGTTTGGTTTTTTCAAGGCAGGACCCCGGTCATCGATCTGGATTTTGATGCTGGCACCCAAGGTAACATAGGGAGGTCCTAATCCTGATACTTTTTTTCCCCTCTATTAAATTCGTAGTATTTCGTGGGGCACCTGGGTGACCCAGTTGGCTAAGCATCTGCCTTCTACTCAGGTCATGATCTCAGGGTCCTGGGATGCTGTCCACATCAGGCTCCCGACTCAGCAGAGAGCCTGGTTCTCCCTATCCCTCTGCCACTCTCTGTGCTTGTGCTCCCTCTCTCTCTCTCAAATACATAAAATGTTAAAAAAAAAATTCTTAGTATTTCTTCCGGGAAGCCATAAAACAACTCTATGTCTTTAGAATAAAAGAGAAATACAAAGTGGTAATTATCCTGTTAATTTTAATGGCATAATTTTAGACCCCGAGGTGAATTCTTTTTATTGTAATCATCCAGTTTGACTGGATAGAAAAAGCCAAAGAAAACACAAGCATGACAAACTTTAGTTTGGTTTTAAGTCTGTGGCTTCTGCCCTCTCAGAGAGTGATTTGAGCTTCGAGGATGAATTCCTTGACTTGCCGGGTATTCTTTTAGTGTACAAGGATATTTTTGTGCTGTTCTGTAGCTTGTATGCAATGGTATTGTGTAAGCTGTACTATAGGGAGAAAGACATGATTAAAAGCATTTGTGGCTCATCGTTAAATATAGAAATCATTATAATTGGATTAATTTAGGAAATACACAATGATGCCTGAGTTTCCCCTTGAGAACCAAATATACATTGAGAACTACATTTTCAGAACGCACAGAGTTGGCTTTCTCGCATTAAAAAATACAGATTCATAATTCAGACTCCCTTAGTCCCAGGCCTCAGTTAAAGAAAGTGTAACATCTGCATGCCACGTTAGGTGATATTTTTGATTGAGTCAAATCCATCTCTGGAAATAGTGAATATGGTTTTCCGCAGGTAAATACAGCAGTGCTCCATGAAGCTTTGGTCCTAGAGGTACAACTGGAATTTTGCAAATGCCACTGGAAGCAGTTACATCAATCCTAGTAGGAGAAAGGAGAGTAGCAGATGTAGAAAATGTAAGTGATGGAATAGTCATGTAACAAAATACTTTCAGCATATCTTTTGTTATGTAACGTTACCCATGACATGCCTATCAGTAATATTGTCAGAGGCTGTAATTGAAGAGATATATTAATTATTATCAGTCACCTCCAGCACTCTTATGGATGGTAGAGTGATGTCTTCATAAAATAAAGACACCGATATCTGGTGTGCGGGAGGCTGTGGAGACAAGATTTTTTTTTTTTTTTCCCAAAGGTCTGTAGCTAAAGGTGCTCCAGCTTGGATTTCCTTTTAGCACTGTTCCTAAATTCCTGGACTGAAAAACTACTGGAGATGTAACATCCAACTTTCCTCTCTCTTTTCTCTCCCTCCTTTTGGTTCTGCTCTGGGAAAAGAAAAATTAAGGGCACAGCATGGTTAAGAAGCCCAGTGCCATAGTCTGGGAGGACTAATGTAAGTTCCAGCCCTTCTGCTGGATTTCCCCTTCAGTTTGTCTGAGGGGGTTAGTTGCCTGCCTCACAGCCTCACCCCTCTCTGGCTCTGTGTGCCAGTACGAAACAGGTTCAGACAAATTAAGGCCTTTGGAGTCTGCCTTTTTTTTTTTTTTTTCATTATCTCCTCACTTATAAGCTGCAATTTTGTAGAGGGAAGTAGGAGGTTGTTACCAGAAAGCAGTAGATTTCCCACAAGTTGGAAAAGACGTATCTATAGCTGTTGTTTTTAATTGGAATTGGCAGAATATGTTCAGAATAAAACCCGATTGTTCCCACCTTCATTTTTCCCCCAACAATTTGAAATAGTACCTGGAATTATAATAGACTTTCATATCTCCTGTATAGGTCAGAGTCTGTTTGGCAAAAGTGGGGATCAAAACAGTTCTTTCAAACCTGCGGCAACAGTGGGATATGAGCACTGCTAGAAACATTTCCCCAAATTATGTGAAATGATGCCAGCAGGGTGGGGTGAAAGACAGAGAAGGGCTGCTAGGAGGAGTGATCCCTGGAGCAAGGAATGGGAGGGCAGACTTTTGGGAAAAAACTGTAAGTCTTCTTTAGCAGATCATTCTACTTAGGTGGATGTGGATTTTGCTGGAACCACATGTATGTCATTACCTTGGGGTAGCTCCTGAAATTTTCCAATTATTGAGAACTCAGATAAATAAGATAAATAGATTTGGAGGTACGGGTTCACTTTTCTTGTATGAAAGGAGATGAAAGGAGACTGGAGGCCAACCCCCAACCTCCCCCCACTAAAAAAAACCCAACTAACAGTTGGCTCATGACTAGTTCTTGATGACGACTTGGTCCTGTTTAGATGTTATCTGACTTCCCACTACTGGTACTTTTATTTGGTTGTCAAAATTACTAGCCTAGGTTGTTAATCTAATTATAAGATTATTATATCATTAGAATTTGATCTTTCACATCTCAGGCTATTTTGAAGTACCTATCAAACCTGTATATTAAAAAAAAATCCAGATTCGTTTATTTTTGAAGGAGTAATTTTTCTACTGAAGATTATGTGTAAATGTTGGAGATTCACAGATAACATTTGCAGTCTTTTGTGTGTGTCTGCAGGTGCTCCCAGCATAGAGATGTCATTGCTGCCACATAGCTTTCTCTTTCCTCCCTCTCACATCTCACCCACATCCGCATGCAACAACACACTACCTACCAGGGATTGTCATTTTTTGCTAATTTTGGCCTAGAGTCTCCCTGGCTGTAAAGTGTTTTCATGCTAAAGATCATCATTCACATCAAAGAAAGGAGATTTTCCTAAGTATTTAGTATTGAGAAGCTTCTTTTCTGCAATCTAAATGTTCTAGTGAGATTTGTTCAGTATTATTAAAAATATTAGCCCACTGTAATCTTTCATGTCTTCCAGAGGAATTCGGAAAGTAACTCTGCTCTTCAAAACCTCAGAACATTTCATGTTGTAACTCTTACTTAAATCTTCACTGTAAAACTCAAGGAATTGAAAAATTAAGTTGCCTATCCTATTTTTTAAAAACTTGTTTCCTCACACGAATGCCTCTTCTTTTCCACAGCACTCTTGCCTTTTATGGACTAATTTCTGTCGGCACGCAGTTTGTCTTAACTGGACGTGACATGTCATTTGAAAAATTTTGAGCAATCAGAAATAGCTGATTATAGGGATTCCTACATCCTTCATTCTCAATTCCTGGTTTTGTAATGTCACTGCGTTCCCACCTTCAAATTACATTATGGCAATTCAGTAGGGCCAAGAGGGAGTATAGTGTAATGGTTAAGAAAATGGATTTTGAGGTTTGAAAGGCCAATTTAGAAATGCTGCTCAGTTCATCTTAGGCAAATTATTTAATGTCTTTCTTTTTTTGGTCATCTGTAAAAATGAAGATTATAATATCTGTTTCATTGCCATGAAGATTAAGTAAAATATTATGAGTAGAGTGTACCACAATCAGCACTCACTGATGGTTAAGACATTAACAAGAGACTGGTTTATCATGAAAAAGGTGCTAGAGATTCTGTCCAAAAATAGAAATTTCTCAGTTGGACACATTATTTTACTTTTCTACTATAATTTACCATTTTATAACTATCATTCTAAATTAATACATAGTTAATCCTGATTTCTGATATGTAGTGGTGTTTTCCAGCTATAATGGGGAAATTGCAATATGCCCAAAGGTAGTTGGATTACAAGGTACATGAGAGATCTGAGGGAATATAGATAAACATTTGTGTGAGATTTTTTAAAAAATTTTTTATTATTTTTTTTAATATTCTAACTTCAGGGGAGCCTGGGTGTCTCAGTTGGTTAAGCCTCTGCTTTCAACTCAGGTCATGATCTCAGGGTCCTAGGATGGAGCCCCAGGAGCCCCATTCCATGTTGGGCTCTACTCAGCAGGGAGCCTGCTTCTCCCTGTGTCAAATCTAAGATGATTTTGATTATAAAAAGGCACCCCAGTTTCAGAAAGTATGCATTGTAGAGTCCATGAAATATGGTAGCATTAATTTTCAAGGATTTATTCTCTTTGGGAACTGAATATGCTTTGTAATTCAAGTTCTTCCTCTCTCCTCGTCACCAGTATAATTGGCTGATTGGCACTTACAAGGATGAGAGCGCCTAGGAAACAAGCTTTGGCAAATATTTGTGGATGCCTTTGTTGGCAGATCCAAAAAAATCCACATCATTTCTAGGGCACCTATTTTAATACTACATTGGGATAATTTTGTTTTTTAAAAAAGGACAGTATAATAATCCCTTCTATTAAATATAACTGGGTATAGTCATTCTTTTTTGTCTGAGTATAGAATGATTCAAAATAATGGATGATACATTTAATAAAAATACATTTGATAAAAATGGCCACACTATAGACAAAAATTGTTATGATTATAATGAGTTTTTTGTATAATTATTCAAAGTACTTTATTGTATTACTGTTAAAGTCAGTTATTTATTATAATTTTAATAAGCATTCTCTGTCAAATAAATAAATGAAATCTTTAAAAAAAGGAGGGGGCGCCTGGGTGGCTCAATTGGTTAAACATCTGCCTTCAGCCCTGGTCATGATCCCAGGGTCCTGGGACCAAGCCCCACATCTGGCTCCTTGCTCGATAGGGAGTCTGCTTCTCCCTCTCCCTCTGCTGCTGCTGTTGCTGCTCTCTGCCTGTCAAATAAAAAAATAAAATCTTTAAAAAAAAATATATATATATATACACACATATGTATAATGAGTTTAATATATATGGTGTCTCTTACCCAGTCTCATAAATGTAGGAAAGTACATACATTTGTAACAACTTAGTTTGATATAGATGGAAAATGCATAGTTTGTATGGAATCTGGGCCTTTGGTTTTACTAGTGCTTATGGGTTCCAGATCTGAAGCTCTTGTCACATGGAGTTCCTTTTCAGTTCGTGATAGAAATCTGAGCTGTGGATGCTTTGACCCTCAAAGTTCTCTCTTCAGTCTCATCCAATCTGTTGCTACATCTGTAAATTTAAGATGACCAGTGATTCTGACAAATTGGCTATAGTCCGGAAAACAAATGCATAACGCATAGGGAACTAGACATTTTTGGTAGAATTATAAGCTAATTTGTTTAAAATTATTATAAGGGATAATATTTCACTACATATATGCACACATACATGTGTTTATTATACTCATAGCAAAATATATCTAATATCATATGTCAAAAATGGAACTATTTTCAGAAAGACAAAATATTAAAACCACTGTGATAGAGAGGGATCTTGTAAGATGGGTGTTAAGGCATAGCATAGCAAACGTTGTCCAGGCTTTAAGTCAGACAGATGTAATTGAAAAATCTTACTTCTTGTTGAGAGTCAGCTGTGATCTTAGACAAGCCACTTGACCTTTCTGAATCTCAGCTTTCTCATGTGTGAAAAACTAGTAATACCCTTCTAATAGATGTATTAAGAAGTTGATTGAGATAAACTATGTGAAAACAATTAACTCCACCTCTCAGACTACTCAAAAAATTGCTTTGGGTTCATTCTTTCTCAAAATCAGTATTGTGCATTGGTTATTATGTAAAAATGTCTATATACATAAAAATGCAAATGCACTTAATATCATTATCTAATCAAGAACATCAAACAATAATTTTCTGTGTGTAATATAGGCCTTCAGTACCCTCCCCCGTGTTTTGTGTCTCCATCAACAGCAGTGGAGACTCGAGACCCTACCTGTTCTCCAACTGTCACTCCA
Source organism: Enhydra lutris kenyoni (assembly GCF_002288905.1). Lineage (NCBI taxonomy): Eukaryota > Metazoa > Chordata > Mammalia > Carnivora > Mustelidae > Enhydra > Enhydra lutris. The sequence goes on from NW_019154093.1 coordinate 48,864,411, forward strand.
GTCTCACCACCATTAGCTGCTCTGAGACTCACAGATCAAACCATGTTATACCTTGGTTTCTGTTATGTTTGTCTCCATAAAATGCCCCAGAATCCCAGGCCACCCTTCATCTCCTGCACTCTAACACCCTGTATTAGTTCAGGAAATCCTGCCACAGGACCCTGAAGAAATCATGGGTAATGAGCCACAGAATCCCCAGTACATTCAGCACATTCTTGAACACTCACCTCACCTTTTCCCTCTGACTGGCCACCTGGTTCTCAACACGGCTACTTTTGCAACCCTCTCTAAGTAGATGTTCAGTTTTTTCCTGCTCCACTTACATAGCTGTATGGTAGGTATTTACCCTGTTCCTCAAGACTGTTTCCTTTTCTCCTCCCAGCTTTGAATCCCATGTCATCTGTCATTTTACCACCTTTGCTTTGTTGAAGTCAGCTCCCAATCTCGGGTCACACCCTTCATTTCTTAAAGATTTTTGCTCCTGGCTCTTTGTTTCTCAATCCAAGGCCATCCTCAGTCTCAGTGATTTTTATTTTTATTTTTATTTATTTATTTATTTATTTATTTAAAGAGGGAGGTGGAGGGACTGAAAGGGAAGGAGACGGAGAGAGAAAATCTTAAGCATAGAGGGGGATGCTGGGCTCCGTCTCACAACTCTTAGATTGTGACCTGAGCCCAAATCAAGAGTCGGACGCTTAACTGACTTTGCTACGCAGGTATTCCAGTGATTTTAATATTATAGGTGATCATTCCTATAATGTAACCTCTCAGTTCCTTAACCTCTTCCTTTACTGATTCTGTCTCTCATCTGATTGCATCCATTCATTCACTCTCAGGGTCACATCCTAAATCTCCTCATTACTAAAAGCCTTCCCATAATCCTAAATTCACACAGTGGCCACCACCTCCTATATTCTCAGTTCAATTCTTCTAATATCTTTACCCCAACAATCTTTAAGTCCTGCTGGAATCTACATCCACTGCTTCTCCTGTTTTTACTGTCCATTACTTATCTTGTGTTCACATCCTCCCTAGACACTTTAAATTTCATGTTCAATTAATAAAATTACCTCCTTTCATTCACCCTCAGCTCTTTCACTGAGTTATGAAAAGATTGGTCTGGTAGGCTTGAGGAGATGTGTTGCTCAGATCCCCCTTTGAGAAAGAAATTGTCAAATGGTAGGGCATATAGTTGGCTGGTAGTCTCCAGCTTTTAACAGCTATGGGTCTGCTGTGAACTCCTTGGAGTGGTCCGATGACTCCAGCCAATGACTGAGCAAATGATGGTCTCAAGGTCTAGCCATTTCCACTCAATGCAGGACTTCTTTAATGGGCTTCCTATTGCACTAGTGGGGCTTGTCCATCTGTATCAGGGTCTGCCGGCTCCCTCTTTCCAGTCTTGCTTCCTTCTCTTTCATTTCAGAGGCATTATTTCCCAAAAAACTTTTACACTCCAAATTCCATCTCAGCATAGGGCACAGCTGGGAAAAGTACAACAGTAGTTAAGTCGATCTCTGCTGATTTTGTTCCTGCACCTGGACTTTGCCGTTGGTCTCACTTTTAATTTATGATCAAGTAGGTAAGTGGGCCCTTTGTATAGCTAGGCAGTCATAGTGAATTTTCTTAGTCCATTCACTATTTAACTCTTCTACATCATTATTTCATGTTCTCTGTTTTTCTTCCACTATCTGTGTATTTAAGTTCAGTCCTCATTCCTAAATTCCAGACTCCTTTATCTAGCAGCCCACCCACTATCTCTATTGAAATGTTTAACAAGCACCTCAGTAGACGCACAGTAGAACTGATTCCCCCCACCATCTTCTCCAAAACTGCTGCCTCTGTAGTTGTCCCCAGGTCAGCTAATGGCAGCTTCATTATTCTGATTGATCTACCAAAAATATTATAGTCATTCTCCATGCTTCAGTTTTTTTCTTATAATTTACGTTCAAGCTGTTATTAAATGCTGTGGTTTTAGCTTCAGATATATCCTGACTTCAACTATTGCCTGGCATGTCTTCTGTTGCCACACTAGTATAAGCCACCATGCCTCTTTTCTGGATTATTGCTTAAGTTTTTCTATCTCCACCGTGTACTCTTAGCATAGACACCATACTAATGCTCTAGAAATATTAAAAAATAGGTTAGATCATGACATTCTTCTGCTCAGCTCACATCAGTGTCTCCCACTCAGAATAAAAGCTCGTAAAAGCCAATGTTCTTGAAAGGATCTAAGTGTTTGACCTGATAGGGCACCCATTACCTATCTGACTACTTTCCCCTTGCTTTCTTGACTCTCACACAAAGTCTTTTTGCTATTCTTTGGACTTCCCTGCAATCTTTCCACCGTACAGTTTTGGCTTCTGCCCAGAATTTTCTTCCCTCAAATATTCACAGTGCTCACTCTTAAACTTCCTTCAGATTGTTGTTAAAATGTACAACTTTGTTGTCTACCACATTTCAAATTAATTGCCCCTGTCTTGCATTCCATATTGCCTTTTGATGCTTCAGTTTACTTCATCTGACTCATCACCATCTAGCATCCTTTCTATTTTATTTATTTATCTTATTATGACATGCCTTTCTACCTAGACTGTCAGCTCAATGTGGATAGGAATTTTTGCCTGTATTCTTTACTACTCTATTTTTAGTACACAGAACAGTGATGACATACAGCAGGTACTCAAAACATTTGATGAATATTTAAAGAATAAATGAATTATATAATTCTTTGTCCATTATATGTCCATTATAGGTTTCCGTCATCCTGTTCATAGTTCTAGGAATTAAAAAAGAAATGCATATCTAGTATGCCTTTGACCTTTTTATTACCTAGCTGGACAATTTTATACTGCTTTTGCATTTACAAGTGAATTCATACTTTTTTATAGCCCCAATAAGAGGGGTTTAGAAGTCATAAGGATGTTAGAATTACAGGCATATTATCCACCTTTGTACCACAAAGCAGCATTTATTCTTTAGTGTCATGCCTATTAGAACTCAGTAATGTTTAATTCAACCTTTCAATTTATATGTTTTGTCATGATTATTTAATAGCTTCATATGGGTAATTCTCAATTCCAAAACAATAACATAACAGTCTATTTGAAATCAAAACTGTGTTTCTTAATCTAGACCAAAGGATATTACAGGCATCCAGATTCTTGAGTATTTGAGTTAATTAAAATGATTTTCTGTAGTAGCAACTCTGATTAAAGCAGAAGGTCTAAATAATTAGCTTTCAGAATGGAAGTTTAAATAGAAAACAATTCACAAATTTCCTTATTGCACTATTACCATTTATATAATTATGACTTCGCAACCTTTATCTCCAGCCTACATCCCTTCAAAATGCTTTAGACTCATATACTTGTCTACCTACTAGATATTTTCATCTGTTTGTCCCTTAACATCTCAAATACATAGTCTAGCTCCATATGCCTATAGCTCCCTTTATTTCTGTTTCAGTGAATGGCATCATCATCTACTCAGTTACCCAAGACTGAAATTGGGTGTCTTCACAGAATCATCTCTGTGCGTTTAGTACTATGCTAGATGCTGATGGTGCAAAGTTGATTAAGATACAGATCCTGTCCTTGAGTAGGTTATATCTAGGAGGGGAAATTGACATAAAATTATAATTTCACTTTTATTGTTGGTGAGTGGTAAGAACGATATAGGAAAAAAAATCTTTTTAAATTGGGTTAGAAATTTATTGAAAAATTCTTTTTGCTGAGTTTTGAAGAATGGATCTTGAAGTTGAAAAGTAGGAAGAATATATCAAGCAGAGAGACCAAGCAAAGCAAAGACAAGGTGAATTAACAGAGCTTAAAGATTAAAGTGTGGTATGTGTTATTTGTATAACAATGTTGTATAATACAACAAATATAATGTTTATGGCAGTGAGAGTGAACTATGAAGTGTGGGTAGATAGGGACATACCATGCTAAGAAGCCATGGGCAGTGGGTAGCTGCTGAAAAGTTTTGGGTAGAGGAATAGTCAGACTTGATTTTAGATCTGTCACTTTATTGTTGTGGGGAGGATACAGCACAAAGTAGGGAAAGCCAGAGAAAGAGATGCATTAGAAGTCTATTGCTTTGGTTCAGAAAAACGGGGAATGATCTGGATCAGTGAAAACAAGAATAGAAAGCAGGTATTATATAAAAGAAATATTCAGGAGAAAATTCTAAGTATTAGGTGATTAAGTACATGGTGATAAATGAAGAGGGAGTAGGAATGGTAGGTTTTTCCTTTGGAGATTGAAGAAAATTTCATGTTAATATCTAAGAGGAGAATTAGAACTTTTTGGAGACACCCCCCCGACACACACACGCACCAGTCAAGTTCATATGCAAATCTGAAACAGAGGTAAGGCAAAATAATTGTTGAGATGGAACCCTGAGGGAAAAATCAGGATTTGAATAAAATAGAAGCACATGAAGGATATAAAGAAGGAACAGTCAAACAGATGCAGAGAACCGTGAAAGGGACTAGAATGAGAAAGTAGTAGAGCTAAATCCCACGTATAGGTTTACTAAGATGTAGTCTGAAATATGTCTGTTGAGTCTGGGATTAGCATTCATGGATAACTTAAAAAAAAAAAGAATTTATGGATGACTTGGACGAGAGCAGTTTTAGTTGGGGGCGGTAGAAATGGCTCTTAGATTTTTCCTATGATGGATTGATTTTATGAAACTACAAAAAAATGAATATAGATTATTCACTTAAGAGGTTTGGTTGACAAGAAATTATATGACATTACGTTTTGGTTAAGAGGGATTCCAATTTATGAGCACTCCACAGACAAGGAAAACATTGCTTATAAACATCAAGTAGTTTTCCAGGAACACCTAATTTTAAGGGTTACACCCAAAGTCATAACTTTGATTCCAAAAACCTATTCTTGTTTTGAACTGAATAGATGTAGCAACAACAATGATGTAAATAACAAGGTGATCAATACTATCATCACCCTATATCCTCTCCTTTCCGACCACACCACATTGGCTTGCACCTGTATGTGCACCTCGTTTTAGAATGGTATCAATGGCAAAAAAGAGGATGGATTGAAGGGAAGAGGGACTACAGGCCACACAACGGAAGCTGGGAGGAAGGGTCATCAAAGATGACTTAAGGGTTTGCAGCTTGGTTGACTGAATTAATGGTGATTCTTTTAAAAGGAGAAGGGGGACCCAGCAAAGGAGCTATATGTTGGGAAAGGAAGGCGGAAGGGGGTGCAATGGAGAAGATTGTGGTGAATTTTTACAGTTCTTTCGCATCTGCCAGTCTTGAGGTACTGAACATTCACAACGATGCATTTGAGAATTCTGCGACAATGGACCAGTTTTTCATTAGTGAAAAGAATTCTATATTCAGTGTGTATCAACTAAAAAATGAAGCAAAAATTAAAATTTACCAGAAATTGGCTAATTTGAAACCATCTTAGCTGGTTATTGGTATCACTTGTTTGCTGAGATTTAAAGTGGTAAATGGTCCTGAAGGGAAAAAACTATAAATGAAGCCTTTTTTTTTTGGTCTACATCTGTCTAAAGTGGCATTTGTACAAAGTAATGACTTTGTATTTTTACAAAATGACTTGGTTGAAATCACTGGGGAAAATTGTATGTTGCCTAGTCACATGAAAACCTGTTTTTCCCTCTAGAGAGAGAATCTTGATACTTTGTCATGTTTATCAGAGTCCAACTCTGACATGAAACTCCTTAGTCTAGGTGGCAGTGGGAAATTTGCAGAAAATAATTAAAGAAGAATGACAGATAACTGAAACTATATAATTTGAATCCACTATTCCATCACTACAACTAGAAGTTAATTTTAGAGTTTATACCCATTCTTTTGAATCTTGAGCCTTGAAAAATAGTTATCCTTTCAAACTATTTAAACTGAAAGACTAAGTAGAGGAAGACAAAGGAAGAATATGCCATTAAATTTAAAAATAATTTAAAAACTACTATCTCTGACTTCACATCAACAACTCCATTAATAGATGCTTCAGAAATCACAAAGTGAACAAAAACGAAAAAATGCAATGCTAAAATTAAGACTATTTGATAAGTGTACTTTTTGCATTATTAACCTAGTTGGGGAAACAGTGTTTAAATACATGGTTCCAACATCTTAGAAATGAGTTTGAGTAAGTTCTGATATTTTCCTTATGTTTGTAAAGTGTTTATATATCCTGACAGCAGCATCTGTACTCATGGCCTTTATGTCTGTTACCCTAAAGGATCAGGGTCAGAACAGGAGCAGAAATCATTTGTAAGGCAAAACCTGGGTTTTTAAAAATTTTAATGATGCATTTGTTCTTCTGATATTCTGTCCTACAAAATTGGTAGGAGAGCTACCAGTAAAGAAAGGGTCAGTATTAATTACAGCAGGTTTAGCTTTCCTGCGTATTGCATGAGACACGAGGATAATAACAGTCTCCCGGCTTCGTACTTTTGCATTATGTTAATGATCGTCAGTAAGGCAATGTGCCAGGAAGACTACCCAGCCTTCTCCTTCTGCCTGAGGTATCTGCCTTTTAATCCAAAATATCTATGTTTAAATTCAAATCCCAGAAGAGACTCAAACGAGTTGACTCGTCTTATGAAACACTTACTTGTGCCAGTGAGTGGATTTTCACGCTGTGGTGCAGTTTTACAGCAAGCGTTCCTTAAAGAGATGCTTCTGCTCTTTGCTTCCTCACTGGATAGAGCTTTGGCAATGGTCCAGGGAGACTGAGAAAATACTCTCAAATTAGGCACGGACTGGTGATAATTGCTAATTATTGAATGTCAGTGGGTGAGAAAAGAAAAATCCATGTAATGGCAAAGGGATGGCATATAAAAGTGCCAACCACACTGTCCTAGAATTCGATCCATCAGTCTTTATAAAAAAAAAAAGGGTAAATTCAATTAGGCTAAATAGATGGTTATTTAACAACAGTCAATAAAATATTTCTTTACTATATAGTAAATAGGCTTATATTTAACCATAGCTCAGTATATTCCAATGTTAATACAGGGCAGTTTGTTTTCATAGCTTGATCTAAACAGCACTTGATGTTGACACTTCTATTGCGTATTTAATGAACCCATATCAAATATGCATGGCAAATAAATACTATGTTCCCGGTAAACCTTTATTCCTTCCCCACTGTCTTGATCTTTTCAAGTGAAGTAACGTGCTTTTCACAATATATTTCGTCTCTCATAAAAATGCGTATCACAACAGTGTAACTAAATCTTATTTCAATATTTTTGCAAGGCAGAAAAGAGAAATCTAGATCATTCTAAGTGCAGACTTGCCGCTATTTTAAAATGCAGCTCGGAACTCTACCTCAGTTGGCCTCTGAGCAGCCAGTCTACTGAGAAGTATGCTTCTGAAAGAAAGGATTAAGGCTTCCTGGAAGTCCTTAATCTGCTGCCTATATGGAAAAACAATGCAGCAATGCATATGATGCTGCCGTCAGCATCAGGGCTGGCTCTGATGGCTGCCCTTAGCTTTGTGTGTATGAGAGCACGTAGAAAATGGAGCTGCAGTGTGGCTCTGCATCTGGGCATGGGGGCAAGGTATTGTTAATCTCTCCCAAGAACAAAGTCAGGAATATTGGAAGCAAGAAGTTAGGGTGGTTGGACGTGTGTCCTTACTGTTATGGGACTGTTAGAAAATAGTCTTACAAGTGACTTGCATTTCAGATTTCAAAGGGTCACATAATTGGCAGGTCCTTAAGTCTCTTATCTAATCCAGATGTAAAGCACAAGTGAAGGCTGAATGGTGGAGTGAAATAGATGAATACATGTATAACGTACTGCCTCCTGATTTCTGGCCAAGTCATCTTTCGATTGTGTTCCTGCCATGAGTGTCACTTTCACTGAGGGAGGAGAGGATGGCAATTTGCTCCCCAGGTTTTTAGAGATGGCATGTTGGTTCAGCTAAACAGAGAGCAAAATAGTGATTTCTTTCTTTTTCTGCAGACAAATATGAAGGCAGAAACTGCTTTGCAGTGTTTGTCTTGCCCAGAGACAGAGTGTGTGATCGTAAAGGTTTTCCTGGTAATTAAATTTTGAAAAGGATATGAATCCCTTTATTTATATTGGGTAACTTTGAGACCGGAAATAACAAATGTTTGATTCTTTAGCTCAATGGACTTTGAAATAAATGCTTATTTTTGTTCATTTCTAGCTTTGGGTGTTTTTTGAAATGCAGCTTTAAAGCTAGCCTTCCTTGTAATTCACTATGGGATGTCTTTATACACTGCTGACAGTAATACAACTCATTTTGGGTGATTAACTTAACCCCCAGTATTGCAAGTGTCGTGCTGCATTAGCATATCTTTCAAGGAATAGTTGCAGTGTGAGAAAATTGCCTGTAGGATTATTTGCTGCTAGGAACCTGTGAAATGTAAAATAAAATTGAAGACTATAAAGTAAAACATCAAAGCTACCTAAAATACTAATAGCCAGCACTCTAAAAAGTAATTTAGAAGATTGCATGAGGTAGTGAAAATTACTAATTTAAAAACAGAGTTTAAAAAAAATAGGCAGGAGTTTAGAACAAACAACAGACAATAGAAATTCATTTTGTTCATACTGTAAGAGGAGTTCAAGAGATATTGAAACCTTATCAGTTGAGAGGGTCTAAAGTTCAATATTTGACCATCCTGAACTTAAAGAAATATGAAAGCAAAGCTGACATTTTCTCCACTTCAAGACTGAAGGGAAAATATACTGTACCCTTAGTAAAATATTGTAGTGGATTGAAAGAGCATTTTCAATCCCTCCTGGAAATTTTGTTTCACTGAAACATTTGTTCTTTAACTTGTTCTGTGATATCTGCCTGTGGTTCAGAGGTCATTTGATTGGCTATTTCTTGGGCATTTTCCAGGTTCGAAGCCAGTTCTTTGGTCATCTGTCATTCTCACTAGGTATTTGTTTTGAAAGGAGAAGTGTCAAGTGACATGGTGAGTGTACTTCCTTTTCTTAAAGTATAGAATCGACGTTGTAGGCAGAATGGATGGATTTTGGAGTCATACACGTCTGGGTTCAATTGTGCCTGCCACCTACCAGCTGTGTGACCTTGAGTAACTTACATAACATCTCTTAAGTCTTTGTAAGTAGGTCAGAATATCTACCTGAATATGCTGTCAAAGATTTTATGACAGATTTTATGAGACAACACTCATAAAACTTTTAGAATATTGCTTGCTAAGTAGCAAACATTCAGTAAATGGTAGTTACTTTTATGATTCATTATTCAAGATGATTGTTTCAGAGGTGGCAGTTAAAGCTCTTGCAAAGTGGTCATCACATGGCAGATCTGAGGTGCCTTTTATGGTACTTTTCTACACAAAGAACGATGTTCTCTGCTTACATCAGTGATGGAGCTAAAGGGAGAAGGGGAAGGTGGGAGAGAAGGGGTGCATGGTGGAGTAGGAGAGGAGGATTATACCTCTTGCATCTGGGAAATGGGGACTCAGTGCCCATCTTGGTTCCTACATTTGTTGAACATCTTTTAGATAATGCCTATCTAATACAGATAAAAATAAATTAAAACTGGGCATTTGAGTAAAGCCCAAAGTGTTTCCAAGTAGTTCAAGATGTCTGATGAAGTGCAGAAGTGTACTCAGAGTAGAAGAGTGAAGTTAAAGCAAGACTGGAGCAAGTGAGCATATTAAAGAAAAACAACAGGAAAATAGAAAAAAGTAGAAAAGATAGAAAAGATGAAAGGAATCACACATGTGAAAGAGGTTAAAAAAAGAACTAAAATAAGTAATGGGAATAAAGATGATGGCTATACTCATAATGATGATAATAACATTTTATAAATACTGACTATTTCCCAGGCTCTGTACTAGGCATTTAAGTTTTAGGTTTTTTTTTCCCCATTTCTTTCCTTTTTTCTTCTTTTTCTTTTTTTCCTAATTCTTGAATTTTGACAAAGATCTTATTATTTCCATTTATAAGTAAGGAAATGAGTTCAGGAAATTTATTTAACTTGTCTAAGATATATAATATTTAGAAAATCAGGAGTTTAGGAAATATGATGAAAATGATTTTTTAAACTGTAGGCCTCAAATGAGATCATGTTATACCTTGAAGAAATCAGAAAATAATCATAGGAAAAGTCACTGTGAAAGTCATTTGAAGTTGAAATTAAACCATATAAAGTCCATTGAATTATAGCAGGAATATTGTTATTATAAATTATATATTTATTATTTCATATGTATCATATATATCATATGTGCTATTAGATTTGTCAAATTTTTATAGCATAAAGAAATCCCATCTTTAGTTTAATTATTATACTTACAGTCTGGTTTTCTAAAAATATTAATTGAACAGTCATTAGAAACATACCACTTAAAAAATGCTGGGGAATTAATAAGATGGGAAACATAATACCTTCCTCTCTACTTTGGTACCAAGAACTGTTCTTTCTCAGGTTATATTCTGTGTATAGCATTGTACTAGGACTTTGTGTTCATGAAGGAATAAAAACTGTGATCTGTTTGTCACAAGCTCATAATTTAGTTTGGGACCATGACATATATAAAACACTATAATATAAAAATATTAAGAAAGCAAATAATTATAATAAATGATGTGAGCCAGTCATTACTGGAAGAATTCAAAACCAATCCATCATGACTGGAATATTTGGGGAAAATTGTTAATAAATGTTAGAAACTAATTTGTAAGAAGTCATGTTAAAAAAAAAAAAACAATAAAAATACTAAAATGAGACATTGAAAAATTCTCCTAGGAGTTTGAAAGGTCTAACTATGATTGAAAATAGAGAAGTCAAAAAAGAAAAGATTTACAATATAAAATGAAGATCATCTGCAAAGTGAAAAAAAAAAAAAAAAAAGCCTTAAGCAAAGGTAAAACTCAGTGGGCAAACAATTGGTCCGTGCAACAGTATATGAGACAAAGGGATCAATCTTTCAGCTACAGAGAATGCTTACAGAAATTGTTAAGAAAAAGACAAATGACCCAAAAGAAAAAACGGACCCAGAATATGAACTGACAGTTCATTGAAAATGAAATACAAATGATTCTTTAGCATATGAAGATATGCTTAACCTTGTTAATGACATGAACACAAATGTAAAATATGCTGAAATACTATTTTTCAATTATTTAAACTGGGAATAGAACCCCAAATAAACCACACAGACTAGTCGGAAAGGTGGAATCTCCAAAGAAATTTTGGTGTAATCATAGGAAAAGAGTAATGGAATGCTGGGTAGAAGAAAAAAAAAATCAACTATCTAATATAAATGCTAAAACTACACCATATCATCATTTCACCGGGAGCACATTATGCTGTGGTTGTTTCTAATGAGGAAGTTATACATTCTGTAAAGATTCCACATATTTTGTGTATTCAAATATGTTTTAAGATCAAGATGTTTTCAATCAAGATGGAGTAATAGGACATCAGATTTGTCCTCCCCAGTCCAGATACCTGAAAAAGTAGACAAAATGTATTAATTTTTTCAAGAACTTTAACATTAGAGAATGAAGGGCAACAATTCTTAAGAGTCAGGTAACATATAAGGTGAGTCTTATAATTGTCCCAGCTTATTGGTATAAGAGGATTTCCAGGCTGCAGTGCACGGAAGGGAAACCCAGACAATGCCTGGCAGACTTTTTGATTTGGGAGGAAAGGAGCTGAGAGTCTTGGGAGACTGAGGTACACAAAAACCCACGAACCAACCAAATGAAAAATACTTGTAGGTATCTGTAGGGAGTCCTCCTGGAGTAATTAGGAAAATACTGCTCAGCAAATACGTGTGAGAAAACTACTGGAGGCCAAGGGAAGAACTAGCTGATAGCATTAAAAGCAACAGTAGTCAGAGCTCACCCTAGGCCAAGAATATTGCTTATTTCCCAGCCAGACTGGAAAATCATCTAATTCAGAGAATTGGGTAAATACTCAAAAGGGTCTTGCCTCAGTAGAGGGGAAAAATGAGACATCGACTACTGTTTTATTTCAACTTAACAAATATTAAGAGCAGGATCCAAAAGGATCAAACTGTTTCCAAGTGACTTAACTGGATCCCAGAACAATGATCAAGAATTTTAGAGGAATATAAAAATATCCAGCACCCAAAAAGTTATGACTTATATTCTGGCATATAATCAAGAAATTACCAGTCATGAAAGGAAGCAGGAAAATTAAATACATGAAGAGGAGAAAAATTAATCAATGAAAAGCAGCCCAGCTCTGAAGTGGAGGTTAGAATTAGCAGACAAGGACTTTAAAACAATTATTATAACTATACTCCATGTGTTCAAAAAGCCAGAGGAAAATAGAAAATGTTATACAGAGATATGGAAGATATGGAAAAGACCAAAATCAAACTTCTGGAGATGAAAACTCTAATGTCTAAGATGAAAAATACAATGGATAGGATTAGTAGTAGACTAGACATTGCAGAAGAAATGATTAGTGAACTTTCAGATCTATCAGTAGAAGCTATGGAAAATGAAAAGACATGGAAAAGACTCTAAAGAAAACAGTAACAAAACTAGATCATCAGAATCTGGAGGACAACTTCAGGCAGCCTAACTATCCAGACCAGGAAGTTTGTAACTAATTGACTGCTTCAGATGGTCATTGATTGATGTCCTTCACCCTGAAAAGGCAATAGCACATAAGACAGAAATTCAGGGGAAAACTAGCCAAAATGTACAAGACCACACCAGATGTCATATTTGTATTTGGATTCAGAACCCATATTGGCAAGACAACTGGCTTTGGCATGATTTATGATTCCTTGGAGTATGCAAAGAAAAATGAACTCAACATAGACTTGCAAGACATGGCCAGTATGAGAAGAAAAAGACATTAAAAAACAACAGCAAGAGGAATGCAGAACAGAGTGAAGAAAGGCAGGGGGACTGCAAAAGCCACTGTTGCTGAGAAAAAGAAGTGAACTAGAAATTGGACAAGAGAAGAAGTAAAGATGCTGCCATGGCTTTATCTGTGGTGATTGTGCAGGTTTTTCATGAGAGGATTCATAAACTAAGAATACTAATGTGAAAAAAAAAAAAGAAAGAAAGAAAACTGCCAAGGAAGAATTTTGTAACCGGGTCATCTTCTATTTCAGCTTAGAGATGGAGAAACCTGGAGATAATAGGAACATGTAACATGCAACAAGAAAATGCAAACTGTAAATTAATGATGTTTTTTGAATTTACCAGAGAATTGCAATGGGAATTATTGGGGGATAGTAAGACAACTACAAAGAGAAATAGGATCCAAGGCTTTGCTTACCTGGGGCAGGCACCATTGGCTGCTTAAAAGATGGTAAGAAGATATAGCTAAAAATTGTTAATAAACTGCTAAAGATGGAATGAAGGTTGGCATCAGAGCAAAAAGGTCCTGGGACTTCAGATACTAGTAACATGGTCACACTCTTACAAGTAAAGCCTTAACCCCACAAGGTACTAAGAAGGATAGCAAGAGTCCTGAAATAGGTCTCATGGTTCTCTTTGAGGGAAGGGAAGGTCAGCCATTGCCAAAACTAGGCGCACAACTATTTTTCCTATTTCTCTTTCTGATCAAAAGCCTTAACCTTTGAGGGTGGGTAGTGGTGGTGAAGAACAACAAAAATGTGTTGTTTTAGGGCACTGGTAGCAACCCAGTGCAATTTGGAAAAGGGAATTTCTTTAAAAGCACCACCTTCAGGGAGGAACAGAAGTAGTTCCAGGTTCAGCATTAAGACATGAAGAGAGGCAGGAGTGTTTTGAAGAACCCCAGCTGGACTCATAGACAATGTATCCACCTAAAATTAAGGCAAACAAGGGTTGAGTAAAAATAACAGTGGAGTATAGCTGAGAGAGCTGCAAGGAAAAGATTCTATTTGGGGAGAAGTGCACTAGGAAACACAACACCAAGGAGGGAGCACACTTTGAAACCTACCTTGGCAACCATCCTACACCCTAAAACCAAGATATTGCTCAGGGAATCTGAAGCACGTGATGCATCCAGACCAATCATAGCAACCACAAATCTCAAACACAGCTGAGATCCTGACTAGATTAACACAAACCCTTCATTAATTCACTATAATAATATTTTTTAAAAAGGTGTGCTTATTTCCAAGCATAAAAATATTTATCTCAATATCTAGTGTCCCACACAAGATGTCTGGCTTTCAACAGAAAGCTGGGAGGCATCCAAGAAGACATGGGAAAGCATTCTAAAGAGACAAATCGGTTACTAGAACTAGACTCAGTATGACACAGGTATTGAAACTCTTTGACAGAAATTTTAAAATAAATATGAATAATATGTTAAAAGCTCTAATGGAAAAGTTAGTTTGCTAAGCAAGATCAGATGGGTAATTTTAACAAAGAAATAGAAAGTAGAAAAAAAATCAAATGACAGTGCAAGAAGTGAAAAACTTGCTAATAGAGATGAAATATGTCTTTTAGAAGCTCATTAATAGACTTGATACAGTCAGGAAAAGAGCCAGTGAACTTGAAGAGAAGGCAACAGATCACACAACCTGAAGTACAAAGAGTGAGGGGATAAAAAGTAAAACAGAACAAGAGCTGTAGTACAATACAAAATGTTTTAATAAAGCCATAATTGGAATTCCAGAAGGAGAAGTAGGGTAGTATAAATATTTGAAGAAATAAACGTTAAAAGTTTTGCAAAATTAGTGACGTACATGCAAACTAGTCTGAGAAGATAAGGCAACATGAAGTAGGATAAATATCATAAAACCACATCCAGAAATTTCTGTTTAAGACACTGTAAATGAAACACAAAAGATAATCTTGAAGGCACCCAGAGGGGAAAAGATAGATTATGTATGGTAGAATGAAATCATATTCACAGCAGACTTCTCATCAGAAACCATGGAAGGAAGAAGACAAGTGTGTAACATCTTTAGAATGCTGATAGAAGAAGAACAAAAACCTGTTAACCCAGCATTCTATGCCCAGCAAAGATACCCTCTATACATGGAGGAGAAATACTTTCTCATACATACAAAAATGGAGGTAATTCATTTCTAGTAGACCTACTCTGCATTAACATTTTAAAAGAGGCGGGGTTTTTGGGGGGTTTTTTTTGTTCTTTTTTTGTTTTTTGTTTTTAAGGAGGTTTTTCAGACAGAAGTATTATGATATCAGAAAAAATGATGCATATTGAAAAATGAATAAATTAAGATAAAATGAGATTTGTGTTTTTCTTATAGCTTAGTATCTCTAAAAGACACTGATTGTTAAGTCAGAAATAGTAATGGTGCCATGTGTGCTCTAGTGTATATGTTTTAAAAATATGACAGTGGTGCAAAGAACATGAGGGAGGGATTGGGGATATAGTTTTATAAATCCTAACATTACAGCTTAAATGATATATTATTTGAGGATAGAGTTAGATAGTTTGAAAATGTACATTGGAAAACCCTATGGCAACCATCAAAATGGTTAAAAAAGATACAAATCATAATTCAACAGAAGAGATATAAAGGAATCAGAAAAACTGATCAGTTAACCCAAGAGAAGGCAGAAAAAGTAGAAAACAGAACCTGAGGACAATATGATCCAGCTCTTCTACTTTTAGGCATTTATTCAAGCAAAAGGAAAACACATACCTACAGAAATATTTGTATACAAATGTTCATAGCTGCTTTATTTGTAATAGCAAAAACCTGGAAATAATCCATATATTTACCAACGGATAAATGGATACACAAATTGTGTTATATTCATACACTGGACTATTCAACAGTCAAAAGTAGTGAACCATTGATACATGCAACCATTGATATATACAACGAGAGCATAGAAAGCGCAAATCAATGATGATAAATGAAAGAAATCAGTCAAAAAAATAGTTTGTTTTTGTTTGTATAAAATTCTGGAAAAGGCAGACTAAAGTGGCTAAAATAGATTAGTGGTTGCCTAGAAATGCAGCATGGATGTAGCAAGAGAAAACTTTTGGGAGCATAGGATATGTTAATTTTGATGTGATGGTTTTGTATGTGTCTGAAAACTTAAGGTGATTCCATCAAATATGTGCACTCTATGTCAGTTATATCTTAATAAAGCTGTTGAGAAAGTATGTTTTATACAGATTTATTATAGCACTTTCCAGTTTGCAACAACTGTATTTTAATTTCCTTCTAACTTGACAATGCTTCCATAAATTTGTTCTTACACTTTACTGATGTAGAATCGGAATATCACACCTAACTTCATTTATGCAAAAATTATGGCCCAAAACTGTAAAAATTTACCCTGCATCATATACTACGATGAAGTACCACAAAATCTAAAACTCTGACTTTCAGTTTCTACCTACTGTTCTTCCTACGAAGTCATCTTGTGGCTAGCTGCTCATCAGATCCTCTCCCTCATCTTCTGGGCACACAGCTGTATTACATTCCCTGTCCTTTTTCAGTTAGATATGCCCTGCAACCTAATTCTAGTTAAGAGAATGTAGGCAGAAGTGATAGGCACAACTTTCAGACCTGATCTTTCAACATCCCTTGTGTGTGATCTTTCTTGCCTTTCCTTGATGACCCTTCCAGGACTCTATAAGAAGATAGAGCCACAATATAAAAATGCCTTTATCTGTAAATTAAAATTTGGAAAGCTGCATGCTCACCAGAGACAGTGGAATTAGACTGTAATGTGAGCCATGAGTTAAATTTTATTGGGTTAAGCCATGAAATTTGGCAGTTGGTTTGCTACAGCATCCATATTATAATAACTAATATACGTTGCTAATTTTTTTTTAACCAGCATTAGTGGAGGTAATAAAGGTGACCCTTAACATAGCAATGTCTTTCCCTGCACAATTTTTTTTTCTTTTTTCTTTCTTTCTTTCTTTTTTTTTTTTTTTTTTTTTTTTTTTTTTTTTTTTTTTTTTTTTTTGAGCTGTTTTTCTACATTTACTCTGGGGCCAGATTCACAATAGATATTTAATAAATGCTTTTTAACTTTCTTGGACTTATTTTTTCCATTATTTTTTTGGAATATAGGAACAACAAAAAAGAATATGCATTTATTTGTTTCAATTAGTATTTCTTTATGAAAAAACTAAAAAGTAACTTTCAGAAGTTTTGTCAATACACATGTCTCACAACTATACTGTCACACAGTAGCTTTCTCTATTA
Organism: Enhydra lutris kenyoni; assembly: GCF_002288905.1. Taxonomy (NCBI): domain Eukaryota; kingdom Metazoa; phylum Chordata; class Mammalia; order Carnivora; family Mustelidae; genus Enhydra; species Enhydra lutris. The sequence goes on from NW_019154093.1 coordinate 48,881,555, forward strand.
TTTTTAAGAATAAGAATCATAAAACACTGTGATTGAGAGAAATAATTACTATTGAAATAGAGTGCATATGAGGCTTCATATAAGTTCCTTGCAGAAAACTTATCACACTTTTGATCAAAATTCCATTATACAATTCCAAATTATGTTTTCAAAAACAAGTTACAAAACAAAATACTTTTCATTTGTACAAAATCATCTTGTAAAAGGATTATTTTCATGAATTGTGATATTTCATTTCAATTTGTGGATGTTATTTTCAAAGAAACCTAAGTGGCTCTATTTCTCCACAGGATTTACTAAAACAAACTTGACCGCATGAGTACAGATGCGATAAAGCCATTTGGTTCTGCTATTCAACTAACTGATGGTTGTTAGAAACGCTACCATGGCGTGCCTTTTCTGGGTAGATTCAGAAGATGTGATAGCACCTCCACAGGGCACTCAGTCCCCCTTTCATGTAGCATAACCGCCGGCCCTGAAGTACACACATCCCAGAAGAGGGAAAAGGGGGCGCTTTTCTCAAATTGCGAGAAATAGCCTTTCTAGAGAAATTACTGCAATCATAGAAGAATTGCTCTTTTTTTGAGGAATAAGAAAGGAATGTATGTGGGCAGTTGGGAGTCTGGAGTTTAGAGTGGGAGATGTGAAATGACTAACATGTAGAAAAGCCCTTCCTTGCAGCACATTTTTGAATCAAGCTTTTACTTGACAAGTACAGATGGGCTAGGAAAAAAAATATGAGCTAACTCAGTTCAGAGGGTAGTGTTACCTGGGGGCTATGTACTTCACACACTGAGATCACAGATGTTCAATGAGCATTGAGATATTCTTGATGAAACTCTGTCCTTACTGCTTTATTTGCTTATTTATTAGACATACCTACTAATTAGTGAAGTAGGTACATGTTCGGTAACGAATAGACTAATTCCATAAATACTGAAAATAAAATCTTCCTCCAAAGAGTGGAGGGCTTAAGAAAGAGCTTGAAAAGGTTGAGAATACCCCAAAGAGAGGTTGAAGAGAGAGCCTTGAGGCAGTTCACAGGTCACAGACCTTCGCATGATTGAGGAGTCACTCAAAACCCTCCTCTACACCTTATTCAAAATATATCAATGGGCTTAATGTGAATAAATCAACTCCATTTCTCTGCCCTGCAAGATCATAAATAGAAAATCAAAGAACTAAAATCAGAGGGCTAAGAAGGACTTAGAGAAGTCACAGAGTTCACCAGTTTGCCTCCCAGCATAGGATGGCATCTAAGTCTAACAAGGCAGGTGATGAATATTCTTGAAGGTAGTTGGTGGTTCACACTGTTCAAATGGATGTCCAGCTACCACTTATTAAAGGAAAGAGCTTTTGTTCCCCTGCTGATATCAGTGGCAGAACTGTTCTAACTAAAATATGTGTTAAATATTAGAAGCCATCAATGCACTTACAGAGGATTATATTTCTTGGACTTCACAGTCACATTAGGCAGTGTGATTTAAAATTGTAACTTTGAAATTAAAAAAAAAATTGCAGGTTTCTTCACCATTGATAAAATTGTGATTTTATTTTACTTTACTTTTTTATTTTATTTTATTTTTTTAACTGCTCAGTTTGATTCCCCTTGGTTCATCTACACTCAGGCAGTGAGTGCCCAAGTGGCGGGTCTCTTGCTCCCTCAGTCCTGCCTCCGTGGTCCAGTGCATCCCTCTTCGGACCGCAGCCCCAGTGGTAACCGAAAACTGTGGCTTTTAAATATCACTTATTTGTGCACTTATGGGACAGATTTTTTAAAAAGATTTTATTTATTTATTTGACAGAAAGAGATCACAGTAGGCAGAGAGGCAGGCAGAGAGAGAGTGAGAGAGAGAGAAGCAGGCTCCCTGCTGAGCAGAGAGCCCGATGTGGGGCTTGATCCCAGGACCCTGAGATCATGACCTGAGCTGAAGGCAGAGGCTTAATCCACTGAGCCCCTCAGGCACCCTTGGGACCGATTTTTTAAAACTGTTTTTGCCTTTACTTTTCTCCCTGTCCACAAGTAGTTGTAGCTGGATTCTTTGTAAGTTACTCCTATTTTCCTTCTCTCTCCATCCTGAGACTCATGATTTGGACTTAGAAGAATCTGGTATAATGACAAGAACTCTGGGCCTCTGAGAGTTGTCTGAGTGCAGGAGGGGTGAGTCAACAGTTTTAAGGTAGTGTGGCAGGGGATTTAACAGAGTCACCTGCAGCAAGCAAATCCCCAATGGGCTCTGTTAGTGGCAAGTCAGGGAAAGTATCTTGGAAGTGATCTGGCCAAGAGGAAGGATGAAGGGGTGAAGGGGTGTTAGTGTTCCACAGAGGAAACAGCATATACAAAGTAGTGAAGCTATTAAATAGCATAGTCCATTCAGTGTGTAGTCATCAGTTGGTCATTACTGAAGTTTAGAGTGGGTAGCCGGGAAAACCAGAAGGTAGATGTAGGTTAGGACATGGAGGAACTTAAGTCATTACAGAGAAATTTTTGGGTACTACCTCTGACATGTTATTGGATCTTAGTCTTTCTAGCCATTTCTTCTTCCCATGAGAGTAATATAGTAATTCACTAGCGGGAGGGCTACAAAGGTTTAGAGGGTCTGCTATGGACATAGAGGAATCAGAGTAGTAGGGCTACTGAGAAAGCAACCAAAGAAAATAAAGACACTTTTATAACCCTGCCCAGCTGCTTTTTCTTGCAGTGATGCATTCTGAAGAACCATCTTGCTCCTGAGAACCATCGTTATCCGTAAGGCTTAAACAGCTATGTTTGTCATTTAGATTTTGGTGCTAAGACCTGCTTTAATTCAGGTCAAAGAAACAAGGTCCTTAGATAACCAGAAGACTAGCTGGCACAGTGGTGTTCTGCAAGGAAATGTCCACTGTTTTAGATCCCAAGCCATTCAGGAGACTGTGTTCTCTTACCCTCTTCTAGTCTAGTGCAGTTTAGTATTCCATTGCTTCCTGGATGTGCTGATAAGGGTCACCTAGCACTCATTCATTGTCTGAACTGCCCTTTTTTTAAAGCTGATCTGAGCTACACAGTAAGTTCCAGCATTATTGGAACTTGTCTCAAGTTGCAAAGTCAATCTCTCTTTAATTATGGTGTATTTGGGTAACAATTATTCCATAAATAAGAATAAAAAAAAGTCGAAAATGGGTTTCTGAGAGTTTGTGTAGTAAAGAACTGGAAGCCCCAGGTGGATTTCTTCATTGTTATTACAGCAGCCAATATGTTGAAAGTACAGGTCACTGTGTGAGTTGGTTTCCATCTTATATTAGTTCATTCATTCATCTCGTATCCCATCTTGTATTCCAGGATGATGTAAGAGGGAGACTCTCTTTCAGGTTAAGCAGGGACCTGAATAGTGAAGAGTAGTGCCATGTCAATGCTTGTCTGGATCTTCCCCAAGATTTGTGTTTTCTCCAGTAAAAAGATGTTGAATAATGTCAATCTGGCTTTAAGCTTAATAATGAAAACAAGACTGATTCCTTGGCCTAAAATAGAGATAGATGGATAGATAGATAGATAGATAGATGATAGATAGATAGGAAGAAAGATAGAAACATACATTTCAAAAAAGAGAGAAAGAAATAAGGAACCAGTCACCCACCTGAACCCCAGCTTCTCAGAATTCTGCCAACCCCCAGTTCAGGCCCGAGTTTCTTCTTTGCTACTCTTGCTAAATTTCTGTTCTCAGTGCCATATTCTCCTGTACTCCTGTTTTTCTTCATCCTCTACTTTCCATGAATGTCTAAAACATGACTGGATAGAAATGAATTTTCAGGACAATGGAATTAACTGGTGTAGAGAAATACTTGTTGCCAAGTGTCCCATTTCCTAGCTTTATTCTTGCTCAAGTAGAGAGGCTACTGCCCAACTATGGACTTTTGGTCTATATAAACCCCTTTCTGTGAATATCTTCCAAACATGTCTGGGTCTCCAGAAATAATGAGCATGTGCAATGGTGGATCTGTGAGAAGGAGAGGTCTGGTTTGCATGGGAAGGTGCTCCAGATTAAGAGCCTGTTCAAGAAGTCTCCGTTTCACTTTTTACCATGTAAACACCAGGTCAGTGAATTTTTTTTTTTGAAATTAAAATTTATTGCCTGAAATCTGTTCCATATAAAATGATTCCATTTGAGATCATATTTTACAGTTCATATTAACAACTTAAACTAATAATTTTGAAATTACTTTTTTAGCACTATAGTTTAAGAAACACATCCTCAGGTGCCTGGGTGGCTCAGATGGTTAAGCATCTGCCTTTGGCTCAGGTCATAGTCCCAGGGTCCTAGGATAGAGTCCTGCATCGGGTTCCCTGCTCAGTGGGGAGCCTGCTTCTCCCTCTACCTCTCTTTGTCTCTCATGAATAAATAAATAAAATGTTTAAAAAAGTCCTCTTAACTTTTAATGGGTATGTCGTGTTCTTTGATACTTGATGTAAGGAGTAAGTTATTCCCCCATATCACTGTAGTCTTCTTCAGACATAGCATCAATGTAAGATCCCTCAAGTTTTAAGACTGTGGTTGGTGCCATTAAGATTTATTCAGCTAGCTTTCAGGTTATTGTTTTCGTTAATATAATTTTTCACAAACTAAGTGGTCCGAAAATAAGTAATTATATAGTGTGGCAAAGTATGTTTGTACATTTCTCACCAAAAGTGTTGTGCTGAAAGCACAATTTTCATTTTGTTTTTCACATGTAAGAATTAGAGGCAGATTTTAGGACAAATAACTGCCTTGACTTCATATAACTTTCTTCTCTGTTTGGGGCTCTCATTGCCTATGACAGATGAAGCAGGTTCAGTAGGACAGTTCTATTGTTTAATTTGATATCCTGACATTCTAATGGTTGCATCACGACATTTAGTTGTCTCAGATCTCTTTATGCTGTTTTCTGGGAGTGACAGAGTCAAAAAAATATGCCTCTTTAAGCTGTCATTCTGCTTAACTCCTCCTCTGCAATTACATTTGCATGCATAATACATCATAACAAATTAGATGTCACAAAGACACACAACAGGAATTATGTGAGCTTGCGGTGAGAGCTGTGGCTGATGTAACAGGCGAGGAAGAGATTGGAGGGAAAGAAGGGAAAAAAGAAAAACAACTAATGAATGAGAACCACCGTAGAAGATAGCAGCTGAAATTTATCTTCTCATCTTTTTAAGGGCAGTAATCAATTGCAGAAAAGTAAATGAAAAGGGAAAATTCAAAACCAATTTGGTTACTACCAGTCTGATAGGAGATTAAAATGAAACAATAGTATTTTGTTCTAGATATTCATTGGTTTGGAGGCAGTAAAAGTAAGTATGACAGAGGAAATCTCTTTATTTCACACGTTAACCTGGAAAAAAAAAAGATATTGAGGTTGTAATTCAAGCTTATTGGAAGTGTTTTCTAGTAGACTGGAAACAATCTTCTTGACTGAATGAACCTAGGCTGAAATTACAGCAATACCCATAAACACCTCAGCCACTCTGTTTGGCTCCTACCTTATAATGACTGGATTAAAGTGTTTTTCTTATGTGATTGTATGTCTTCTGGCCTCCTGACACATGAAATTGGCCGATTTAGAGGCACTGGTACCTGATGGTCATCGAAAGGCCATTGTCCCTGAAGTGCTATTAGTGCATGTCATACCTTGGCCAATAACTGGCACAAGGACCAGGCCCTTCTCTAAAAGGTTGGAATAGCCACTTTCAAAATGATGAGAATCAGTCAATATCAGTTGATGATTTTAAAGGTTTTACTTAGTCTGACAAAAGAAGGAGAAACAGGAATTAGACTCCTGGTTCCCTTTGTTTTTGTCCCCCTCACCCCCCATCTCTTTCCATCTTTCATACTCATTTTCTCTTTTCTACTAATGCATAAGGGAAATAATATATTTTCAGTAGCATGGAAGTTGGATTAAATTCAGGAGAAGCCGAAAATACGAGTGTGGTTACGGAACATGCTGCAGATCTTTGCTCTCTGTCCTGCTCTCCTCAGCTTCTATTTCCTTAGCTTGCTTCCTCCCAGCCCTCTTGCTTCTCCTCTGATCTCAGGCCAGGTGTCCCACTCTGCAAGGAGGCACATAACAGATTGCTTCAGTGAAGCATTTGCCATTCTCCAGGTTTTTCCTCATCATTCTCTTGCAGCCTTTTTTCCAATGCTCCTGACAATGTGGAAGAGCTCCCCAGCCAATCATTTTCTGGCATTCCGTTGGTTCCATGGCGAGATCCGAGGAAGCCCATCAGCCTCTGCTAGGCTGATAACCATCATTGCTTCTAATGTGTGCTTCGGCATTTCTCATCACAGCGTGCATCTGTTGGGGAGATAAAAGGAGAGATTTACAAATATATAATCAGCAGATGTATGAAGGCTGTCGAAGCAAAGTAGACTAAGAAGGAAGCATAACCACATTTTCTTGGGGTACGAGTAGATAAATATGCTGGCTTTTGTATGATTAGGTCATTACTAACACCTGGAGGCTGTCTTGGTCCTGGGAGGAAAACCATGGAGAATATTTGGTAGCGAACACATTTGGTTCACAGAGGGGGTTATTCCGAGCCAGATTGGAAAACATTTTAAAATGGAATATTGCCTGCATAAAAGAGGCCAATATCTCAGCTTTGCTTCATAACAGGAGTTCTCTAGTGGATCCTTCTGCATAATGGAGCCGTATGGTAGGTCTATGGAATGTCATACTCTGATGTCAGGAAAGCATACATATCCTCAGCCAAATGTTTGCATGCGCACTGGAGCATATACAGTATTATTTCATCACTGTCTCCCGGGCTCTTGCGTATTAGCTCCCCAGCCCCAGTTGTATAAGGAAACTCCCTTAAAACCAGTGGGGTTTTTGAATACGAGTGAAGAGTTTTCATAACTTTAATCCTTTAAATAGTGTTCGAAGTCTATCTTTTGCTAATCTCTAATATTCTTCTTCCCCCACCCCAGAAATTTCCCATGTGAGAGACATGGAAAATTTTGGAAACTTTTTGAATAAATGTCAAGATTATTTCATCTTTGAGGCTTGCCTTTACCTTAACTCATGTAAAACTGATAGGTATTATTGTCAGTCTTCATAAAACACATTTTATTGATGACTTTCTCCAGCACATGTGTTAGAAGCCATAATTTTTTTAAAAAAGAGAAAAAGAACAGATCGTAAACCTGTGGGGAAGGAAACAAATATCAAGAAATTAATTACTTAGCCTTTGCTTAACAACAAGAAAAACTTAGTGTAGTGATTTCTCACCATGGACCCAGATTTCTAGAAAACCAAGAGAAGCTCTGTGGGTCACGCTAAGTCATCAGGATATTGGGAGGTTGCATTAGGGTGACACTGTCCGACAGAGAGGAATTGCTTGCTCCGGTAAGAGATTAAAAATTTAATACTGTAGGATATTATATCATTCTAGGCTTCTCTCTATTCTTTTCCACTTTCTCTCTCACACTGCCTAGTCGTTTTCTCCTTTCCACTCTATGGTGACTAGTTCAGGCTTAAAAAAATTTTTTAAGGGAATCTTTCAGCTTTTTCCTTTGTAAGCTTCAATTTTGTGGGTTGCATTTTCTTAAACACGAAGCTTTCTTTTTTCTCTGCTGGAACTAGAGGAAAGAAGTCATGTGGACGCTGAATACTGTGTCTTCGGTAAAGCAAAATGGCAGTGATTGCTGGACGGAATAAAATTAATAGTTAAGAGACACTAAATGAAGAATGGTACAGAAGAGTGTCAATGCCAACATCACACATGCAGGCTTCTTTGGTTGAACATCACCTAAGCTATTTTGGAACACAGCTACATCTCTTTAATGATTCCAAATCTTCTTTCGTCTCCAGAGTGAGATGAAAAAGAAATTATATCTGTTTTTCTTCATTGTCTAAAAGGTATATGCATAATCTATATGATAAACATGTGGCAAACAACTGGCACATAAATAATTCAGTAATGTTGAACAGGGGATGCATAACAGAATGCCATTCCACACATCCCACCTCACCCTTCCTCTTCCTGCACTATTCAATACCAGCATGACCTCCACGGACTAGGTATAGTCAATTAAATCTAGAAACTTCTCAATTTCTGTTATAACTCCAGATACAAAACAAAACTGAATGAAACGAAACTTGCCCTTTTGTTTTTAAAGTACTATATTCCCTTTGTAAGAGATAAGTTTACCCCCCTCCTACTCAAATGATTTTGAAATTCAGATAAAGCTGAAATGAGGATTTCTCTCTCCCTACTTACATCCTACTTCACAGAATTTCTGTGAGTCATATTGTTTTAAAGGTTCATAAAAGAATGCACTTGGTGTTGTACCAATTTAATGTTCCAAAGGAAACATTTGCCCTTGAGTTTCTTCTAATATGCTGTGCTTGGATTCGATGGAAGAGTTTATGTGCATAACTTTTGCTGTCTTACGGGTGTTTGTGTGGTCTGTCTGATGGCAATGTTGGGATGAGAAAGGAGATGAAAATCAATATTGTATTATCAATTTCTGTTAATCACCATCATCAGCCTTCTGTCCCTCCCCCTAACGCATTCTCATCCACCTGCACAGATTCCCCTTTTATGGTATTAGTATATGATAAAACTTTACTTCACAGCCTAAACATAATACTGTGGAAAAAAAGAAAAAAAAATAAGCCATTTCAGAACAACTATTGGTTCTGTAGCCAAACTTTTCTTCAGTTCTTGATGCAAAAAATGCAAATTGTAACAATTCTATTTTTCCCATACAGTCAATAGCTAATCACATTACTATTTTATGTGATAGATATGACTGTTCTGTGTGATCAAATGACTTTTCAATTCTTAATTTGGACATATCTTTTGAACACTGAAAATAAAATATTAAAAATATTCAGAAGTTTATAGTATTGTAACATCCTCTATGCATGCAGCTTTCCCTCTGTGTTGGTATTGGTGAGCAGATACTAACAATAACACTTGGAGAACTTTATTATCCAATTTTGTGTGCATTCAATAGGATTATGAGTTTTTGATCATACAAATGCAAAAGAGATTTGGCAGTAGCAGGAAGCAACATAGTTCTAGAAGCAAATTTCCATTTTATTAATCTGAGATAGAACTACTTTTTGCAAATTGCTACACAGCTTGAATTATCCGTTCAGCTTTCTGTTTATTCTTTGCACCACTAACCTCAGAATGTTAGTGGTTTATATAAATTCACAATCCTATGAAATCTGGGGACTAGAAATCTTTGGATGACATCCACAGGACTAAGACGCAGCCGATAAAATTTTTAGCTTTCTTTGTAGGTGGTCTTTGTTAGTCTTGGTTAGTGACCTGTGTAAGTTAGAAGCGATGAAGACTCTCGAGATTTATTTAAGGTAAATAATGTTAACAGCTCACAAATTTGCTAGAAATTTCTTTAATGCGCCTTTGAAATCTATGTTGAAATCCTCCTATATGAGAAACTTTTAAAGTGAGGTGTCTCATTTACTTCAGAAACCCATCCAATTTTTAATTCTACCCCACATTAGTAATGTGGATGGCGAGGTTCCGTTACAAAAAGGTGCAGATCTGGAGCTTTTCCACAGAGGGCATTCTCCTAGCTCTCCCATTGCCTCTTTCACACTAAGCCAGATTTACACAAAATAACCTGAGGCTCATGCTGTCTGAATGAGCCTCTGATTATCATCTGCTGTGTTCTGGTCACCACATCTTCCTCTTCTTCTTCATTTTAATTCTTTATTTAAATTCAATTTAAATAGCATATACTGCATTATTAGTTTCGGGGTAGAATTTAGTGATTCATCAGTTGCATGTAACACCCAGCACTCATGACATCAAGTAATCCTTTATGCCTATTACCCAATTATCTCTTCCCCCCACGCACGCCCTCTCCAGCAACCCTTAGTTTGTTTCCTAGAGTTCAGCGTCTCTTATGGTTTGCTTCCTGTCAACATATCTTCTTACTGAGGAAGTTGACATAATCTTACAGTTCTTTCCCTATCCCCACCACAGATAATGCACCTGACAACTAATTTCAGTGTTTAAAACAAAACAAAACAAAACAAAACAAAACAAAACACTTTGTCTTTTAACAGTCTTCTCCCATGGCCACAACTGGCCTCTGTCAGTACCCATGACTCTTCCATTCTATGAACCCACTCATTGGCAACAACAAAACAACTTATTAGCCTCCCCAGTTCCTTTGATCCCCAATTCCACTAAAATTTCTCTTCCATCTCATTAATACCTCCAGTTTTTTGAGAGTCTATCATTATCTCTTTGCAACTTCATGTTGCAGTAACATACAGGCCTCTTCTGCTAAACCCTCAGATTTCACTCATCTTGTTCTTTTGACAAATCCATTCTATACTTCTCCAACCTAAGGCAGGGGTTGTGTCTGCTTGATAGCAGTGTTGCCAAGTGTAGTGTTCTGGCTCAGTTACTGTTTGACTAAGCTGAACTAGAATGAAGAGATCAGCAGGAGATTTCAATGAGTGAAGCTTACTCTTAAGCTTCAAGCCATGATGACTGGGTTAGTACTAGTACCACTGGAAAAAAATAGAAACTTTTTGGGGGGTGGATGGTTGTGATGGGAGTGGGGTGGAGAATTGTCAGCTCAGTTGTTAGAATTTGAGGTGAATGTGAATGTTCTATTTGAAGTGTCCCTTAGAAATTAAGAAGGAAGACCAGAAATTGCTGGAAAGATGAGACTGCAGACAGTAGTTTGAATAGTTAGTTGTCACTTCACAACAGCAGCAGTAAAGGGGATTGACTCCACAATTCCCATGGTTTGTATTTTGCCACAAGTTCCTTTATAAACACTCTCATTTAGCCTTCATAGAAACTGAAGGGGAGAATGTTGTCATTCCTATTTTATCAATTAGGAAACCAAAGCTTAGGGAATCTATGGATAGAGCTAAGATAACTCAACAGGAAAGTATGGAGGGAACAGAGCCCAAGTGATACAGACAATTTTAGGGTACATAGTTGCTCAGCAGACACTTTTTGGTTAATTGGTATAATAGAATCACATACACACAAAAACAGGGAATTGAGAATTTAGAGGAAAAACAATGTTGGCTTTCAATGCTGAATGCCAAATGTTCCAGGGAGATAAAAGGATGATTACTAAGAAGAAATTGTTGGTTTGATATTCTCGGACTACTCACTGGTCATCCTGAGGAAGCAGGATTGAAGTCAGTCACATGACACGAGGGTGACAATATAGAGAAACACTGCAGTGAGTGGATGGTGAACTTGAAGGGTCAGGAGGTTTAAATGAAGATTTGACTTGTTAGTTTCGTGGGTTGTATTACAGGAAGGTAGCCTTGGTGAAATCCTATTGGGTACCATAGGAAAGGGACCCTTTCAAGAAATCACTTCAGGTGGTTTCAGCAGGGAAGCCTCATCTATGCAGCGTCTCAGCATGCCAACCAGTTTCGCGGTTGCTCAGGGAGCAGAAGAGAGATTGTAGGAGACTCACAACTAGTCCTAAGTGCATCAGACCATGGCATCTCTTCAGCTCCCAGCCTGATTTCCTGAGGAGTCAGTGGCCCTAATGTACCTTCAAGAGAGGCTGGAAAATGTCAGGGAGCATGTACTGTATTTGGTGAGCATGCTTCTCTCTACTTGAGTGAAGGAGGCCATGTTGTCTATTGAGGTATTAAAACAATAGCATGCAGGTTAGGCTTTTTAGCTATTCCTGGACTGTTTTAGTCAGAACCAGGTAATCCTGGAATGGCTTCCAAGTTCCACGTGGGGATTTCTCCAAGTTAGGCATACACACGACCTTCTGTCTATGCTTTCCTCCGTTAACAAGTTAAAATCTAGGAAAAGTAATTTTGAAAGACATTTATCCACAAAATATATGGTAACATTTATCAGCTTCATGGATGCCTGATTTGGCATAGAATTGCCAGCTTGCTGGACTGGGGAAGGAAATGTGGAAAGGTGGCATTCCACCAGGAACAAGAAAGGTAAATAGCAAATAACAAATGGATCAGCAACACTGGCTCTCTCTGGAGATTTTGGGATTGACTCCTCGGGGAATGAACCTTTACTTTACCTTCTTTTATTACCTTGTTTGCCGAGCCCACATCCAGTTTGTATCAAGGTTAGCCTTCATTCAGCTAACCTGAGGGACAGAACAAGAGGTGGGTGAGGGAAGGCAAGGCTGTGTCCTTCCTACTTCCTGTGAGCCAGTGGGCAGGCACTCACACTGTTTCTTGTCTGAAGACAGAGCTCAGCATCCAGATTTCCCCAGTGTACAGTGTGTATTATGGTTGTTATTCCTCTCTCCTCGGGTCTCAGAACACCATCAACCATCCTGAACAAAGCCCTGGAAGCTGCAATAAAAAGGTTTTAAAACCTCAGAAAGGAGAGCCTGAGGATGTACCACCACAGTCAAAGCAAATTAGTGTTGCCCAGTGGAAAAAGAATGCTCTCCCTTCCATAAAGAGGGTACTCACAAGCCTGCCTCCTGAAGCGTCACAGATTTCCTGAGGCCTTGTGGACTAGTGAGGTAGGCCCCATTTTAAGACAAATGATCTGATTTAATATGATGATCCGTGTACAAGAAGTCAGCAGAGAAAACAGCGATAAGCTCTCAGAAAACAAAACACAAGCTCTGTGGCGGGGGGAGAAGGAAATGTGGATGAAGGCCATAAATAAATAGCCTTGTTGCTCATAGAAGATGGGAACTCTTTCTCTTTCTCTCTTCTAGTCTTCCTGCCTTTCTTGACTTCAGAATCCTTCTTACAATGATTCTTATATAGAAGCCACTATATAAACTAAGATTGTGCCTGCTCTGTCTTGGTGTCAGGTTGGTTTGTGGATAGAATGATGTGATGCTGTTGGCCTGTAACCCTCCTCCCAGCCTTCCTTCCTGTACCTAGCCCACCTCAGGTTCCTGCTGAGGCAACTCTGGAGAAGTCTAGGCCTCCAGAGAGCATGGTGCAAACATCACTGATACAGGGTGAAAGGGTCTAATATTAAATAACACATTTTTAATTTTGTTGCAATAACATATTTTTAATTTTATACTCAGATAAAAAGAAGTCATGAGTTTATATTTGTAGTCTGGATTGCTTTCTGTGTTAAAGATTTTAATACTATCCCTATGGAATAAGGATGTCTATTCCATATCCTTGATATCTATACTCCTGTGGGATCTTACCTCTTCCTACATTTTTAATGTCACCCCCAGCTCCTTTCTGCCCCTTATATGCTGTGTCTCAGGCTCTCATCTGTTCTGCTTTCTGACTGCAGTGCTACCTGTTGCATGTGTCTGGGTAGCTCCTACTTGTCCTTTAGGTCTCAGCTCATGTCATTTCCTTACAGAACTTCACCAAACCCTGAAATAGAGCTTAGGCTTTGTTTTACGTTCTCAAAATGTACTCTTCTTTCATAACACTTTGTCATGATTTCAGTGGTCTAATTAGTCATGTGATTATCTGCTTAATATCTAGCCCCCCATTAGACTCCAAGCTCCATGCAGAAAAGTTTACATATGACTTATTCATCACTTGGTAACTGGCAGCTAACAAAATAATTGAGAAATGATGAGCGTTAAGTAAAGGTTTGTGGAATGAACAAATGTTAAAACCAGAAGAGGCTTCCCATTAGCCTCTCTCTCTCTTTTTTTAATTGAAGTGTTGTTGACATACAATTAGTATGTCATTAGTTTCAGGGGTACAGCATCGTGATTTGACAAGTTTATACGTTATGCTCACTGAAACTGTAGCTACTATCCATCACCATATAATGCCCATTAGCTTCTTGTTAAGGTCATAAAAAGGCTGCATTTCAATATGCTAGTATACGTTTCCAGTTTAAATCTCATGAACATTGGGTTGATGGTCTAACAACCAGATTTTTGGGGGGGGACATATATAACAGTCTTATGTATTTGGACGGTGCTTTTATTAAAGTAACTTTCCATGTATGGCAACATTTAATCTTTATACCAATCCTGTGAAAGATGTAAGCCAATCATAATTATTATATTGCACATGAGGAAATAAATAAATCACCTGAGAAGCTGTATCTTGCCTTTGCTTCTAAAACTAGCTAGTGACAGAACTAGAATAAGACCCACAATTCCTAGCCCAGTGGCAAGTTTTTTGTTTGTTTGTTTGTTTTAATTACTTATATAGGAGCATTCCAACTGGGAGCCCATTCTGTGAATAAAGAAACCAAATACATATAATATATTTAATATAAGTTGGTACCATTGGTTCATGTCTCTAGGTTCTGTCTTCTCTAATGGAGTGAAAAAAATAAATGTCTCCGTTCAAGAGGGTTTCTGGATATACAGTGAAGTTGTCATTTTTTAAAAATTATTTTTATTAACATATAATGTATTATTTGCCCCAGGGGTACAGGTCTGTGAATCGTCAGGCTTACTGAAGTTGTCATTTTATATGCATCTTTCTGTATACAGAAGTAGATTGTTCTCTCTTCACAGATTTCAGTGTGGCCATGCAAAACTGGCTCTTTTCTATAATACGTGACAATAACAATTGGGACATCTTGTTAAATAGCTGCATCCCAATGCTTGGACAGAAAAAAGATTGAGGTGGCTCCTATGAAGCTACTCTGTTAAATGGAGTTTCAGTAACCAAAAGGGTTAAAAAGTGAAAATTATTCAGAGGAAACCTTGTTAAAAGAATTAGTAATGGGATACGGGAGCATGTTATCTTTAATTTGTGGGCAGGAATCCAAACTCAGTTATTAGTAACCAAAAATCTATTGCATTTGGGAATTTTAGAAGTTCTGCTGGAATAATTTAGGATGGAATTCATCTGCTTAATGGATCATTGTGCATTGACATTTTTACTTTTAAGAACAACATTTCCATGTGCATGTATTTTCTTTACTGACTCCTTTTGCTTACTGCTGAACAGGTGCTTCTCATGACTTACTCTTCTGACATTGTTTCATGCTAAAGATCATCTGTTCACAATACATTGAAACTCCACTTTAAGACTGCCTCTGAAAATACTTTCATAATTAAAGCAAATCCTTTTTGGATCCCATCCAAGAGAATTTAATTGCTAAAACAGCAATTACTTATTATTTCACACAGTCTTATTTCAAGAAGATTCCAAAGTCTTGGAACTCCAAGGACAGCTTCATAAGAAAGTGTTATCAAATTCATGTAAAGTAGCACATTATGTAGCACATCAAGATAGAGATGATTTCGAGCTCTCTTGTATCACTGGTCCATCCCCTAAAACATTTACTGTTAGGTGGGAAAGGGTGAATTCTGCCAAAGGAAAGGTCAGAAAGAGAGCCTGGAGAAGAATAAGGCCAGGCCAAGAAGAGAGCTGTTGGCACTGGCCTTGTCCTTGCCATCCTCAACACATAACCTCTGTTTTAGTTGGAGGGCAATGAGGAATCCCTAGACTGATGGCTCTGGGCCAAGTACAGAAGGAAATGAGTCAAAATTGTATGAGGTAATACATTAAAGAAGTAGTATATTTATTTCCAGGCTTAGCTAATTCTGAAAAATTACCATTGTAATTGTTCATTTTATGAATAATGTCAAGGAATAGACCAAGATAGGTTACAGAGGCTCAACTTTATTGATCCTTAAAAAATAGAGCATCTAGATTAAGCATAAGGCATACTTGTGGACTTTGGGGAAATTTGTAATGCCTTAAAAGCCACTCCCTCTGTTGCACCTGTTCACTGGTGAAATAGAGGACTTCACTTAGGAAAACAAACACCTTCCATGAGCACTCAGTTTAGTTGTTTGAAAAAGTAATTGGAGAAAAACAAAGAGATTCTTGTTCGATCTGAAATTCAGAAGAAACTCTTGCCAGCTTTATGAATGATGGCAGTTCTACTTTCCATATCGAAATTGCTGGCCCTGTTGCTGATATCCATAAATTAAGCAGCTGGGTTGTTGTTGGTTTTTTTTTTCTTTCCTTTTTGCAATTAAGTACACAGTGCTCACAATGCACAATAGGTCCTTAGAAGTGCATCGAATCTGTCTACTCCCATTAAAAAAAAACAAAACAAAACTGGATATAGGATCATAAACAAAGAGTCAGTTACAGTACATCTGTACAAAGCTGGAGAGTTGAGTTCCAAGAGGATTTATATTGGGAAAATCCCCAAAGCAATAAAAAGAGACAAGCACAAACGTGTCCACACTCCAAATAGTGAGGCAAAGCCTTCTCTCAAGCCAACATACTGATTCAAAGGATTGGAAAGCTTGTGTTTAATGAAACATAATTCAAATAGCCATGTTTACAATATCAAGGGTTGCTTATAATGATTGTCCCAAGAAGGAGGAGGGACTACATGCAACTTGCTAATTTAAGATTTCCACATTCTTGCTGTAATGGCGTAAGGATTTGAAGACCGTATCAACCAGCAGAACGTTGATTTCCCCCACTCCAGGAAAGTCTCTGAAGAGACCTTTAACTAAAGCTGTGAGACTCTGTGATAATGATAGCCCTTAATCACTATATTATCCCTTTAAATTTTAGAGTAACAAGCACCATTAATATCCTTGTGCAGTTCTAACTACTTATTTAGCAAAGAAGTCAACAGCCATCGGAGTCATCCGGGCTGGGAGTTATGGCGCGCTCTGGTTCACCTTCACCTCCGCATGACAGAACAGGCAGCAGCCTGGAGCATTCACTGGGGGATGAGGCTTGGCTGTGTTTATAAGTAACACCTGTGTTTATCTGTGCTTCGAGGTGCCAGATACCCCTTTGTCAAAAATAGCAAAGCTTCCACCAATATGCTAGTCATTTCTGAAGAGGGCTTATGGTATCATTTTATCTTCCCAAGCAGTTTTCTTTCTCTAGCTTTCTACATTGGGTTTGGTTTGAATAGAATTAGAAGTGTTCAAATATCAGTATACTGGGGCTGAGTTTCTAAACCTGAGTGATCGAAATAACAATTTAAAAACAATGATCCTCTTAATTTATTATGGAAAGAGATTCCTTTCTTTTTTATCCTCATTCTCACCCTTTCTTTATTTTTCCCCAAGCAATCATGCACATGTTTTTGTAGACATAAGCACTCTAACCCATCCAGAAGCAGACACATTGCAATGCTTCAGTATTGCGATTGCAGTTCAGGATTTACTTTGGACCTTGAGCTCATTAGGGAAATATTTGACATCTCAACTCCAATTATTTAGTAGTCACCAAGCTGCAAAGGCCACACATAACTGCCTACAACTGGTTATAATTGGAGAGGATCAGAAGAATGATAGCAGAGGACTGCATTTCTCTTAATCTCCAAAGACAACACTACCTCAGGTCATGGTTCCTTTCCAAAGTATACTGAAAGGCTGGAAAACAATATAAGTCCTTTCAGATTGGAAGCAACCAAAGATTTCTACATATTAGAAATATTATTGAGTCCTCTCAGAAAAGTTTATAGATCTTCATTTGTTTCCTTCCTTCCTTCCTTCCTTCCTTCCTTCCTTCCTTCCATTTTTCCCTCCCTCCCTTCCTTTCTTCCTTCCTCCTTCTTTGTGCAGAAAGCATTCTTACTTTTTTTCTGAAAGATTCAGTTATTGGATAGCTCTCTGGTTCTTCCTCTCCTTTGTTCTCTCCATCTCTTCCATATCCACATTCCAGTCTTGATTCTGGATCAGGCCGTCAAGGTGTTTCATTGCCAGGGACAGATAATTCATTTCCCAAGGGTTTTGTTTGTGAAAAGAAACCATTTCTAAACTTATAATATTTCTCTAGCAAATTATTCATCTCTTCTAGTGTTCTGAGTTGAACTCTCATTATCAACATATCAGCCTTCTTTATCTTCTTGGAGGTTTTACTTTACCAATACCTGCTTTACTCTCATGGAGGAATCCTCATGGTTTCTATAGATAGGTCTTGTGCAAAGGGTAATATTTATGTACCAAGGATTGTTTTTTCATTGTAAGTAGAGATCCTAATTTTTTAAATATGTATTCATTCTACATGATTTCAACTATGAGGCATTTTGAAAAAGGCAAAACTATAGAGACAATAAAAAGATCAGTGAGTTGTGAGGAGGAAAGATGAATGTACAGAGCATGGAGGATATTTAGGGCAGTGAAAAATACTCCACGTGATATTATAATGATGGATCCATGCCATTACACATTTGTCTAAACCCACTGAATATACAACACCAAGAGTGAACCCTTAGGTAAACCATGGGCTTTGGATGATGATGATGTGTCAGTATGGGTTCATCTTTGGGAACAAATGTACAATTCTGGAGAGTGATGTTCATACAGGGGGAGGCCATACAAGTGTGGGAGCAGGAGGTTAATGGGAAATCTTTGTACTTTTCTATCAATTTTACTGTAAACCTAAAACTGCTCAAACAAGTTAAGTCTTTAAGAAATTATTCATTATGCACATTTTGCTGTGTTTTTATGTATTTTTTTCTCCCGATGCAAAGCTGTGTTTCCTTTCCTTTAAAACTGTGGTTTAAGAATTTCTCTAATTGTTTTTAAAGAGTATAATCAGCTCATGTACCTATCACCCCACTTCTACAATTATCCCCATTTGATCAGTCTGTTTTCATCTCATTTTTAAACCTTATAAATATAATGTAGTAGCTACAACACCATTTACATACCTTTTCCCTTACTGTTAGATATTGTTGGATTATTTCTAGTTTTCCAGTGTTAGGACAAATGCTGTGATAAACCAATTTTTTAAACATGCTTTGCCCTCTCACATTTAGGTTTATTTCCTTGAGTTCAAAGGCAACTTCCCATAGTCTTGACACATATTACTAAATTACTTTCCCAAAAAGCCTTAGGAAATTTATGCTCTCAGCTATGTTTCATTTTACATAATTAAAAAGTTATTGAATAAAGATGGATTCTCTTTGGTTTACTTGATTTTTTTTTTATTAATGGAAATCCTAAAGAGTTTTGAACAGTTTTGAACAGTTTTCTTGTGTTTTCATTCTAGTTGTGCTTACTCATTTGTAAACTGTCCTTGTTCTTTGCTCTTCTGTGTTTTGGGATCTCAGTACTTCTCAGGTTTTTCTTATGAGGTTTTTAGAGAATAATAACTATTTGAGAGGAGGGACTTTTTTAAAGGACAAAACTATACATTTTTTAAGTGATAAGTTTTTAAAACTGTAGAAACTTGAGTTGGCATGGTTTGAGCAGATACGAGTGAACACAGTGGATGGTTTCATGGCCTTAGCAGTGTTCTTAGAGGTAATATTTTTTAGGATCATTGATAAATCTTTTATTTCTTGACACTGGAATGTAAATATATGAGAATATGTAGACAAGCTTAGCGAAAACTGTATAAATTTAGCCCTCCCAATCTTGAAATTGTTATTAAAATACATTTTAAAATAATGCATATCCCAAATAACTATCCTCTTTTTTTCATACTCTATTTAAATATAGGGTGGCTCAGGGGAGTCTTCAGAGGAGAACCTGTGATAGGTTGTTTGTGATTCCAGGAGCTGTTTCCTGATGAACTACTCTATTACGCCTGGCACCAGTCCAGGACCTACCTTTGATATTTAGGTGTGATTGTTTACCCACAAATATGCAATTATTGTTTATGAGTGGAAAATGTACCTTAGCTGCCACTTCCACTTCATTTGCTCCCTGTTAAAAGAGAAATGGAGAACAGAACTTGAAAGAAGGAAAGGAGACAGAAAAACATGCTCTATAAAATCATGTATGGACGGCACCGTATGAAAGAGCCCCATAAGACTGAAAGTCTAGGGTCACGGTGGGGAGATGGGGTTCTGCTGAGGACAAGCCATTCCATCACTATAGAATGTGAAAATATCTGTTAGAGTGTTTTTTGCATTAATGTGTTCAGTGGCTGTTTCCATCAGCTCTGAGAAGAACCTGGCAAATTAAATTCAATGTATGTTTTAGGAATACGAAACCCATGAAAGCTCTTAGCCTTTCCTTCCTCCATTCTCTGGTATCAAACTTACCTGTTCTTGTTCTTGGTGATCTAGTTCTTCAAGTACCCATTAGATGATTACAGTTAATTAGTTAAACAGGATTGTAGAATGATATTAATGACTTATAATGACTGAATGTGATGCACCCCAGCCTAACATAGTAGTTTTAACAAGAGTCTTTGATGCCTCAAGTCAAGAATATGACTCATAGTGGAATTAGGGAACTGTGAAATCCTGGTGATGAGTATGGTGATGGTGGCAGTGTGGTCAGAATTTTGACCGAGGGTTTATTCCTGTCTTTCAGAGTTTCTATAAAGGAAGTCACCTGTTCATCTAATTGAGCAATGATTTGCTTAATGTATAGATATTTATATAGAGTTTCTCAGATTTCTGTGTGTGTGTGTGTGTGTGTGTGTGTGTGTGTGTGTATGCAAAAAATTATATGGGCTAAAGATGCCTGTAAGAAAATTTAGTTTTGACTCTCTTTTACTCCAGTACATATGATTTTTTTAAGAAATTATTGTTAATTTGCATTAAAATAGACCAATTCATTAATTCTCACTTTAATTCTAAAGTTAATTCTCTATCTCTATGGAAAAGTAGATCTTTACTGATATAGAAAAGAATTGGCCATTCTGCCAATACCTAACTTATAATCTGGTGATATCCTTTAATGCCTCAGGGCTTCAGTTTACTTATCTGCAAAAAAAAAAAAAAGATCAATCATAACTTTCATAGAAGATTGAGAATTGTCAACATGGTAAATGTTAATACACTATTTACATTTTAATAGGTTGCTGATGGAGTAATTGATGATAGAACTGGCATATGAGAGTTGCAATTTAAAAAAGAAGAATGTGGGCGCCTGGGTGGCTCAGTGGGTTAAGCCGCTGCCTTCAGCTCAGGTCATGATCCCAGGGTCCTGGGATCGAGTCCCGCATTGGGCTCTTTGCTCAGCAGGGAGCCTGCTTCCCTCTCTCTCTCTCTCTCTGCCTGCCTCTCTACTTGTGATCTCTCGCTCTGTCAAATAAATAAATAAAATCTTAAAAAAAAATAAATAAATAAAAAAGAAGAATGTGGAAATTCTGACACATTGAATTCTTTTTACTGTTTGCTACAAATAGTTATATCGAAGGTTAAAAACCATAAGGCTAAGATTTTTTAAACATAGTTGGCCGATGACCTCTAAAAGTTATATTTACTTAGTCAAAAGGATTGAAGGAATAATTTTTTAGCGGATTTCATTTCATGTATTGTGTTTACTGGAATATTACGAGTTTTTTTCCTAGTATCTCCCTGTCAGGAGAACTGACTTGTTAACAAATTTCAGGGGCAGCTGTGAAGACGAAAGCTATCAGTAACTTCCCATTAAGTTCCAAGCTTCAGTCTAGCATGGAGAATGTGCTAGTCTCTGTGATGGATGATCCTTCCCAAATGCTGCATTTCAAATGGCTTTCTATTGTGAATGGTTAATCTTATTGAGTTCAAATGGAAACTTTCTCAGAATTCACATATCATTTTAGTTTTGTAAGCTTATCCAACTATAGCTGGGATATTTAGGACTCAATTTTTAAAATCATACTTTTTACAGTATTATGGAAAGAGGTATTTGTATAGGACAGTATTTTCTCATTTTGCAGAAAAATAAATTATTAATGTGATTTTAGATGAGGGCTCTCTACCAGATCAGTGAATCTGTTTTGAAGATGGAATTATTTCATTGCAAACACTTGAAATAATGCCCCAAATAAATGGCAGTATAATAATCTACTCTACTTGATTATTGTAGGTGTGGGCCTCCTTAATTACTTTGGTACTGGCATTAAAACAATCTTTGCGAAGAGTGTAACTTTTCAGGGAAATGGTCCTCATTTGAAATTGCATCAGTGGGATATTCCTCACATAAGATTGTGGAGTTTTTCTGTCATGTCTATGGATTGAAGAGTAAAGTCTTTTCATATACTGAATGGATTGCTGTGGTCCAGTTCTGTTCACCAGGTCAACTGAGTTACAGTCTTTTTATTTGAGTGAAATGAGTTCATCATTCAGGTCCTTTGGAACTTGACTGGTAGAAGAGCTGGGTGCGCTTGGTAGCATGTCCTTCATAGGCAAATTCTTAATAATCATCTAGCATTCAGCTATTTCCCTACAGCATACAGTAGAATTCAAGGTTTTCTAGATAATATTTGCTACGATAGGTACATGAAAAGAAAGGACTTACTGGAGGTGATCCTACAACTCCTGAGATTTAATAGTGGGTAGAAATACATCATGGTTAAAGACTGGGGCTTTGGACTCAACAGGCTTTAGTGCAACCTTGCCTCTATCACTCAGCTACTGAATGTGTTTGGGCAAATGGTTTACCACTCTCCCTCTTTGTTTTCAGTCTATAAAATAGAAATAACAGTTCCTACCACTGAATGTCTTTAGGATTAAATAAATTCACATGAAGTGCCTACAAGTATGCTAAACTATTGTGGCATGTAATAAACTGAAGTTTCTTTATGTACATATTTTCCTGGGTAAACTTTTCCCCTCATTTAATAATTCTCTCCCTTTTCCCCACTATTACGGACTGCCAGAAAGAATGCTATTTGGGGTATAATAGAACGTCTTTCTCAGATTTTCCTCCCACAGAGAACAAAGAATATAGCAAAAGGACCTCTATTCTTGGGCCATCATTATCCTCAGTGCCTGACTGACGTGGAGCAAATGCATGGCCATATTTGAATGCCCCGCTATTTCCTACAGCAGCAGTCAAGGTCAGAATGATACTATTGGCCATCAAAAAGTATAATCTGTTGGATCTTGAAAGGCTTTAGCTAGAAATTCTTCCCCTTCTCATATGCACCATCCTAAAGGCCAGTCTCAAAGCTTTTTAGTTTCTCTTTAGACTTTTATTTTTGGTCCTGCATGCTGTAAGTGTGCCTTGCCTTGAACTATTTGAGGTTCATTGTTTACTTTCTTCTTCTTTGGAGTGTATTTCAAGCATGTAATTCTTAGTGGTCTTTTGTTAAAGCTCTCAGAGGCCTTCACACTCTAAGACAACAATGAATTAAAAGTTAATGTGTTATTATTTTTCACTTGCTGTAATTCCATCTTAGTATTTGAAATGGCTTCACCCAGGAGTGCAAAGCTTTCAAATGTCTGACTCTAAACCTGCCACAACACTTCAAATGACTCTCAAAATTTACAAAGATCCCTAAATGAACCAGGAGAATGATTTTCCCAGTGTTATAGAGTCTGAACCATAAAGCTTTTAACTCCTGAAAAGTTGTACGGGGAAATCCTAGGCAGAATGGTAAATGTTGAACTTCCCTGGCACAGTAATGTCATTTGACAGTTGATGGCTTCTTCTATATTACTTGCATATCTCCCTCATTGTATTTTTAGTAAATGTTAACTTCCTTATCTTTCTTTCTTAAGAAAAAATAAATACTCCTTCCTTAAAATTTATCTCCAGCTACATGTGGTACTAAAGAATGACCAGGGTTTTTTTTTTTTTTTTTTAATATTTATTTATCAGGAAGCCTGATGTGGGGCTTGATCCCAGTACCCTGGGATCATGTCCTGAGCTGAAGGCAGACACTTTATCTACAGAGCCACCCTGGTGCCCTGGAATAATTTTCTGTAAAAACTGGTCATTCTTGGGGCACCTGGGTGGCTCAGTTGGTGAAGTGTCTGCCTTTGGCTCAGGTCATGATCCCAAGGTTCTGGGATCAAGTCCCGCGTTGGGCTCCCTGCTCAGTGGCGAAGCTGCTTCTCCCTCGTCTCCCCGCTCCTGCTCTCTCTTACTGTCTATCTCTCTCTCTCAAATAAATAAATAAATAAAATCTTTAAAAAAAAGAAAATTATTCCAACCTGTAATACTGTAGCATGTTTACATTATAGGACTTTTGATTCTAGTGGAAGATGGTTCAGATATTATAGATAATTAATTTTAGGTACTACAGAGTAGCTTAATATATTTTTAATGTTAAAAAAAAAAAACTCAGAAAAAGGTAGGAAGAGAATTTGTTATGATTGTGGCCGAGGTTGGAGAGTTGGAATTAAATTGTAACTGACTGTAATTATAACTAGTTGTAACTGATCTATCTGTGATGAGTGCAAGGCAACTGTGATTAATTCTTTGCTCTCTTCTATAACTGGCTGCCTTCCTCTCTACTTCACTTCTAGATCTAGACCAAAATGTTCTAATGAAAATTCTTCTTCCATTATATAACCATTAGCATACAACCAATCTTGCAATGGAATTTTATAAAGGTCTATAATTTGCAATCATTGGTATTGGAATATTAATGATTCATTCACCAAAGTAGTTACCTTAAATGCACCCCCCTCCTAGTTTTCTTTATCTGTATGTTCAGGTCTTTTTTGAGGAGGAAATTTAAGAGGTAGTTTTGCTTAAAGTTTATACAATCAAATACGGTTGTAGACAGAGTCAGTAGACCAGAAACCAAGAATCTTAACAAAGAAATTTGTAAATAATGTTTAGTTTTGTTTAGATTGTTTTAGAGAGCAAAGGAAGGGAACACCGATATTTGGAAACTTCTCACTAAGTAGTAGTTTGATGCAATCTCAGGAAGAGTTGGGGAAACAACTGTATGTTCCAAATAGTTGTTTACGTAAGATTGTTAGTTGACCTGTTATTTTTTTCTCAAATGGTTATATATTACACCCACTTTATAAATGAAATAAAACACTTGAAGACATACGTAAGAGAAAAAGCATGGCTCTCAGCTTTTACACCACTTTCTAGTTTATTTGAGACTCTGTCCTCTACTTAGACATCGGTCATTTGAGATCTGTGCCAGGCAAGTACATTAATTGAGTATAAATGTGTAAAGCCTTTCTATCACCTCTTGAAAATAATGAAACTCTAGAAGACAATAGAACTTGCAGCAGTAACAGTAAAATGGTTTACTAAAGTGAATTAGAAGGTTGCACCAGATTTCATCTAGCTCTTTAACATATGTTTATCTATCCAGCTATCTATTTATCTATCTAATGTGTGTGTTTACACACAATGCATAAATGTTATGCAAAATGTATATAGAAGCAGATGCCTCACAAAGATTAAATGTTATTTTTTATATGTCTCTAAAGTCTGTGTCTCATATTAATACAATGGATTGTCAGATTTTTCCATTGTTCCACTTCAAAGCATGCAATTATATTGCCTTAATTGGAAGCACTGATGTGTTTTCACCAAGGATGTTTATTTGTATTCTGACTACTGAGATATAAATATGGGACCATTTGCTATTTTTAGTTTTCCCCTAGCATTTTTTTAACTTTTTATCTTTATAAACAGACACATTGAGTTTATTGTCAGTTCAAAATTCTGAATTTATAGTGGATTCACATAAAAAAAATCTTACCAGTTGTACTGAAATGAACCTTTATTCAAGGGTCGTGATAATACATAGCAGGAAGTATAACAGACAAATCCAGGGACTTGCTGACTTATGTATTACCATAAATCCAACTGGCATGGATTTTATCCAAGAAGCTTCGGTGTCCATTTGACCAGAATACCCGTAAATATTTTGTTGTATCTGATCAGTTTGGTCAGCATGGATTTAACACTTGATAGTCACATGTCGCTGTGACAATACAGTTTCCTCCAAAACTTTTTGAGGATATAAACTCTGTAGGGATTTCAGTGAAACAAAATTTTCATCTTGTCAAATAATGTAAGTGTTAAATTACACTAATTCTCACTAAATAGAATTATAGACTTTAACCCCGTGTATGACAGCAGGGCTCTATTGATCAGTGCCACATAGCTGCTGCCTTTCCCCACATCTGGCTTCAGTGAGATGAACCAGTCAGTTAACTTGAAATAGTGTTTGCTATAGACTGAAGTATCAAATCTTTTAGCACTGATTGTGTTCCAGGTACCATTTCAAGTACTTTGTATGTATAAACCTATTTAATCTTTATAACGTACACCATGCACATTTGATTGGTTTTCTTAATTTATAGTTAAGGTAATCAAGGCAAAGGGAGGTGAAGGTACTATGTGCTCTTATAGTACTGAGGCTACTGGTCTCTAACTAATGAAAATACTACAACAGATAATTACTACGTATTGATGACTCACCCTTATAGTACCAACATTTAATTTATTTTTCATAATATCTTTCTTCAAAACTAAGAAAAGAATTGATGCCTACCAGTACTTCATCTAAGTGGGAGTGCCCCAGAAGAGCTT
Organism: Enhydra lutris kenyoni; assembly: GCF_002288905.1. Taxonomy (NCBI): domain Eukaryota; kingdom Metazoa; phylum Chordata; class Mammalia; order Carnivora; family Mustelidae; genus Enhydra; species Enhydra lutris. Next base: position 48,907,645 of record NW_019154093.1, read on the forward strand.
CTTAAAAACAGAGGCAGTTGTTCCTGAAACTAATAATACAGTATATATGACCTAAATTGAATTTGAGATGAAACAGAACAGAGGTAGTTGTGAAATGACAATAGTTTGTGCATTCATTCATTCATTCAACAAATACCATATTTATTTTATATCTGCTGTGCACCAGGTACTCTTCTGGATGTATACGAAAGATACAAAGATCTTCAAGTGAACTCTATTATAATACGCAACCAAATAAATAAAATTGTTACAGATTGTGTTGTGTGTTTAGAACAAAAAAGAGTAGGTGCTGGAATAAAAAATACAAAGGACTTCCTTTAGGTAAGGATAGTCAGAAAAGGCTTCTCTGAGGGAATACCCTTTCCAATGAGACTGAAGAACAAAGAATAGTCGTAAGAAGAGCCAAGAGAAAGGAACCTGTAAGAATCTGGGGAAAGCGAGGAATCAGTGTGGAGAAAAGCCAGTGTGGCAGGAACACAACTGTGAACAAAGGTTATACATCTAAGATCAGGCTCAGAGGGTGAAGTGGCCATATCTCGCCATAGTAGCAGAGGCAGCTTGATTCAGCACTCACTTTGTCAACTACCTGATGGGATCCATCAGCACAACATGACCTCAGTGGCATTGGCTTTGTTCTTGGCAGAGGAAGGAACATGATTTACCAGTTGTGTCTTCTGTGGTAGTCCCTGTTCTGGATATTTTACATATATATATATATTTTTTTTTCTCATTTGATGCTTACAATCCTGTAAATAAAATGCACCTATATTTATCTAGGTAAACAAGCAAACAAACAAAAAAGCATCCAACATAGTAAAGTAACTTACCCAAAGTTACATGGCCACGAGAGAGAAATGGAGACTAGATCCAACCCCAAACTTGAAGTTTTTCTACATACCAAATTTTATCCCTCTGATAGTGACAAGGCAGGATGGAGAGGATGAAATTGAATGATCCCCATAAAAGTGTCCGATATGGAGAAGGAGCCAGAAAGTTCCACGAGGATGTGTTGGCTCCCTAGCAAAGATTTGCTGGATATGGGAGAATTGAGGCCTGTTTTAGATATTTGTGGAAAGGAGTTGCTGAGACTTAGAAACCAGGAGTCAGAACTTCTTTGGACCAGAATGGAGGCTTGGAGAGGATAGTCACTTTGCTTATTTCCCTGGGGCATATGTCCCAGACAGTTTTTGTTAGCAAGCCTGGGGAAGAGTGGCAGGTAAAGATGGGGTATTATCAGTGCAGTTTCAGTGAAACTAGTCTAGGTCTCATCCTGAATTTCGTATCTCTACTTCTGACCATGCAAAGCTATGACATACATGAATGTAGGCAAGGCTCAGAGATTGTTATAAGAATATGGCATCGGTCTGTGTGTAATGACATTCTGAATAGACCTAAGGAACTAAGTGGGGATTTCTTGGTTTGGGACTAAAACAGTGGAAGCTTTGTAGTTTTCCCTCAGTTTTAATGTAATCTCCCCTTAAGTATTCAAGTTACATATGCATTATTATTTTTTAAAAAAGTGGGACCACTGCTTTCTCTTTCCAGAAATCTGAGCACTGATACTGTATTATAGTTGTTTCATGGGAAAAGATGGATTACAAGACTGAATTCAAATAGTGGCCAGTTGCCGTTTTTTAAATCACCAGGATCCCAAATATTAATTTCGCATGTGCACATCTTAAACCATTATTAAGTTGAACAGCAATCTGCTGGGAGAGTCCATCTTGGAGTGCACAGACCTTTTTCTCAGACTCCTCAGGGATGCTATATTTTTCTTTTCTTGGTCAACATTCTTTATTTGATATACTTTTTTGGATTATGTTTTTCCATGAAGTTATTTTAATTCAGGAGCTTTTTTTTTTTTTTTTTTTTTTTTTTTTTTTGAAATGGGTTACCCACTTTTGGACCAGTGTAATAGGATGAAAAAGTTGTGTAGAGAAATGAAGTAAGAGATACGGGAGCCTTTTTAAAAAAACAACACCAAAAAACAACAAAATTCCTGGCTGGTGAAATACTGTGTGGACTTATTTTATTGATTCTTTTTAACTGATGGAGTCTAATAGAAGAAAAGAGAGAACCAGAAAGAGAGAGAGAACAATTGTGTCACAGTTAGATATTTCTATTGTTTCTTTTTTAAACAAGTGTATGTGTAGCTATGAACTGACAAAGTTCTTCAGGCAACTACAGTTTCCTAGGACACTGGCAAAAGAAGACATCAGACTTAGGGAGACCATCAGGTGAAGAGGGTTTAGGATTTGGGGTGAGCATGTCATCAAAACCTTAGAGCCTGTTCCAGTTGCAATCAGATTTCACCCTGAACTTCAGGTCATGATGCCTGGTGAGATGGCACAGTAAGCCATAGCAGTAACAACTGAAAAGGGTGGCTAGCACATGGAAATGGCAGCATTGTACATGAAGGTGTCCCTCCAAACCCAAACGCAATATATCTTCACCTCAGTTTCCCTTACAAGTTTATGACTAACCAATCATGAGGAGTAACGTGGCAGATGATACCTGTAAACTCAGAGCAGAAAAGGCCTGTGAACTTAACTGGTTTCAATTAAAATGCCTTACTTTTGAAATTTTTGCGCAAAACATCATGATGCAAACATATTCCTAGGTCCCCTCCCCTCGCCTTGAAGGTGCTTATTCCCAGTGAAGGGTCCTTTACTAACTTCACAGTAAATTCACTACTGCGGTCATTAGCATCTTCATGAATCTAATAAGTGATTATTAAATACTTATTTAAGCAAATGATAATATTTTAAATTTTATTAATTCTAACCTGCACAGTTTAGCATATCTAAAAATTAGGACCATCTTACAATAAATGATGTTTTATAAATGTTGTTCGCCATGCGGTAATTCATAGTAAGATTGTCATTAGCTATGTAAACATGAACATCAACAAATGCCAGCATCACGAGGTTGTGGAGGTATTCTGTAATTGATTTGATAATGATTACATAGGTGTATACATATGTAAGGAACCGATGGTGTGGGAACAAAGTGAGGTAGTGCAGTACAGGTATTTAGTAATATTCCCAAAATGGGAGTAAAAAATCTGGCTAACTGTACATAGTGCAAAACTAGATGAAGAGACAAACATCAGAGCCTTTTAGTATTTTGAGCATTCTTTTATGAAAACATCACCATCAGCATTCTGGTTGGTACAAAGGATGACCATGTGGAAAAACATGGATAGCAAGACTGTCAATCAACCAGGTGATTTGCAGCAGTCAGAATCTGAATTTGAAAAAATTCAGATATACCTTAATAATTTATTTTGTTCTATATTTTCCAGGTGAGTAACAAAGTATGACTGACTGGGTGGTTTAAGGATAGAAATTTATTTGCTTACAGTTCCAGAGGCTAGTAGTCTAAGATCAAGGTGTCTACAGGGTTGGTTTCTTCTGAGTCCCCTCTCCTTGGCTTGTAGGTGTCTGTCTTCATTCTGGTTCTTCACATGGTCTTCTCTCTGTGCCTGTGTGTATCCAGATTTTCTCTTCTTATTGACACCAGTCATATTGGGTTGGGGCCTACTCTAATGCTCCAGTGACCTCATTTTAACTTGGTTAGCTTTTCAAAGACCCTGTCTATAAATGCAAGCACATCCTGAGGTACTAGGAATTAGGCCTTCAGCATATGAATTGGGGGGGGGGGATGCACCTACATACACTCACCTCACCTAAATTATTCAAAATTTCTTTTGTCTCAGGAGGAAAATATAAGATAATGTTGTTTTCTTAACAAATTTTGCTTATCATGTATAATTTTGATAAGAAAAAAAAGGCAGAGAGGAAGAGAATCTGAGAGAGAGAGAGAGAGAGTGAAAAATTGGAGACAGTAAGTAGACTATGCTTAAGGGAGGAATCTTATAAAGGGGATGGGCAGCAGCAGTCATTGGAGGGGTATGCAAGAAGTCATAGTTACTTCTTTTCTTCTTTTTTTTAAAAAAAGATTTATTTATTTATTTTAGAAAGAGAGAAAGAGAGAGAGAACACAAATGTGAGAGGCAAAGGAAGAGGGAGAGAGACTCTCAAGCAGACTCCACACTGACCACAGAGCGCAGCATGGGGCTTGATCTAGAACCTTGAGATCTTGACCTGAGCTGAAACCAAGAGTCAGATGCTTAACCAACTGCACCACCGAGGCACCTCCATAGTTGTTTCTTAATAGTAGTGTGTATGTTTAGGGGAATAATCCAAGAGAGAGAAAGAAAGTTGATGAGGTAGGTGATTGAGCCCTCCTCTTGAGAAGGGAATGGAGCTGAATGGGTATAGAGTGGCTGGCTTCAGAAGACTCCGTGAATGTGGGTCCTGATGCAAAAGGCAGATGTGGAGGTAGGAACTTATAGAAAGTCTTTTGGATCATTTTTATTTCTCAGTGAAATAATATGCAGAGTCATCAGCTGAGAGTGAAGACCAGAGATGGATATTGGTACTTTGAGGAGAAGGAAAATTTGTGAAATAGTCACTTAAGAGAGAGAGAGTGAACTGACTGGCTAGATGCTGTAGGATTGCTAAGGGCATGCTAGAGTTTAGTGATCATGAGTCCATAGTGAAGCCAGTCAGTAAGTGGTGATTAATTAATTCAAGGGATAAGAAATGTGGAGTGAGGAAGGGAAAGCACCTAGGATGGTTCCCAAGTCTTGCCTTGAACTGTGGTTAGATATTGTTGCATTGAATCAGGGGATGCAGGTGAAGACCCAGGCATAGATTAGGGAGTAGAGATGGTATGAACTCAGTTTTTAAGATGTTAACAAAAAAGTGCCTATAGGATATGCATTTAGACTGGTATTCAGCCAGAATTTAAATATGTAAGTTCTTAAAAGCAAAGGAATAATTTAGGCTGGGTGATATCAGCTAACATCAGCAACACATGTAAACATGAACTGATGGCCACTGGTCAGGTGTGGTGTTTAGAATGAGCCTAATAGTGGTGTTTGTTGGTTGTAAGATGTCTGTTAAGGGGTGCTGAGTTATTAAGGAAAAAGACAAGAGGAATGGGGAGGCAGAGAGAACTTTACTGTGGAAGATGCAAACATAGAGCTTTATATACTATCCGGCTGATGAGCTGTGCCCAAATGTTGGACTGAGGGCACTGTGGCATTGATTGGGTTCACTAATCTGATGACTATTCTGTACTTGTGCTGCTTTATTTATTTTTTTAAAAGAAACCTATATTAGTTTATTTAGAAAAATTTTTATTAGAGTCAGATCTCAATCGAACAAATACATAATTGAATATCCTTCCAGCTTACAGTGCATAAAGAAGTATTTCTGTTACATAGAAGGTATTTAATATACATGTAGTAACTGATTGAATATTTAAAAGGACAAAGAAAAATGTCTACCAGATCTGTTATGTTAAAAGTCTATGACTTTATTATTATTTTATTTTGAATGAACTCTTTGAATGTTCCATTGTAGATGTTTAAAACCTGATTCATAAATATACCATTTCCCTTAAGTTTCTCAGATTTTTATATTTATTTTCACCTCATTTTTTAAAAACATCAGAATTGGAATAAATTACAATTTATAAATACTTCTCTGGTTTAATTACGGGAACATTCTGAGATATCTAACAGTCATACAGTTTAATTGTGTATCACGTACTTAATAAAACTAAAATCTTGAAATTTTCATAGTTAAATAATCTAAAAAACGATTACAGAAATCAGTAGTGTCAAGATAATGTTTAGAGAATAAGTTAAAGCGTTCGGTCATATGCCCAATAGCAGAGGAAAAAAAAATGCTTTAAAGGGAGCTATGTTAATACATTTTTAATAGTATTCTACATCATACTATGTAGTATTATGAAATTGATCAGATTGACTTCATATGGTAATGCATTTTGCATACTTTTATTAAATTATATTCAAATTCAGTGCCTCATAATCATTTAAACAGAAATGTCATTTTAAATTTTATAATGTGCTAAATAGTTAAATAATTTAATATGAAAAATTTAATGTACCATTTTGATAATGTATCAGGATTTACAGAAAATTAGTTTCTTTTATCTTTTATTCCTGAATCCCTAAAATAAATAGTGTCAGCATGAAATTCAATTTGTATTTTCATTTATAAAGATTTATCTTCAGTAGATTTAGAATACAATACTTTTGGGGATTAAATAAATTTTTCAACTTTGAAAATTAAAATGTGTTCATTTAATTGTGGTTTTCTGATCAATAATATGCATTTATTCTTTTGTGCCATATTGAGAGAGGACTTTATTCGACCTCCGGGGTAGGTCATACACAACACAGTATTGAAATAGCCTGAAATTCCTTGCTTATTTGTTATGTGTTTGCTTGTGAAATGCTTTTTCTTTTCTTTTCTTTTTTTTTTAAAAGATTTTATTTTTAAGTAATCTCTACACCCAGCTTGTGGCTTGAACTCACAACCCTGAGGTCAAAAGTCACATGCTCTACCTACTGAGGCAGCCAGGCGCCCCTGCTTGTTTATATTTGTGTGCATAGCTATGGTTAATACAACTTCACATAATCTTATTTGTTTACATGTACTCCTTCACTGTTACTAGACAGAGATAACCCCTGCTGTATTTTGTATACATTTTTTTCTTCCTCCTGACATGCCACCTTTTCACTACAGACTTGGTATATAATTACTGGGCAGATTCTTTCCTTTGCATCTGCATACCAATACAGCTGATTATCTAGTAAGTTTTGGCTCACTCTATATACTTGAATAGCTTTGCTGTTAACAAGGCAAGATTTTTAGCAGGTCAGAACACAAAGCAAACTTTGGATTTAGATAATTTTGAGTTCACTCTGCCATTTTCTAGCAATGTGATTCTGAGTAAATGAGTTAAGCTCCCTAAGCCTCACTTTCTCATTCGTGAAATGGGATAATAATACAAAAAAGGATTCCTACCTCACAGGATTATCATCAATATGAGTTAAATAATATAGGTAAAACATCTAGCAGCATGCTTTGCTTATAGTAATTGGTTATTATATTACCATTATTTTAATTAAGTTCAATTGAACTAGTTTCTGAGACCCAGTCATATATATCTACTTAGATGTTATGGACATGGCTTGGAGTGTCTTGTTAGCAAAGTGTAATATCCCCCTTTCTCAGAATGGTCCCGTTAGTTGGAAGTGCATTGTGATATGGTTTCTTTGATCAGAATTAGTCAGACTAGGAATAAGACCTGATTTAAGTCATGCCAGACAAGGTCCCAATGTAGACACTTTCAAACTGAAGCAGAAAGAAGAAATTTTATTGAATCTGTCTCTGAGGGCGAAGCTAAAGGTGTGATGCTCAAAAAAATCCTGGCAGTTTTGTACCATACCATGTGGTGGGATCATTAGACAGAACGTGATTGAAAGCAGGAAGAAGCATTGCTTCAGTCTTTTATTCTATGTTTGTTGAGCACCTGGTTGCTGGATAGTGATAAGCATTAAGGGCACAATGGCGAGCAGAACCAGTCAAGTCGCCTGTTCCTCGGAGGGCATTAGCTGATGAAATGTCTTCTGTTGGAGATAGGCACTGAAGGACTAAATACAACCATGAGTGACTGATTATACAGTAAAAGCTATGAAGGAAGGAATAGGGCCCAATGACAGAAGGGACTAAAAAGTTAGGAACATCTTCTGTGAGTAAGTCACACTTGAGCTGATACAGTGAATCAGAAGTGACTATTGAAGCAAAGATGGAGAGGAGGGTGGTGGAGGGGGGAGATGTATGAAGAAAGTGAAGAGGAACAGGCAGTATTTAAAAAAACTAAATGAAAGCTAAATTATGGAGTGGTAATTCAGAGTGTAGGCTATGGACCCAAACGACTTTGTTTTCAACAAAGAACTACCAGTAACTAGCTGTGACTCTTTGAGCAAATTATTTAACTATATTCTGCAATAACTTTATCAAATGTTTAAGGGGAATCACACAAGTTACATAGCAACCTCAAAGTGGTCGGTGAGGACTAAGTGAAATGATATGTGTAAAGCACATGGCACAATATGTTCAGCATATGCTAAGATTCAATGTATATTTAGAAGGTAAATATGAGAAGATAAATGTAACTCAAGAAGAGACTGAGAAGTAGCCAAGAGCAGGAGAGATTATCTGATTCCTATTTTGGAAAGATCTCCAAGTCTGTAGAGTAGAAAAGATTTGACAGAGATACGATTAGATGTTAGGAAGCAATTCTTATGCTCCAAGGCTAGGTGATAGGAGCTTTGATGCAGGTGGTTGCAGTTGGGGGGACAGATTTTAGAGTGGGAAGTGAAATCTATAGGACTTGGACATAAATTGGAAATGAATGTAAAGGAGAAAAAAGTATCAGGAGTAGCAAAGAAGTTCTGAGATGGGGAGTTAGAAGGACAGGAAATACACATAAGAACAAAAAATGCAGTGCAGGAACAAATTGCTAAGTGAGAGCAGAGGAGGGCATGTATTTGTAAATAATCTGAGGATTTTTGGAAATTTCCATTATAGACTTTGGGAGTTTGACGCTCTCTCTCACTCTCTTTTTTTTTTCTTACAAGCAAAGTAGGGAGACTGAAAATAATATTAGGATTATTTTCCTATGCTTCCCTATGAAAAATCAGGTTGTTACTCACACAAAGCACAATTTTAAAATAGCTGTTGAATGGTTTATCTTTATTTTATTATTTTATCAAAATTCTCCTATACTTTGAAATACATTATTCAGTGGTTATTTCCAAAATTAGAAAAAGGTGAGCATTTCTGATAGGCAAACAATGGGAATTAGACCCTCTGATCTCACCAAGCCAAGAAAATCCCTCTCTTCGATGGGGGAAGTATGCTGATGGGGAAGGGGAAAAGGGTATATACTCCATGCTCTTTGTTTTCTTCTGGGAGAGAAGAATTTACTTTCTGTCTCTGGAAGCTTGAGAAATGGGGATGGCTTGCTGTGGAGGCACAGCAGATGATGTAGCAAGTTGAAACTAAATAATTGATTGAAGTTTCTGGAAATTGAACTTCTGGATATGTGGGTGTCATATTTTATTTTGAATAAAACAACAAAAAGTTTTGGTATAAGAACACTTTCTTCTTTACGAAATAGAGTAGGCCAGCAAAAAACAGTGATCAATGCAAATTTCTAAAAAAAAAAAATTGCTAATAATTTATAGCTTTCAGTTGGGCTAAAAAAGGCAGCAGGTAGAAGCAAAGGTGAAGATCAAAGAGCAAATTTATAGCAAGTGTGTTAAGAAGAAAGAACATTTTAGTCATAAGAGAGATCAGATGGATATCATTTTATCAGATGGATAAAAACCATGCTACTTAACTATCATGGCTATAATGGCATTAGTGGTATGTATATATATTTATCTTAATTTTTGAGAATCCACAAGGTGCTGGGCTAATGCTTATAGAATGTAACAGGACAAGAAGTTCTTTCTATATTATAAGAGAAAGAACATGCTAGAAAAGATTTTAATACTAATTTCATAGTAACTGGCTGTATGACCTTGAGCAAGTAATAAACTCCCCTGAACCTATGTCCCAATCTGTAAAATGGAGTATTAATACCTAACTGTAGGGTATTAAAAATTATTGAGATAACATAGATATTATGCTTTTAATAAATAATGATTATTACTATTATTTGGTCTTCACATATTATTTTCTATAAGATTGCATTACAGTCATAGAGCCAAGTCATATCTTTGGTTCAGAATGGACCTACCATTAATTAAAACTGGAGCTTTTTCACAGGAACTAATTCAAATATTTCTTAAAATTTCTTAAAATTTATTCAAAAATACATATCATTGATGAATAAAGATGAGCTATAGTAATAAACTATAGTTTTATTAAAATGATAAAGTTCTTTGGAGGAAATAAAAGAGGGGAGAGCAAGATCACTCAATCTTTACTTAGGATAATGAAAAATAAATCACATTGTGAGATCCCTTAGTATAGTTGAATATGCAAACCTCTGCTTTCATTTTTTTTTAAAGCTCTGGATTATTTTAAGTGCTTACTTATTTGTTTTATATCATGAGTTAAGATGTCAATTCTTAGAGAACTTATTCTCTAAAATTTTAGAATTTCAAAATTTTAGTTTATGTCGATACCATGAGGACCTGCAGTGAAAGTGAATTTTGATCATTTTAACACTCACTGTCTAATAAGTATTTATACTGTATATATAAAGACACTATAGTATCAGTTTCTTATGATACCTTAACAAATTATCACATACACTTGGTGACTTAACGCCCATTGCTTATCTCACAGTTTTATAGGTTAGAAGGCCACCATGGTGTCACTGGGCTAAAACTACGATGGCAATAGAGTTGACTTCTATATAGGCTGCTTTGGCGGGGGGAAATCTCCTGTTTCCAGGCTCATCCAGGGTCTCATCCAGATAGAATTCAGTTCCAAGCAGTTGTAGGATCGAGATCACCGTTTCATTGCTGGCTTTTGGCCAAGACTCCTTTGTAGTTTTCTGGAGGCTACCCAGATAACCATCTTCAAAACCAGCAAAGATGGGTGGGGCCCTTTCCTACTTAGCACTGACCTCCTCTGTGGCTTCATCATCTCTTCTGTTTATTCTTCTAAGTTTCTTTGACTGCATCTGGAGAAAGTTTTGTTTTTAAAGGCTCATGTGATTAGATTGGGTCCACTTGGATAATCCAGGATTATTAAAATCTCCCTATTTTAGGGTCCATAACCTTAGTTACACCTATGAAGTCCCTTTTGCTATGTAACAATGTTACATATTCACAGGTTCTAGGGATTAATTAAGATGTACACATTTTGGGTAGAAGCATTATTCTGCCTACCACAAATATTTATTCTCAAATAGTTATTGGTGTGAATTTTTGGTGTGCCCATGGATTCTTAAATTTTTTACTAGTAAACATTTAAGAAAAATATGTAACATATGCACTGCATTTTCATAAGGAAATTTATAAATCATACTTGTATTAGCTAACATTGTTTTATTTCTTCAATTACCATCAAATCACACATGTTTGGTAACTCCCTTTGAAGTAAATGAGCAACATTTATTCTCAATAAAGCTTCCATTTTAACTAGGCACATTAAATATCATTAGCACAAATTCATTATAAATTACATTCCAGATTTCATACAGGGTTTATTTACCCAGCACTTTTTATATAGGATAAGTTAACTAAGATAATATTAATATTAGTTTTAGCAAATGCCCTGCAGTTAACTAGAATCTATTTAATATGAGAAGAAATTCTTGCTTTCTTTTGTAATGTTCACAAATGGACAAAAATCTAATCCATGTTTAGTTTATGGTTATTAATCTAACCATTCTATATTTATTTTTGTTCTAATGATACGTGTAAATTCAGAAACAAATTTAAAATAGTTAGACTTTAAATTTCAAACTAAAGTGTTTTATGTTATTGATTATGTTAAAAGATGCATAAATTCTCTATAATTACCCAGCTTATCACTATTTTAATGTAACATCTTTTAAAAATGCCATTTGAATTTTTGGCATTAGTCCTTGATTCTTATTTTATCCAAGCACCATAGTCTTGGATATCCCCTGCAGAGACGGATCCATTCCTAACAAGGGTCTTTTTTTTTTGGAACTTGGTAATGATTATAATACAGATGACAATCCCTGTCACTCTTTTTAGGCTGTAGCTTTTCAAGGCAGAGTGGTGCTCCCTGATCCTTCTTAAGCCCCTGTTTAAATGTAAATTAGAAGAGACCAGTTTACATTACTTATTCCAGGCATCCATATGCAACATCAGATTGAAAGAAAAAATATTTGTAAGAAGCTATCCCTATATTTATCTTATGAGAGTCATCACTATGACATTTTAGTGCTTAAGCCGCCAAACTAGAAGCATTTCAATTACCTACCTAAGGGAAAAACCATCCAAAACAGACAGACCTTTGTCTGTTTCAAAGCTACATTGAACAAGTGGAGAGCAAGCGACTTTTTAGTGCTCTAGGTCTAATTAGATAGCAGTTTGGTCAAAGGGTTATTTTCATCTTTTCCTGAATAAGAGAATTAAATGCCCTTAACTGGATTTTGAAAAGCAGATGGGACCTTACATGGCCTAATATCACCTTTTCCACTGGTGATTTTAATTTTAAAAGAGTTCCATCTTTAGGTAAATGAGAGGACTTTAACATTGGCAGAAGGTAATTATTAGCAGCATTCAGGGGCACAGAAGAAAGAAAAGTAGCAAAACCATCCCCTTAGCCTTTTTTTAAAAAAATTTTTAATTTTTTAAAAAAATATTTTATTTGTTTATTTGACAGAGAGAGATCACAAGTAGGCAGAGAGGCAGGCAGAGAGGGAGAGGAGGAAACGGGCCCCCCGCTGAGCAGAGAGCCCGATGTGGGGCTTGATCCCAGGACCCTGAGATCACGACCTGAGCCAAAGGCAGTAGTTTAACCCACTGAGCCACCCAGGCACCTCTCCCCTTAGCCTTTTAACAGAAGTTAAAAGAAAGTGAAACAAACAAACAAACAAACAAACAAAAAAGAGCTTTACCTATGAAAGGAGAAAGTTCCTCTAAATTAACGTGGAGTTTTCTAATTAAACTTCGGTGATTTGGTGTCCTATTAATTTAGTGCTTGGCTGTAGAAATTTTATTTTCTTTTCAGCAGAAGTGCAGTTTATTATCACCAAATATCATCATTTGAAAACAAAGAGCTAGAAGAACAGAACACTGTCCTTGTTGGTATTTAATGAATACATAAAGTCTAAATCATATCACCTACACAAGACAAGTCGCTTAAAATCCTGGGATCAAATCTCTCTGCTTTCCCATTTATAGTCTGTGGAATTTTAATTCCTTCGAGCCTAACTATTCTCAACTGCAAAATTGGATCAATATTGCTCATTTCATCAGTTTGTTTTAATGGCTAATTGAGATAATGCTTGTGAAATCTTTTGCATGTTTATTATCTAAGTGCTCAATAAATAAAGATGCTGTTATTTATTTTACTTGATGCTCATGGCAAAGCTGTGAAGCAGACAAGGAAGACACTATTATTATCATTTCACAGTTGAAAAAACTGAGACAGGACTAGTCAGAGAATTTCTTGTACATGATGGAATGTTCATGATTCTTTCCACTACTCAGTGCTGCTTCTTAGCCGTACAGTTGCCCATCTAGATGTGAAGGATACATAATTTAGAGTGTCTTCTTCTTCTTCTTTTTTTAAACATTTATTTATTTATTTGAGAGAGAGAGAGAATACAGTGGGGAGGGGCAGAGGAAAAGAATCTTAAGCAGACTGAGTTCAGTGCAGAGCCCCATGACCCTGTGGTCACAACCTGAGCTGAAACCAACAGTCAGCCCTTAACCGACTGTGCCTCCCAGGTGCCTCTAGAACATCTTCTTGATTTGAAGCTGTGCAGTAGCATGTGCATGGCACACTGTCACACACACTGAGGGAAACAGAGAAGCATAGTTGCTTTATACACTGCCTGTTCAGTAGACAAGAGGTCTGTCCTTCTTGGCTCAGAGAGTTGACTCAAAAGCATAATCATGGGGTTTAGGTCACCATAAATGCAATGCTGCCGATAGCATACATTCCGTTACATGTTAAGGACTTGGTGTTAAAGCTGGTTTCCTTCTCTGTTTGATAATCACTTCTCATTGCTCATTATTGCCCTCCCCCCTTTCTTTTTCATCTAATGGACTTTTATGGGAACACAAGCAATTAAGCCTGACCTCTCTTGGAGATGAATGTCTTATTTCCCTCATGAATTTAGTTTTAGTGTCTCTAAAAAAGAGATTTTTTAAAAGTGATGGGTTAAATTAAGGGAATTGTAGATGGCTTTCTTACAAAATTTTTCTTCTGTCATTTTTACGACACTTAAAAGAAGCTAGCATTGTCTTTTGAGTGACACGAGGAGATAGCTGGAAGGTCCCTGCATCCTGCATATGTTGCCTTGGATCACATAACATGCTGACATGTATGATTGGTCTCAATAACATAAGGATATAGAGAATAAGCAGGTAGATTGAATTAAATATTTGTATGTTGGAGTGTCTTCTACGTATGTGTGTATGAAATTAGGTGAATTAGAGCAGAAGGGATTAAGAGTGGGAAAGAGAATAAAATCAAGGTAAAATGCTTCACACAAAGAATCCAAATGCTCCAAACCCTAAGCCCTGATTGCAGTCAGAATCCAAAGGAGCACACGCTTCTTATGTCTCTTGCTGTGTTTTTTCTTGCCCTGCTTATCATTCCCCTGCCATTCCATTAGATCTGGTTTAAATCTGTTGGGTAGTAAGACAACTCTACGGAGCTATATTTTTCCCTCCAGTTTTATTTCAATATGAGGTCTATGTAACTGGAAAAATCTGTTTGGAGGCAAATAGCATGACCCATAGCATGAGACTATTTCTGAATGATAGAGAACTGGATTTGTGAGAGCAAATTCCAACAGCTCTCTTTTCTGAGTTGGTTCCTTATAGCTCAGTCTTAAAACATCTATTTGCCAAAGGGACAAGGGCTAGTTGTCTTCTTATTCTCTCTTTTTCAAATTGCAATTGTATAAGAATGAGACAGGAAATGGCTAGCATGTCCATTCAGCATGTAAAATGGAAACAAAAAAACAAAACCTTTTGAGATATACCTCTCCATATTATTGTGAAAGCTACATGAGATTGTCTTTATTCCTAATTCTAGATGTCTGTTATGTTTTATAATCCAACAAATCAGATGGAACGCAGTGTGCTACTTTGTTAAGATAGCTCCATGGGATCATAGGGACATTTTCCTTTCATGATAAACTGTGACTGTATATCTGGATTTCAAAGATTTTATTTATTTGTTTGACAGAGAGAGAGAGAGAGAGATCACAAGTAGGCAGAGAGGCAGGCAGAGAGAGAGGGGGAAGCAGGCTCCCCATTGAGCAGAGAGCCCGATGCGGGGCTTGGTCCCAGGACCCCAAGATCATGACCTGAGCCGAATGTAGAGGCTTACCCCACTGAGCCACCCAGGTGCCCCCATATATCTGGATTTTAGTTGGAATGTGTCTTATATACCACCTAGATTAGCCCCCATTTAATAGATATATTAACTAAATCATACAGAGATATGGTAACTTGCCTAATTTTGCACAAGTTAGTGAAAAGTTCTGAATAAAGACAAATGTAAATTTCTAGCAATTGTATATATTTGAAAAATCGAGGCATTTTTAGGGGGAAAAACATGATAAACAATTCTAAAATTACTGTTGAATGAATGACAATGTGGATGCTCTAATTTAACTCATCTAACAATAGAAGCAATCCAACTACTCTTTTCAGACCTCAGTGATGAGTGGCTTTCTTTCCAGTTCTTTCAGCTGTACCTCCCCAACATGCCTCTTTATGGTGAATGTCACCTCACAGCTGAAGCAAGTTTATGGGGCACTGCAGTTCCCCGGGCGTTCTTTGTTCAGTGGAGAACCAGAGAACTTCAGTCTCAGGGACTGTGAATCCACCAGCTTTCATCAGTCTGAAATGCATTTTAAATCAGTGTCAGGCTGGCTGCAAAATTTATGTCACCAACTTCATAGTAACTCCAGCTGTCCCACAGTCCTGTGAGTACCTATACTAATTACATATGATAAGACCTAAGAAAGGAGCAAAAACAATGGTTTTATGCTATGTTTGAAAAGAGAGATGAAAATGCAGAATCAAAAACAATGATCCTAATCAGTGCCCTAGAGGAAAAAACCTTCCGGGTGTATTATCATGGATGTAAAGAAAATATAGATATATAGAAGCTTTATGGTATTCTACATACCAAAGTGAAACTATTAGATGTTGGTGTCTCCCCTTGAGAATGCTGAAAACCTTTCATTTTCTTTTGTCTGGTATTTCTGAAGCCATCTTTTCTCACATCTGAGTTTGGTTAGTCACTATTTCAAACATTATTATACTGAAAACATTATTATACTGAAAATTCAAATAAAATGATTTTGCCTTTAGGTCTCAGATTCCACACAGGATTCTTTAATTATTAGTGAAGAGGGTTTGATTTTTTCCATATTGAAACCAGTCTCCTTAGTGCTTCTAGGACTGAAGTATTTTTGGTTTTAATTTCATGTCACTAATGTAGTCATCAGAATTGGTACATTTTGTTCTTCATAATTTCCCTGATTGGCGATTACCTGGGTGAAAATGGTAAAGCACTTCATGAAGTAGTACTTATCAACAATTTGTCTGAATGTATAATTTTGCTAAATGTGGCTTTGCTATATATATTGACAAATTTGAACATGACTTGATGGTCTGAGAATGTCCATTGAAAAAACCGGCATTGCTGGGAAAGTTATAGACAGTTTGGAGTGTTGGAAGATGCTTTAATATTGTCCTAAGTGAAGGGGAAAGTAAATGCTGTTTTTATTTTTTATTTTAATTTTATTTTTTTAGATTGATTTCTAAATGACAGAGACACAGCGAGAGAGGGAACACAAGCAGGGGGAGTGAGAGAGGGAGAAGCAGGCTTCTGGTGGAGCTGGAAGCCTGATGTGGGACTCAATCCCAGGACCCTGGCCTGAGCTGAAGGCAGACGCCTAACGACTGAGCCACCCAGGCGCCCAGTAAATGCTGTTTATAACCAGAGGGGAAAGTAATAAATAAATAAATCAAGGGGAAAAAGAAAACGTGACTATCTGAGAAAGGGAGTGGAAAACAAGTTTCACATCCCTCTGTTGGTTGCTTGGGAGACAAAGAGAGGGGATATGGGGTACAGAGTTTCGTTCAAAGCATCAGGAAGCAACAGAGGGCACTAACTAGTTAAACGTGTAGTTTGTGGGGCCAGAATTCCTGGGCTTAAAGCTTATTTTTAACACTTTCTGGTGTGGGAGTAATGGCAGACTGCTTAATCTAAGCCTCAGGTTACTTAGTTCTGTAATGGGGCTAACAATAGCACCTACCTCATAAATTCACTGGGAAGATTCCATGAGATAAGTCATGTCTTGATCCTTAGTCCAGGGCATGACCCATTCTAAATGTTAGCTGTTATTGTTGTTAAACCTCAGGAGTTTGGAGTGGTTTTGTATGGGGGGAACTTGAAGGAAAACTATAAAGCCAGAGCCAAAAAATACAAAATTAGTTTTGTTGATAAAAGGGATTTGATAAGGCATATATGCTACCATAGCTACAATGTAAACTTGCTGGAAATAGCTTTGAAAGAGTGTGGGATTGCGACAGCTGATTTCAAGTTGGAAGAAAAGCAGAGTTATTATTTTTTAGGTCCAAATAGAATTGCCTAATGGATTCCATACATTAGTAATGTAAGACTATACGCCTGACTTACTTTCCCTGGCTCCGTTTGAAGGGAAGGGAATGAGAGATCTAGTAGAAGGTGACTTGGCATACAGAGCAGCACAATCTTATGCTCATTGTCTCCAGAGATCCTGGTGAGACAAAGAGATGCGGAAGTTTCTGGAAAGGAGACAACAAATTTTTATCCATTCCTTTTAGGCCAGAAAAGTCTTGAGCCATGATTCATCACCAGACTAGGTTTAATTTAAAAGCAGCTTTGGATCCCTTAGCTTTGGTAGTTAAACTGTTTTGTGGAGACAAAGTGGTAATACACAGAGGCACTTCAAACAGGGATAGATGGGCAGATTTCCTTATAGATTATAGTTTCTATATCTTTAAAATTATTATAATCACAACTTTCTCACTGGAATATTGTGAGAATTAAAAGATATTGCTTATTTTAAAAAAAACTACATAACAATGTTTGGTACACAACAGTTGTGCTGTAATTGTTAATTTCCTTTCCTTCATCTATTTTATAATTTCTTCATGATTCTTCTAGAAGCTTTCTTGCTTCTACCTATTATGACATCCAGTTGAGAGTATGATGAATTCTCATTAATTTCTCTTGCATATTTAGTTGATAACCCATTGCTTTTCCTTGGACATTTTACATTTCCTTTGTCTACTTCCTTGGTCCTCTTGACAGATGTCCTTTTCCGTTCTCTTTTGTGCATAATATATTCCGCTGGCTCCTCTAGATTCATTTGCCTTCTTCTCTACTTTGCTCTGTTTTAAATAATGGGCTACATCAATGATTCTCATGTTTTCTGGCTTCTATATATGTTTGGCCAGTGAGGAAAGGGTGCTGAGGGAGATCCTTGAGAGTGTGTGATGACTGGTTGGCCCGTGAGCTGGATCCCAGCAATCAGAAGCTCCCTACCCCCTCCTCTGTCCTTGGCACATGTGTTCCACTTGCTTTCCCTGTTCCCAGAAGCTGCCCCAGGGAGATAGTGATGTGATACTAAGACCACTAGGATGGTATATGTGACTGAATCCAGTTAAAGGCTCTACATAAACTTTTAAGATTTTGTAAGCAGTTGCAAAGATGTATTCTCTATGGCTGTCCAAGACAAGCATCATATGTAAATTCCTTTGCATATTAAACCTGCCACCTACCAATCTGGTGTGGTCTGCCCTTTTTAAAAAAAAAATTATTTTTTGGTCTCCCTTACTTTCTGCACAAAAGGACTAGTTTTTGGAGTATATGAGGGGAGTTCCTGAGGAAGTTGTGACCAACAAAGGGAAAAGGAGTTTATTTCCTCAGTTCCCTTCCTATGGGATCACCAGGTCTGGTTGCGTCAAGTTAGGGGTTCTCTCCACGTGACTCTGTCTTCTCATTCATGCTAATACCTTCTCTCTACTTCTCATCAGACCTAGGGATAGCTCCTATTACTAGCCCAAGGTCTTTATAAATTTCTCCCTTTTAAACTCTTCTCTAATTACCCAATTTGAATGTGCTGTCTCTTTCCAGCTAGGATGTTTGGAAGGATATACTGCCTCTGCTCTTGGGTTCTACCACTCTTGATCTTTTTTCTCTATATTAATATAAGCACCTATCTTACATCTGGAAAATTTCAAATTTATAAGAAAAATCAAAGCACATTTAAATAATACATATCTCAGTATAGATCAGTTAGGTTTCCAGGTTTCACTGGTCTAATTATTTGATGCCTGAGTGGGTGTCTAATCTCCAAATACATTTTTCATGTCTTAATATATAGACTGGAAACTGGTAATGAAATAATACATATTTTGGAATTTGATATAAAATGGCTTTCTTTCAAGATCTCTTGTTTAGATAGTAGTGGCTAATTGTCAATGGACTTTCTAAATACGATGCTCTCAGTTATGGACCTCCAGGATAGAATTATATTGAGGTTTTATGTTCCATGTGTATTTGTTTAACTATACATTTATATCACTAACCCAAACATTAGATGAAAGGTTAGGTTATTTTAGTAAATTGTAAGTGGAATTTGTTATTGTTTTAATTTTTTCATCACTTAAAATTCCAAAGATCTGAAATCAACACCTGAGTAGAAATATATTCAAGAATATAAAACATACAAAGAAAGGAGGTTTATTAGAAATTAAATGTACTCTTTAATTAGGTCTGGTGTTCACATCTGAGGAAAATCAAATGGCCTTTAGCAAATATTTTACAAGCATGGTTTTTGTATAAGGAAAGGTAGGTGACATAATGATCAATTATGAGACTGACATGCTATTTTCTTTTATCTTTGGCTACTCTGCTAAAATTCAAAGTACTGGGTTATACTACAGCATATCTTTTAGGAGCCCTATTAGATGTGTATTTTATTTGCTAATTAGTGTTGGTAGTTCCTCAGTTTGTAGCCAATAGGCACTAGGCACTGGATCAGAAAGATATGAGACATCCATTGACATGTACTCTTGTAAAGCAAAAATTAAATGTATTGTATTTTCTGTTTCTATAGAGAGTAAAAAAAAATTCTTTGATTTATATGTATTCTCTGGGAAAGATAAATGTTAAAACAAAATCTCATACTCTGGTATACAAAGAATGTATGTCCTTGCCTGTATGCTCTCTAATAACATCAATATAACTTAGGTAAAATTCCACAAAGGTTGTCCAAGTGCTGTCTTTTTTCTAAGTGCAGTATTGCATATGTAATGTGATATTTGCGTCAATCAGTTATGTATTAAATTAATGTAACATATATATGTTATGTTATACACATATATATATCCTATTTATTGATTTATTCAGCAAATAGGTATTATCGAGAATCTGTGATCTGGGCACTAGAGCTGCAGTAGTGAGTTCAACATGGTCTCTGCCCTCATGAACATTACATTACATATGATTGACCATTTGCTGTAGATGTGAACAATTTTCTCCACGAAGAATGCAACAACTTAGGACAATTTAAAGACAGCAATGGAAAAACAGAAGAACTCTTGTTAATCGAGGCCTTTTTACCACAGTGGAGTGCCTCTTAAGTTTAGAAAGAAAATGATGTCAAATATATTTAAATACCATGTCTCAGGGCTTCTTTTTTTTTTTTTTTCATTTCTATTTTGAATCAATATCATTCTCTCCTGTTAACTAAAGTTAAACTTCTCCCTTCCTCTGATCCTTAATTAATAATTTTAATAATGGATTTCAGCTGCACTGTTAATATTATTGCCATCTCTGATATTTTGTGGTTTAACTCTGTTTAGATATCATTAAATAATATTTTTGAGGTATTTAGTTTTCACATATTTCTTTACTTTTCCTAGAAATAATGGCCTTTTTAGGTTGCTAGGAAAAAATGGTTTCATTTTCTGAATAGCATTTCCTGGCTGTTAGATTTATATATTATGTACAATTTACAGATTAAAAACCAAACAGGGCGCCTAGGTGGCTCAGTTGGTTAAGCAGCTGCCTTTGGCTCAGGTCATGATCCCGGAGTACCAGGATGGAGTCCCTCATCGGGCTCCCAGCTCCACGGGGAGTTTGCTTCTCCTCTCTCATGCTCTCTCTCACTGTCACTTTCAAATAAATAAATAAAATCTTTAAAAACAAACAAGCAAACAAACAAACAGTGAATTGACTGAGCCAATTGTTCTCCACTGTAACACATTCAGGAGGTGCTCAGAAAGGACCTGAGCAAGGTATGCATAATGACAAGCTTGCAGAGGGCAATTTGTTGGCCCTCTGGACCTCCCAAGACAATGTCAAAGATTTTATTAATTTTACAACCATTATAAAAAGAAATGAGAAAACAATAATAGAAATGCAACAATTACTATAATGTGATAATGAAAATAAAAAAAATAAATTTTTAATGGCACAATAAAAGGAAAACATGGTAGAAAAATGTAATAGAACTACATACAATATAACCCATAACCATACATTTAAAAAGGCATTAAATTGCAACTCTTCCCAGCATGGTCACCCAAGTCGAAAATCATGAAATGGCTAATGGTTCACTTGATACTTCCCAAAGTTTAAAGAGCAGCAGGGGTAGAAAAATTCATTTGTCATTTGAGCCTTTATGAACGCCTAAGAGAATTGCGTTCTCCTCCACATTCACCTCGCAGCAGCAGGAAGAGTGGGAGGCAAGCCTG
Source organism: Enhydra lutris kenyoni (assembly GCF_002288905.1). Taxonomy (NCBI): domain Eukaryota; kingdom Metazoa; phylum Chordata; class Mammalia; order Carnivora; family Mustelidae; genus Enhydra; species Enhydra lutris. The sequence goes on from NW_019154093.1 coordinate 48,929,027, forward strand.
TGACATCCAACGCGAGAACTGAAAGATGTACAGCTGTTGGTGAAGGAAGGGAATGTTGTCATTTAGTGTTGGCAGAGAAACGCTATCTTCTGGAAGGGAAGACAGGATCCTGGCAGGAAAGAATTTTAGATCACATAATACTGAAATCACTGATGCTGAAAATAGTACAGAAGTAGCCTTGAGTCTTCTGTAATAATCAACCCAACATTGGTTATCCCCATTCCTCATGCATATGTTTGCAGAACCACAGTGCCACAAGTAGAAATTGGTCATCATCTGTGCCTGCGCATAACCATTCTTGAGTATGGGAGAACAGCTTTCTTCTCAAAGAATTTTGTTTCATTAACCTGAAAGATTGTTTTGAAAAACTTTACAGGCAAAAACCAAACCAAAACAAAACAAGACAAAAAGAGTGACAGGATATGATTGATAACAAATTTAACAGAATTTTCATAAAGCCTTTAAAGATTAAATAGTGAAAGATCAAAGGTTGAAGGTATTGTTAGGGATTTCAAAACCACTTATTGAAGGAAAACAAAGAACAATATGCTATGGGCCTCTGTGTATATGATGCAAGGTAAATGGATACTCTGAAGACTATGCTGTGAGTGGAGTGGTTCAGTTTATTTATGATCTGGGGACAGGGGTGGAGAGAGAAGGAAGAGAGGAAGGGATGAATTGCAAATTCTGCTAGTGATAAAAGACTATATAGACTGAGGACTGGTAAAAGCCCAGAACCTAATTTCAGATTTAAAAAAAATTTTTTTAATTCTTAAAATACGTAAAGAGCTTAAAAATTTTTGAGAGTGCATACACATAAGAATAATTTTATTGCTTACCTCATTCGGTAGTTATATTCAGTCTCAAATAGACTCAGGTTTTAGTCACTGGCCAAAAAATTTCTGTAAAGTTTGTGAGGTGCAGAAATCCTTGGGATGTATTTTACTAGGTGCTTTAAATGTAATATATAAAGCATTAGTGAGGAGAAATTATAAAAATTATAACCCTGTAACCCTTTCAATTTTAAAATGAGTTATCCGTATATTAAGTGCTGATGGTGTAAGTGAAAAGTACATAGAGAGAGCTTAAATATATGAATAGGGCACAGAATGAGTACCCTTATTTTTCATGTTCTCTGGCCACTTTCAGGCATAATACAGATCAATTAACTTTCTAATCCATTAATAAGGACAGGTTCTCATCTGAATGTACTCAAATGAAATTTTAAAAATATCCCAGTTCAAGACTGCAGTGGTTTCATATTTTGCCTATTGCGTTGACTCACAATTTATTGCTGAAATCAAGTCATACTCTATCCAGGTGTAACCCTTGTGTCCTGTATTCGGGGGCATAAATGTATATCTTCTTAGGGGAAAAAATGTTATTTTTGTGATTCTGGACTTTGTGACACTGGCAAATTTATCCAGAAAATTTATAGTAAAAAGGCTACGTAGGTTACTGGGTGTCTAAGGGAGATGTGATACAGCATGGAGTGTTAAATGTGGTGGAATCTTGAAGAATCACTTGCTGAATGCGAGCCTTGCAATGTCAGTCACATGCCAGAACTAACTTCTGAAAATAAAGTACTTGTATCTGTTAGGACAACAAAACAGATGATAATGTACTAAAGTGGTGGAATTGTCCAATTAAATGGTGTTATTATAAACAAATGATGAAAGAATTCTCTGAGGTGCAACTTCTCGGGCATTTCTGCCAGCTGTTATGGAAGAGAACCTTGAAGAAATCAAGTGATACTCTCTGAAAATAGAGATCAATTTTTAAAAAGAAAAAAAAATAGAGAAGAAAGCTAGGAGGGGAAAAAAAAAAAAGCTGGGGACCAGTACTTTTTAAGATTGAAGTGTAGGAGCTAAGCCTTGTCAGTTTTTTTACTTAATAAGATTGAGGAAATAGGTGGCAAGTATAGATGGTAAAGAGACTATATTCTGGATACAACCCTAACAGCCTTCAGAGTGTATATCTTTTTCATGATATCCTTTTTCCCCCTTCCTTGACACTTTCTCAGAGGATTTAGTCCAGTGTTTCAAGTTTAACTTCCACCTACATCCTGATGACGTCTAGATAAATATCTCCAGCCTCAGTATCTCTCAGAAGCTCCAGTGCTGAATTTGACAGGACATTTGTACCCAGATTTTTTTTTTTAAAGATTTTATGTATTTACTTGACAGAGAGAGAAAGAGAGACAGATCACAAGTAGGCAGAGAGGCAGGCAGAGAGAGGGGGAAGCAGGCTCCCCGCCGAGCAGAGAGCCCCATGCGGGGCTCGATCTCAGGACCCTGAGATCCTGACCTGAGCCGAAGGCAGAGGCTTTAACCCACTGAGCCACCCAGGCGCCCCATGTATCCAGATGTTTTAAAGTCATCCCAGACCTAACCTCTTTGTTGCTTTCCCATTCCCTCTATTTCAGAAATTCCTGTGTTCATTAGTGTAATTAATGCACCTGCCATACACCCAATCTCCCAAGCTAGAAGTCTCGAAGCCAAGCTTAACCCCTTTCCTTTCATAGTTCACTAAATCCAGTTTATCAGCAAATCTTTTAAATTATATTTTCATAAAAATTAACCAAGCCAGCTTTTCCTTTTTCTTTCTTTCTTTTTTTTTTTTTTTTTCCCCTTACGACATTGCTCTAGAGACCTCTATCATTTATTTCCTAGACAATGGCCATAATTTCCAGTTAACTGTGTTGAGTCTGTCTCTTTCTTAGGTCTGTGTTCCACATTACTCCCAGGAATATTTTTTAAACAGACACACACGTGTCTCTACCCATTCTTTGCAAAAACCTTTCATGGTTCTTAGATTGGTAGAAAAGTAGTCCAAAATCCTTAGTTTCTACTCTGTACTCTAGGAACATTGGAGTTAGTGGTTATTTCATGAGAAAGGAATGATTTTTTTGCCTCATTTTCTTGCTCTAGAAATTCTCTCTGCTTAGAATTACCTTCTGCCCAGTCTTTTCTAATGGAACTTGTAAAAATTACGGTTACCTTTTAACTCCCAAACCAAGTAACACCTCTTTTGTCAGATTTTTCCTGACTTTCCCCTTACAGCATTCTTTATTCTCGTGTACTTACTTAATTTGCTTAGTACATTTGTTAAAACATGAACCAAATTGTATGAGAGGTTGTTTTGTTTGTTTGATTCTGTTTATATTTTTCTCTGTTCCATTATTTTCCCTTGATTTGTTCTTTTAATCCTATTCTCTTCCTTTGTGACACTCTTGAGATCTTTGAAGTCAAGGACCTTTGGATAACTAGTGCCAAGCCCAGAATTAAACATACAGCAGGGCTTTAGTAAAGGTAAAAGGAGTGAATCCAATAATCTTAGAATGAGAGAAAAACATGAAAATAGGAACCTAACAGATTTGATCAGCCACTGCAGACTATGGGGGAAAGTTGTTGAATAGAATAAGTAAAATAATTTCTGAATGATACTGAAGTTCAACGAAGATTGGAAACATTTACTGTCCATGTAGTCAGTGCAAGAGTTAAGTGTGGTGAACAAAAAGGGGAGGAAAGAGAATTTAAGGTTTTGGTAACAATGATATGGTCAAAATGATTGTCCACAAGGTGTCAGAGAGTAGTCAGATAAATGAATCGAGATTGACCAATTGATCAAAATGAGCCTGAGAACATGAACATTCATTCTCCACTTGCATCAGTTTCTGGAGAAGAGGCACCATCTTGGGAAAATTAGTCCCCATGTAACATTAAGGGATAGAGGTAGTATTCTAGGAAAAGATTCTCATGATTTCCAAATTTGTTAGCAAACAAATGGGGGTGCTTATGAAATTGGTGGCAGAGAACCCAGAGAAAAGCGTGCTTTGGATTTGGACTTTTGATGATTGGATTGAGTAAATTAATAGGTAGATAGGAGCTGCAGTAAAAGTGTAGTTCACAGGGGAGGGATGGGCTCAGTGATTGAACTGGGAGTAAATGTTACTTTTTTTTCCTACTGGATTCTTCCCATTAGCATAAAAATTTTTTTTCAAAAAAAATCTAATTTGTCTTTGTTTATTTAACTCTCCATCTACCACCTCATTTCTTTCCTTACTTTTGTAATAAAACTCCTTGAAAAGTTATATTCACTCTCTTTAATTCTTCTTTTCCATGTCTTTTGATCCCAGGATTTTGTTCCTAAGACTTCATTGCAACTCATCTTTTCAAGTTCACTAAAGAAATTTCAGTTACTGAATCTAACTCACAATATTTTTTAAAGATTTATTTCTTTATTTGAGAGAGAGAGCGAGCATGAGTGGGAGGGGCAGAGGGAGAGGGAGAGAGAGAGAATCTCAAGCAGACTCTGTGCTTGACTCCCATGACTCTGATATCACCACCCTAGCCAAAACCAGGAGGTGGTTGCTTAACTTACCACACCACCCAGGCATCCCAAACTTGTATGTCTTGGTTCTCTTTTTAACTAACCTACCTGACAGAGTTAATCACTTGATGAGATGATCACTTCCTCTTTCTTGAAATGATTTCTTTCACTTCTAGAACACCACATTTCTTTGGTTTTCCTTCAACTTCACTGACTGGTCCTTCCCAGTCTCTTATGTTTGTTGCTCATTTCTATTATAAACCTTTGAGCACTCCAGGGATCAATCCTTGGATGTGTTCTCTGTTTCATTAAATTATGTGCACCTCCTAGATTATCTTGTCTATTCTTGTGGTTCTAATTACTATCTATCACTGATAACTCCTGAGTGTATATTTTTAGTCTGGCCATCCCTTTTAACTCTAGACTCCACTGTACACTCTACATCTTAGAGAAACAATTGGCATCTCATATTTACATTGAAAACCACATTTGCGATCTTAGTCCTCAACCTATGCTTCTTATAATGGTTCTCATCTAATTTAATTGTAATTCTTTTTCCAGTTGCTTAGGCCAAAGCTGTTATTAATTCCCTGGTTCATCTGTTTTCCTCACAACTCGTATCTACTCAGACAGCAAACTATATTGACTCTAATTTAAAAATATATCTCAAATCTTACCACTTGTTACCATTTTGCCACTCCCTGTCTGATCATAGCCACCAACATCTTTCATCTGATTATGTTGCAGTGGCCTCATAAATAGTTTGTTGCCTCATTTCAAACTATTTTCAGTATCACAGCCAAAATGAACCTGTGTAAATCACAGTCAAAAATCTCAATATCCCTGTACCCCAAATCCCCCACCAGCACTTTATTTCCCTTTCTTATTTCACTTTGTCTAATGTGCCTCTCATGCTCTCCCTAGATACACTGACCTCCTTAGAGTTTCTCAAACCTACTAGACAAACTCCTTCTTTGTACTTTTGTACTTGAAGATTTTTTTTGTCTAGAATGTTCTTCCATGAGTTATCAAAACAATTTGCTGTTTGACTTCTGTCAACTCTCTGCTCAAATCTCACATTCCCAGTCAGGCATTCTCTGCCTACCTGATCTACAATTCTAAAACCTCATGCCTTTCCATCTTCCTTGATGTATTGTTTCAGTTAGCACCCACCTATTCAACAAGTACTTAGGGCTTTCTATCAGCAAGGCACTGTTCTAGGCTCTGCAGAAAATATTAGCTTATTTAATGATCATAACAACCCTTTGAGCTTGGGAATATCATTAGTCCTATTTTACATATGAGAAAACTAGAACCGAGATTAGTTAAGTGACTTGTCCATTGTCAAGGTGGATTCAAACTCTGGTCACCTGGCTCTGCAAGCTGTGCTCTTTACAACTATATTAGGCAGCCTCTCACCATGTATACTTTCTCTCTATATTATTTATTGATCTTTTAGATTCTCTATCTCACCAAGTGTTGGCCAATATGCTGTAGGCTCAAAGTGATGGATACAGCTTCCAAGCTGGGTCCAAAACAAAAACAAAACAAAAAACACAAGGAAATACAAAATTCCTGATAATACTTTATTTCCCCTCTTTTTCTCACAGAGGATCTAGTGAAGAATTCTGAGGACTTCATGGATGGAATGGGACAATTGTGAGAGAGCTGACCAGGGAGGTGACTGACCAGGAACATCTGGGTGGGGTCATTGTATGAGCAATCCAAAAATTTAGGGGTTCGCCATCCATGATAACACAGGAATTATTCCTATAGAAGGGGTGGTTGATGATTGTGATTAAAATCATCGAAAGACTCGAAGGAGAATTGAAGAATAAAGAACTAAGGGAAGAGTCATGAGAAACACAACTGAGGAACATAAGAGATTAAAAAGCCAACCAAAGAGGAAAAAGTAAAAACTTAAGATTGTTCTTTGTCACTGAAATCAAATCATGAAAGAATCTCCAGAAAGGAGTAGGTCAGGATCAGTCAGAAAATGCCATTTAGAATTACTAGAAAGAGGTTATTTCTAGTTTAATGGAACATAATTGCTAGAAATTTACTTAAAACAATAGTAACCTTTTTAAATTTGATTTTTTTTTCTTTTTTGGTGTTAAATTGTAAGAGTTCTTTATATATTTTAGATATTAACTCCTTGTCAGATATATCATTTGCAAATATCTTTCCCCATTTCATAGATTGATTTTTTGTTGTTGTTGATGGTTTCCTCCACTGTGGAAAAGCCTTTTAGTTTGATTTAGTCCCAATTGTTTATTTTTGCTTTTGTTTCCCTCACTTGGAGAGACAGATCCAGAAAAATATTGCTAAGGACAACATTCAAGAATTTACTGCCTATGTTTTCTTTTAAGAGTTTTATGGCTTTAGGTTTTAAATTTAGGTCTTTAATCCATTTTGAACTTATTTTTTGTATATGATTTAGAAAGTGGTCCAATTTCATTCTTTTGCATATAGCTGTACAGTTTTTGCCCATACTATTTATTGAAAAGACTTTCTTTTCCCCATTGTATATCCTTGCTGTCTTTGTTATAGGTTAATTGACCATAGATGTGTGTGTTCATTTCCGACTAGAGGACTTGAATAGACATATTTCCAAAGAAGATATATAGATAACCAACAGACACATGAGATGCTCAAAAATCACTAAGCTTAGGGAAGTGCAAATCAAAACCACAATGAAATATCACCTCACACCAGTCAGGATGGCTAGTATTGAAAAGAAATAACAGATGTCAGCAAGACTTTAGAGAAAGGGAATCCTTGTACACTATTGATGGGAATGTAAACTGGTGTAGCCACTATGGAAAATAGTATGGAGTTTTCCTTAAAATATTAAAAATAGAAATACCTTATGATTTAGTAATTCCACTTCTGAGTATTTACATGAAGAAAATGAAAGAATTAATTCAAAAAAGATGGTGCACCCCTATGTTTACTGCAGTATTGTTTATAGTTGCCAAGATATGGAAGCAACCTAAATGTCCATTGATAGATGAATGGAAAAAGACAATGTGGTATATACAATGGAATATTACTCAGCCATGAAAAAGAATGAACTATTGCTGTTTGTGACTACATGGATGGACATAGAGAATATTATACTTAGTGAAATAAGCCAAACAGGGACAATTGCCATATGATTTTGCTTATATATGGACTCTCAAAAACAAACGAAAACCAAATAGACTTAAAAATGCAGAGAACAAACTGGTAGTTCTGGGGTGGGCACGCAAGGGGAGGTATATGAAAGAGGTGAAGGGAGTTAAAAGGTACAAACAACTAGTTATTAAGAACAGTAGAAAAATAATAATCTGAACCTTTTTGAAGATGGAAGCATAACAACCAATATGTAAAAGTTAACTGAAGAAACAAGGGAGAGGCATGTATTATCATAAAAAGTGGGAAGGAATAATGTTTATAGTATAGGTAAAAGGTATAAATTAAGAGAGGAAGAGAGAAACTTTCTTTGAAGGGATAGATAAGAGGAGAACCATCTTAGGCAAAACATGTTTTATGTTCCATTTTTTTTTTCAAGATAATAAAGAAGCAGTGTTCTGACTGAATTTTGGAATGTAAAATAACACTTACATTGGTGATTATGGATTGGAGCTACGCTGTGAAAGGATCATGAGAGAATACTAAAATCTTCTTGATGTGAACTCTGACAGTTTCCAATTACAAACAAAAATGTCGAATCGAGGAAAAAAAATGTACATGTGCCATAATATATTGTGGATCCATTTAAAATACATCCATCTCTTCCAATTCTAATTAGGCAACTAATTTCACTTGGCTAGCTATATTGGTGTGAAGAATTGTGGACAAGTAGCACACAAGACATGCTCTCTTTTATCAAGTAAAATGTCCAACAAACGACAATGATAAGAAAAGCAATTCTTAACCTAATATGTTCTTATTCAAGCATAATAAGTTGATGAACAGTAATTGATGATGTTTATCACTTACTGTTGTATTTTTCTTCTTGGAGAACATCTTCATTAAGCTATAAGTAAGATTAGGAAAATTGTGTGTTTGGTAAAATAAAGGTAGAATCAGACAGACACATTTGGCCTCTGGATCATAGTAGATTCACTAATCACCAAGGTCCACTCAAGGTATTAAAACAAAACAAAACAAAAAAAAACAAACAAAAAAACCCACAATAAACACAACTCTATAATTCTAAAGGTAGAACACTTTTCATTTATTTTAAACTTATAGAAAAGATTACTCAGTCAGATAAAAACAGATAAGCAGGTGCCCATTCTCTGATGTTAGAGGAAAGAAGTATAATATAGCATATTTTCTAGACTAAGATAAGCATGAGCATCTGTTAAGTCTCCTTCTCTTCTTTTCCCTCAGACAAGGACTAAAGGCTACTTCCTTCATATCTTAAGATCTCCAGCAACAACCTAAATGCTAATCCTGATTTTGAAAATGTTATTATTTTGTTTCTCTGGTTAATACTGGATGACATTTAGGAAACTGCTGTCAAGAGGAAAGATACAAGTTTTTTGTTTATAGACAAGATCAATATGATAAATGATGTCACATTTGTTTTCTAAGTAACCCCTGCAGTGTCTTGAGTGATTATACAATTTGTGTGCAAACTTGGGAACTAATAGTATTGGTATTCATAATACAGCACAGTGTCTACTTAAAGCCTAATAGAATTTCCAGTAATATTCTGCATGGCATAAGGAGTGTCTCAGAAACTGACTCGTCTTTTACTGTAAACTAGCTATGTCAACTCCAAAACTCTTGCTTGTGTTGTATAGAGGTCATTCCATCTTAGTACAAACCAGAATTTTAATTGCAATCAGTTAACATAACTGCCACAGTGCATTTCAGGAAAAAAAAATATTGGGAAGCCTAAATAAAGGAGCATTTTGTTAAGAAATTTTGTAACAATAAGCAGCAATAACACTGTGATTTATTAAATAGAAATCTTACAAGATTTGGCTTAGCAGTAAGAAAGTATGTTAAGTTAGGAAAAACTGAAAAGGGGATGTCTTCAGCCTTGATCACCTTGTTCTATTCTTTTTGTGGTTTTGAGGAAATGAAATAAACTCTGCTAGGGAGCAGACCAAAAGGTTAGCAAGAGGAGATAGCATCATTCTCTTTCCTGATTAGTCTATGAGGGCAATTAAGCAAGAGCTATAAAGTAGAATTTTTCTTTTTCTCCTTTTTTTGGGGAAAAATATGGCATGTTATGTAATCACGATCCTTTTGAATGCTGTTTTACATGTTGAGATGCCTAAGGTCCCTTACCAATTGGGATACTTTTGGATGGGACTCATGTTGGGATGACATATCTTGCTGAGGGGACCATGTGGGGTATAAGAGAAAGGCAGTAAGATACTTTCTTACTTTTATAATTTCTCTGTGCACTCTAAGCTTTGCATAGCTCAGAGTGTTATTAAACATTGGCCAGATTTTTTTTATTTGTTTTATTTGTTGATTGTACTTCAAATCTGACATTATAGATAATATGCAAGGGGTGGCTGCCTGTCAGATGCATGAGTCTGTCTTTTGGCCTGGTGGCATAGGCGAGGGACCCACATAGCCAGGACACAGGATTTTTTTTTTTCTTAAGATTTATTTATTTGAGAGAGAGAGAGTGAGCAAAAGTGAGAGCAAGGGGGGAGGGAAGGGCAGAGGGAGAGGGAGAGAATCTCAAGCAGACTCCTGCTGAACACAAATCCTGACTCTGTGTTCGATCTCACAACCCTGGACCCTAAAATCATGACCTGAGCCGAAATCAGGAGTCGGACACTTAACCAACTGAGCCACCCAGGCACCCTGGGAATTTTTTATTCATCTGAAAATTACTACATCAAGCCAGGGGAGAACACCACCTCTGTTTCAAAATGTGTTTAAGTCTGACCTGAGTCGTTCCATCTCCATGTAATAGGTGGAAAAACATTGGTTTGGATTCAGGAGACCTAGATCCCAATCTTGGCTCCATTATGTAAAAGCTAGACAAATCACCTAATTTGCCTGTGCTTCAGTTTTCTCACTTGTAAAGGGAGGATCTAGTCCTTAGAATTGTTATGAAAATTAAAGGAAGAAATCATAGAAATTTATTTAACACCATACTCATTCAGAAGATGCTCAGTCTGAATCCTAAGGGAGTTCAGACTGAATTTCCCTTTCTGGAACATATATAATTATCTGATTCTGCTATGAGAAAGAGAGTTAGGGTGCCAGCAAGGGGGATCCTCTTTATACAGCTGGAGAAACTGTGGTCTATGGGAAATGGATGGGAAAGGCTGAGGCCAGAGTGGAAGCCATAAACAGATTTTGATCTGATGAGGCAGGGTTTGTTCACCAAGGAGGAGTTCAAACCAGGAAGAAGGACATCATTAATAGGAAACAAGAGGATTTTGATTAGGAGCTTGGGTACAGATCAGAACTGGCACCGATTCAGTGGACCTGTAAAGATGACGAGGTATCGCTTGTGATGAGGATAGGGGCTTTCTCACTTTTGTTCTGGTTATGAGGGAGATTGAAGGCTGTGGGCCCAGGCTGGGCAGACAGAGATGGGATCCTGGCAGTGCCAATAGTAACAATGAAGGGCTCTGCACTCTGAGTGGTTTTCCCAGTTGACACAGGCTTGGCTAAGCTGTCCAGGTTTTCCTGGGATCTTACGTGATAGAGATTTCTGAGTTAGAGGGACTAATTCTGAATTAGAGGCAAATGACCTCTGGAGTTGTCTCACTGGAACATTCTCTTATCCTGGTGTTAAGTGGTGATTGGCTGCATCTCAGGAAACAGTTGGCATAAAACTGGAACAATAAGCATTAACTTAATCAACTAAAATCTGTAAGTATTAACTAATGCAATTTGGGAAGTGGAACAGACATATATGAAAAATGACTCCATTTAGCATCTTCTTTGGATTCTATAGATTGTTAGGATAGGATATGGGCATCCCAAGAGCTAGAAGATGCTTTCTCAATTGTTCAGAGTATATTATTTAATGATGCATAATATGCAATTTCAATTGTATTCCCATTTGCCTTCAATAGCTCTGTGTACTGCGTACAAACCTATCTATATAGCTGAATTGTCCTTGCCAGTACCGACATTATTTAAATATTTTTCCAGTGCAATTCATATTGTTTGCTAATGAAAAAATGGGTTGATTTCAATGATGAGGGTGAGGTTTACTGACACATTTGCTCTCCTCTTTTCTTTTCTTCCTTCAGAAGTTTTGTAAGCATTCCTATCAGCATGATACAGGTAAGGATCCCACTGGGCACAGGGTAATCCTTGTGGATAAAATGGTACATATCAAAAAAATCTGTTGACTTATCATTTAGCCACAGCTGCCCAACTACCTCTTTCCCTACTGTGAGAGTCACTGGCTGAATCATCAGAAGTTGATTGATAATCAAAAAAGTAGAATCTTCTAGGGTGTAGGAAATGGGCACTGTGCAGCTGAGAATGAAACTGGCACAAGTTTTTTCTGGAGAGGAGTTGGTCTAAACATTAAGTGTTTAAATATGTTACCCTTTGACCTAGCAGTATCACATCTGTGACATTATTCTAAAGAAAAATCAGATAATGTGCAGATATATAGCTGCAAGGATGTTCACTGCAGCATTGTTTATAATAATGGAAAATTGGAAACTAAATGATCAATAAAAGGGACCTGGTTATGGTGCTTTTATTATGACAGAATAATATGTACACATCTAAAAATGTTTTTAAAATGGCATAATGATACAGAAAAATATTCATGAACTAACGTCAAGTGAAAAAAGGAAAATAGAAAACTATGTTTACCTAGCATTCTATTTTTGCAGTAAATATTTCTGTTTATATACTTACAAAGAACTATAGTAACATGTATCAAAAAGCACAAGAGTTGCATTAGTGCTATAGTGAATTTTTTTCTTCTTAAGCTTTTGTGTCATAAACATGCTCTAATTTTGTAATAACTTAAAGGTAATTGTCATGTCGAAAGCATCCCTTTTTTCTAGAATCGCAAATGCCATTAGCAGGGATTTTTATGTCTTGTACATTGCTATGTGCTCAACACCTGTAACAATATCTAACTATAGTTAGGTGGTCAATAAATACCTGCTTAATGAATAAATACTCTGTTCTGCTATTCTCAAACATTATTGTACCAGAGCTCTAGAACCTTCTTAGGACAGTTGTGTTGAAATGAATAGGAGCTCAAAATGAGTCAGCTCCCCAAAGAGTCTTAATATCTAGAATAGAGATTGAAGGTAGTGTTTTAATACTATAAGACACCCCAATGTAACTCTCTAATGCTCTGGTTATTGTATATTATTTGTATCATGTAAGGTGGGGACCAGGAGTCAAAATGAAGAAATAACAAGTGACTGTGCATTAAAAAGGTAGTTCCTCATTCATTTATATTTTTTATTCAAGAAAAATGACCATGTGCTTATTTTTATTGTGTGTACTGAGAAAAGTTTTGGAGATACTATGACAAATATGTAAATACTCATAGTTTATGTTTGTTGCAGTATTGTTTGCTCACATCTCATGAGTACCCTTTTCATGTTTAGGTAATCTCTCCCCTTATGAAATCTCAGTCTCCAAGGTAGATGCCAGAAACTTAAATTTTGAATTTCTTTTACAACTAGAGCTCAAGAATATGATGTAGATTTCTCCTATCAAAGGTTTCCAAGCAAGATTTTGTTTAGGAGACAAATTGCAGAAAGATGGAAGCAGAGTACAGTGCCTATTTGTTTGCTGAGGGTAATTGACAGATAGCCAGTGTTTTATGGGTTCCAACAGCTGGACTTGGGGATCTATAGGCAGGAAAATCTGGGGTTCCCAAAAGCAGTGGAAAATTATGTCCTGTGAGCAATTGTGTCATTGTAATTTGGCTATTGTCTTGGTTGGATAGGCCCCAATGATTCTTTGACCTTCCCAACGATCCTGTGAATTGCCTACTATTCCATACTGTCCACAGTATATTTTTCCTTCTAAGAGAAATACAACACCCAATAAGATGCTTCTTATGATCTTGTCTTCTGCCTCACCATAGCTACCCATTCCTGCAGTCACACCAAACGTTCTGCCACCACCAAAGCCTCAGTTTGAGATATCCCATTCTTTACTCCCCACATTTTTCTCCAGGATACTCCTTTAAGTTCTCTGCTTCAATAATTCTTTGAACCCTTGGTCCTACCCTTTTCATTGTGTATTGCTACCATTTGTTCTCACTTCCTTCCTTTATTGGTCTATTCTATAGTGCATAATTATAAGAATTATTTGCATTCGTCTTTACACATGTGCATGCTGATTGATCTCACTTTGTACTCACAACCCAGAACATCAAAAGTTCTGTTAGTGCTGCCCAGTTAGCCTAATATGTCTCTGTTCAGTCAGCCACCTCCTGCACATCTGAGAAAATACCTTGCCACAATTCTCTCCTATCTTCTCCCCATGTATAGAATGCCTATCTGGTTATACCACAAAATCTAGTACCCCACCTGTACCTGCACCCAAATACTCCACATCCCTGTCCACTACTATAGTTGAACTATCTGTTCCTGGTCCACAAAGGCCACCTCACTTTTTTGCATCCTGCATCCCACCTCTCTCACCTACTAAAGGACATGGCAATTAGACCCTCTCAACCCTGTATCATCAACATTTTCTTCTTACCTGGATCTTTCCCATTGGTGTAATGTGTGCTATAATATATCATAGTGAAAATTATCCTTTGACCTCACTACCCTCTCCAGTGAATTAACCATTTCTCTTCTCTCTGCTATAACAAACTCCCTTAAGTGTTGCCAAGGTTCATAGTTTTCACTTCCTGCCTCTGCAGTCATCCCAGGATAAGCTGCCACCACCAGTTTCCACCTGGACCAATGCAATAGCCTCTTCTACGTCTCTTTGCTGTCTCACTGACAAGCATGCACTCTATTCAGAGAAGCCAGAGTGAACCTTTAGAAATAGAAATAAAGTCAAGTCACATCTTGCTCAAAATTTCCCAGTGCTTTTAACTTACTAAAATAAAAGTTACAAGTCCTTGCCAAAGCTTAGAAGAGCATGCCTTGGCACCCAGCTACTTTCTTGACCTTATCTCCCATTTCTCTCACCCTTTTCCACTCCCTCTGTTCCTTTCATTTTTTTCTTTCAAACTTATAGATCTGCCTTCACCTCCAAACCTGTGTATTTGCTGCCGCTTTTTCCTTGGATGCTATTCTCCTAAGTGGTCACTATCTCCCTCATTTAATTCTGATAATTTGCTCAAATATTCCACTGTCTTGGTGGGTTTTTCTCCCCACCTTATACGCAACAGTGGTCTTCTACCCCTAACACTCTTTCTTACCCTGATTTCTTTTTCTTTAGAGAACTTATTACTTCTTCTGTATATCATGTGCTTATTTGCTTATTATCTATCTGCTCCCACGAGAATATTATTTCCATGAGAGCAAGAATGTTGTTTTGATCACTGCCATATTCCCAGTGCTTAGAGGCATTAGATAAATATTTGTTGAATGAGTGCCTGGGGTCTTCCGAGAGCAAAGAGGAAGGAGTGTCATATTATTCCTAGGAGATTCTTCTCAGTGGACGTGATTCTGGAATAAGTATTGAGTAATGGGACTATGTCAGGCAATAAATAAAGGAGCGAGGGGAGGACATTATAGAAGAGAGATGGTATGTTCAAAGGCACAAAGAAATGGCAGTTTTAATTCTAGAGAGAAGAGTACTTTCTTTATAGATGGAGTGTAAGAGTGGTTGGAGTAGGGGGTGTGACAAGAGTTTTCAGAGATAAACCTTGAATGGTAGACACTATGATAAATGTATTAGACTTATTCTTTCAAAGTTTAGCAGTATAACTTATGAATACTGTACCATTCCAAAGATTTTTTTCTACATTTTTCCTATGCTTATTTTATTGAGTATTGGAAAGAAAATTAAATCACTTTATATTGCTGTGGATGAAATGATGCAAAACTAAAAATCCAATTGCCTAATTTATGTTTTCCTTTCTGAAAAAGCATCGAATGCTTTTAGCATTTTTCCGTCTCCACAAAGTGGTATAGCCTTGTATATAATCTGTGTACATGAGCTATGCTCATATGAAGTGGCAAATCAGAGATGAAATCATTCTTTATTTGAATGAAAGTTTGTTGGCTTCTGTTGATCTGATTCAAAAATAATAAAAGAAAGGATTTATGTTCTCATACATAGTAGCTCTTAATCCTTTGAGACTGATAAAAGTTATGGATAGTCCACCTAGAGAAATGTGCATAAACACACATAAGCAGTTTTGAATAAAATTTCAGGAGGTGTCAGACGCAACCCCGAGGCCATTCCTATCACCCTTATGTCCACTGGCTAGGTTATCGTACACCTTTATAACATATAGACCATGTTACACGTATGGTAGCTAAGTCAAAGAAGTATGAAATGAGTCAATTAAATATTTTTGAAATTAAACACTTTGGAGATATTATTAGCATATGAATGCTTTTTATATATTGGATGTCATTATCTGCTGTGTTTCTGAATGGCTTATAAAAACTGGATTCTCTAAATAAATAAAACATCTTGGAAAATAGTCACTCAATTAAAAAATGTGATGATCATAAAATAGTATTTTAGGTTAACTGGATAAAAAAAACATAGGCAGGATTAGAATATTCCTAAATTATTGTTAAAGTGGTAAAAAAAATTAGTTAAGTGGAAACTTAAGATATTTACTCTCAAAAGTTTGCCATAAAGACCTAATGTATGTATGGGAATTTTTATTGGTTAGGATATGTTTGGCTGCAAGGACGAAAAATATATCTTAAAATGCTTAACTCTAGAGAAAGTTTAACACTTTGCATGTAAGTTATTTGGATATAGGATGACTCCAAGGTCAAGTAGTTAAGCAGCTCAACAATATCATCAGAGATTAAGGTTCTTTCCATTTTCCCACTGCCACAATTTCAGGGAGCTGCATCGGTCATCAGCCCAGCTGCTCTCGTGGTTGCAGTATGGGTCGCACAGTTCCAGTAGTCACATCCAGATAACTTCAGCATCCATAGGAATAAAACGACAGTCTCTTCTTTGTGTTTCTTTTGATGAATCCCTCCCCTTAGACTTAGGAGACCTCTCTTTAGAGCTCATTGGCCAGAATGGGTCATATGTCCATTGTAAACCAATCATTCTTAAGGAGAATTTTATAAACTTGATAGAGGTATGATGTTCAGGATTTGCTCTTGAGTTGAGAACAGGAATATATTTTCTTTTATTTTTTCTAAGATTTTATTAATTTATTTGACAGAGAGAGAGAGAGATCACAAATAGGCAGAGAGGCAGGCAGAGAGAAAGGGGGAAGCAGGCTCCCTGCTGAGCAGAGAGCCCACTATGGGCCCTTGATCCCAGGACCTTGAGATCATGACCTGAGCCAAAGGCAGAGGCTTAACCCACTGAGCCACCCTGGCACCCCAGAAATATATTTTCTAAGTTATATGTACACGGATAAAATTGGAGTTTCTTTGACAAATAAGAGGAAATTATGGGTAGATAATCGTTAATCTCTCTTTCAAGAGTTGAACAAAATATGAAAGAAAATTATTTTCTTAGCAAAATAGATTTAGAGTATGTGTCTACAGTATTGGCTTCAGTGGGTGATGAAAGAAAAATCTCATGAAATCTTTAGCTATTAGGCATTGATTAATATGATTATTGAATACCAGTGGAAGCAATCATTTCTCCTCCCAGAAATATCTATTAATATTTAAGAAGTATTATGTTGTGGGCCCTGGGTGGCACAGTTGGTTAAACATGTGACTATTAGTTTATCTGCAGGTCATGATCTTGGAGTCCTGAGATCAGCCCCATTGGCTCTGCTCTCAGTGTGGAGTCTGCTAATGTTTCTCTCCCCCACTCTCTGCCCCTCTTCAAGCTCTCTCTCTCTCTCTCTCTCTCTCTAATAAATAAATAAATAAATCTTTTAAAAAAACTTTTTTTGATTGTTAAAGAAAGTATAATCTTATCTTATTAAACCAATACAAGTGTGCATTTGCATGCACATGCACTAACATGTATCTACTCAAATATATATAAAACAGGTATAAAACTATAAAAAATACTTTTAAAAAATTTATTTCTCCACTTGTCAGAGAGAGAGAGAGAGAGAGCAAGCACAAACTGGGGGGAGCAGAGTGAGAAGCAGGCTTCCTGCTGAGCAAGGAGTTTGATGTGGGACTCATTCCCTCAGGACCCTGGGATCGTGACTGAGCTGAAAGGAGATGCTTAACTGACTGAGCCACCCAGGCATCCCAACATACTTAGTCTTCTGTGTGCAATTAGTTCTGATATTTTTGTTGTTGTTGTTAAATTTCACTAACACATTTATTGCAATCTATTAAATTGATTTAATGAGCAATCAAGAGATTTGTGACCCATAGTTAGTAATACAATACCACTACTGCTACTACTGGTATAAAAACAGTGAAAAGAAGGTAACCTAGAGACTTTGGGGTTCTATCTGGTAGAGGTCCTATAAATGTGTTTTGTTAGCCTGGGCAGGTTTTTTTTTTTGTTGTTTGTTTGCTATTATTGGTTTGTTTTTATTAGCCTAAGCTTCAGCTCAGAAGTACTGAATCATGATATCTAAGATAAGGCCTACACATACATGTTTTGGAAAATTCTCACAAAATAAACAGAACATTTTGTGAGTAATTGTGTCCAATCCCCTGATCTTCCAACCATCAATATTCTACTGGACTGGATATATTAAACTCAGCATATACTAAATTGAACTTAGGATCTCCAAACAAACTCATCTAGCCCATCCCTCCCTTTTCCTTCCAATGTCCCCACACCCATATATAGATGTTTTGTCCTACAAGAGTTTCTAGGTTCTGCATTCATATCAGTAGAGGACATCACCATTACTCAGCAGGAAGCTGGTTTCCTTTCACTCATCTTTCCTCCACAAATTAATTAATTAGTGTTACTCATTATTTTTGCTATCAGTCTTATAAGTCCCAGTCTTAGTTCAAGGCTTTTTCATTCTTTACCTGGACTATTGTATAATCACTCTTAGCAGGTTTCCTTATCTCTCCTTATTCTCTTCAAATCAGTTCCTAATGCTACAAGCTAGAGAGACCCCCAAAGTCTTTGCTTAAAGTGTTTAATGGCTCTGTTTCCCAATAAGATAAACTCTAAACTCTTTTTGGGAGCAAAGAGCAAGGTCTTTATGACCAGGCTTCCATTTATTTCTTTCTTTTTTTCTTTTTCTTTTTTTTTATTATTTTTTAAATTTTTAAAGATTTTATTTATTCATTTGACAGACAGAGATCACAAGTAGGCAGAGGCAGGCAGAGAGAGAGAGGAGGGGAAGCAGGCTCTCCGCTGAGCAGAGAGCCTGATGCGGGGCTCGATCCCAGGACTCTGGGATCACGACCTGAGCCAAAGGCAGAGGCTTTAACCCACTGAGCCACCCAGGTGCCCCCATTTATTTATTTCTTGCATTGTAATCACTGCAGCTCCCTTCTATACCTATCTTTAATTTATCACGTTCCCAGTATGTACTGGGCTAGCTTATGCTTCTGCACCATAGTGGACCACAGTCAGAGCTCCCTCACTAGCTCCCTCATTTGACCCCCAGGTCTGGTCTTTTCTTTCAATTCATATTCTGTATATCCTGCCTATTGTTGGGCGACACACCTGCATTCTGATTCTGTCTCTGTCCCCTAATCTTTGTTGTGATCTTTTTTTAAAAATTATTTTTATTAACATATAATGTATTATTTGCCCCGGGGTACAGGTCTGTGAATCATCAGGCTTATACATTTCACAGCACTAACCATAGCACATACCCTCCCCAATGTCCATAACCCAACCATCCTCTCCCTAACCCTTCACCCCGAGTCACCCTCAGTTTGTTTTGTGAGATTAAGAGTCTCTTATGGTTTGTCTCCCTCCTGCTCCCATCTTGTTTCATTTTTTCCTTCCCTACCCCTTAATGCCCCAGCCCTGCCTCTCAAATTCCTCATATCAGAGAGATCATATGATAATTGTCTTTCTCTGATTGATTTATTTCACTCAGCATAATACCCTCTAGTTTATCCACATCATGGCAAATGGCAAAATTTCATTTCTTTTGAGGGCTGCATAGTATTCCATTGTACATATATGCCACATCTTCTTTCTCCATTCATCTGTTGATGGACATCTAGGTTCTTTCCGTAGTTTGGCTACTGTGGATATTGCTGCTATAAACATTCAGGTGCATGTGCCCCTTTGGATCACTACGTTTGTATCTTTAGGGTAAATACCTAGTAGTGTGATTGCTAGATCATAGGGTAGCTCTCTTTTCAACTTTTTGAGGAACCTCCATGCTGTTTTCCAGAGTGGCTCCATTCCCACCAACAATGTAGGAGGGTTCCACTTTCTCCACATCCTCTCCAACATCTGTCATTGCCTGACTTGTTAATTTTAGCCATTCTGACTGGTGTGAGGTGGTATCTCATTGTGATTTTGATTTGTATTTCCCTGATGCCAAGTGATGTGGAGCACTTTTTCATGTGTCTGTTGGCCGTCAGGATGTCTTCTTTGCAGAAATGTCTATTCATGTCTTCTGCCCATTTCTTGGTTAGATTATTTGTTCTTTGGGTGTTGAGCTTGATAAGTTCTTTATAGATTTTGGATACCAGCCCTTAATCTGATATCTCTTTTGCGAATATCTCTCCCATTCTGTCAGTTGTCTTTTGGTTTTGTTGACTGTTTCCTTTGCTGTGCAAAAACTTTTGAACTTGATGAAGTCCCAGTAGTTCATTTTTGCCCTAGCTTCCTTTGCCTTTGGCAATGTTTCTAAGAAGCAGTTGCTGTGGCTGAGGTCAAAGAGGTTGCTGCCTGTGTTCTCCTCAAGGATTTTGATGGATTCTTGTCTCATATTGAGATCTTTCATCCATTTAGAGTCTATTTTTGTGTGTGGTGTAAGGAAAAGGTCCAATTTCATTCTTCTGCATGTGGCTGTCCAATTTTTCCAACACCATTTATTGAAGAGACTGTCTTTTTTCCATTGGACGTTCTTTCCTGCTTTGTTGAGGATTAGTTGACCATAGAGTTGAGGGTCTATTACTGGGTTCTCTATTCTGTTCCATTGATCGGTGTGTCTGTTTTTGTGCCAGTGCCATACTGTCTTGATGATTACAGTTTTGTAATCGAGCTTGAAGTCTGGAATTGTGATGCCACCAACTTTTGCTTTCTTTTTCAACATTCCTCTGGCTATTCGGGTTCTTTTCTGGTTCCTTATAAATTTTAGGATTATTTGTTCCATCTCTTTGAAAAAAAAATTGATGGTATTTTGGTAGGGGTTGCATTAAATGTGTAGGTTGCTTTAGGTAGTATAGAACAATATCTGTTCTTCTAATTCATGGGCATCGAATGTTTTTCCATTTCTTTGTGTCTTACTCAATTTCTTTCATGAGTACTTTATAGTTTACCTGAGTACAGATTCTTTGCCTCTTTGGTTAGATTTACTTCTAGGTATCTTATGGTATTGAGTGTAATTGTAAATGGGATTGATTACTTAATTTCTCTTTCTTCTGTCTTGCTGTTAGTGTATAGAAATGCAACTGATTTCTATGCGTTGATTTTATATCCTGACACTACTGAATTCCTGTACAAGTTCTAGCAGATTTGAAGTGGAGTCTTTTGGGTTTTCCACATAAAGTATCATATCATCTGCAAAGAGTGAGAGTTTGACTTCTTCTTTGCCGATTCGGATGCCTTTTATTTCTTTTCATTGTCTGATTGCTGAGGTTAGAACTTCTAGTACTGTGTTGAACATCAGTGGCGATAGTGGACATCCCTGCCATGTTCCTGACCTTGGGGAAAAAGCTCTCAGTTTTTCCCATTGAGAATGATATTCGCTGTGGGTTTTTCATAGATGGCTTTGATGAAATTGAGGCATGTACCTTCTATCCCTACACTTTGAAGAGTTTTGATCAAGAAGGATGCTGTACTTTGTCAAATGCTTTCTTAGCATCTATTGAGAGGATCATATGTCCTTATTCTTTCTTTTATTAATGTATTGTATCACATTGATTAATTTGCATATGTTGAACCAACATTGAAGCCCAGGAATTAATCCCACTTGGACACGGTGAATGATCCTTTTAATGTATTGTTAGATCCTATTGGCTAGTATTTTGGTGAGAATTTTTGCAACAGTGTTCATCAAGGATATTGGTCAATAATTCTCCCTTTTGGTGGGGTGTTTGTCTGGTTTGGGATCAAGGTAATGCTGGCCTCATAAAATGAGTTTGGATGTTTTCCTTCCATTTCTATTTTGGAACAGTTTCAGAAGAATAGGTATTAAATCTTTAAATGTTTGGTAGAATTCCCCTGGGAAGCTGTCTGGCCTTTGGCTCTTATTTGTTTGGAGATTTTTTTTTTTTTTTAAAGATTTTATTTATTTATTTGACAGAGAGATCACAAGCAGGCAGAGAGGCAGGCAGAGAGAGAGGAGGAAGCAGGCTCCCCTAGAGAGCAGAGAGCCCGATGCGGGGCTCGATCCCAGGACTCTGAGATCATGACCTGAGCCGAAGGCAGCGGCTTAACCCACTGAGCCACCCAGGCGCCCCTTGTTTGGAGATTTTTGATGACTCTTTTAATCTTCAGTCATCTTTTGATGACTGCTTCAATCTTTTTCTTTGGTTCTAGGTCTGTTCAGGTTTTCTATTTCTTCCTGGTTAAGTTTTGGTAGTTTATATGTCCCTAGAAATGCATTCATTTCTTCCACATTGTCAAATTTGCTGGCACATAGTTGCTCATAATATATTCTTATAATTGTTTGTATTTCTTTGGTGTTGGTTGTGATCTATTCTCTTTCATTCATGATTTTATTAATTTGGGTCCTTTCTCTTTTCTTTTTGATAAGTCTGGCCAGGGGTTTATCAATATTATTAATTCTTTCAAAGAAACAGCTCCTAGTTTTGTTGATTTGTTCTACCATTCTTTTGGTTTCTATTTCATTGATTTCTGGTCTGCTCTTTATGATTCCTTTTCTCCTGCTGGGTTTAGGTTTTCTTTGCTGTTCTTTCTACAGCTCCGTTAGGGGTAGGGTTAGGTTGCGTACTTGAGACCTTCCTTGTTTCTTGAGAATGGCTTGTATTGCTGTATATTTTCCTCTCAGGACCGCCTTTGCTATGTCCCAACAATTTTGAACAGTTGTGTTTTCATTTTCATTTGTTTCCATGAACTCTTTTCAATTCTTCTTTAATTTCCTGGTTGGCCCATTCGTTCTTTAGTAGGATGCTCTTTAGCCTCCATGTATTTGAGTTCTTTCTAGCTTTCCTCTTGTAATTGAGTTCTAGCTGAAGAGCATTGTGGTCTGAAAATATGCAGGGAATGATCCCAGTCTTTTGGTCTCGGTTGAGACCTGATTTGTGACCCAGGATGTGATCTCTTCTGGAGAAAGTTCCATGTGCAGTAGAGAAGAATGTATATTCTGTTGCTTTGGGATGAAATGTTCTAAATATATCTGTGATGTCCATCTGGTCCACTGTGTCTTTTAAAGTCCTTATTTCCTTGTTAATCTTTTGCTTTGATGATCTGTCCATTTCAGTGAGGGGAGTGTTAAAGTCCTCTACTGTTTATTGTGTTATTGTCAATGTTTTTCTTTGATTTTTTATTAATTGGTTTATATAATTGGTTGCTCCCACGTTAGGGGCACCGATATTTAAAATTGTTAGATCTTCTTGTTGGACAGACCCTTTAATTATGATATAATATCCTTCCTCATCTCTTACTATAGTCTTTGGCCTAAAATCTGATTTATGTGGTATAAGGATTGCCACCCCAGCTTTCTTTTGATGTCCCTTAGCATGGTAAATTGTTTTCCACCCCCTCACTTTAAATATGGAGATGTCTTTGGGTCTAAAATGAGTTTCTTGCAAACAGCATATTGATGAGTCTTGTTTTTTTTTAATCATTCTGATATCCTGAGTCTTTTGATTGGGGCATTTAGCCCATTTACAATCAGGGTAACTATTGAAAGATATGAATTTAGTGCCATTGTATTGCCTGTAAAGTGACTGTTACAGTATATTGTCTCTGTTCCTTTCTGGTCTACTACTTTTGGGCTCTCTCTTTGCTTAGAGGAACCTTTCAATATTTCCTGTAGGGCTGGTTTGGTGTTTGCAAATTCTTTTAGTTTTTGTCTGTCTTGGAAATTTTATCTCTCCTTCTATTTTTAATGGCAACCTAGCTGGCTATAGTATTCTTGGCTGCATATTTTTCTCATTTAGTGCTCTGAATATATCACGCCAGTTCTTTCTGGCCTGCCAGGTCTCTGTGGATAAGTCTGTTGCCAATCTAATATTTCTACCATTGTATGTTCTAGACTTCTTGTCCTGAGCTGCTTTCAGGATTTTTTCTTTGTCACTAAGACTTACAAGTTTTACTATTAGATGATGGGTGTGGACCCATTTTTACTGATTTTGAGGAAGGTTCTCTGTGCCTCCTGGATTTTGATGCTTGTTCCCTTTGCCATATTAGGGAAATTCTCCGCTATAATTTGTTCCAATATATCTTTTGTCCCATTTTCTCTTTTTTCTTCTTCTGGAGTCCCAATTATTCTAATATTATTTCATCTTATGGTATCACTTATGTCTCGATTTCTCCCCTCATGGTCCAGGAGTTGTTTGTCTCTCTTTTTCTCAGATTCTTTATTCTCTGTCATTTGGTCTTCTATATCACTAATTGTCTCTTCTGTCTCATTTATCCTAGCAGTAAGAGCCTCCATTTTTTATTGCACCTCATTAATAGCTTTTTAAAATTTCAACTTGGTTAGATTTTAGTTCTTTTATTTCTCCAGAAAGGGATTTTATTTCTCCAGAAAGGGATTCTCTAGTATCTTCCATGCTTTTTTGAGCCCAGCTAGCACCTTGATAATTGTCATTCTGAACTCTAGTTCTGACATATTGCCAATGTCTGTATTGATTAGGTCCCTAGCTGTTGGTACTGCCTCTTGTTCTTTTTTTTGTGTTGCATTTCTCTGCCTTGTCATTTTATCCAGATATGAATATATTGATGAGAAAATAAAATATTAACAGAGTGACAAAGACCCCAGAAAAATATATGCTAACCAAATTGGAAGAGACCAGAAACTACGGGGAGAAGAAAAGGGGGGGAATAAAAAAAATTCATATATATATATATATTTATATTTATATATTAAAAATATATATATAAATATATATATATTTTAAAATATATATAAAAATTATATATATAAAAATTTATATATATATTTATATATATATTTATATTTATATATATTATATATATATTACACTGGTGATTAGAACAGAGCCCCCCACTTGATTTTGGGTGTATTCTGGTCTCTTAGAAAAAACTACCTCCCAAAATTTTAAAGAAAGAAAAACTCATATATGTACACAAATAAGAGTAAACACGAAGAAGGGATGCAATATGACTGTAAAGAGGAAATGAAAAAAAAAATTTTAAAAGGAATTGATAAGATAAGTTGTTTTAAGAAAGAAAAGAAAAACAAAAGATGAGAGACTGTGATCAGGATGGAGACTAGAACAAAGCCATGTTTTAGATTTAGGGTATATTTTGATCTATTAGAAGAAATTGTATCCCCAAATTTTAAAGAATACAAATCTGTATGTATACAAAAAATAAAGTTAAATACATTTAAGGGATAGAATATGTCTTTAACAATGAAAATTTTAAAAGATTTTTTTAAAATTTATTATTACTTTTTTATAAACATTTAAACCTTGGGGTACAGGTCTGTGAGTCACCAGGTTTTCTAGCTCTGGAGTACGCAATTCTCATTGATCAGTGAACTTGTTCTTGGCTGGATGTTCTTGCTGATCTTCTGGGGGAGGTGCCTGTTGCAGTGATTTCCAAATGTGTTTGTCGGAGGTGAAATTGCACCTGGCCGCGCTTTGTGCTCACCCGGCCTGAGACCAAGTGTTTCTATCTTTGGTGCAAAGCCCCATTTGGAGTCTCCAAACCCGATAGATTCCTGCTGCATGCTCCCTTGCTGCTCCTCCCAGAGGAGGAGGGATGGGCTCTCTCCGGATCTGCCACTTGTGGGGTCCCTGCTCGAAGAGCAGTGGCCCAACTGTGCCTTGGATCACTGCTTAAGGTAACCCCAAGGTGAGAGCTCACTCTTTGGCTCTGTCTTTGTAGTCAGTTTCCCTGCTCTGATACCTGGCAGCTGTGCCACACTCAGACACCTCTGGTCTTTTTGTGTCCCCACAGATCTTGAGGCCACACTGTTCCCGCGAGGGCTCCACCCCTGCTTAGCCTCTGGAGCAATGTCTCTCAGTGGAGCAGACTTCCGAAAGTTCTGATTTTGTGCTCCAGTGCTCCACCGCTTTTGGGGAGCTGCCCCCCCCCCCCGAGTCTTATCTTCCCATTGCTTCAGATTCACTTCTGCACACATCCTACCTTCCAGAAAATGGTCAATTTTCTGTTCCTTGAATTGCTGTTCTTCTTCTCTTCTATCTCCTGTTGAGTTTGTAGGTGTTTGGAATGATTTGATAACAACTTAGCTGAACTTCTGGAACCTAATCCTGTTTCAGTCTGCTAATCCTCCGCCACCTTGCTTCCCTCCTCTTTGTTGTGATCTTAAGCAAGTTACCTTCCTGTACTTGAATTTGCCCTTTTGACTTCCAGGGATCTTGCAAAGTTTAGACTTACATGTAAATTCCACAGTACAATTTCTGGATATCTACACAACCATCTTCTAACCCTTGATTTCATATTTGTGAAGTTAAAACTAAGTTTTATATAGCAAAATTAACACACTTAAAATTATTTGGCTCTGAACAAATAATGTGCTATCTAAAAATACACATTTAACTCTATGTTTACTTATTGAGTATCTGCTTTATGCCAGGTCTGGAAGGAAAAGTGAATAAACGATTGGTGCTTACAATCTATATTCTTTTTGCACCACTGACACAAAGTCTAAAACAGTTACTAGATATTTATATACTTCTGATAATAGTCATGACTTCTGTAAAATATTTTGTAGCATGATATCTTTTTTTCCCCTTTTGAGTGCCCTCAAAGCCAACAACTTGATAACTGGCTTAGCTTTGTAAACAAAACATTGCGGTGCTTTAAAATGGCATGAATCGATCAATTTGAAGAGGTAGTTAGCATACTGTAGCATTAACGTCACTCTCAGTGAAAAAATCTTTAATGATCTATAAAGGGTAGTAAATAGCATTTTAATGAAATTTGAAGGCAATGCCAATATTTGGAAGAAAAGAAGAATCATGAAAATGGACCACACTGTCTTAGAACAGGAATTGGGCTTACCACTAAGTAAGATACGAATGCAAAATGGGACAAATCCATCAGAAACCTAGATGTTCAATAGGCAGAAATTGCTTCTGGGGGTGAAGAGAGATAGCTACAGAGGCTCATGGACAAATCTCTCCCTAGTTTAGAGAGTGCTAGAATCAGGGTGGTTGAGGAGAGGCATTACCTTTTGCAAACATCTTCTGGACATTGTCCTAATCTCACCCTCTTGGGAAAACAGTATACACAGAGCAGTTGGCACGAAGGGAGATACATACTTGGTATATATGACCAGCCACTGGATTTATCTTGGATGAGTAATAAGAAGTGGAGAATAATCCTAGGAATATTAGTATAAATATACACAGCAGAGAGATTTTTTATACAGGATCCAGGGAATTCGAATGAGAGAGAGGAAGAAAAAATTAGCAAAGTCAAATTTAAGTTCTGCCTTTAAGGGAAAACAACTAGCATCTAAGAACTCTGCTATTTCAGAAATAAACTGCTAAGAAAAGCAGTTGAAAGCTGTGACACAGAGAAGGCACTAATTTCCAGATGACAGAATCTAAGATGTATTGCTCTAGACTGATCCTCTGTCAGAGCAAGATTGAATGGATAACCTATTTGGTCTTTGCCATCTCTAGCTCTTTTTCATTTCCACTTCCATTATTCTATGAATATACAAGAAAGGGAAGTATAATATTGTTAAATCTCAGGTATGATTTATTAAGTCACTGTATCTTTAAGATAACACATGTACATTGTGTTGTTATACTTGATAGCACATTCGTTTTCATGAATAGTCGTGAATAGAGTAAACAGACTCATAAAGCCTGTTTAAAGTGTCAGCATGTAAGTTACTGCCGGTGGTGTCTTGGGCTGCATTAACTTATACACGTAATTTCTCTTCCTTCCTGTTCCTTCTCCCCTCCCTCTTTTAATTAATAGATTTTCTCGTTCATGAGCATTTAGCATCACCCTGTTTACTTGATGCAGTTCCCTTTGGGGTTTCCCCTGTGGATGTAGTAGAAGGACATAGGGGAAACAATTTGATGAATCACAATTTGTTGAAGGCAGTTATGGTAGCAGTGATAGAGAAATAGAATATTTACAAAATGCCAAAGGTGAAGGAATAGGACACACATGATTAAAGTTGCCATAAACTCAAAGCTGTCAAAGCAACAAAAGCCGTAAAAAAGAAATATTCGGGCAACATCAGTCTCCCCACATATTCAAGGGTGCCATGAAGCATATTACTAAAGAAAGTCCATTAGGAGTAGAGGAAGAAATTTTTCCCATTGACTATGAAAACATGTGCTGAACTATAAATGTTCTCTGCCCCAGGTATTTTAGCATGAGCATCTGGGGACTGCAACCTTAAAACACCAGTCAGAGAACAAACACGGGCAGCACTATTTGAAAGGGCTGAGAAAAGGAGGCAGGGGTTGGGGGGAAATGAGGTGAGAAAGGTGAATTGAGGAAGGAGATTCAAAGGTTGGGGCTGATTTGGGGGAACTGCGGTGGAGGATCTGGAATCTTGCACTGAAAGGCGCCTGTGTTGTCCTTTCATAGAGATAGTGTTACCTAGAGATCTGTTAACTACCTACCACGGAGCTGGAAGTGTGGAAGATGCCTCCATTTCCTCCCCAGAATCCACAACTAGGGGCAAGTGGAATCTTCTGAGTGGTATGTGAAGTGTATGTTTAGAGAACAAAATGGTTATTTTCCCTTATCTGATGAGATCCAAGCTACTTTGGTGTAAGTGGTTGGTTAGAAAAGGAAATGATCTAAAAACTTCATGGAGTCACCTAAGGACCTAGAGAGGTACCAGGAAGAGGCTGCTGTGGTTATTTTTGCTCCTTTGATGGAAAAGCACAATCTGCCTGATTGTGAGGTAGTCTCCTAACATGAGAAGTTCTAAAGTTATGGTCAGGGTTTGAGTGGGACAACAGAAAACTAAGCAACTAACAAAAGAATAGATTTGGAGTTTGGCTTTAAGCAGAAGCAAACTGTTATATAGCTCCTTGTGTGGAAAGTATAATATATATAATTTTTAAAAATAACACTATTTCTGCCAGGCTATTAATGGTATAGTTTAAAATACTTTCATGAAGACATAAAAGTCCAATGGTCCCCAGGTATCCATGGGGGATAGGTTCTAAGACCTCTAGTAGATGCCTGAAACTACAGGTAATACTGAGCACTATGTTTTTTCTTACATATACACACCTATGATAAAGTTTAATTTTAAATCAGGCACAGTAAGAAATTAACAATAAGTGGTAATAATAAAATGGAACAACTATCACAATAATACTGTAAAAAAAGTCAAATGAATGTGGTCTCTCTCCAAATATGTTACTGTACTATACTCACTCTCTCGTTCTTGTGATGATGTGAGATGATAAAATGCCTATGTGATGACTTGAAGTGAGGTGAGTGATGGAGGCAGTGTGCCACTATCAACCTTCTGACCCTATGTCAGAAGGAGGTCCACTGCAGTGGACCACAGGTGGCCAAAACCAAGGAAAGTGAAAATGTATATAAGGGGGAATTACCGTATCCCTTGGATGCTTGCTGAACTTGATTGCATTCAGGCTTTTTTACACCATGAACCCATGACCATTTTCTAATGAGGCACTCATTTTCCTTCCCAACAAACTTTTTTTGAAATCTCCAGTAGGAACAGTGTTGAGGGAGAGAAGGGAAAAGTGCAAAGTTGGAAGAAATTGAAAAACCCACTTGTCGTTCATGTGCTCTCCTCCCAAAGGGGCACCCCAGAAGACTGAAAGTCAGGAAACACTGTGCTGAAAACTAGTTATTGGGATATCAGATATGCCTCAAAAACCCTCAAAGGCTTCAATCTTCTGCAGATTCTTTCTGTTAGTCACTGTCTAAACATCCCAGGAAGATTTCTTTTACTGACACCTATGACTACTTGAGACCACTTGATTGCTTCAAATCTTATCAAATAGTGGCCCAAAGATAATGACATTTCCAAAGACTGGCTTTATTCTTGATGTGGAGTTTGTGCATTGAAGATCCCATTCGCCGATGCAGCTCTCTGTATAGGGCAGTCTGAGGAGAGGCTCACCGCTTCCTAGATGTTTGATCTTGGGAAAGTCACCTTTGGTTTGATCATCAGATCTCTTACTTGCAAAACAAAGGAACTGGGGGCTCCTGGGTGGCTCAGTGGCTTAAAGCCTCTGCCTTCAGCTCGGGTCATGATCTCAGGGTCCTGGGATCGAGCCCCACATCGGGCTCTCTGCTTGGCAGGGAGCCTGCTTCCCCTTCTCTCTCTCTGCCTGCTTGTGATCTCTGTCAAATAAATAAATAAAATCTTTAAAAAAAAAACAACAAACAAAACAAAACAAAAAAAAAAGGAACTGGCGCCAGGCATTTCTGTAATGACTCTTCTCATTGAAAAACTTAACAATTTTAGGTAAATCAACTTCTCTTAATCTGTTTTCTTATCCATCTTATCTGTAAAATGGGAACATTAAAATTAAGCCATCCTCGGGGCACCTGGGTACTTAGTTGGTTAAGTGACTGCCTTTGGCTCAGGTCATGATCCTGGAATCCCAGGATCCAGCCCTGAATCCGGCTCCCTGCTCTGCTGGGAGTCTCCTTCTCCCTCTGACCCTACCCTGTCTCATGCTGTCTCTCTCATTCTCTCTCTTTCAAATAAGTAAATTAAAAAAAAAAAAATTAAGCCATCCTTCTTCCTATGGCGGTTGTAAGCTATCCTGTTGCAAACTTTTATAATATTACATACTGAGAAGGAATCGTTATCATTAGTATTGTAGTTATCATCACCACTGTCACATTATCATTAACATTTCCCTGTAAATATAAAAAGTTCCATTTGGGAATCTGTTCACTTTCTTTGAATGGATAAAAGAAAGCGACACAATGAATTAAAAAAAAATTGTAAGAGTTTGCTTTAATTTTTCTCTTTATAAATATCTGAACTCATCTTGCAAGAAAATATGTACTTGTGTGATCGTAGTCATTTCCATGGTAGCAGATCAGGGGTCACACACAAAGGTCTCAGACTTGAGTATTGGTTCAAGCAGCAGGAGAAACTGGTTTGGGACCAAATAAGCTCTTATTCAAGTAAAACTGTCGAAAAATACTGCCAAGGGAATACAGAAAATAACTGGGGAAGGAAATTGCTTTTGGAATAAATGTTCTGTTCTTTCAAGTTTGCTCTGGTAGAAAAGTGCCCCTTTGAAGAGACTTAATAGAACCATTAGAAGGACCAAACATGAAATATCTCATGAAATCTTAAAAGGTTTATTTTATAACCATTTTTCCTAGAGGTGTATGTAGAGGAAAAAGACACCAAGGAGATAAAATTTGCACTCTTGTACAAATGCACAAAGCTATTTGTTGTAGAACAATTACTTCTGTCTAAATCTTTTCCAAATATGCTATCTGATCTCTGCTTTGCTGTTGTTTATGCGTTCTCTGCTTCCCATATGTCTGGACATCAAACTGAAGTGCTTTATTTTTCCTTGACTTGCTCATTCACTGAAGTTTTGCAGTTACACATAGCTCTTTAATTATAGTCAGTTGAAGTTCCCTTCAGTATTGGTGGAAGTTTTGACATAACCTGCCTTTCTTTTATTTATCAGTTACTGAGCATCTACTACGTACTGGATACTGTTCATTCATTTGTTCGCTGAATATGATGAGTACTTGTTCTAGACCCTGAGAATAAAGGAATGTATAAAATACATTCCATGCTTGCAAATAATTTGCAATTAAGAATTTTAAATTTAGACCATTTGAATACAACAATAAGGAGCTATGGTGTCTGTAATCTACGAGAAACAACTAATTCAGCATTGCCTAGAGGAGAAGTCAAGATTATTAAGGAAATTAATAGTTTCACGGAGGTGTGAAATACCAGCAGGAATTAGTCTGTCCAGTGTGGGGAGTGCAGAGGGGATGCAGAAAAGGCAGAGTGGTATTTCTAGGCTCAGAATGGAAGAAGGGTATATTAGTCCGCTGGGTGACCATAAAAGAATACCACAGACTAAGTGTCTTAAACAGCAAAAATTCAGTTTTTCACAGTTCTGGAGGCTAGAAGTCTAAGATCAAGATGTCACCTGGTTTGGTTTCTGTGAGGCTGTTCTCTTTGGCTTGCAAATGGTCACCAAGGTCCTCACATGACCTTACCTCTGTGTGCATGGACTCCTGGTATAAGGACACTAATCTTAATAGATTAGGGCCCTACCCTTAAGACCTTATTTTACCTCAATTGTCTTGTTAAAGTCACATTGGAGGTTAGGGCTTCAACATACGAATTTGAGGAGGGTATGGGGACACAATTCATCCATAACAGAGAGGAAAAGTCTTATTTCAGCAGTTCAGTCTTTCTTTCTTTCTTTCTTTTTTTAAAAAGATTTTATTTATTTATTTGGCAGACATCACAAGTAGGCAGAGAGGCAGGCAGAAAGAGAGAGAAGGAAGCAGGCTCCCTGCTGAGCAGAGAGCCTAATGTGGGGCTCGATCCCAGGACCCTGAGACCATGACCTGAGCCGAAGGCAGAGGCTTTAACCCACTGAGCCACCCAGGCGCCCCAGCAGTTCAGTATTTCTTAAGTTTAGTCAATGAAGTACAGGAATGGGAAAGATCATAAAATGCTTGAGTGTCAGACTGTGTGTCTAAGTTAATAAATCTTAGGGCACTGGAGAACCACTGAAGGATTTTGTCAGATGGGCTACAGTGATCAGATTTGCCCTTTGTATGGATCATTCGGGCTACAAGATGAGAGATGAATGGAGACGGGGTCAGTGGCAAGAGACAGATCAGATGCAGAGAGACTGGTTAACAGAATGTGGCAGCCAGCCAGACCAGGGACAATGATGGCCTGAGTTAGAAGTGGATAAATTAAGAACTTTAGGAGGTAGAATTGATAGGAATTGATGATTAAATTGTGTATAGAGAATTAGGAAAGAAAAGTGATTGGTGTTGGCTTTGTAGTATTTGGAGTAACTAAGTAGATAATGAGATAAATATAGTAAGAGTTCTGGGATTTAGGGGTTAGGTAGGAGATGATGCAATCAGCTTTGACATGAAGAATTTAAAGCTGTAGAACACCTAAATGGAGATGTCTAGATAGATATGTAAACCTGAATCTCACAAAAGAGTTCTTGAGAGCAGTTTGAAGATATTTAGGAATATCAGCAAGAGTTAGAGTGTGAAAGAAAATTACCTAATTAATGTAAACTGTGAAGACAGCAAAAAACATCTCACATGAATAGAAAGGTAGGAAGCATTGTGATTTAACGTATGAGTCGAGGAAGACAATTCCTTCCTTCTTATTGATGGATATAAAAATATAATTCAAATAATACCCTAGTTGTGAATTTGACTCAATTCTCCAAACAAATAGCAAATTATATTTGTATTGCATAAATTGCATTGGAAAGTTTTATTTCCATTATACTTAAATATCTTTATTTCCTTTGATTTAAATTTCAATCAGTGATTTGATTTTCAGCTTAAAATCTTTTAAAAACTAATCACAGGTTGCCTGGGTGGCTCAGTTGGTTAAGCGTCCAGCTCTTGGTTTTGGCTCAGGTGATGATCTCAGGGTCCTGGAGTTGATGCTCAACATAGATTCTGCTTGTCCTTCTCCCTCTGCTCCTTTCCCACTCACTTTCTCTCTCAAATAAATAAATAAAATCTTTAAAAAACTTTTGAAAAACCCAACTAATCATTACTTTAATTGCAATAACTTTCCTAGTCTTCCAGGTAGTGCGAAGATTAAAACCTAAATTCCTATTGGAAAACTCCCTGATGGAGTTTTGAAATTTTGAATAACTCCATAATACATTCAAATTTGGGAAAATTTGACTATCTAAACATGGCATTGTTCTGTGCTTTTGACTTCCAGTGGCATAACTTTAACAGTTGTATCTTAAAAGAGTATCTGGAGTTGCTAATTCATATTCTTGGCTGGGATATTCATCACTGTTGTGTCCCATTCATAATAGTCACACACGTGCGCACACACACACACAGTGTATCTGCTCAAGGATATTTACTGTGGTTGTATGATTGGCTTCAGGGAGACTATGGGAAAGTAAGAGTCCCAGATAGCTGGTAACAGTGATTCAAGGGCCTTGGCACATTCATTCTTTGTATATCTATTTACTGTCTCAGGCACTGTCCTAGGAGCAGGGAATACAGAGAATAGTAGGAAACAGAACTTACATCAGACCCCATTCTTTCAGAGCTTACACAGTGTATCTGCTTGTGAATGTGTCTGGAAATAATGCTATAAAGCCCTTTCCCTTACAATATGAGAATGGGATGGTGTGGCACTTTTGCTGCAGCTGTTTATAGAGTGGGCCATTATAACTCAGGTCTTTAATTCTATCAACTATTGTTGAAGGTAGCTAGTCTGTATTCCAGATGTTCCCTCACAGTGGTGTAAGTAATGGCTTGGACCAAGATCAGCAGCCATGGAATCAATTGTCACTGGGCCCATTTGGATAGGAATAAAGATAGTCCTTGGGTTTTCTTCAATCGTTTTTGCTTCCAAATTTCTGTTCTATTTCTGTTCTACTTTTCCAGCCTTGAATATTCAGGAACATAGAAAGTAGTAGATGAGGGAGGAAGAAGGATGAGGTTGGTCTTAGTTAAATGAAAGTGACAGCCTTTTGAACTCTACAAATGTTCCAAGGCATTCACCACCACTTGATTATTGATTTCCACAGATTTTTGCATCATTGTTTTAAAAAGCCAGTCTAATGTAAGGTAAGCAACATTATCTATACTACATATTTGTCTTTAAAGAAATGTAATGGTGTTGACACATACAATGGAAAAGACTTTTAAAAATATGTATTTTAATACAGTGGTTGAGTTATTAAATAACATTTGTTGTGCCTCCATTTAGAATATTTGGATAAAGAAAAGCCTATAAAATTTTCATATTAGTTTTTCTTTCTTAATATATGAAAAGAGAGAACTGTTAAGTAAGCATACCATCATTTTAATGAGAAATATTTCCAAATGTCGAATATTTTCATTGTCCATTATTTTTCATATTTACCATGCAGTAGACTAAAAAAACACACTTAGGAAACTTAGAAATGATTGAAACTGGAAATGCATATTATTATATTGGCCTAAGAATGTCATGATTTTTCCTCAGGGGCTCACTAGCACACTTCAGTACCTTGATAGAGCATAGATGTTAGGTTATTATCAAATACTGACAGAAAAGGCTGTGATTTGAAAGCTTCCTTAAGAATTCTATCTATAATTTCTGTTAACATTTGACAGAGTTTCATGACATTAGAACCACCAAGTTCATTGAAATTCAACATTGGCTGAGTTTCTTGCATACGCTTCTCATTTAGAGATAACACTTCTGTTTCCTGACACAGAGATTCAAAATGAATACCTCAAGAAGGAGAAAAAAAAACCAAAACAAACTACAAAAAAATTCATTTCAAAATAAAATCAAACGCACCAGAACAAGTACCATACCGAGAAACATTTTAAAGGAGGGGGTGGGGTGGGGAGAAGCAGATTTAATTGATAGAAAACAGACTTTTACACTCAACTTCAAACAACTCATCTTTTCTGTCCTGTCAAGGCAATGCCAAATATTTTGTAAAGTAAATAGTAGTAAGCCAAATTGCCCTAGGACTGTTTTGTCAAACTCAGTAGTTCTTAAATTTATGATTAAAACTATACCTATCTCACAAATATTAACCTTTCAGTAGCTTTTGCAACTTGTGTCAAGATGCATGTATGTAGGAACTTTCCAATCTATTGACTTTTTCCCCCTTGCTGTCCCCATGTGGGCATATTTATTCAATTTATGTAAGCAACCACTTTAAGGTAAACTGAGAAAAATTGATTCAATTTGACAACTCCTAAGTATGATCTTATGTACTTTTCATATAAAGCTGAAAAATAATCAGAAAGTCCACCCCATGGGGTATTGAGGGGGAGAAAAAAGAAAGAAAAGAAAATATGTATTTGTAGATACTATATCTTTTGAATTAGTCACATGGCCAGAAAAATGTCACAGAAACTCACTGGACCAAGATATGAAGTAGACACTCAACGTGCCTGTTGATTTTTAGAAATTGTATTTTCTTTTTTTTTTTTTTTAAAGATTTTATTTGTTTCTTTGACAGAGATTACAAGTAGACAGAGAGGCAGGCAGAGAGAGAGGAAGGGAAGCAGGCTCCCTGCCGAGCAGAGAGCCCGACTCGGGGCTTGATCCCAGTACCCTGGGATTATGACCTGAGCGGAGGGCAGAGGCTTTAACCCACTGAGCCACCCAGGCGCCCCTAGAAATTGTATTTTCTTAAAAAAGATGAGCAATACTATCCACAAAGCCAGGCAAATATTTATTTGATGGAGCTTATGAAAAATAAAACATCAATAGTTAAATAAGGTCCTCTTAATGAGATTCTACCCACTAAAATTGCTCAGGACATATAGAGCATTTTAATCAGTATCATTATTTTTATACTTCCTAAAAATGACAGGGTTTTCTCTGTTGGGGAGACATGAAAATGTATACAATGAATGCATATTATGTGCCTGTTATGTGTCAGGCATGATGCTGTTCTTCTAAATAAAAATTTTAGAATGGATACATAGTCTGGGAGCAGATCTTCCTGCACTTCCCGTGGTCTTGCAGTTTCCCGTGTATCAGCTGTAGTCTCCTACCTCTAATATGCAATGAATGAGAAGTTAATTTTCAGGTTACAGATACCAATTGATAGTTGTATTCTGAATGTCAGACTTGGAAGTTCCCGATGAAATAATGGTTTATACTCTGGGAACAAAAGGTTAGACCATTTGTAATTCTGACTGTCCTACACAAACTGAAGACCCCATCCCGTTGAACCACCAGAAAAAAATGCCCTTTAAATTGGTGTGCGCCCCTCCTCCCCCATCCCTTTATGAATGTTAGAATTGTAACAGAAAGGCCACTGCACCTTTGAAATGTCTCCTGTGAAAGAGCCGTGTTTCTGGTTTCTATTTTGCACTTCTAAGTGTTTTCTAGATCCTTTGGAATGCTTTGCCTGCAATGGCTCTGCCATTCTTGCAGCTTAATGTGTGCCTTTCTTGCAACTTTATTTCTAATTAGTTGTTGCCTTCTTAGAGATGAAAGCCCTTTTGCACCTTGAAGGGCGATGTGAACTTAATGAAAATATGCTGATACAAGTTAAAGATGTTTCGTTATGCGAGTAAGGGCGTTGAAGGTTAACCCTGACCTTCTCAGAGGAAAATTGCTGTACTATGTTTCAGTTAAGATTATGTATTACCATATTTCTTTCAGCTAAACCAGGCACATAATTTCAGGGTGAAAAGAGTTGTTTTCTTTAGAATCACTGAAACACAAGTTGGCTTAAATGGATAGCTGCAAAAATAAATCCTTGGCAGCAATGACAATGCTAGGAGAGAATGTGGGGTGTTATCAAGAGTCACATCGGTACAGAGGATCCGCCTTCCCATTTGTTTTTCTTTGGCTGGGGAAATAACGTCCCCTCTGGCAATAACTTCTGAAGTTTCTTTATGTATTTTGAAGCATTCATAGTGGACACTGTGATGTGCTGCTCAGATGCCTAGAAGGGGCACTTGTCAGCCCAGCTGCTGGGAGTGCTGCAGACAGAAGGCTTTCAGGAATCCCCTTTAGGGACTGCCTCAGGTGGAGAGTGACCCGGCTCACGCCATGCTTTTTTTAGGTCAGCCCCCATCAGATGACTGATAATGTGGGTGGAGGGACATGAAAGCCTGGTCACCTTAGCCCAGCTTGGAGCAATTTCGAAGGGCCGTTCTAGTCTTAGAGTTGCCTGTGAAAAGATGAAAGAAAAGTACAATGAACAGGCATATAAGCATCTGTTAAATTCTCCCATTTGCCACATTTATCTTTATATATGTATACATACATGTGCAAATTGCTGGAGTTTCAGAAGAATGTCTCAGACGTTATGATGCATCACCCTGAAGTGTCAGCATTTATTTTCCAAGAATAAGGGCATTCTGCTGCGTAGCCATGATGATATTGTCAGTCTCAAGGGATGTAACATTGATACACAACTGTCTGATATGCAATCCATATCCTAATTTTCCCAGTGTCCTAATAATGTCTCTGATAGCTGTTTTTTCTCACTGAGGATCCATCAAGAATCACAGCTTACATTTGTCTCTTTAAGTCTAATTTACAACAGCTCCCCAACTTTCCTCTTTTTTAATCATATTTTTTAATAGTTTGGAAAATCGTTTTGTGGAATGTCACACAATCTGGATTTGTGTAATTGTTTCCTTATGAGTAAGTTCATATTCAACATTTTTGGAAATAATACTAAATAGGTGATACCCTGTCCTTCTCAGTGCATTGCATCAGAAAATACATAAGGTAATTTTGCCTCTTTCTAGGTAATGTTAAATTAATGACTTAGTTGAGATAGTGTCAGTGAGACTTATTCGCTATTAGGATATCTGTTATCCCTTATAATTAATACATAATCGGTAGGGAACTCAGTTTCACCAAAGCTTTAAGACTTTGGATTTTATGTTCTCAATAACCTTCTTTAATGGTTTTAACATCCATTGAAAATCCTAGCCTAAATCTATTTTTACACTGGCATTTGCAAAATAGTATTTTTACATTTTTCCTTCTACATATATTAGCTGGGAGTCTTCTATAAAGATGAGCCCTCCTTCTTTCCTTTTTCCTCCTCTTTTTTTTTTTTTCCTTGAGGTAGAATTCATGGATTTTTAAAATTCGATGTGTTATAATTTATTAAAATTATTTTAACTTTGTTAAATTTAATAAAATAAATAAATAAATAAAATTTATTTTAACTTTATGCTTAAATTTCCCCAAATTTAGTCAGTGGAAATGTCTTAAATCCTTTGATAGTTTTGGGGCACTTTCAGGCATAAAAAGCCTTTTATTTTTATTTCTTTGCCCACATTTGTGATCAGTTATTTCTTCAAATGGTATTTTCAAAATAAAATGGCATTTGCAGATCAAGATCTGGTGCCAGTTTGTTCGTTGTTACTGGGATTCCATTTTTAGGGCTTTTCTTTGAGCAGAGCCAGGAAATAAACAAAAAATAAAAATCATGTGTGCTTACAGGGACCTCAGTTTTTTCCCATCTTTCTCCCATAATTTCTTCTCTCAGTGAGAATTCTGGTTCCCAAATAACAGTAATCTATTTACTCATTGCCACTCTGTCTGCCTATCCATTCATTCATCTATCTATCTATCTATCTATCTATCTATCTATCTATCTATCTATCTCCTCCTTCTCATCCTTCTCCATCATCATCATCTTTCACTTATTAATTGAAAGTTTTAAACAAAATCCTTCAAGCCACACCCCACTGAGTAAAGATAAAGCTATTTTTGCTATCTTTGTAATTAAATTACATCCAGGATGTATAGTTGAAATATTACAGTCAAAAGATAGTTAAATTCATTGTGTTATTCGTATGTAATTATATTACCCATTTGATATGGTTGCATCCATTTGTTTCTGTGTGTAATTAATTTTGCTGCCTTTATTACAACTTTATTGACTTATTTTTGAAAATATAAAATGTTTTCATTG
This sequence comes from Enhydra lutris kenyoni, assembly GCF_002288905.1. Classification (NCBI taxonomy): domain Eukaryota; kingdom Metazoa; phylum Chordata; class Mammalia; order Carnivora; family Mustelidae; genus Enhydra; species Enhydra lutris. The sequence goes on from NW_019154093.1 coordinate 48,968,281, forward strand.
CTCAAAATTTATTATTTTTTTCTTTCTTTCTTTTTTTTTTTTTTAAAGATTTTATTTTTGAGTAATTTCTATACCAGTGTGGGACTTGAGCTCACAACCATGGGATCAAGAGTCTCATGCTCTTCCGACTGAGCCAACCAGGCTCCCCTAAATTTTATTTTTTCTTAATCCCTGCTCCCTTTATTATTTTATGTAAGAATTGTTGGTGATTTATTTTCAATTTCTTTTTCTTTAGGTTACATAATATTCAAGTTTGACTGCAATTGTGTTTGGGAGTAATTAACACTGACCAGAAATGTATATCAATATAATGAAGACTGTGTTTACCCTTTTAGGGGAAAATGAAAGAAGAGTCATATCTGAGTGAGGGATAGGTGCATAAAATGTTAACACATCTTATCAAATTCATGAAAGCCTAAAAGTGTTATTTACTACATAAGATTTCACATATGTTTAGGAACATGTGTATGGCCATTGAGTAGCCAAAGTATGGACTGTGCTGGCTATTTTCTCTTAGCTCCAAACACTCCCTAATGTTCTCTGTGATGCTGGCACTCTCTAAACTCTGTGTCACCATTGCCACTTTTTGTCCTATTAGGTTCTACTATAGGGTGTCACAGGAGACTGGAGAAAAGAAGGAAGATGGGAGAAAGGGCTTGTTTCTTCTTGTTTATTTGTTGTTCCTTTCTCAGTTTCTCCAGCGACAACCCTTTATCCAGACAGTGGGAGATCTTTCTAGTAATAGTTGTTTCAGCATATCTCTTCTTCCAATACTTTTAGACTAGTCACTAAGAACACTATTTTTTCAGTGGTCTGAGTCCCAGTCTCATGATGCCTCTCCTCAGAGCTCCTAAGGTTCTAGCACCATCTGGGAAGTGCCCTGCATTCAGAAAAATGTATTCCAACTTTGCAAATTTCCTCCTTCAGTTTCCTTCCTTTTCTTCTGGCTTTTTGGGTAGGAGCTGCTCCAGGCATTTATAATCTCTATGTTACCTTAGTGTTCCATGGTTGCCTTTTCATTCTTCCAACATTCATCTAGATAAGCTCCAAAAGTATATTGTCAGCCTAGTTTACATGGTTTCTGTTTTCCTGCCTGGATACTAACACATAAAGGTGTGCTAAGAATATTCTTACTCATTCTGTAGCCTTTCTATATCCACAAGCACCTGTGGGTAACCCTTTTATTATATTTCACTATATCCTTCCTATATTTCATTTGAAAAAAAAAAAGATGTTTACATTTATAATTAAATCTAAACCTACTTGCTTTTTAAATTTGTTTATAGTGGTTTTTGTTTTGTTTTATTTCATTTGTTTGTTTTTGCCATGCAACATGTTTTAAATAGTCAACACTATTACTATTTTACTTGTATTACTTCTAGATGCCCAGATATTTGGTTAGATATTACTCTGGATGTTTCTGTGAGGTGTTTTTGGGATGAGATTCATATCTCAGTCAGTTGACTTTGAATGAAGCAGATTGCCCTCCATAGTGTGGGAGGGTTTCGTCCAATCAACAGAGGCATTAACGGAACAAAGACTGACCTCCAAACAAGAAGGAATGCTGCCAGCTGACTGTTTGGGGCCCGACCTGCAACTCTTCCCTGAGTCTCCAGTCTGCCAGCCTAGCCCATCAAATTTTGGACTCACTAAGCCTCCACGATTACATGAATTAATTATTTAAAATAATTCTCCCTCCCCGTTGGTTTTGTTTCTCTGGAGAACTCGACTAACACACAAACCTTATCCATTTGGAATTTATTATGGTGTTTGGCGGTATGCATCCATTCTTATCTGTTATCCAAATGGTTATCTCATACGTCAACACTATTTATTAAAATGTCTATCATTTTTCAGTGATTTGAGAGGTCACCTTTATCATATATAAACTTTCATCTGTACTTAAGTCAATTTCTAGATAGTCTGTTCTGTTCCACTGTCATATGTATTCTTGCAACAGTAACACTTTACTTGATAAATTTTAGAAGCATTATAGTATGTTTTCATTTCTGGGAGGGCTATTGCCCTGCGCTTCTTTTCTTCCTTTATCCCCACCCCCATTTTGTCATCATGAAAACATTTCAAATGTTAAGAAAGGTTGAAAAAATTTTACAGCGAACACCCATATACAACCACACATATTCAAACAATAATTTTCTTCTAAGCTTACTTTATTCTTTATTTGTTCATCTATCCATCCCTCTGTCTGTCCATCAGTCCATCTTATTTTTTGGGTGCATTCCAAAGTAAATCACTAGCAGACATCACTATCATCCTTCCAGATGCTTCAGTATCCATAACATCAAATAGAATTAAATATTTGTTAGAGTTTTCTCTTTTTTAATGACAAATTTTCATACAATGAGATGCATAAATCTTTAGTATAGCATCCAGTAAGTTCTCACAAATCGATATACCTTTTGATATAGTAAAGTTCTCTCGTACACTCTCCCAGTAAATCCCCAGTCAGATTTTAAAGACAATTACTATTTAGGTTTTTTTTTTTTCTTCCCACCATAAATTAGTTTTGCCTGTTCTTGGGCTTTGTAAAATTGAAGTAAACTTTTGTTTCAAGTTTCTTTTACTTGGCAATATGTTTTGGTAGTCATCCATGTTGTGTGTATGAGTAAATCATTTCTTTTAATTGCTGAGTTGTGTTCTATTCTATAAATATACCATACTTTGTTTAATTTTACTGATAGACCTTCAGAGTTTTGGGCTATATAAAACTATAATGAACACTGGTAAATAACTTTGGGAGAATGTATGTTTCATTTCTCTTAGGTAAACACCTAGCAGTAAAATTTGGGGGGTATGGGGTGGGTGAATGTTTAGTTGTATAAGGAATTGCCATTCTTTTACCTAATGTGTGTGAATTTCAGTTGTTTAATCTTTGTTTTCGATAGTGTTTAAATTTCAATTACTCTAGTGAGAGTGCAGCAGTGGTAGGGTTCTTCTTTGTTAGGCTTTATTTTTATTAGATTTTCTTGCATTTTTCCCCCCCAAATGAACAGTAGGATAAAGTTGTCTAGCTTTCAAACAAAACCAAAAGCTGTTGATGTATTTTTGAGAGATCATTTTAAATCTGTATCATTTGGGAAAGATAAATTTGAAAAGTAACCTTTCTAATGATGAGGAATGCTTTCTATTTGTTCAGGTCTACCTTTGTGTCTTCAGGTGTGTTTTTACAGTTTTCTCTTTTTTCCCCACATTTCTTACTAAGCTTACTTCTAAATATGTAATTTTTATGCTGTCATTATAAATGGCTTTTCTCTTCAATTGGTTATTTCCATCTCTCTTTATTTGATTTTATATACTAATATATAGTATTAATTCTCTTTGGTTTTCTAGATATATTGTCATGCCATTTGTACAGAGATAATCTAAGAACCTTATTCCCCCCAATTCTTATGACTTTTAGTAGTTTTCAGTTTTCTTATTTGCATTGCCTCTTTTTATTTTTGCCCTGAATGTAACCTTACATAGTATTAAGATTGTTAATCTTGCCTTATTTTTCTTTGCATTTTCTTTTTATGTCTTTCCCTATCATGTTATTTTTAATGTTTTTGAGACATTTTGTTTTGGTTTGTGTTTTTATAAGCTTTGCTCAACCTGAGATTACTTTTCTTTTAATAGGAGTCCTTAGCCTACCTGTATTTATTGAGGTGACAGATTTGTTCGGACTTAGTTCTTTCATAGTCCTTTATATTATACTTTCACTTTTTATGGCTTCTTTGATTGTTTTTGTATTATTATTTGGCAGTTTTTCTCCTTGGTTTTGTCTTGTGTGTAGACTCTTTCTGATAAATTGTAGGTTGTATCTTCATTGTCAGTTCTTTTAGTGATTGTTTATACCATAATTTTATATAATACACTTAATACTCTGTGTCTTTAGGTAGTAACTATTGAGTCTCCATTTTGTGGAATAGCAAAATTGCTGTAATTCCCCAATCTCTTTTTTTTTTCCACTTTCAAGCTACCGATAAATAGCACCTTTTTCTTAGTCTACTCTCTACCTTTACATATTTAAACACAGTTCTATTTTTATTGTATTTCTATTTATTTATTTTATATTTCTATTTCTATATATTATACTTATATTTTATTTTTATATTTCTATTGTTTCTTAAAAAATAATATTTTAATCACCAGCTTAGTAACGAAGAAATAAAATACTTATATTTCTCTCTCTCTTATTTCTTCCTTTTGCTTCAGATATTTTGTTTGTATATATTTGCTTTATTTTTGTAGTTGGTGACATTTTCTTCTGCTCTTACAATTTTATCAAATGTTTGGTCTTATTCCCACAGTTGAATGAATCCAAAGTATTAACCAATCCCATAGTTTCTTTATTAATATTTTCCTTGGCTCCATTGATTTCCTTAAAGAAAGACTCATGGGAGTTGGAATTCCTGCACATGTAAAAATGCCTATCTTCTGCCTTTGTTTTCATCCACAGTTCACGGTTTATAAAGTTTTTGTGTTATACTTTCTTTCTCTGAAAACATTGTAGCCATTTGCAAACCTCAATTACCATTGAAGAATGCTGAACAGAAGTCTCTAAGGCTGGCTTGAATCTTCACTTTGTTGGTGACTTTATGTTTTTGACTTAAGGCCCAACAGAGCTTTTCTGTTTTGTCTTGTTTAGGGAAGACTGACACCTCTATGGTCTATGTTTCAGTGTTGATCATTCTGTATCCGTGTTTTCCTGCACAGTGTATATCTTTTTACTCTGTGGGTTAGTCTTACAATTCTAGAAAATATATTTAAATTACATTTTTGATTATTTTTCCATCCTGATCATTGCTACTGCTTTAAAAACTCATTGTATCTATATATAGCACATGTTTTCTTTCTTAATCTTGTTCTCCATTTACTTGTTTTGTCTGTTTAGCATGATGTTTTCCTTTGTACTGTGATCAGTGATGCTTCACCAATTTTTTTCCCCCCTCAGCTTCTTTCTTGAGCTCTCTGCTCCTTTTTCTTTGTACCCATCATATATGTTCCTTAAGCCCTACATACTGTACTTGCCTCGAATTCTTTGGAGATTTTATTAATTAAAAAATAATTAATTTTTTTCTTTTGTGATTCGTTTGTTTTCTGTTTTGTTGTTGTTGTTGTTATTTTTCCTGGTTGTTGTTTCTAACTCTCATTTATTGTTTTCTAGTATTTGAGGGGGAAGATTCCATACTGATTCAGTCTGGTTGTTTGAATGAATTCTTCCTGGCTTGGCTTTTTACAGGAAGTTTTTGTGAGAAAGAGAACATGGTAGTCCTGTGGGGTGGTAAGAATTCACCTTAGTACAATAAGAAACCCAAGATGAATATGTGAGAGATTTATTTTAGTCATGACTTCTCCAGAGCCAGTAAAGATCAACAGTTATAGGAGGCTTCCAAATCCTCAGTTTCTCTCTTCTAGTCTGTCACCAAACCGTCCAGTCATGCCAAATATGTTTGTGCGTTTCCTTGTGGAGTTCCTGATACATCATGGTGGCATATGGCATTTTCCCACTAGCCTAGGCATTCCATTTCTTTTATTATAAACAGAAAAGTTTTTAAAGAAGATCATTCCTTTTGCTCCTTAGATGAAGTTTTTACTTAAGAATAACTGTGCTCTGTTGGCTTGTTTGGGATCTGTAGACTTTCTCATTGGTGTTTTTCCACACTTGTCCCCTCTTTGGTACACTTGGCAGTTCTTCAGCAAATGTTAAGGTTTAGTGTTATGATATTCTGTAATTTTGGAAAGATAAAAGTATTTGTAAATCCGTTTCCTTCAGTGATTTTTAAGAGGAGGTAGAAGCAGGACTATAAGCACTCTGTTCCTTGACTTTTTAATCCTACAATAAATGTAAAGAATCCTCATTAATGTAATGAATCCAACAATAAGGATGATGCTGAGATCCTGAGGTATTTGTATCATATGAATCTGCTATCAGCCTCAAAGGTGCTTGAGGTATATAGCATAGAAATTGAGGAATAAACTCAATTTTGGCCTCTTGTATGTATTTGTGAGATATAATTTACTTACAAGAAGATTCACCAGATCCTAGTTTTATCCTAACTTTTGCTCTACACAGTTTTTCTTTCTCTCTCTTATCTCATAATCCCCATTTGCTTTTATCTTGCTTGCTACTGTGTGCTATATCAAATAGGAAGCTTTAGCCACAAGTAACAGAAAACCCAACTCAAAATGACTTAAGCCAGTAGTTAGCAGTCTTTAAGGGTCCATCAAGATCACCTGCCCAGAGTTTCTGATTTAGTAGGTTTGGGGTCGTTTCTGGGAATTTGCTTTTCTGACAAGTTTCCAGGTTATCTGGAAGCTGCTGACTTGAGAATCATACTTTAAGAATCACTGACTTAAACAACTGGATGTATTGTCTTGCAGTAAAGGATGGTAGGTATCCTAACCAGGACGGCTCGCTAATGTGACATTTCAACCATAACATTACTCTTTCTTCTAAGAAACATGGATCATATCCCCTCATGGAGCAAGCTGGTCATAACCTCTCAAGGCACATCAGTGTTCAGAGGCACGGGGGAAAATAAATGCCTAATCTTCTTGTCTCTTTCAGAGCTACCTTAACACGAAGCACTCTCATAGGTAAAAATTAGGCAATACAATCTTTTTAATGTCTACTTACTACAAGGAGGTTGTAACTAGTATTCACTGTTGGATTGGACTAATCTAGACTTAACTCCTGGATTTGGCCCCAGTCTAGATAACCAAATCAGATGGGGTGGGGTTGGGGGGGGGTAGAGGTGGTGGTGTGCTGAAACTGCTGGAGGTTAACTTGCCTTGATGGGGAAAGTGATAATGGTGGAAATTAGTGCACACACAGGTTCGCTGAGGCCTTTTTACTACCATTGGGGCTCAGTCTTTCCCATTTTATTTTCATCTGTTCAGGAGCTAAAATCTAAGCATTAGATGCTACATTAACACCTCTTTGTTAATTAGCATGAACAACAATGTCTCAATTGATTCTTTTGAATTCACAGGTTCTGTTCTTCCTGTCTGTTAGAGGAGTCAACCTCTGTACAGTTTTTATGGTATAGTCATCTTCAGTATTTACCTTAGTTTTTATTTTTCTGTCCTGCTTTTGTAACAAACACAATATTTTTTCTGATTCTGGTATAAACTTGGAATAACCTTTCTTCAGCTGAAATTCTATGCTGCTCTTTTTGTTGTTGTTACAAATATTTCACTGCTTCATTTGCTCATGATTAATTCACAATGACCTGTTCTCCCCAGGTCATATGACACATCGACTCATTTGTTTTAGAATAAAAGGGCCAGAGAATTTTGTAACATATGCCAGCATATGCGAAATAATGATCATATCTCATATTATTATTATATGGATATTTTACTGAAGTACGGACACACACACACACACACACATAATTAGCTTGATAAAAAGTGAACATACCCCTTTTACCACCATTCAGATCAATAAATTGAACATCTTATGAATCCTAGAAGCTGCTTACATATCCTAACCAGTATCTCTTCTTTTCTATGCCGAGGTTAACATAGATTAGTTTTGCCTATTTGTGAACAGAATATAAATGAAATCCCATAGTAAGAATGTTTTGTGTCATGCTTCTTTTGTGTGAGATTGACCCCTGGGTTTTCAGATGGCTAAGCGGTTGCACAGATGTGCACTCCCAGTGGTGAGGGGGTGTTACAGTAGCTCCATATCGGTGAACACTTATTATTTTCTGTCTTTTTAACATTAGCAGTTGGGGTGGGTGTGTATAGTACTAATTTTGGTTGTAATTTGCATTGTTCTCATGGTCAATGAGGTGAAGATTTTCATTCCATGTTTAATATCTTTAATACATATAAGACTATACAGATTTCTGGGGTTTTTCCCATCAGTTGTGCTTAGTTATGTTTTTATAGTTATCTGTCTTTGATCCTAATCTTCATATAAGTTGCCTTAAAGTTGTATATAACTGCTTCTTTTTATATTTTTAAACTATTTCTGTATTGATGTCTGTTTTTTACTCCTAATATTTACTATTTATATTTGTGTGTTTATTATTTTTTGCTTTTTTTTTTTTCATAGAGTCTTGCCCCTCTTATTTGTCCTTCTAAGAACATAATTTGGCTTCATTAGTTTTGTCTTCTGAGTTTTGTCTTTTGTCTTCTTTTTTTTTTTCTTCTATCTATTAACTTTCATTATTTTCTTCTTTTTATACTTTTGGGTTTAAGTAACTGCTTTTTTCCTAAGTTTATTTGGCGGATACATACATAGTTTATTATCAGCATTTTTTTTTCTTCTTTCAATATGTATATGTAAGTTTTAAATTAGTTTTGATTTTCATTTAGTTAAAAGTATTTCTAATACTCATTGAAATTTATTCTTTACCTATGACTTACTTAGAAGTGTAGTGGTTAATTTCCAAACATTTTGGGATTTTTTTTTTAACTTTTTGTTGTTGATTTCTAGCTTAATGCCACAGTATTCCAAAAACAAAAGATGTATAATTTCAACCATTTGAAATCTGTTGAACTTGCTTTATGTCCCTTATTATGGTCAGTTTAGGAAATGCTCTCCTGTTGTAGGTTACAATGTTCCATACAACAGTTATATCATTTGTGATTCATGTTGTGCAGATTTCTATATTTTCACTGTTTTTGTTTGCTTGTCTTATTATATAGCAGGAGAGGTGTATTAAAGTATCTTTTCAGGATTATATATTTTTTATTTCTTCTTTTATGTGTGTCAAATTTTGTTTTATGTATTTTGAGATCATGCTCTTAGGGGAATATAAATTAACTTTTGTTATTTTCCTGATAAATGTAATCTTTTGTTATTAATAACTCCCTACAATTACTATTTCAATAACAATTTGCATTCTTCAAATAATTAGGCTATAAACAACTTTCAAAATATATAATTTGGGTGATAATTCCACAATTTTCCAGGATTATACATGAAAGAATTGTGCTTCAGTTCCCTGGTGATATTCAGCTGTTTGTTGGATTTTCTGATTGTAGAAGCACCCTAAACTACTTCCTTTGGTAAAATCCTTATGGTGAATATTTGCCTTTGAGACCTTCAACTTCAAATCAGTCATGTCATCTCATAAGCATCTGCCCTAGTCTACTTGGGTGGCCATAACAAAGTACCATACACTGGGGAGCTAATCAACAGAAGTTTGTGTTCTCACAGTTCTGGAGACTGGAAGTCCAAGATCAAGGTGTCAGCAGGTTTGTTTTTCCCTGAGACCTCTGTTCTTGGATGACAGATGGCAGCCTTCTCATTATAGCCTCACATGGTCTTTCCTCTTGTGTGCATGGATCCCTCTTCTTTCTTTGTGTGTCCAAAGTTCTACTTCTTAGCAGAACATGAGTCAGATCAGATTAGGGCCCATCCTAATGCCTCATTTTAATTTACTCAAATCTTTAAAGGCACTATCTCCAAATACTATCACCTTCTGAGATATTGGGGGTTAGATCTGCAACCTATGAATTTTGAGGGAGCACAGTGCAGCCCACAGTTGCATCATAGCATACTATCTCCACTACTTAAGTTAGTAGAAAGAAATTTTATCATGCAATTTCTCTGTTGTTAAATGTTTCATAAGCTAGTTTATATGATGTTTTTTCTTATGTAATACTTTTGTGTAATTAAGAAATTTCTGTCTGTGTTTCAGGTGCAGTTTAAAAATTTACAGTATCTTACATCTAGATTTCCCATGACACTCTTGTAATATTTAACAACAAATTTTTTTTTAGTAATCCACATGTAAAATTCATTGACAGTATTGAAATGAAATATTGAGATAGTTCCCTGTATCAAGGCATTAAGACAGACCTAAATAATTAGAATATTTTCTTAAATTTTAGATAGTTTAGAATCCAAGTTGTCACCCATCTTGATTTAGATCTACTTATTAAAATAATGAAAATTATAGTGTTTTCTTATGAGGCTAATGAGTCAATTCTCAATAAGAATGATGCCATGATTAATAATATAGACATCAGTTTTCATCTCTTCTTGCTCATATGTTATGTTTACCAAAAGTTGAGTGCTATAAATTCCAGCCTGAATGAAAAAACATCTTAGATGGTATGGCATATCACTTTGTGATTTTTAAAAAAAATAAAACCCTTTTCTTTCTTCCCAGCCTCCCTTTCAGTTGGTTGGTTCATGTGATCGAATTCTAGCCAATGGAGTTTAGACAAAAATGATGGACACTGCTTCTAGGCTTAGCCAATTAAAACCTTCTATAGTAATCCTCCTCTTTGCCTGTTCTTCTGCCAAATGGGGATCCAGAGGAGGGCAAAACTGTAATACAGAAGGAGTCTGGCTCTGTGATTGGCAATATGGAAGGCTGTTCACTACCAGGAACACATCATTTATGTGAATGAAAATAAACTTTATTGTGCTAAGCCACTGAGATTTGGGGTCTGCTTGTCAGCAGCAACCATTTGCTTAATGCGTACATATGGTCAAAGTGCAATTTAATATAACTCATGTAACATTCATTGCTGAAAAGCTGTCTTTTTGAATGTCTTATTATAAAGCACTTCAGAGCACTTTTCCTTAAATTCTTTCTACTTGATTAAAATGCCATCCATATTCTATGTGATGTTCATGAAAAACTAGATATTTCTCCAACTGCCCCTTCTCCAGTCTTAATGTTCTTCACTTCATTTTACATTATTGTGCCTCCAGTTTGACTGAATTTTTCCATTTATTATTCTTCAGACATTCAAATAATTCCCTCCTCTATACATTTACTTTCCTGATATGTCTTCTCCCACATTTTTACTTAAGACCCGCATTATCTGGGAAGCTTTTGTCGCTGTCCTAATCCTCAGTGAATTTTCATGATCCTTATTTTCTGAACAGTTATTGTGGCACCTATCAGATGAGATCAGACGCGTTCAGGGTGGTATGGCCATAGACTGTGGCACCTATCAAATTGATGCATAGTGTTAGGTGAAAAGAATTAGTCTTTATCAAGTGTGTCTAATATACTAAGGATTTTAAATGTATTTAGTGGCTACAATCAATTGAGTGCTCACCATGTGCCAGAAGCCTGGTAAACAAACACTCATTTAATCATCAGAATAACATTATGAAGTAGACATTTTTCACTCCCATTTTATAGAGGAAAAAACTGAGGATTAAGGAGGTGGAGAAACGTATAATCCAGTTGGAATCTAACTCCAAAGATTAAGCTTTCCCCCCCAAGTCCCATGCTGCTTACCTTTTATCAATAGCTTATGTTTTTTAAATTAAACTTGAAACAGATCGCTTCTTGTTTTTTCTGTAATCAGAAAGTGTGTTGTGCGCTAAAGTTGTTTAATAACTATTTGGTAATTAGTAACTCATTTCGGTTCATTTTAGAGCGGGTCTTTATTTGAGAAAAAGGTACTTAGACTTATCTCTTTGCTTGACCTCTGGGTCTGCTAAAGAGAACATCAGTGTCCAAATGCACAATACTGTAATTCGTTATCCTGGAACCCTGGGATTCCCACGAGGAATTTCCCTATATTGTAAGCCACATTCCAGATTCAGGTACTGGAAAACAGAGATTTCTTTGGATTATTCCAGTTTTTAGTAAAGGGGTCAGTGTGCACCCAGAACAAATCTAGGCCAGAACTACACTGTTAATATTTGTTGAAGTTCAAAGCTCAGATATTTACTTGTAGGAATCCATCTTGATATTCCAACCTCTATGCAATAATAAACCCTCAAATTTGCATAGTTGATTTCATAATCTTACACCAATTTCTAATCTATGTTTTTCTGTAAAAGGGAATTAGAAGATGTTTAAATGAAGATCAAAATGAAGAGAAGCTAATTAGGCCTACATCCAATTACAATCCTACTTTACTTATTTAACATTATTTGAAAGCTCATCTCATATATTTTGGCTGCTGAAAAATACTGAATTATTTTAATTCTTAATAATATCATTACGTTCACAATCTGTTATCAGGTTTTCATGAATTTTACATATATTTATTATTTTATGCAATTTATATATTTTATGCATTCCAGTTTTCAGCAGAAAAATGGGTTGTAAATAAAGTAAGATAATTGCTAATATATATTCCATGACTTTAATGGCCTTTTCTTCCCTGTGGACCATTATTAGTTTTCTCCTAAAACCCTTTTAATTAATCAAAAGAAAATGGGAGATTTCCATTAATATCTGAGCATCTTTTTACCTTAATTTGTTCTGAAGTGCATATGCATGATGAATTGTGAATTTCTGGGCTGATAGAGAAAAAAAAAGGAACCTCCATATTTTCCTTCTTGGGGTAAAAGATGGCCATTTCATTATCTGAAAGATTATAATATTGTTTTTGGCCTTTCTTGTAGTAAAATGTTTTTCCAGGCTTCTTTGCCCTTTTGCTTGGTAGCCCCTAGGAACAGAGTGCTCATACATTTAATAATAACAGATTCACTGACAGATTTTTAAAAATTTTCTAAATCTAAGTCATTCCATTTGAACTTTTCATTTGGGTGTCAGGAAGAAAATAAGCGTGCATCACCAAGAACTTCACTTTCGAGTGTATACTTAGCCAGCAGAACTACAAATAAAAGGAAATAAGTGTCATTAGCCTATGGATTTCAGAAAAAGAAAACAATAAACGGCCTCTGGGGATTTTGTTCATGGGAAGGATACTTTATTTAAAAATTAATTCCTTCTCCTGATGCCAGGAGTTACAAAAAAGATTGTAAGGAACCCATTGAAGTACCTGAGAATACTGAAGAACCAAAAGAAGCAGCTACACTTACATGTGTTTTTCTTCTTTCTGATTTTAATTTGTATAGTTCCTCAAATATAAGAGATATTATCACTTAAAAACTTAAGTGTTCAGGTGGAACAAAATCCCAAATGAGGAGGTTATGGAAACATCAGGAGAGTAGAGTCCATTGTCACTGGGTATTGAGCAACCCACAAATGAAATTACCTCTAACGTATCTTATATCCCAAACTGAATTCACTGGAATAGCAGAAGACAAGTGATAGTCTTTCTGATTTCCTGACTGGAAAGATGAGTGTGAGTCTGTACCTGGAATCTAATTACAGGCAAGCCACTAATAAAACCACAAGATACTTGACAATATGAGAGGGAAAATTGTACAAACAGAAAATTTATGACAGTGATCCACAGCACCACTGCAATAAAGGAATCTAGTTTGAGTGACACTTCCTGAATAGTAATAAAAAATTAGAAACCCATTCAACCACCCGGGATATTATCAATATTTACTTCTTTGGTTGTCAGTTTCATGTCATGCCCCCAAACCTCCTTTAAGGGAGAGAAAAGAAATGTAGGTTCTCCTCCCTACATAAATTTAAAGCATAAGTCTTTAGCCTTTAGGACTTTTTTTTTTTTTTCTTCTGCAGGCAAAGGCAAGGGATTTGCTTTTGTTACTCTTGAGAAAAGCTGCTTTGTAGTTAAGAACACAGTTTTAGAGACAGACAAGCATAGATTTTTATTCCAAATTTTCCTTATGGTAGAAGAATGTGATCCTACCTGTTTACGTATTGATTTTCTCATTTTTAGTATGAGGATGATAATAATTACTTGAGGAAATGCTGAGAGAATTAAACTAGATATTATATTAGCCATGGAGTACAATGTCTTACAAATAGTAAACACTCAATACATGGTAGCTAGAAAAGATAGAATGATTCAATTCTGGTTCTGCAGCAACTTTTCAAACAATATGGTCTAAGCATTATCCAAAAGGTCTGGTCTACTTAAAGCAGAAGTAATGGATTACATTATGCAAAGTTATATGTAAAATAATTATTTTCCTACAAAGAATTCTAATTTGCTACTGGTTTAATTGCATAGTTTTAATTTAACAACTTTATAATTGAAAATTGATCCTTATTGTTATTGATCATCAATCGATGAGATTCCTAAGGACATTTCCTGACTCTCACAGGAATGTATAAAAGTAAAAAGTTAGATACACTGGACAGAAAACTATGTAAAATACCTGTTTTATGTAATGAATAATCATTTCTGTAAGAACAGTTAATCACTGGTTAATATTTTTGTTCTTCAGTTACTGAGAATATTTTTTCCCCCAAGTGGATTTGTAAATTTGTATCTTTTCCCTTTCTTGGCCAAGGTTGAGACCAAAATCAAACTTCGTCAAGAAAATGGCACTGGTCTGGGACATTCCCATCATTTTAGGTATTCGTAGAATCTTAGAAGACTTTACTGACTATTTAATTTTGGGAAGTAGTATCACCTTTGATAACTGATTGAATTTCGGGAGGATTTACTGAGGACTAATATCATGGGGTGTGTAAGAAGTGCAAACCTTTGGTCAGCATCAAAAACCTAGAAAATTCTAAAATTCAACTGTAGTCTAACTGTAGGCTGAAGTAAAGGTACTTCTGATACACATGGCGTTTAGCATGTAAAAACCAAACAATACAAAAAGAACAAAGTGACATAAATTAGATCTCATCCTCCACTTAAATATAAAAGCCATTCCTACAAACTTTCACATGACATAATATGTACATATATCAATTAATTAATAAACAATCAATTAAGCAATTACAACTTCTTTTTCCCCTTCTATACTCACTGTGCTTGGCTAATGGGAGGGAACAAACAGAGAGAGGAAGGAAAGACTCTGAAAGAAGAACAGCAAAAATTCATAATTCCACCATCTTGTTTTTCCTTTTTTTCTCATCAGTGGTTGGAGAATGAGGCCCCACAAAATCTATTAATCAAGGAATCTAGCTAAGACCTAACTTAGTTCTCAGTTGTTAGATAGGAAGTTTGTTGTAGAACTGTATCTCTGGACCTGTGTTTTTCTCCACACCATCCTTGAGCCTCACGTGGGCCACAGTTATCTTCCCAACTGCATGGAAAAATAAAATAGTAAGTCATGTATTTAGTTCTTTTATGAAATGCCTTGCAATTCAATACCTATTATTCCAAAGAAAATTGGGCTATTTACTATAATGAAGTGTTGAGTTTTTAAGGGGCAGCAAAATTTTTTATCTTTAAGCAAATTTTTTATCTTTAAGCAAAAGCTTCACATTGCTAGAACAGGAAGACCTCAGTTCTGTATTCCCATAAGAGATTTGGCTTCCACACAATCCTTGAAAACTTTGTAAAGCTTCTATACTATGCATGTACATGAAACTCCTGCAGTATCGGGGAAGGATGCTTCATCTTCAGAGCATCTTGATTTAATAATGACTTTCAGTGGCTACTTTTTTGGGTAGTCACATATTTGTTTAAATATTTTTAGGCGTATCTTTTAAAACTTTCATTCATTCTGCTTTCTTGCTATTGACTTGGTTTTCACTTACTTTTCTCTAGTTCTTTTTTAAAACAGAGAACCCTTTATATTCCCCAACTTGGAATGTGGGATGCAAGGAATAGTTTGGAAACCACTGCTCTACAATTTCTTGTTCTTCCTTTTAATGTGAGAGGGGAGAAGTTTTCACTGTGTAGACTGACATAAACCAATCCCAAATTAGAGGGGTCTCTAGAGATCTAATCTCTTACTAGATCTCCTTAGACTAGATGGCCTTCTCTGAAGACAGAAGGATTCTGGCCTTGCCCTCCTGCCCCTAGTTTACTGAGCTGGGTGGAAATCTGACCTGGCTAAATCAATCAGATTTGATTGAGAACACATTTGGAATTAGGATTAGGAGACTTTAATTAGGCTCTGGTAGTGCTAGTTCAAAAAGAGGGTCTTGATAATTCAGAAAAGCAGGAAAAGGCAGCAAACTATCTTTCATTAGACCCTGTGTTCTTTACCTTGCTTATCTAAAATTAGAGAAAACTGGGGCACCTGGGTGGCTCCGTTGGTTAAGCCTCCGACTCTTGGTTTCATCTCAGTTTATGATCTTGGGGTTGTGAGATGGAGCCCCCTGCAGGGATCTGTGCTCAGCATGGAGTCTGCTTGAAATTTTTTTCTCCTCCTGCCTCTCTTCTCCTCTCTGCTACTCCCCCAGTATGCATTCAGGCCCCCTGTCTCTTTCTCTCTCTCTCAAATACATAAATAAATCAAATCTTTAAAAAAAAAAAAAAGATGAAGAGAAAATAATCTTAAGAGTTTTGGAGGTATTTATATTTTGGTAAAAGCTCCCAAATTCTTGCATGGGTTAAACATGCTGAACAGAAAATGGGTCTGTTTCTACATAATAGCCATGACATGTGAATACTGAAAATGGCTAATGTCAATCCATGAGAAGGAGGTATGATCATTAAAGTGACAACCAGAGTTCTGTTTCTACTTGAATTCTTAAGAGTGACATATTAAAGAAAGGTCTTTTACTTTTTTCAGTGTCATTCACAGCTGAAAAGTGCCAATGCAAAAACAAACTGACTTTTATTTACACATAGTCAATAATAGTTTAAGAAAGGAAGACAAAGCCTTCTAAGTCAGGGAGAGAAGTCTTCAAGGGCTTACTTGAGAAGTTTTATCTTGCTTATGCCCAAATCCAGATATGAATGTTAAATAGAATCTGGTCCATGAATTTGATAATCATTCAGGTTATTTGCCTTTGCCTCTGATACAGCATAAGCAGATATAAACTCTGATACAGCATAGATATTATTAATAGACAGACTTACTACATATGATACATTTACACAGGAAAATAGTTGTAATGATGTATAGATGTGTATATGTGTGTATATACATATATGGTATGTATAATAATGTGATATATATATGTGAATATAGATAATATATAATATAGAAAAAACACGTGAATTTAGATAAAATTTAGATATGTTTCTAGTTTTTTCCCATTAAAGATATGAGAATTCGAGATTCTGGTGTCCTCTTTATGTGTAAAATGCTATTTGGGAAGTCTGGAGGGTAAAGCAACAGAAAATGAAACATGTTATTCTTTTTTAAGAATAGCAGACTAAATTGCCATAAAAAAAGTTCCCTGGCATAGCCTGATTCAAACTGATGTAAGCAGACTGATTCAAACAATTCATGCTATATAATGATAAAGATAAAGATGCCCCAACACTGTGTTTACTTCAAATGTAACTAAGGATATCCTTCTCCCCTCCTTAACACCTTTCGAAAATGTGGTATTTGAAGAAACATAGCCTGGTGGCAGATCAGTAAGTTCACCAGCGGAATTCAAGGAGGTGAATGAAAAAATGTAAAGAAGACATGGAAGCAACAAAGGGGAATTCTGCTGGGAAAACTGCCTTGTTGAGAATCCTGACGGAATCTGGAGGTTCTCTTCTGAATAAGGGGCGATTACCAATCCATTCAATCACACCTTAATCCGCCACTGCTGGGTTGGACCTGGAGCTACACAGATTCTTCTGTACCCCCTGCCAAGAGTCTAATAATCCACATCCTTTCTTTTGAAGGGTAGAAATCTCAATAGGATTGGAAACTAGTCACGGAAAAGGTGCCAGCAGGGGGCTTGTTTCATTATAATAACAAACCAGCTCCTGTTCAAAGAGAAATCACACTGAATTCCTTGCTGTCTTGTCCTAGTTGATTCTTTTTTTATCTTAAATATTTACCTTAATCCCTTTAAACCAAGACCCTCCCAAAGGAATAGCTACACTTCTTCAGTATCTGGAGAGTATTCTCTTTTGTGGGATTCCTTTAGTTGTTGCTATGGGTTCACTCTTCTCTCTAGAGAGGTTTTTGTTGCTTCTTTACTTCCTGGCTCTACATTTAATTTTCATTCTAAACTGTTAATTTGAATTTACTTTTCCATGTGGGCTTTTTTGGAAGCCTGAATATGGAATCCTTCTGATGTGGACCATCTGAAATAGCTAAGGAGGGTAAATAGTTACCTATATTATTGATGTAGATTTTGGTCAAACCCTGAGAGAATAAGACATTCATACTGGGCTTTCTGCTTAGGTCATTCTTGATTTAGCCACAGAATCTTTGTCATCCTCATGCCAATCAAGTAACAACTGAGTCTAATAGCTCTGAATATATAGCATTCATTCTTTTGGGTGCCCTGCTTAGACCAAATTGTCCTTCTGTGAAGATGAAGTGCATTCTAGCTTCATACTGGTCCCCAGCTTACTGAGGCTGGTCGACATCTAACCCAGGGTGGATCAACCAGATTGGATTGAGAAGACCTTTGGAATTGGGATTCAGAGACGCTAGTTAGGCTCTAGTGGTATTTGAACTGAGTGGAAGGCTGCCTTTCTGGACGGCTATGTTCTATGCCTGGTGAAGCAGTGAGAACTGATCTGAAAGGAAAGAAAAATTAGCCTAATATTCAGAAACTAGCAGGGAAGAATGCAGGGGTCCCACAGAGACAGAAGAAATCAATTATAAACTTGTGATAGTCCCAGTTCATAGTCCTAGTTCCTGGTGAAACCCCCGTACATCTTTACTTTGGGACTTAGGAGATAGCTTTGTATCCTTATAATAAATCTGCCTATTTAATTACACTTGCTTGATTGGGTTTCTGTTACATGAAACAGAAATACCTAGGAATAAGACAATGGGTTTCCTGATGGTTGTAGAATCATACATACTATCTCCTATTTAGACCAGACAATAGATATCTCATTCAGCTCACTCATTTTGCACCTGAGAAAACTGAGGTCTGTAAGTAGAGTAATGTGCTCATGGTTGGAAAAAGATAATTAATGGCAAAATGGATAGTAGAAATATAGATGAGTGGTAAGAAAAGATTGGCAACACACAATCCAAAGCATGACTGGGGAAGACCCTGAAACTCAAGTCAGAATGTGAATGCTAGATCTTTCTTAGAGACTCACTAGCTGTGTAAGCTCAAGTTTGTTTTTGGAGCTTTTAATTTTTATCTGTTAATAAGGAGGTTGGGACATATGTTCTATCTGGTCCTTTCCCACTCTAAAATCACAGGATTCTTAGCCATGTCCCCAAACACAAAGTGAATTGGGTATCCTAAGTAATGATCCAGAAAATGTGAATATGAATATGGTTGCCTGGGGAAGAAATCAACAAGTTCACACCGGTGCGTGTCCGAGGGTGGAAGTGGTAGCACTGTTTTGTAGTTCAGAACTTCCTACTCAAGTCAGTCAGGGGGTCCCCAAAGTGGTAGTGTTACTTCATGGGTTTTTCGTATCAAATAAGTAGTAAACTGATTATATGTGCAGTCAGTGGGTTTGTATGGAGAATCTGTCTGGTAAGCATCTAGAATCAGATGCATGCCAAAACAACATTCCTGCTTCCAGATAGGAGGGAAATTGAAAGGTTAACTGTAAGTGCATTTGGGCTCCTTGCTCTTTGAAGAGATAGAAGGAACCAAAATAAACCAGTCTCTCTCTCTCTCTCTCTCCCCTGTCCTCCCTCCTTTCCTTCCTTTCTCATTTCTTTTTCCTGGCTAATGATATGTTTGTAAAATGAGTGAATGTATGAGAGCTTTTCTTATTTTTACTTATGAAGGATAAAGAATAAAGAGATTGTCAACGGAGTGAGAATTTTCCTTCTCCAAAATTTTAAACTCCTGACAACACATAAATATACATGGGTCCTGGAACAGCATAAAATTACCTCCATAATATATACCGTATATCTTCAAATCCCCTCTTCTGGCATATCGAGATAATTTCCCAGTGGCTTACATCTCTGTCTGGTTTCCTCTCCCTGCCCCTCCCTGCGGCCCTTTTCATCTGTCTCATGCTTTGACTAGTCTACTGAATTGTCTCATTTGTCAGTCAGTAATAAAGCTCTGAGTTACCACATTCAGTAAACTTTCCTCAGGTTGCATCTGCCTCCTCACATTTGCCGGTTTGGTACATTTGCCACTTTTCCTTCTTAGAACTCCTTAGCTTGTGCCTCTTTGCAATTTCATAATTCAGTTAAATCCAATTACTCCTCCTTTCTGTCTTCATCAATCTCTCTTCCTCTTCTTATTCCCTAAATATGGCCATTGTTAAAAGTTTCCCTTGTTCTTTTCTACCCCTATTAAGCTCTTTGGCTGTCTCATCAACTCCTGTGATGTACCTTCACTATTCAGTGAAGTGTGGAAGAGACTGGGTGTACGTGGGAGAAAAAGTAGTGAAGAAGATTCTGGAGACCACATACCTCACTCTTGAATTTAAAGTCTTTGGAAATCTTTCTTCAGTTGCCTTTAAATTCTATCTCCTGCTACCTGTTCCCTGTTTTAGAAACCTAATCTCCCTTTATCATTTTGTTAATATGTCTTGTGTTTTTAGACGTACTGCTCTTCCTTAGAGTTCCCTCTCTGTCATCTGCTGTTAAGAAGTCCTACTCCTGGGGCTGCCTGGGTGGCTCAGTGGGTTAAGCCTCTGCCTTCAGCTCAGGTCATGATCTCAGGGTCCTGGGATCGAGTCCCACATCAGACTCTCTGCTAGGCAGGGAGCTTGCTTCCTCCTCTCTCTCTCTCTACTTGTGATCTCTCTCTCTGTCAAATAAATAAAATCTTTAAAAAAAAAAAAAGAAGTCCTACTCCTCCTTGAAGATCCAATAAAAACAGGTTTTTTAATCATTTTACAATCTTTTTCAAAAATGCTTACTGTGCTGCAGACTTTGTGCAGTGTGCTGAGGAAACAGATTAATAGCATTGCCCCTATTAAAATAGAAATGTACTATATGATGTAATTTATAATATGTAACATATAGCTGTATACTACAAAAATATATTATCATAAGGAGCCACAATAGCGCACTTCCTAATCTGGCCTGGGGCAGGCCCTCTGGGATCCTGACACTAAAATGTAGAAGTCTACCAGGTTCCCAGGGAGAGAAAAATGCAGTTGGGAGGTTGGAGATTTTTTCGTGTGAAGAGACAGTAAGTCTATTAAAACACATGAATTATATGAGAGAGCACAGAATTCTAAGAGTACATTAAGCAGTTTGCTCTAGGCAGAAACGATCTTTTCCCTCGCCCGAGTATTATTCATGCTATACATAGGGCATTTTTAACGTGCTCCTTGAATTTTGGTCTTGTCTGTTTCTCTCCAATTCTCATAAAAGGCAGCGGTTATGTTGCATGTCATTATGCATGTGTCTGTCCCCAACATAGCAATATATAGCATATATTCAATATGTGACAAATACCAGTTGAATGACTAAAAGGTGGCATGACTGAGTATGTTAGTTGTCATCCACAGAGGTAACTTTCCAGCTAGTCCCCCCACAACACACACACACACAGGAAAATAAAAACCTGACCTTTCCAGAGGCACTGTGTCACTCGGACAAAAGTGTGAAACTATAAGCAAACTTCTTTTTATTTTATTTTATTTTTATTAACATATAATGTATTATATGCCCCAGGGGTACAGGTCTGTGAATCATCAAGCTTACACATTCCACAGCACTCACCACAGCACAGAAGCAAACTTCTTAAAAAGAAAGGTGGAGGTTTTTGATGGATTTTTCACTTAGACAAGAGGGTACATCAGAATCTGAGGATTTTTAAATGGGGCTTTTGTGTTTTTTCCAGTACAGGAAATTTAAAAGTTATGTAGAAATTTAAAGTTATTGTGACTAGCTTCTTGGAAAAAAAAAAAAAAGACACCTTCAGAATCTTCTTAAGTGTAGGAATGTCCTAATAAAATTTCTATTACTGGAATGCTATAATTTTAAAGTTCTGAAGTTCTAAAGGTTAGGAAATTCATACAGAAGGCTGACCAAGCACCTTAATTCTGCCACTTGGGCCACCGTTTTGATTACTTATAATCCACCTTTGGAGAAGTCAGTGCCTATAAAGCTTATTTTGTGGTGTTATAAAAGTGAACTGAGGTCCTCCTGATATATTGTTTTGTTAGATATCTGACATTTTCTCTTCAGACCAGAAGAACAGAATATGATGAAAGCAGAACAAAAATGGACATTTTATTATGTTCACATTTTTCTCAATTCTACCACCAACCCTCTTCACCACCACCCCACTGAGGCTGTGAACCCAATGTCAACCCAAGACCATATCCCTGTCTTCTGGTTACTGTTTTTAAGGCTCAGGGTCCTAAGGGCCTCAGTTATTGGTAATTGATGGCAACTAACCTTGAAATCAATAATTCCTTCCACGGACGAAATATAACTTAAAAATTACTGAATGTGAAGAAATCAGAGAGGGAGACAAACCACGAGAGACAACTCTAGGAAACAAGCTGAGGGTTGCTCTAGGGAGGTTGTGGGAGGGGATGGGGTAACTGGGTGAGGGGCATTAAGGAAGGCACATGATATGATGACCACTGGGTATTACATGCAACTGATGAATTATTGAGTTCTACATCTGAAACTAATGATGTACTATATGTTGGCTAATTGAATTTAAATAAATAAATAAATAAATTCATGGACCCATGAATTGGTAGACTAAAACCCAAAAAGTCAAAGAAGGATATAAATAAACATCAAATTCTGTAAATGATAATCTTAGACTATTTTCCTCACATACATATAGAGTCTGAGCAACTAATAGTATGACTACCTTAGGTTTCAAGTCTGAGAGGTAAGTACGTAAGAATCTGAGCATGTATAATGCTGCTTTAGAGTGTTCCTGCTTTTCAACATCATATAGCAAGTTTTATTATTGTTGATTTTTTAAAAAATGCTATCCACATATTTCCTGCTCTGCATTTGCAGTTAGTTAATCAAGAGCTCACTCTATTGGATTTTGGATTGTTCATTAAAAATCTCTCTTCTGTCACATAAATTAAGAGCAGGGTGTGCAAGTTTGTCAGTTTTCCTTGCATCCTATTTGTATTTCTAGTCAAGGTGTATCCTGATCGGCTGCCATCACTGTTTACCTTCTCTGCTGGGCTGAGTTGTCAGGTTACTACCATCTGTTATTCTAGGATTCCTATTCCTTAAAGTGTTTGGGTTATCTAAGGCTTAAATTTAAAGTACTGTGAGTGCCAGGAGGGCCCTCCCATTTCTATTCCAGGTTGCTAACCATGGGGACTCTAACTGTTCAACTCCAGTTCCCTAATTGCTTGTCATATTACAACATTCCCTTTATTTGTTACTTAAAAATTCATCCTCACTGATCACATTAGAGTTTTTCTTATAATAATATTATCCATAACTGTGGTCAGAATGCAAAATAACATGGTCATAATTTTTTGTCTGTTTTTTTGGTCTGTTTTTTAAAGAAATACTAATCCGTGAAAAATAGGGAGAAAAGGGAAAAAGGCCCCCAGATAACTGATCGTGTAAATTATAAAGGCTTAAGGAGAATGATCTTCTTTATGTCTTCAAAGATAATGTAACATAATATCCCTTCAAGTATCTACTCTGTGTCATCTACTTCACCTCTAATCCTTGCAGCAGTCTTGCAAATTCAAGGATTATTACCACTGAAGGGTTAGTGGTTTGTAAGGGGTGAGGGTGCAGAGCTAGTATATGCCCATATCTCCACTTATTCTCAGGTGTGCCTGATTCCAAATTTTGTTCTCTGTCGATCATGGCATACAGCCTCCATATGTCTCATGTTCAGTCAAAAGGACCTTAAAGTAAGGTCCGGCCCCATCTAGTTGGGCCGTGGGTTAGGGGCATGTTGACTGCACACGTTTCTTTGCACCATTCTCATCTTTACCATTAACAGACACACAAAATTTAAAAGTTTTCTTCTTTTTAGAATTCCCCTTCTTTCTTTTCAGAGTATTTAACAGTTCCAAATTAAAATCAACAGCAAAAACAACAACTTCTACAGAAAGAGAACTTTGAAGTTTAAGTGATTTGGTGAGCATATGGCAAAGTAAACCCCCTGGCCTATGAGCAGTTATTACAAAAAGGAATAAATAATCTTTTAAAATTATGAGCACAAAGGCATAACCCTGAAAGTAGCATAAAATATTTCAGTAAGTAGATTTTTGAGTAGGAAGACACCTAAACAATAATAGGTATTGGGGTAATCCATAGGAAATGGAAATATCCATGTACTAAAACAAGAATAACTAGACTTAAGACTTTACAGTCTTTATTCCACTTGTTCAAAAACTAAATCTATATAATCATTATGAATAAGGTTTTGTACCCCTTAAATAAAATAAGGAGCTTTAAGTTTCATAAATTAGTTTTTCATTAATAAAAGCAGAAAGAGAAAAATAAGAGAATTAAAATCCTGTCCTATGACTTACACTAAATTTAGTAAAACATATTACAAAAATGTGTGTGATGGAATCAGACTACCTTTGGTATGTTTAGAGATCAGGGTCAAGATTTTGACATTAAAATATGAGACAACCATCCCACTTGTCTAAATCAGACCTTTCCCCTCCCCCCCCCATAAGACAATGTTTCCATCTATGCCTTCAGGGATGAGAAGAGTTTCATGGCATAGTCAGGAAATGACATCAAAGTATACAGTGAGGGGGGGTCATGAGCTAAAGAAAGAAAAAGTTATTCAAATTATTCTCTCTTTTCTGAGTTTAGCACAGTGCCTAATGACAGAGTAAGTATGCCTTAAATATGGGCTGAATGAATTAATGAATAGTGGACCTCTATCATGTGTCTATCACTGTTCTAGGAATCAAGACAAATTAGAAAGACAGTCACTGACTTCAAAGGGCTTATAATCCACTCTAGGAAATAAAAATAAACCATAAAATATGATGCAATATGCAATTTATGATAAAGTTATTCACAGGATACTAAGGAAGGAGGAAATTTAAGTAACCTAAATTGCAGAGGGAGTCTTGGAATGGTTTCTCTGTGTTTGAGCTGAGTCTTAAAAAAAAATGTGTAGGTATTAACAAAAGGGAGGAAATGGGGGAAAGCTGTCCAGATGGAGGCAAGAATGATCAGCATGTTTTTGTGTGGCTGGGATATAAGTGTATGTTGATGAACGGCCAGAGATGAGCTTGAAAGGCAGTCAATGATTAGATCATGAAAGAAGTTACTAAGAAAAAAGAAAAGAAAATGATTTTACTTTCAATATAATTGGGGAGAATTGAAAGACGTAAATTCAAGGAACATAATCAGATTTGTATCATACATAGATCATTCTCTAGGCCATTTGTGGTGTTATGAGTTTAAGACTCGAGAGTGAGACTTCTGAAATGACCTAAGGAAAAATCATATGAATCTTCTATGCTAAGGCAATGGCAAAATGTAGAGCAGAAAAACCTGATTTCCTTCTGTAAAGAAAAGAAAAATCTACATGTTATCAGTTACTGAGATTTTGGGGGTAGTTTTTGACTCAGTTTAAACTAGCACACACTGAATACTCCAGAAGTTGGTTGAAGAGTGGAATGCTACTGAAACAAATAGAAAATTAAGATAAATGGGATTAGTTTGATGTGGGGGCAGTTGGTAGGTGTCAGGAAACTGATATCAGAGGCTAGAAGAAAGGCAATCCATGTTTTGTGGTCATGGAAATTTGATAGGATGTTACCAGGGATACCAAGGGAAGAAAGATGATAGACCCCATCAGTTTTCAGCTTTTAGGGAAAGAAATGGTATTAGAATGTTGGTAGGATATGTTGACTGGTTTTGGTGGCATCTGACAGGATGGTGTGAGAGAGAGATAAGCCTGGAAAATAACTGCTCAATTTGCAAATAGGACTGAAAGAATATAGAGAGATTCTTAAGAAGAACCTTTTGTACTACAAATACCTATTAAAACTCATCCTAGAAACAAGGATAAAATCAAGGACTTGATTATCAAATCTATGGTTAAAACTTCTAAAGGGATTAAGAAGTACCCAGTAGATCTTTTCAGTTCAAAGGAAAATCATTTCGGGAAAGAGATTAGGGTGTGGCTCTATTCCGGAAGTCATACGACTTACAGATATATGCAACTAAGTCAAGACCCTGAGACATGTCTTGAGGGGAACTGTTGGTGCAGCTGTCTGCTCATGCATGTATTGAGCAAAAAAAGAGAAAAGGACACCAATGAGTAATAAACTAGTACCTGGATTAACAAGATTTAATGACTGCTTGATACTTAAGATGACCCTATGGCCTCAACTTTCAGTAGGTAGGAAGAGGACCGGAAAAGTTTCTTGGCCTACAAATGTGGCCTGTTTATTGATGCCTACTTAAAAATGGGCAGAGAGTATACTGGACAAAAATCAGAACTAAAGGCCACAGAGAAACCTGAACTAGAGAACCTTTTCCAGGGGAAAGAATTTCAGCCTACTCCAAGAAGTACCCCATACTCCAGGGTAGAGGCTGTAGACCAATGCATGTCTGGTGTGGGTCTCACTCTCACCCTTTCTGAATAGGGGTGTTTATTGCAATTATCTTGTTCCTGTTCCAACATTTCATATTGGTTGTGGAAGATATGGATAACTTGGGTTCTTCATGTATAGTTCTCTAGATAAAGAGAATACCAGCCTGGATATGATGCACATACTCTTGTATATAACCCCAATGTAGAAACCACCAGGTAGAGCCCAAAGCTTGATGCTATGATATATGGAATTTGGAAGTTTTCTCACCCGTAGTAAAGATAAGCATATTTTTCTGCTGAAAGAAGGATGAAACAAAAATTTGGTGATCCCGGAAGGGTAGATTATAGTGGACACTGTTGATATTTGTTAATCATTACAGGTTCTCTTTCCTTCTGAGTACATCCTGGTTCCCTTGTGATTGCATTGACCCACGTGACTACTCCTGTCTAATCGGTCATGAATGGAAGAGCATTCCATCATTTTTAGAGTGGAGACCTTTCTGAAGACAGTTTTTTGTCCTCTGATAGAACGAACAGGAATATCCAAAGTGTTCTCTATTTTGTCAGCCTGAATTCCAGAGTGAAAAGATCCAGAGCCTCCAGTCATGGTGGAACCTTAGCATGAACATGCACATGCAATAAAACTTTCTTGTTCTAGGTTGCAGAGATTTAGGGATTCTTTGATACTGCAGCATAACTTATCCCATCATACCTGGCAGACAGTGAGTCACCAATACATGTATTGATTTCAGTTCTTTCTTTGAACGTGTGGAAAGAAGCCAACAAATACTGTTTGAAAGAATGAATGAATGATGACCTATAGTTGCTCTCACATTCACCTTAAAGGGTTTGATATTTTTCTGTGGCATTGTGTTTAAAATTACAGGTTCCTTCAAGGGAATATTCCCCATAGTTGGTAAGTCCTCTTGAATAAGTAAGAATTGACCTGTCAATTTTTGAGCTAATATTTGAATAAATTGTATCGAAATTTTCAAATGTTTGAATAAAGTATTGCCCCCCATTTTTGGTCTTCATTTTCTTGTGCATCTGACTGGTGGTGTCTATGGCTGAAATGGAATGGGAGATAATGCTTTTAGCTGGCTCAGTGAGGAAGGTGCCAAAGTTGAGTAAGCCAGGCAGCTGTATTGGTGCCAGTGTGAAAAGGCTCAAGGTAAAAAGAGCTCAGTGTGGCTGAGAACTGCCCAGCTGCAGAGAAGAGGGAAGAGCATTGGTGAGAGATGAGATGGAGAAGCCTCAGGGATGATAATGTAGGCTCAGGAGTTTCGTATTTGTCCAGAGGGCAATAGGAGTCACTCAAGGACTTCAGGGGGAGAGGAGTGGCCGGTTTCAGACTCGCAATTTAGAAAGATGATGCTTCAAGTGTTTTGCATATTCAGCACCTTGCTACCTTGCAGACACCACGTCCTCAGACCTATTGAACACTAGTAACTAAGTACAAACCTCCTTGAAAGGGAGTAAAGAGGATGGACCCTGAGTCTGCTTCCTCAGATAGAGTATCCATTAAAAGTGCTATGGAAAGTCTCAGTCTGGGTTTTAATGGTTGCTCTACCCTGATTCAAAGTCACAGTTCAACAACTTGAGATTTTAGTATTTCTCTCATTTGTCAGAAAGTGAGGCATCTGAGCTAGCTGCAGCTAACCCTTGCAAACAAAATCGCTCGTTTGTTTTGTGTAGTCGTGGCACTGATTCTGACACTGTAAGGACTGGTTTATAAAACAAATGGATCCTGTGGGATAGGGTCAAGGATGTCTCAATAATGTGCTGCCTCTTTATCATGTTACAGTGTGGAGGCAGAATATGATAAACTCATTGCAGATCCTACATTTTTGGACTGAGTTGTTATGGGTCATCCAGAAATTTAAAATTTAAGGTTGTGGTTTACTCCATACAAACTGTAAATAGTACCAGAAATCTCTTCTGCATGGCAAATTAATTTGACAATGATGTAAAAATCAATTGATCTAGACTAAGCACCTGAGTATTTGTTCATAGAAATGAAATTTAAATAGGTTGCCATCAGTTAATTTTGATACTGGTTCTTGGCATATGGAAAATGGCTTGGTGCCTTTTGAACTCAGACCCTTTTAAGGCAGTAGAGTGAACTGAATATTTGTCACCCCCTCCCCAAATTCATATATTAAAATCTAATTCCTAAGGTGATATTACTTGGAGGTGGGGTTTTTGGAAGGTGATTAAGCTATGTGTCCTTATAAATGGGCTATTGTGTTCTTATAAGATACTCCAGAGAACTCCCTCCCCCCTTCCAGCATGTAAGAACAGAGGGGGAACACAGCTATCTATGAACCAGGAAACAGGCTTTCAACAGACACCAGACATCTACTGTGGGATGCCTGGATCTCAGATTTACCAGTTTCCAGAACTGCAAGAAATAAATCTCTGTTGTTTATGAGCCACCCAGCCTATGGTAATTTGTTACAGTAGCCTGAGTGACTAAGACAGTACTTACAGTTTCTTGTATACAATGGTAGAAAGAAAGGAAAAGAGAAAAATTACCCATATTGCACAGTATTAAATAATATGAAGATGTTACTTGTCAGAATGGATGTGAAGGACAGTGAGCTTCGGGCAGGCTTGAAGAACTAAGAATATCTGGGGAGTTGAACCATTTTGGATGGAGAAAATTGTGCATATGCTGTTGACAGGTAAGCCTGTTTGGTGATAAGAATACTTCATTTCTACAAACTGGTATCTGCAGGATTCTCACTGTGATTTTAACCCATACAGAGTTGCTGGATGAGTTCAAGAAAGACCCATTTATGACCTAAGTCCTGATGTTCGGCCAAGGATTAGAGCTTCTGCCATAACATAAAGGGCCCTTGTCTAGGAGAGGAGACCCATGTTCTATTATTCCCTTTGCCGGTATCACTAATGTATGAATTTGAGCAAAGCTTAAATCAACCTGGACCCTGGGATATTATTCTGGACTCTTTCCACTCCCCCCCCTTAGTCCTTTCTTTATTCTTTCTAGTTCATATTTTGAGTAGCAGCTGGGGGGAAAAAAAAGTGTTCTCGGCAGGAGTTGGAATGGTGAGTTTCAGCAAATCATCTTTTCTTCTCACGATTAAAGTCCTGACCTTAGGCAAGTCTTCTCATATTGTCTTTTCTCTTAAACTGACATAACCAGTGCTCAGCCCCAGAATAGCTTAAGATATTGAATATGTCTCTTTTTCCTCCACTTAGTGCTGTCAGGACAGAAGTTCAGGTCTCACTGTCCCTTGCACAGTTGCTGGCCCAATTAGCGTAGCGCAGTATAAAGATTACAAGTCCCTGTTCTGCCCCAAGTGTCAGTGATTTAATCAGCCTCTTCAGGTGGAATGCAAAACCACAAATTCCGTGGCAGACGGTGGTGGGGGGGGGGGCGGAATGCACCCATTGATTTCCACTTATAAAAATAGTTTTCTTTGGAGAGTGACTCCTTAATTACTCTTTGCCAGTGTCTAGTAGGCCAGCTTCCTCATGACAGATTAAATTTACCACATTCTGTTTTGATACCAAGTGAAAATTTCTGAGTCATTCTGATTATCTTTCTCCTTCTTTCTGCTGTGACCCTTCATTACCCCCTGTGGCCTTTCCTTCTGTTCTGTTTGCAGGTGCTTCGACTTTCTTTTCCTATAATTTTCAATTATGCTTCCACTCTTTTTTTTTTTTTTTTAAATGATGGAGAAATACAGATGTTATCCACCAATTTCTTTGAAAGCTTGACAGGACAAAAATAGATGAGCTCTTTGAAATAATCTCTTAAAAATATATTTAAAGTTCACAAATCCAAACCAGCTCTATCCTAGCACAACTTTTAAAATAGTAAAGAATAAAAGTTGGGACAAAGCTGTTATGTGGTTGAAGAGTCAATTAATACCTTCCTCACTGGAGAAAGAAGAGCTTTAGAAAGTTGTGTTTTATGAATATTAAATCAACTACAGGCTGAGAGACTAGCACCTCTCTCTTTACTCTCTTCACTTCTTTCCATCTTTCTTTCCCATCTGGACTAAGAGCTCAATGCAACTGCATCTGACTTCTGGCTGTGTCCCAAGAGGGACTTGAGGAGGTCACTGAACCTTTCTGGGGCTTACTTTTCTTAGTTTATAAATTGAGATAGATGGAATAAGCCCTTTCTGGCAGGTCTCAGAGCAGAAGCATCCTGTGATTCCGTGAAATCTCTGGATTGAAAGAATATTCAGATCATGGATAATGGTTTGTCCCAAGAAGCGCACAGTAGGGCATGACATGGAAGATTTTGCTATATAGCAGCTTTGATGTAAAAGTCATTTTTTTTTCTATAACAACAGATCAACAGTAGTAAAGGTATATGAGGTTTTAATAATACTTTTCCCTTCTTGAATTCAGTGAACTATATGCTAAATAACTCTTGAATTGTTTCTTGTTTCATTCTACTTTCATGCAACAGCAGGCTCATAGTAAATTTCACATTATTTGACTTGCTCACACAGTAATTTATCACATTGGGGAAAACTGCATCTAGCCTCAGCAAATTAAAGCCAAATTTGATTTAATCATTTTCATTTTAACAGAAGCCATTAGCATGGCAGGATTAAGAATAAATTCTTTGTTTTGATTATTTGTGTTGAATAAATGTATTGGATTCCTTACCAAATTACTCTTTACATTCTTTGCTGCTCTGGCCATGATTTGTTTATTAATGATTGAGGTTACCACCTAATTTATGAACAAAAGCATCTGTCCTACTCACAATAACTCTCATGAAAATTCTGAGTGTTTATTGCCTTGTAAGAGAGCACTGATGGTGATTAATGTCAAGTAAGCCTCTAAATATTTATAGATTTGATTCATAAAAGTGTCCAAAAGGTGAGTTTTGTGAAATTTGAGATCTTGTAAGTGTGCTAGTTATGTTTTTCATAATAGTTATTTTCTGATGCCCAAAATACAGTTGGGGTATACTGGATATTGGAATGGACCTTGGAGTGCATATCAATACTTAAAATTCATTGAGCATTTATTATGTGCCATGCATTATTCTAATGGTATAGATGCATTAATGTATTGGATTTTCATGGTGATCCTGTGAGGTGTGTGTTTTCTGAAGCCCAGTATATAAATGAAGAAACTAACACCCAGGTTAACTCGCATAATGCCCAATAGTCAATGAATAGAGAGCCAGAAAGTATTGTTAGACAATCTGGTAATAGCACTTGCTCTTAGCCATTCTACTATGCAGCCTTTGACCTACATAAAATCCTAGCTGTACCCTTATAACTCTTGCTATGTGCTGGGAACTCTTCAAGTCTTTCAACTTTAACCATCACAACAATCTATAAGGGAGGTATTATTATTATCTCTATAGATAAAGAAACTGAAGCGTAGAAAGTTTTGTTAACTTGTCCAATGACACATAGCAAGCAATGGAGCTAGAACTGGATGCGTCTAGTTCATCTTCTGAGCCTGTGTTTTTAAATACTGATTTGTTCAACTTTTCATAGGATGCAGGTGTTTTGTAATTTACTAACTATGCATAATTTTGAAAAGTATTTTCTCACATATAAATGGTCATAGAATACTTTGTTCACAAGGTTGTTATGAAGATTATTAAATCAGCATTGATATAAGACAGGGTTTTGGAAAGTACAGAATGAGATAGTGAACTTGGAGATATCTTGGTTCCACTCCTGGCATTCCCTTCTTCTATGTAGATGACCATCATGTGGCACCTAGCCCAAACTCTCAGGCCTCTGTTTTTTTCTAGTGAGAATGCTTTCTTTCTCAGTGTTTCTCTGGGTCTTCTCCAATCTCATGACTGTAAATACTATGTGTACATGGATGACTCTTAGTGTATAGTTTTTGCCTAGACCTTTCCTCTGAGCTACAAAGTATCTCTATAGTTGCAACTCAATATCTCTGCTTAGATGTCCAATGATCCTCTCGAACTGAACACTTCCAATACTGAGCTCTTGATCAAATGTGCCTTGTTCACCTCTCACAGCCTCTCCCTACCAACACCTGACACCTGGCCCTTTCCCAACCTTCCCCATTTAATGGGTGACACCTCTCTTTATTCAGTTGCTTAGGCCAAAACACCTAGAAAGTTGCTCTAGACTCCTCTCTTTCCCTCATACCCACGTATTGATTAAGCAGATTTTCTCCCCCTTACTTTCAACAGATACACTGCATCCATGACCACCATTGACTACCCTTGTCCAAGCTGCCATCATCTTTCTTGCACCTAAGCTACTGAGCTAACTATTTTCTGTTGTCACTATTGACCTTTTCAAAATGCTAATTGAAGTTGTTACTTTCTTGCTTAAACTTAGACCAGCTTCCTTACCTACATGGCCTTACATAATCTGAACCCTGCCTCTCTCTTCTACCTCAGAATGCCTTGCTAATTCTGCTGCAGAAGACTGGTTTTCCTAATTATGCTCAAACATGAAATTTACTTGTTTTTCATGGGTTTTCTCCTTTTGTTCTCTTCCCGTTGATAGTCTCAGGTCTAGTTTTTTTTTTTTTTTTTATTAAGATTTTATTTATTTATTTGACAGACAGAGATCACAAGTAGGCGGAGAGGCAGGCAGAGAGAGAGAGGAGGAAGCAGGCTCCCCGCTGAGCAGAGAGCCCGATGCGGGGCTGGATCCCAGGACCCTGGGTCCATGTCAGGTCTAGTTTTTTAAAGTTCATTCCTGTCTATGCTCAAATGTCCCTACCTCAGAAACCTTCTCTTTGACATTCTCCTCTCAAAGGCTCTATGCTTCCTTCCAATATTTTCAAGCATTGCTGTTGGCACTAACTACCATTGAACAATGTTTCATGTATTTATTTTTCTATTATCTGTCTTCTATAGCAAAACACAAGCTTTCTGAGGTCCAGACCTTAGATCTTGTTCTTCACTGTATGTGTAGCAGCTAGAACACATTTGTTAAATTGTATGAGTTCCTTGTAAGTTATAGCACAATAACTCAATGTTTAGCCCATGGTGATTGCGTAACCTATAGGCTGTCAGGAGGGGAAATGCCACTTTATATGTCTGGTGCTCTTAAAGCACTCTCATTGTCAACTTTCACATATTCTCTAGCCTTGTTTCTGATTAGTAATTCTGGTGTTACTCATGGATTGGCTATCTTCCTGACTTTCAATTTCTGGCTGTGTTTTCTGGCTTCCACTCCCAGTTGTCCATTCATTCATGGCATCTCTGTGGCTGACAGAGACCTCCCTATTGGGTGTAGCTCCAGACCTCCTACCTAGAATATTGATTGCTCTCACAATTAGCTCCTGCCAAGAGTTGCCAGCCCTTCTGTATATCTTGAATTGCTAATCTTTTGACTTCTAGTAAAGAGGGTTTAATAAATCTTAGTCTCACATTTTTTCTGATAAATTTTTAAATGTCTTTGTATCAACACCTGTCAGTATTTAGCTGCTTCGTGTATGACGTCTCTTCCCTAACCAATGTTTGCATCACTAAAAATAAAGTATGGTGTCTTATTAGGAACTTTAATCCCAACAATATGTGTTCTGTTACCTTCCTCTAGTATTCAGGATGATTGTCTTTTTTGCTGTTTACTATTTATTTGACCTTGGGCAGATCTCATCATTTCAGTTTTCACATCTGCAAAATGGTGATTACAAATACTCACCTATCAGGATGAATGTAAAGATTAAATTGAAGTTGATATATTAAAGATGTTTATAAAGGTCAAAGTCATGGGCTGTGAAGACAGAAAGATTGGGGTTTTAGGGCAGACTCTGTCTCTTATTAGCTGTATGAGTAGCTAATATTCAGCTTCATAAAGTTACTACTCTCCCTCCCGACAATATTGTGAGAACTGAATAGGAAAACTTACACAGAACACCAAAGTGATCATCATACTTTTTCTTTCACCCCATATGTCCATGCCCTGGCCCTATTTCTGATTTGCATTCTGGTCCCCTGGGAAACCTCCCCAGGCAATTTACTAGATCCTTGCTATTCTCCTTTTCAGGGAGTTAGACCCTGTTTATTTATCTCCAGCCAACTCTTAGATCTTTTTCAATTCAGTTATCCTGGGCTTCCTCATAACTTAGCAAGAATTTTCTTTGTCCTTAAATCCCTACTTTTGACTGCTTTCACAACACTGAACTCATATGTCATTGTTCACTTATTTCATTCTGAAGTTAGCTGTATACCTGAACTTTATGGTTTTGAATATTCTCCACCTTTCTCCCTAGCCTCAGGGAAAAGGTCATGTATCAGGTTCTTTCACGACAGCTAGGGAAGCCCAGCATGCCACATGGATGTACCTATTGGAGGCATAATTATCACCAGATATTCAAAAGATAGCCAGGAGAAGTATAAAGGTATCTATTTTACTTTAAATTTTGCTTAATTTATTACTCCTTCGTTCAGTGATCCATAACATTTAAAAATTGTGCCTGTATACATTTGAGAATAAAGTTCTTCCCTGCATTGTAAAGGAAACCTATTGGTAATTTATACTTTTCAGTATGGGACTTAGAGCAATTATCTAGCTATTCACTTAGTTTTTAAAAATCTAAGGTTGCATTAATTGGATACTTCCCTTCACTGGAGCAGGAGGCCAAAGAGCTACCGCTGGAAACCAACCCCACAGATGCCTACTTTTCACATCTATGGTTTTTGTTTTAATGTTTTTTTTGTTTGTTTGTTTGGTTTTGTTTTTTGTTTTTTGTTTTTGTTTTTGTTTTGTTTTGTTTTGTTTTTGCTTTTCCTCCAAGTTACTACCCCTTTAAGCCTCTAAGTTTGGAACTGTTTGGAAATTATGTCACTGCCAATTACATATAAATGTTATTGTGGTTAGTCTGTAGGAAAATAAATTGATGACAATGAGAATGTAGTGTTTATAATAAACATTTTACTTAAAACTTGGAACTCCTGGAAGGTATGCACAATTCTTGCAGATGGGACAAAGGAATCAGCAGCTTTGGGGTTTAGAAGTATAGGTAAAAACTTGTGTTTTCCCTGAAGACATTTTCTTTTTCTTTCTTTGTCTTTCTCTCTCTCTGGGTGTGGCATCTGGGCGGTGCAGTCGGTTGAGCATCTGACTCTTGGTTTCAGCTCAGGTCGTGATCTCAGGATTTTGATCTCAGGGTCATGAGATTGAATCCTGCTCTTTAGGCTCTGCACTCAACATGGAATCTGCTTGGATTCTCCCTCCCTCTGCCCCTCCCTCTCAGATACATAAATAAATCTTTAAAAAAGTACTCAAAAGAATGTATATTTCTGAGAAAAAGTTGTACAGAGAACCCTGATTATTTTATTGTATTTATGTATTCAAGTGACCCTTTTCATAATTCATTGTAATTAATCCTAAAATCAGTACCTGATTTTGGTGTACAGCTTGGAAAAAATAGACCTTGGAAATTACTTGCAAAGAGTGCCTTAAAGTAATATCAAAATTGTATAAAGTTCACTTAGAATCTATGATATTGAGATTATAGTTGCCTTGGTACTATTTACCAATTGCAAGACAAGAGTTTAAAACTTATGTAGAAAATCTCTGCCCTACTTCAGTTTGACAATTTCAGAAACTAAATAGAATTACAACCTAAAAGAACTAGATGCATATTTTTACCCACAGTTAATCTCAAAACAATGAAATATAGGAACAAAATAAATTAATATGTTTGCTTTATGGGGACCATTTTAAAAGAAATTATTGAATAATGCTTTTAAAATTCTCATGGGAACTATAAACTATGGTGAATTATTCTTTTGAGATACTATTATCATTAAAGAATTGCAAAGATAGTATTGTTATCTTCTAGAGGAGATAATATATGGAATAAAATGCATACCTGTCTTAATGAATGTTAGTCAAATTAGCTTCTTATAATTATAAACATCTCCTTAAGTGTTTTTTTTTTCCCTTTGACCATAGTTTTTCTAGTACCACTCACTTTCATGAGATGATAATCTTGTCCTCCTAATGATGAATAGATTATTTTGTGCTTACATCATTCCTTTCATCTGAACATCTCGAAGTCTATTTAATTATCCCATTTTACAGATGGAGGATCAAAACTCTTAAAGTGTAAATGACTTGCCCAGGCTCACAGAGAGTCAGAGCCTGGGTAGCTCAGTGGGTTAAGCCTCTGCCTTCAGCTCAGGTCGTGATCTCAGGGTCCTGGGATGGAGCCCCACATCGGGCTCTCTGATCAGCAGGGAGTGTGCTCCCCTCCCCGCCCCACCGCCTGCCTCTCTGCCTACTTGTGATCTCTGTCTGTCAAATAAATAAATAAAATCTTAAAAAAGAAAAAAGAATAGAAATTTGTTGCATTGGTCCAAACACAAGAGATTGTTATCATTCTTAATAAATTTCCTATACTATACTTAATAGGGCAAAATGGCCCATTGTGTTTGATAAACTGCAATGGGTATATAATCAGTATTCATTCACAAGAATTATTTCGTTGTCAGTGGAATGCTGCTCTATTTGCATCTGCCAGTCACAGCTATAACATATGTATGAAACAAAACTTGAATCAATCAATATCTCCATGGACGACAGATCTAGTATTATTTAAGTGGACAGGAAAATAGAAAAAAAGAACACATTTTTTTCAGGGCTGAAATGCTCCCACTATACATCCTGGAAATTTTCTGTAATCTTAGGTTAGTTAAAGTGAAGTCATAATCTAATTGGCCTAGGGTTGTACACATATACTTTCTCACACCTCTGCTAATGTGGTTACTGTCCCTGTTCAGAGACTAACTTGGCCAATATCAAAGGGAAAAAACACTAAGACTTTTATGTAGCCCCCAATCTCAGGAGGGGTTAGTCTGCTTGGTTGAAATCGTTTAATTAGTTTTCTTCCGTCATGGAAAGGATAGCGCTTTGACGGAAATTAAAACTTCTGAATATGGATTTGCCTTTGCTGCCCACAATCCTCACATAATCACCATCATCCATTGATTGTTGAAATGTTTCATTCACTGTCATAGTATATTGTCCAACATTACTTAAGACCAAAAATTATATTTTACATTTAAAGAAGGATTAGCAGCAACGTGTAGATAAAAGGGGGATGGACAGAGAAGAAACAAAAGAATGTAAGAGAGGAAATTACTATATATTTAAAAATACTCATATCAAAGCAAGGAAGAACTACTCATAACTATTACAGTCCTCATTTATTATATTTATAACCTTTCTTTTCCACTCTGTATTACCTTTGACCTAGGCAAGTACCTCAGCTGGTTATGTTTTCTTGCCTTTGGGTGACTCAAAAATGTCACTTCTGAATAGTCTGTGACATTAGGGTACTTACCTATTTTCCTGCCTGTTATGGAAGTTTTACATTTACTTTTATCATAAGATAAAATTTTATGATATCATATTATATCATGGAATGCTTACAGGTGCCCAAGATGTTCTGCTTTCAGATGTACTCCTCTGTGGCTTCATTATGTAGAAACGACACCATTTCTTATTAATAATCGGAACCTATCACCAAATCCAGCATAATCACAGCCCTTTTTCCATTGAGTTCAGTAACATCAGGAGCCTACAGGTCTCAGTTTAATGGAACCATTGTTGTGTCCCCTGGTGGAACACATCATTCTTGGGAACTAAGACTTATAAACCAAACAAGCTGTAAATTGCAAGAATGTGAAGTACACATGTCATTAATTTATAATTAAGACTAATAGTGGAAAGAATTACTCCCATTTCTATTCTTCAATTCCCAGACACAAGAATCTGAGGTATGAGTGAAATTTGGTTACTTTGGTTACTGATTCAGAGTGTAGACCATGTCCTGGAGAACATTACCCTAGCTCTGCAAGCTAGTGTCATCCATTTGGTGCTGTAACTAATTATTCAAGTGGTCAGTTCATCATTCTGTCAGGTTAGCTGCCTCAGGGTGATGGGAAACATGGCAAGACCAGTGAATCCACGAACATGAGCCCATTGCCACACTTCATTTGCTATAAAATGAGTTCCCTGTTGAGAAGCAATGCTGGGTGGAATACGCAGATGGTGAATGAAGCATTCTGTAAGTCCTTAGTGGTGGTTTTTGCAAAAACATTGCAGGCAGGGAAGGCAAATGTATCCAGAGTATGTATTCCCGTGAGAACTAAGTTTTGTCCCTGCTATAATGGAAGTAAGTGGTCAAATGTAATCTGCCTGACAATAGTAAATAGCTTGAGGATCTCTACCATGTGGGGAATGTTGCCATATGGGGTCTTACTCTTGCCTCTGATGTTGGCCAGATAGACACTTGGCAGTGCCTTTAGCCAGATTGGCCTCGATAAGTAGACATTTATGTTTCCGAGCCTGTGTGTAGCCTCCATCCTTGCCACCGTGGGTGCTTTGTTCATAATCCTGTTGGGCAAAAACAAGGGTGAATAGGGAAGGTGTATGATGGGTACTCAAACAGGTTACTGTGTTTCTTTGAGTATTAAGACTTTCCTCTGCTAAGGTTGCCTTTTGGTACACCTTTACATGGAACATGAATATCTTTACATTCTGTGACCAATCAGAGAAATCTGCACTCATATCATTCCCTCAAAAACTTCCTTGCCATTAGTTCTCCAGTTGTGTTTCCTTTAAGTTTCTGACTACTCAGCGTGAATCAGTGTAGAGTCATACCTCTTGCCGTATGTCCTGGCAAGCAAAATTAACAACCAGGTACACTACTTGAAGTTCCACTGACTGGTGGATTTTCTTTCACGACTATCCTTCAAAGTTATCCTCTAGAGGGACTACAATGCTTTCGTCATCCACATTAAAGCAGTACCAGCATATCATGTAGAACCATCTGTAAGCCAGGCCTGGGTTTTTCTTCTTTTGTCATTTGGTTCCAGGAAACTCTCCATGAAGTCATAGGCCTGGGTTGGAAGAGAAAAAGCAAGGCAGTAGGTAGGGACTGTGAAAATCTGAGACACTTATTCATGTAATTTTATTGTGCTTTTGGGATTTGCTTAAGCTCAATCCTACATAAAACACTGCTTCTTGAGGGTGCTTGCGTAAATAGCTGGTTGGGTGAGACAACACTGAGTTCATAATGGGGATCTCACATTGCATTCTAACTTGGTGTCCTATGGCCAAGTATTGAGTTTCTACTACATCTCAGTAGGAAACCAGAAGCTGTTTCTTAAAGGAGAATGAGTATGTGTAGAGTGTAACTTTGCTCCAAAATCCTAAATCTGTGAACTGTGATTTACCTACAGAAGGAGGGCCAAAGGCTTAGTACCTTATTTGCTATCTGTCATAGACACTGCATATACCATCTGATCTGCTGGATCATATGTGACACTCAGAGATGTATTAAAAAGCTCAAGCTCATCACATAGGAATAAGTACATGAGAAAGAGAGAGAGAAACAGAGAGAGAGACAGAAGGAATAGATATATCTGCTTTCCATCCACTCCAAGGCACTGGACTTGTGGTGAAGCCATTTTGGATATTTTTTTCACCAGTCACCAACTGAGTATAACCTCATGAGTGACCCCAGCTAATGCTACGTGGAACCAAAGAATGGCCCAGAGGAGTCCTGCCTGCATTTCTGACCCACAGAATTATGAGAAAATAAGGGTTATTATTTTAAGCCACTAAGTAGTAGTGCCTTAAGTTAATTTGCCTTTTGGCATGTTGATGGATTCCATATCCATACAACAATTACCTCATAACAAATTTTACTTATATGATATCAGCCAAATCCTGGCCTTTCCTATTTACTCCTGCTATCAAATAGTCACACATTGTGCAATGTGTCAGCCTGTCAGCCTGTTTTAGTATTTCTTTCAGAATATATACTCCCCTTCAATTCTAGTTTTGAGTTACTTGGTAAGATAGTAAAATGTAGTTTATTAGCTAATCTTTTAAAAATGGAATTATTAAAAATCTCCAAAGTATTACCTTTTTATTTAAATAAAGCAAATATAGTAAAATGATTCAAAATTCAATTCATGATAATTTAGGTACATATTTTAAAAAACCCCTCCCCTTGCTTTGATACATATTTTCAGCAAAAAATTCAGAAAGACTCTATATCCTCATCTTTACCCAGGTGTATATTGTTCTCTACCCAATCCGGTGTCCTAAGTGTTCTAAGTATGTATTACTTGTTTGTATGAAAGTGGCTTAAAGACACCTTGGATAAGCACAGTTGCACACTTCATAAAATTAATAGCGTCAAAAGCATTATTATGAGAGTG
The DNA here is from genome assembly GCF_002288905.1 of Enhydra lutris kenyoni. NCBI lineage: Eukaryota > Metazoa > Chordata > Mammalia > Carnivora > Mustelidae > Enhydra > Enhydra lutris. Next base: position 49,008,562 of record NW_019154093.1, read on the forward strand.
TGGCCTGTTCACATGAAAATTAACTTATGTGGAATTTCTTCATCATGACACCTAAGGCTACACCTATTTGCTGTGCTGCATCCAGACACAGTCTTTATTTACTTAAAAATAAGAATGCAACAGTGTTTTCCTACTATAAAATTATGCATGCCCATGATAATTAGTTAATAAATTTTTTTGAAGAAATTAAAAATCACCTAAAATCTCTCCAGGGAGAGCTAAGTAATGTTAACATTTCTATGAGCCTCTTTTTTTTTTAACATCTGTATTTATACACACAGAATTCATGTGTGTACACACAATTTTACATTCTATATATATTGTGCTATAACTGCCAATCTCACATGGAAATTTATTAAGAACCTATTTCTTTGCCTTAAAAATATACATTTTATTTTAATTGCTGAATAGTGCTCTATTGATTTGATATACTATCTATACTATATTTTATTTTATTAATTCCTTATGAATGATATTTAGGGTGTTTTCAAATTTTCTATTATAAAATTGTTTCAGTGAGCATTGTTATAAATGTGCATATATACATGTGCAAATATATAGATATATGTGTGTATTTGTCCCATTATGTTCTCAGGGTATATTTCAAGGAAAGATATTGGCGGTTATTCTACATTGAAACATTGACATGTTACTAAAGTCTTTATCAAAAGTTTGTGCCAATTTATGTCCCATGGAAATTTCATGAGAATGGTGTTCTTTTAGTAAGACATTTATTTAAATTAAAAGGATATTAAAATGGAAAGCTTTTCAAACCTTTAAGAACAGAATTGTTTGCTCAGCTTCTTTCTTTCTTTTAAATTAAGACTTCCTTTTAAATGTGGAAAGACAATAAATAATCTTATTCCCTAAATGGCTTTGATATGTGGCTAGAGCTGGGATAGATTCAGCATGCTTCTGATATTTTTTATATTTCTCTATTTTTTGGCATTCTGTAGGGATTAACAAAACTTTTTAAAATGTAATTTCTAAGTTTCTTTGCTTGGAGAAAGAACTATACTCTGATTTTCTGGTAAGTATCTGAAGCTTATCCATCTATTCCACATCATTTAATAATATTCAGAGGCACTCTTATCCATAGATATGATGGAATTGGATTTCTAAGTCAGCAATAGGGAACTTTTGAGATAAACTTCTTTCCTAGAGCTGAAACCTGAAAAAAATGCCTACAATTGTGAGAATGTATACATACTATGGAGAGGAATAAGTGTACATAGAGAGAATAACCATAGGAAGAAGTACCTGAAACTGTCAAGAGTGAGTAACAAGGAAGAAGAGTGAGGGAACAAGTCACCTTTCAGACTAAGGCACAATGTTTGCATAATAAAACAGTGAATTTACCTGAAGTTTTAATAAAAGAAATGAATGCATTTTCTTGAACAAAAGTAAGAACTGCATGTTTTTCTGATTTGTCATGATTGTACTCATTCAAGACCAGGCTGCTAAAGACTTTTGACCAATTCCTATTGCTATAGTCTCCATTGGTCTTTTTCTTCCTCTTATGATTTTGTCAAAACAAAATAGTATTTTCAAGCCACTGGTCACTTAAAAAGAGTAGAATATTTGTTACTTTTAGCTTCAAAGATCATTGTTTGAACATGGAATACTTTATACTGGCAAAAATGGTGCCGTCTTGCAGTGATATTAGCAGACTATCCCAAGTCCTACTTTCCCTAGGCTCTTCTTTCCGAGACTCCATTTCCTGAGAACCCAAATGTCTTTCTGCCTGCCAAAAAGAGCCCCCCAAGGCTGGTGGTTAGTGATCAGAAAATATGTGCCTTCATATTCACCATTTCTGACACTTCTCCCTGTTTGTTTTGTTTGGTTTTATATTTTCTAGAAGGCTGTCATTTTGAAGTACTTAAACCCAAGCACAGAGAAATGGAAAATGCTTGGACAAGGAAACAGGATGACTTGGGCTAGGACGGCCTTCTTTCTTGTCTCTTTTTCTCTCTGCTTACTATTCTGTGTTCATTCCTCTCCTGTTTTGCTATCTCACTTCTCCTTCCCTCAACTTTATTTGCATCTCCAAATTTGACTCTGTGTAACCTTTCAGCTCCGGAGCTTATAAGAACAGACTAAATACAGTCAGTATCTGCAACTCTACATTCATTTTTCTCAAGAGAGGAATCCCATTGGGCTGACTTCCAAGGTAGAAACTTCCCTGTTGCTGAAAGAATTCAGGCAGACACAGGTTGGTCATCAGTCAAAGTAGTAGAGAGAGTTCTAGTTTGGGCATGGAAGATGAACCAGATGACCCTTAATTCCTTTCAGCTCCACGATTCAAGCAATATATCTTTGCTTAAAACCCTCTCCCTAGAAAATATCTTCCAAAATAAACACCTACATCATTACTCTTTTTTCAATCTCTGTCAGAAGATTTGCTACTGTCATTGTTGAAAAACGATGTAGAACATTCCAACAATTTCAGTTCCTCAAAATGCCAGATGTTATGTTATTAATCATTTATACATAAATATATATGCATAAATAGATATGTATTATGTATTTACATATGTGTAGTATGAGACATGCATGGCTCTACAGTGCTAGGTAAATTCTTTCAAAGAAAGAACTTTGTATGTCAAAATTTTCCATTACAGATTAGCAAAATCCTACATGTAGTCCCCCAAGTAATAATCTTGGCAATTTAGCACTCCATCTCTGTGTGGCCACTATCATAAGTTTGAACTGGGGGCTTCATACATAGGGGTAGCATTGCTAAGGAAACCATTCCCTTGGTATCCACCTGCGATTAATAAGCTTTGTCTCGGTTTTGTGTCTGACTTAAAGGTACTATATATTTAAGATAAGATTAACAAGAAATTAAAAAAAAACAAAGACAAAATAAAACAAAACTCCAAATAACTTTATTTTCAATTAACTTCCCTTTAAAATGTGGATTCATGCAAAAGTTTAAGCAAAAATATAATGATGTTGTGTCTGTGTGTCAAGCTTCTGTCCCTTCACCTACAATCAGCACCAATTGATTAGACTTGTTCTGTTTTGTTTCAGAGAAAAGTAGTTCTACTATTTTTATTCTACCCTTTGTCTCTAGAGGTAAAAGGATGAGTCAAGCAGTGTGCCAAGATTCTCTAGGGGTGGGGGAGAGGGAGTCAACACCCTCTTCAGTCTTCTTTTCGTTTTCTCTTTCTAGTCCAAGACTTCGGAATCTGCCTCTATAAAACAGTTAAGTGTTTCTTCAAGAAGCTCTTACACAGCTTTAAAAAAAAATTACTTTTTTATTTGTATTTTTTAAAATTGAGAGCGAATTCACAAACAACAAAATGCAGAGACCGCAAAGATTCAGGTTGATGTATTTTGACAATCGTATAGTAAGTCAACTTCTTTTTTTTAATATTCCCTTTTTTCTCTTATGTTGTTTTTTTGCTGTACATGTATTATTTTTAGTGATTTCTCTAGAGATCTGAATATTCACCTGCCCTTATCACAGAGTACCTTCAAATAGTATTCTAGTATTTCACAAACAAGGTAAGAGCTTTGGTATCTAAACACTTTTCTTTTTTCTCTTCCTACCATTGTTCTCCCCTGTGTTGTTATTTATTATTTTTTCTTATATACTGATTATTATTATTTTTACTTGAACTGGCCAATAGTCTTTTAAACAAGAGTCCTATACTTTTCCCGTGTATTTACTCTTCCTGTTGCTTTTAGTTTTTACTGATGATCAAGGTCTTTCCTCTGTCATCAATTCCCTTCTTCCTGAAGCACTTCTTTAACATTCCTTGTAGGGCAGTTCTGCTGCGAATTTTCTAAGCTCATTTTTCAATATTTAAAAAAATACTTTTGTTTCACTTCATGATGGATGGATATTTTTTTGCTGTTTGTGTAACTTCAGGTTGTTTTTTCTTCCTGCTCCTTTTGTGTGTGTGTTGCCCAGGTTTGTCCCAGCCTCACTATTTGTGATGATAACTCAGCCATCACTGTTCTTGTCATGTCTCAGTATATAATATATCTTTCATCTTTGGTTGAAGTTTTTGGTTTCTCTTTTACCTTGATTTTCAGAACTTTGAAATCCCTAACTAACTGTGTGGGTTTTTTTGTTGTTGTTGTTTGTTTTTTTTTGTTTGTTTTTTAATTTGTCCTGGTTGGTGTTCACTGTGCTTTTTGGATCCTAGTTTGACATCTTTAATCAAATTTGGAAAATTTTCAGTCATTTCATTCTCAATCAAACATTCTGCTCCACTTTCTCTTTCCTTTCTGTCTTAGATTCCAGTTGTTCATATATTGGACCATTTCATATTTTTATATTATATTGCAGATCTTAGACACTCAGTTTTGGTTTTTCATTTTTTCCTTTGTATTCTGATTTGAATAATTCCTACTGCTCTGTATTCAAGCTCAGTGATTATTTTCACTGCCATTTCTAGTTTTATATTAAGCCCACTGAATATATTATTCATCTGGTAATGTATTTTATATTTTTAATATTTCTATTTGGTGGGGTGTGTGTGTGTGTGTGTGTGCGCACGCACGTGTGTGTGCTTGCCCTTCTGCTCAAATTCCACAGCTGTTTATGCATGTTATCCACTTCCCCCTAAGGTTCTTTAATGTTTTTAAGTACAAGAACCTAGCATTTGAAATCCCTGTCTCATATTTCCAACATCTTTGCTATTTCTGGGCCCACTTCTATTACATCCTCTCTTAATTGTAGGTGACATTTTGTTGATTCTTCACATGTCTTTACATTTTTAAATTATATGCCACACGTGTGTATAAAAGAACACTGGAGACTGAAATAAATACTATCTATTTCCCTGAAAAAGTCATATTCCCTTCTGTCATCTGCCGGTGTGTCCAGTGGTGTTGATCTAATCAGCTAATCGGTCCGGGTTTGGGCTTTGTTGCAGCTTTAGGTAGTTGTACATTAGCACCAGCTTCAAATGTTTGCGGAACTACAGAGATTTCTCCATGCTTCAGAGTCCTTTTGCTAGCTTTCCAAATTGTAGGTGTTCTCTCTCCTGTACATGCAGCTGTTTGTTTTGTTAGTCATTGGTGAGTTCTTTTTTCCATCCAGTTCCATGCTTGGCTTTCTGTACCTCAGGAGGACTTTCTCCACTCTGCTTTCCTGCACTAACCTTTGGGAGACCTTTGCATTGCACTGGATCAAGGCTCCAAGTGTGTAGGAGGAATTTTATTTTATTTTCTTCAGTCCTCCAGTTCTTTTTCAAATTTTTCACAGCCAGGAACTACACCAGGTGAAGGCTCCGAGTGTCCCAGAGGGATTTCCCAATGCTCTCCTCCACAGCCCTACCACTGACTTACTCTAAGGGAAGGTCCTACAAACCACAGCTGGAAGTTTCTCAGAATTCTTGCCGGGCCCTGGCCATTGGCATATTATAGCTGTGTGTTTGGTAAAGTGTCATGGAAAGAGCTGGCAAGTAGATACAGACCCCCTCTGTGGTGTTAGTGATTCTCATCCATCACACCAGCCCACATGTGGTCACCACAAGTTTGTTAAAAGTTTGGCTGGTTTACTCTTCCCAGCTCCTTTCCTACTCTAACAGTGCTGAAAGCAGCCATAGTTTTCTTCCAGAAAATTCATCACTTTTGGAATTTGGTTTATTTTTGTTTCCCCAGCTCTCATATTGGTTTAAAAATCTATGATTTTGTAGTTTAACTGGCTTATTGTTAGGGTGGGAAAGTTTGTACTTAGCGACTCTCTCTGTCCTGACCGAAACTGGATGTTCTCCCTGGTCCCTTTTTAATGTCATTAAAGAAACGGACTAGTTATTTGAGACTGTAAGTGACCCTGATATTTACAGTATAATTTTATTTCCTCCTTTTGTTACCTAGCTGTGGATATCATGATGTATAAAGCCAAAATAATGCACAGTTAGGTGATTAGATTCAATCTGCGATTCGCGTACATGCTGACGAATGTTCAGCATGTCTCTTTATATATGGCAGCCCAAGCCAAAAAACTCTCAAAACATAACAAACACACCTAATGAGCGTAGAGTAATTCCTAAGAAAGCAAAATGAGCTGTAAGCATGGGGTTCTTGTCCCCAGTGATTCTTGTACAATGTCAGATGTTATCACCTGTGCTATAATCTACAGAATAAGAAATAAGCTATTCTTGCTTGAGTAAAGGCAATGGCTTTCTTATAAACAGTCTTGCCAGTAAAATAAGATGTCATGGCAACTCCAGAATGGCCCTCTCAGAGGAACCTCTTCTCTTTGTGTGAATTAGGAAAAAAAGAGAACATAGGTTGAAGGCGTATGAATAATAAAATCTAAAATCTGTGACTTCTTAAATGTAAACAAAAGAGACAAACTAAGCACTACTGTTACAGCGTGAAAAGTTAGGGAAACGTAAAAAAGGACTGGGTCACACACAAGCACTCCGTTGGTACACAGGAATCAAAAGAAGTGAAATCTCTCTTCTATCACTTCTGTCAGTCTAAATAGGAAGCCACAGGGCTTTGTGTGTGTAGAAGAGCGTTCAGCATGTGGACCCTTTCTCATTGGCATAGTTTTGAAGAGACTGGAGATGATATATACTTTGGAGGATAAAGGGCAAAAATTTCCAATAGCAAACGGCTTAAATGAGTGAGCGAAGCTGTGTATGGAGCCCATGGTAACAAGAAATGGTTTAAGTCAGAGAATATGAATCAAAGGAGATGCTTGCAGACCTTTAACTATAGCAGTGCTAGCAAGGCCTCTATAATACTTAACACATAAAACAAATTATAACAATATCCTTAAGATTACCACACAAGTAATAGTGCTATATAAAAACTCATAAAAACGAAATGTATGACTACAATAACCATATTAAAACAACTACAGTTTTCTCTTAAATAACCGTATAACCCATGCTTGGAGGATATTACGCTATTTAGTGATTAAGCTCAAGAAGCAATGTCTTCCAGCCATTTGAAACTGAAGAAGAAAACAAAAGGCCAATTTCTTCCTTTTCTCTGGGTATGGGGATAATGACCTCACCTGGGGAATGAGAGGAGTCGAGGGGAGCAGCGGCAACATAGAAGAACAAACTTCTCTTTGATCATTTCTTTTCTGAAGATATGAAAGAGCAATTCTTTTGATGAAAACCATAAACACACACACACACACACACACACACACACACACATCCCAGAACCAGTAGAACCATTTAAATATCTGAGCAGGAAGACTTTTATTTTTAAGGGAGTGTACAGTGAAGAACTGCATAATTACAAAACACAGCAAATCTACATCACTTACTGAGTATTTAATCGCATATTTATCTTTCTCTGACCTTTTCTGATTTGCTGTTGGTGTAGAAGATTTGATCTCTAAGATGAAAATATTTCTGTGCTTCTGGCAGAGAAAGTAAGCAAAAATAAATACCCGTGATAGTCATTTGCAGGCACAGCTCAAGGATATTGTGTGATAATTGCATTAATTTGCATTTGTAGAGGATGTTGGAGTTTTGAGGGAGGCTATTAATAATGTACCTCTTCTCTATCCAAGTTTGGAACTGTATGAGAAAGAAATAGAAAAATCACTAAGTTAGAAGAAAAATTGTTTTGCTATGGCTGAAAGCCGAATATATATGTGGCCACAATAGATTTGCTAGTATTTTACCTTCTAATTAGACAAAGTTCCTTCCAAGTCATGGCATGCCTAGATGGCTGCAGGCCTCTGCCCCCTGGGGCCTTCTCTTTACACTTACGTATGCAGTAGCAGAGAATGTATGCGTCGTCTAAGTGGCTGCTTCCAAGAGAGACAGGGACAGTCACTTCCTTCTCTCAGACACCTCAACTGGATAAATTACTCCTCCTTCCTTGGTATGGATGAGAGTGGGAGAGAAACCAAGAGTAATATTCTAGAAGAAATCTCTTTTCATGGAGGTGTGGAGGTTCCCATAAACACAGGTCATTTAATACTTAGAACAACCTTATGAGCAAAAAAGTTTCCCTTAAGTTACACGTGAAGAAACCGAAGCTAAGAGAGACGAAATGATTGGCCAGATTTAAAGAGCTAGTAAGATACAGAGCTTAGACTTGGGCTGAGGTATTTTCCTTCTACACTCATGAAAAACAATCCTTTTTGACTTGTTTTCAGAAAGACCAACATGTCTGATGGCCTTAACTACACTTTCCAAAATATTCTTAATTCTCAGTTTTAAAAGTGATACTTCATTTCCACCTTCTCAGCACATCTTTTGTTTTTATGGATAGCTTTGGATTCTGTACCCTATGTAAAAATATGATATGGAAATCATGGATTGGGGAAATCTACCTTATATTCTCTGATGCCGGTGAACAAAGGATCTTCGCCGATTTTGATAGCTTTATCTGTCAAGGTGATGGTATAGTGGGGGCAGAAAGCATACATGACCTTATTGCAGGTTTTACTGCTGTTCTTATGACTCTCAGATCAGCTACAGTTTCACAAGCTGCCCTGAACATGGCAGGCCTCTCCACGCAGGGACCTGGCCCTCTTAAAAGCAATGGCTTTGGAAAACAAAGCATATCCATCCTACAAGCAGCCTCTCAAAAGCAAGTGAAGAGGAAGAGTGTGGACTGCTCCAGTGTAGTTTATTCCTGTATCTAACGCATCATGAAGTAAGTCCCATCCCCTCCTTTGGGAAAAATGAGTAAAGGAGACATGAGAAGCCAGGAGTTTTACGTTAGGTGATTTCGTCAACAAGGAAGGAGTCCTTTGTGTATGTGTAACAGGGCACAGCTCTGGTCGCACAGTGTCCCGACACAAAAGCAAGCTCTGTGGTTTCACAAGTGAAGTTTGAAATCCTTATCTTCTGTAATGCAGATTTTCCAGATTTATATTGCGAGGATCCATTGGTAAACTCAAGACTCTGGATCCCATTGTTCATTAAACATTCCATGGGCTTTCTCATGTTTGTGACCATGATCTCATTAACCAATATTTATTGTGCACCTAACATGTGCCAGGCACTGTTTTCGACAGTTGAAATAAATCAGTGAGGAAAAACATACAAAAATCCTTGCGATTGTGGATTTTATATTCTAGTGGGAAATGGATAATAAACAATATATATTGGAAAAAGTAAACTTACAGTATTTTAGAAAGATATGTACTATAAAAATAGAGCAGGATAAACAAAACCAGAAGTACCAGGGGCAGTGGGGAGAAGAGGAGACATTTTTAAAAGGGTGGTCAAGGTAAGGTTCATTGAAAACTTGGCATCTATGATTAGTTTCCTAGGGCTTCTGTAACAAATTACCACAAAAACAGCAGCTTACAACAGAAATTCATTCTTTCACAGTTCTGAAGGCCAGAAGTCCAAAATCAAGAAATGCTAGCAGTTCTGCACTCCCTCTGGAGTCTCTAGAAGAGAATCCTGCCTTGCTTTTTTCAGCTTCCAGTGGCTCTAGGTATTTTTTGCCTTGTGAGTGTATAACTCCAGTCTCCATTTCCATCTTCATATGACCTTCTCCTCTGTGTGATTTCCTTCTCTTTCTCTCTGTCTGTCTGTCTCATCTCTCTCATTTTTCCCTTTGTACATGTGTTTTGTTTCTTAAATTCTACATGTGAATGAAATTATGTGGTATTTGTCTTTCTCTGAGTGACTTATTTTGCTTAGCATTTACTCTCTAACTCCATCCATGTCATGGCAAGATTTCATTCTTTTTTTTTTTTTGTGGCTGAGTAATATTCCATTGTATGTATATTATATATACCATACCTTCTTTATTCATTCATCGCTCGATGGACATGGACTACTTGCATAGCTTGGCTATTATAAATAATGCTGCTAGAAATATAGGGGTGCATGTATCCCTTTGAATTAGTATTTTGTATTCTTTGGGTAAATACCCAGTAGTGCAATTGCTAGATCATAAGGTAGCTCTATTTTTAACTTCTTGAGGAACTTCTAGACTATTTTCAACAGTGGCTGCATCAGTTTGCATTCCCACCCACAGTACCCGAGTATTCATGGATAGAGCTTATTTTAGATTCATCTTTGTATTCCCCACAAGATTTAATATAGTGCCATGTGCATACTCCATGTTTCTTGGTCAATATTCACTAAGTAAATAAATGAACCCTAACTAGGGACATATAACCATAATTTCTACCAAAAAACAGTTCTGTCTTCTTTAGGTACAGAGCATTGTCAAGCTAAAGCAAACTATTCTTCATATTCGAATTTACTCACTAAGGAACTTTGTTGAGAACTCTGCTGCAGTATTATTATATTCAGCACAGATTTTCAGAAAAAGATTTTAAAAAGGAGATATTTAGGCATGTAAAAAAGAAGAAGAAGAAGAAGGAGGAGGAGGAGGAGGAGGAGGAGGAGGAGGAGGAGGAGGAGGAGAAGAAGGAGAAGAAGAAGGGGAAGAAGGGGAAGTAGGAAGGGGAGGAAGGGGAAGAAGGAGGAGAAGGAGGAGAAGGAGGAGAAGAAGAAGAAGAAGAAGAAGAAGAAGAAGAAGAAGAAGAAGAAGAAG